>NC_140583.1:920262189-920862189 GCF_964204655.1 Triturus cristatus
GCGATGAGAATGGGATGTTAATAAAGATCTAGCGTTTGGAGTCAAGTCTGGTGAGTACCCTTAAGTGTTGCCCTGTATGCCGGTAACGGGTCATGGAGTTTTCTGATGATGGGCCGTGGAACCTGTAATAGGTTAAAGCTATCAAGCTGCAGTTATGGTGGAAGGTTAGTAGTGAACTAGGAGGAAGGTTTGTGTTTTACAGCAGTGACACTCGTTTGTGCGCTACACCGCTTGTCCCCATATTTGGAGGAAAAAAAGTAATTTTGAGGCCGCACTGGAAATAAGCTGAGCATTTCTAAGCTCAGGCTGATACCTCATGTATCTTGGGAAAGGGATCATCTGGCTCGTGTCTGTGGTTGCATGGCAACTGCCGCGATAGAAAAGGGGGCCTTGAGCATTTTGCAAAGTGGCGCATTTTGAGCTTGCACTGATATGCTTGCCTCTAAAAAAAGATCTATGAGGCACAGTTGTGCTAGTTTGTCAATTACTGCAAGTACCCACATTTGGCCCTGGCCCTTTTTGCACGGTTATCCCCAAACCTTTTGCCTTCTGCCTCCTATCCTTTCTGACCTATTTGTGTTGGTTTTAAGACTCTGAAAACTTTACCACTACTGACCAGTGCTAAAGTGTAAGTGCTCCCCGTGAACATTGCATTGGTGATTGGTTTATCCATTATTGGCATATTTGATTTACTAGAATTTCCATGGTAAAGTGCACCAGGTGTGCCCAGGGCCTGTAAATCAAATGCTACTAGTGGGCTTGCAGCACTGATTGTGCCACCCACGAGTAACCTGTCTCAGACCTGCCATTGCAGTGTTTGTGTGTGCAGTTATGAACTGCCATTTCGACCTGGCAAGTGCACCCACTTGCCAGGCCCAAACCTTCCCTTTTACTACATGCAAGTCACCTCTAAGGTAGGCCCAAGGCAGCCCAATATGCACAGTGCAGTGTATTTAAAAGGTAGGACACAGTGTTGTTTTACATGTCCTAGTAGTGAAATACTGCTAATTTCGTTGTTCACGATTGGAAGGACTATTTCTCCCGTAGGGTAACATGGGGATTGCCTTGAAATATTTTATAAATGTAATTTCCCATTGGTAGCTGATGGAGATTTGGATTTGGGGGTCTTTGAACTCACAATTTACAAGTACATTTTTTGGTGGAGCTGGTTTTTAAATTGCATGTTTGAAAATGTCACTTTTAGAAAGTGGGCATCTTCTTGCTTAACCCTTTGGTGCCTCTGCCTGTCTGTAGAATCCACGTCTGGGTTAGGATGACAGTTGGGCTCTTGTGCATTTACTCTAGACAGTTGCATATGGTGATGGGCCATCACCAGGCTGATGGGCCTTCCTGAGCTAGAGTGGAAGGAGGAGTTGTCACTGACACCTGAATAGGGTGGTGCCTGTCCTCCCACAAAGATGTCACCACCCCCCTGTAGTGTGTCTGGAGCCATGTCAGTGAAAGGCAGGGTCTTGTGCACTACAAAGACTTTCCTTAGAAGCTTACCTACTTCAAAGGCAGAAAGAGGTATATGAATTTTACCTCTTACACTCTCAAATCAGAAAATGTCTGGACTGAGAACATTCTGCCAGGAAGAAGAGCTGGGTGCTGTAGGAGGGATTGACACTCTGCCTGTTGCTTTGTTGAGCTGGCCTGCTGCATGCTGCTTCTGTACTGGGAGTGAAAGGACTGGACTTTTTTCTTTCTGTATCCTGCTTCCCAGGTTCTCCAAGGGCTTGTGTGTGCTTCCCTCCTGTTAGGAAGTCTCAGGGCCATCAAATACTTCCCCTACCAGTGCCTGGCCTCTTCTGCTGAGAGTGCTGACTTGCCAAGTGGTGCCAAATCCAGTCCCTGATCCTTTGGAAGAAGAATCTGGTGAACTGAAGGAGAAAATCCATGCATGGAATCCCAGCATCTGTTTTTAGAGACGTATCACCGCTGCCAGCACCAGAGCATGGTTCCTGATCGGTGCATCAACCACGGCTTTCACTGAAGGCCTCATCTTTCCATTGCAGTGAGTCAGAAGAACCACTGCAGCGTAAATGTTGAGCATTGCATCACCGAAGTCCGTGGTGGACTGCTCCAACTCCAACACAGCGCCTGCTTCATCACTGTGGAATCGACTCAGCACATCTGGATTTTCTACGCATCGTCCCTCGGCTCCGATTTCTTCATTGAGATTGCCCAGCAGTAAGGAACCCCAGTTTGAAGTAGACAGGCTGGCACAGGAAGCAGAGAAGGGAACCAGTTGCTGAACCGGTTTCCCGAGGGGCGTGGAGCCTTGAGGTAGCCATACCCCAGGAGTGGGCTAGTAAGGTCTGTACACCAGGAGAGAAGTCTCACCACCTTGGGAGTGGGCAGAATGGGGCATGCTGGGATAGCCAGATGTCACACTCCACAGGAAGTGGTCACCAGGTGGGAGAGAACCTGGTAGCCCATTGGCTACCAACTGCATCCTGCCCAGAGGGCGCTTCCTGAGCATAAAGGGGGCACAAAGACCTCATATCTCGACCGACTCAGAAAAGGGCCTTCCGTGTCCTGCTCAAGGATAAGCAGTCTCCAGAGCCCAGTCTCATCAAGAGAACTCCAAGGGCCAGCTGACTGGCCTCCTGTTTGCAGCACAGGAATGCAAAAGCTGAAGCAGCCTGCTGGGGCAAGTTGGTAGTCCAAAGTCTTTAAGCCACTACCACCACTGCCATGCAGCACTGTGGACCAAGACCCGACGCTCAGAGTTTTGCACCCGAGATTGCTGAGCCCAGGAGCGCTGTCCGAGAATTGCTGGGACCTTCATAAGGCGACCCAGGCAGAATTGGTGCAACAACGTGTGACTGGTAGTCCATTGGCGAGTGGACTTCAGCAAGACAATAGAGGACGTTGTGGGACGTCAACCTTACAACCAGGACCCCCTCACCATCTTTGTGGACCCTGCAGGAAGACCCCCCGTCGACCGAGTTGCAACCACAGCATCCTCAGAGCATCCTTCATCCCTTGCATCAGGACCACTCCATAGGAATCCATTGCAATGCATATAAAGTGGCTGGAATGGTTGAATGACTGCTTTCCCAGTAAAGGGAACTGTTCTTGAGGACTTTGCTGGTCCCCCTGACTAGCTCCCTGCCGGAGTTGGCCACCCCCAGTACTTCTAACCGACCGCATTGAGACTTACCCAAGTTTTATTTGAAAAAGATTCAAAGTGTCCAATTCATTGACTTTACCAAGGCTTGCTTGTGGTTGAGTGAAATTGAACTGATTAATTATTGCTTGTAAAATCTATATCTCCAGTTGAATTTTTCATTCTAGTGTCTACATTTTTATAAAAATACAACCTACTTTTAGGTCACAGCTTACCATACAGCACAGCTGTATGGTTTGCTGTAGGCATCTTGGGGACCTAGGTATGTGAGCCCACAGCCCTACTTCATCTACAAGTCCCTGCTTTACCACCACTGAGGGGGCCCAGGCTCTATCCCTGGAAGGATCCTCTGTTGGCATGTCTCACCTGACCAGGTGTAGGCTTACAGGAGGCAGGGAGAGCACACAAAGCCAAGGCAGGTGGGGGTTTCCTCAAGCCAGTGGATAGAGCAATGGTTATTTGTATGCCAAATCTAAGGGCTTGGATTGTGATTTGAAATGGTATAACCTATTCTGTCCAAAATACTCAATAAGTGCAACTTAACTATTCTTTAATGGGGTAATGTCATTTATGAATATAGATTGTTTCAATACCCTGAATTGAGTCACCTAAGTAATAAGTAAGGGGAATATCCTATAATGGGTCCCTTTCTGTCTTTGGTAGTTATTCTATCACAATATAACACAGGAAAAAAGTTGTAATAATCAATATTTTATTAATCTCCACATAATCATCCTTTACAAAATGCAACAAATTGTCATACATATTGCACCTTACCCATATCTATTTGAAAAACAAACATTTACAATGCAATAGTCTCGGCATTGTTAAAGTTAGAGCTATTGGCATTGCTCATGACATTATTTTTGTTTATGTTTTTGTTTTTAAAACATTTAAAGAAACGGCATTGTTATTTACAATGCCAATAGCTTAATCACTCTCAAATGCGAGACCTTTTGCATTTGCAACCACACTCAGAGCCACACACACAAAGCCACCCACACACACAGAGCCACCCACACAGAGCCACCCACACACAAATAGAGCCACCCACAGAGCCACCTACACACACAGTTACCCACACACAGAGCCACCACGCATAGAGCCACCTACAAAAAAAGCCACACACACAGAGCCACACACACAGAGCCGCCCACACACACACACACACACACACACACACACACACACACAGAGCCTCCCACACACACAGAGCCTCCAACAAAATAAAAGAAGAAGTCCCTTCATAGTGCAAGGGGCGCTTTGTATAGAAATGCAGTATGCCCTTGTCACCAACACGTCCTGGGTGTTACAGACAGCCTTACAGCTCATATCACACGCCATATGGACCTACAGTGCAGGCGGACCGGGTCAATTGAAGCGAGGCTACAACTGCACCAAAACACGGGAGGGCATTGTGCTGGTGGGCTTTACATGGGGTCCGTGTCAAGGGCCGGGTTGTGCACATGTACAGAGGGAAAGCAGAGATGTGAATGATGTGCGCACTCTGGGGCCGTGCACAAAGGGCTGCTTATGCACAAGAGGAATGGGATTGAACGCACAAAGTCTTTAGGAAACAAAAGGCCTTGGTACACTTCAGGTAGCCGCTCTGGGTTCTAAGTTCTTATACTACTGTGTGCACGGAAGGACCGGGTGAGCGGGTATAAGTTAGCGCAAAGGGGTATTTTTTTGCACAAAAGCGATGTGCTTAAGGGGAGATTCTGTACGAGGGCTCTGTGCATAGATGGAGTGTACGACTGGCAGGAAGGTGTGCACAAACCAGTGCTTTGTGAACAACGTACCGTAGATGTGGGGCGCAGAAGTGATGTGTGCGCATGGACGATGTGTGTACAGGAGATATGTGTGCACAGGAATGTGTATGAAGAACAGAGATTGTGTGGGCATGAGGTGCATGGAGAGGGATGTACATGAGACTGCATGCACAGCGTGTGCAAAGAATTCAGTGAAAATGACCATCTCACACAGCGCACGGGATGTCTGCAGTGCTCTCCTACCTACGAGCTGGCTTCTGTCTCGGCGAGCGCTGCTTTTCATAGGCTCCGAGCCCCCGTGCATGCCTCAGCATCCTCCGGACCTAGGCAGCTGCGCGCGCTCACAGCGAACGGCTCTGGTTCACAGCGCGCAGCGCGCGAGAGCACACGTGCACTGCAACAGTATAATAGCTGTCACAATGGGCAAGAAGGACACGCGCCTGCAAGAATGCCCCTGTGCTACAGTACGGGCGCGTTGCGGCCTGCGTCTTCTATACGCACACCGGGAGTTGTAGTTTCATTATTCGTACCCGGAGTGATCTTTTAACGATTATCATCCCTCAAATAGCCAGTGCCGGTGACTCCGAGCCATTTGTCCACATCCTTGAAGGTTTTTGTTTGCCGGGCAGTAATATACATAACGTCCGATGAATACAGAGTCCTTGATAGGATCATACATCGAACACTACTATTCTGAACTGAACACGCCCCCACTACTCTATGCATAAACCTGCGCATGCGCATCTCCGTACAAATAGTTATTTTAGAGACAGCGCCAATGCAAGCACAATGGGGAATTAGCTCAGATTGCAGTTGAGGGGGTGGTGCCTCGGGACCTTTCTCCGGCATAATCAGATAAAAAGAGTCAAGTCCTGGGTTTCACTGAAAAAAACAGCTCACCTGATTTAAATCCTTGTCGTTCAGCAAATGAGACTCCCTGGGGTTAAAGCAATTCTGACACTTTCTTTTATTGAATATGTTGGCTTGAAATTTCCTGCAGGGGTCAGCCGATGGGGGGAAAATGCCTGCATCGCACCACGCGAGTCTACAGCGTGTCTTGCTCATGCTGCCTGCATGCGCCAGTAGGTTCTCTGATTAGTTGACAAGGTCCACCAATCACAGTGCTTATTTGGTAGTTGCCAACCAATCAGAGAGCCGACTGGCGCGTGTAGGCAGCGTGAGCAAGACATGCCGTAGACTCGCTGTCTTATGGGCGTGTTAAAAAAAGAGAAATAATCGCCCACGAATCCGAAAGAGACGGGGCTTGTTTGGAGAGACAAAGCTCTTCTCCAATGGCTGCCCAGCATTTAAGAGGATAGCCAATGGAGAAGAGAAGAGAAGAGGGGCGGGTTCAAGCCCCACTACTCCAAGTCATTAAATCTCGCGAGCGAGACTGCGCAAGCACAGCCTTCGCTAGCCGAGACCTAAAAAGCACAAAAAATGGACTTAACAGAGGACATACTTCTCCACCAGGGCCCAGGATACATGGCTTTGGATATACCAGAGTCTATGGCGGATGGCGTAAGGACTGCCGGATTACTCAAGGCTGCAGGAACAAACCCTCCCATGGGGAGTTGCCCAGAGAGTTGCCATGCTGTCCTGAAAAGATCCAGGATCGCTAGCTAGAAGGCCTTGACATGCACTGGGTCACCCAAAGGATTGGTATGTTAAACTCCAGTCTTGCCTTATTGGGCACCTGGGAAGAGGGGTCACTAGACTTCAAAGTGTCACGGAGAAAGTTGAAATCTCCACCCTATGGTGCTTTGTGAGTGAAGATCTCTTAAAAGAAAGCTTTCTTGAAGGTGACCTACCACTTGGGTTTCTGCTTGATGCAAGAGGGACTGGCGGCGGCATCATGTCCAGACCATAGACATCACAATTGTTGCGGGGTCCAAAAGACATTCTTGCTGCACCATTTGCAAGGCTTGACGGATGATTTCCTTTGAGGAGAAATGTGACCTACTCACATTCAAGTAAAATACGACTGTCGGTGCGACAAAAAGAATGAGCTGTGAAAAGCATCAGTGACGTACGAAACAGGAACTGATGCCAGCGCACCGGTTTGTTCCTAATATACTTTGGTGATATGTTTACAGGCAGAGTTGCAGCTTGAGTCACCTGGCTGCTCTAAAAGGATATTGCTGGGAAAAATCAAAGCAGAGTCAAAATTAATATCACATTACCTTCACACCAAAGCACTAACCCACTACATGAATAATTAATCCCTCCGCTAATATCTTCTGAAGATGTTCAAACAGAAAAATACACGTTATTTGACTGAATAGGTCTCAGTGAAGAAGCGCAAGCCATGTTGAAAGATGTATTGAAAGTTACATTCGAGCTGGAGAAAGTTCATTTTGAGCACAATAATAACAGCAGGAACATTCTAATATATCTCAGCTTGATTGTGTGCTGCAGAGCACGTGTGGAGAGGGTGGTTGTAGGGGAGGAAGCATTAAATGACATTACAGATGACCTCCATCGTGGTCAAGATGGCGATTCACACAAAAAAGTGGCCTATTTAATATACATTAGATAAACCTTTCTATACATCATAAAAAACGAATTTCAAAAGCAATCCGATTATTTAAATCTATACATATGAAATAGCGTGTGAATGCATACTACACATTGTTAATGACGCACAAAAATAGAAACTGATAAATCTCTGAAGCTGGCTGTTTTATTTTGCCATTGTTTGTGGCAAAAACCATTACAAAATTGCCGCCCCTGTGTGCACATGCACAACAGCTATATTAGAATGTTTTTTTCTTTTGCTTTGTGAAAAAAACAAATTCAAATGGCCACTGTGTGCTAACAAAAGGACAGCCATCTTGATAGTGTATTTTTTTAAGCCAAGGCAAAACATTTCATGGTGGCTGCTATACCACAGTGCAATGGTTTAAAAAGCAACCAAAGATTGCCAACTGCCACTGGATCGAGTGGGAGTGAAGGTAAGATAAGAAAGAAGACAGGGCAAACAAAAATAGGAAAGAAAGTGTAGGAAGCTGGGTTTCTGTTGCATTAACCCCCCACTCTTTGCAGAACTACTAATGCACTTTCACTTGATGTGTCTTGGGTCCCTGCCAATAAGGTTCCCAGGGCCTGTTTTCTTTCTCAAAAGTGTACCTTGTACCCCCAATTGGCACCCCTTTGGCCACTAGTCAGTCCCTTGTAAAAGGTATCATGGGTACCAAGGGCACTGTGGCCAGGGAAAGCCTCTAAGGGCTGCAGCACTTATTGTGCCACCCTTAGAGGCCCTGTACCTTTACACACACACACACACACACACTGCCATTGCAGGCTGCGTGTTTTGGTGCACAACAAAGTGAAGAGTCGACATGGCACACATCTGTGTCCCATGCCTACAACCTACTGCCCTGGCATAGGTCAGCCACCCCTCTAGCTGGGTGCACAATACCAGTTGTGAGGGTACAGGTGCATGAGCCCTGTACCCCTACAGTGTCTAAGCCAATTCTTAGACATTGTAAGTTCAGGAATACCGTTAAGAGTATATGGTGCTGGGAGTTAGTCACTACCAACTCCACAGCACCTTAATGTCTTTATTAAAAACTGGGAAGTTTGGGCTAACTTCTCACCACAATAAACCCACACTGATGCCAGAGTGGGAGCTAATGAAAAATGCACTAAGAGGACATCTTATAGATGCGCCCTGAAAAACGATAGCCTCTCGTGGGTTCCCTGACTGGTACACACCAGACATGTTTCTGGACCCCTGGGGTGGGAGCCTTCGCTTCCTGAACCCAGAAACAAAGCCTTTCCTGGGTGGAGGTGGTCACACCTCCCGCAGGCCAGGAAGAGCCATCTGTGGCAGAGGAGCTTCAAAGGCCTTGCCGCCTTTGTAATGCGACCCCCAGCCTCTCCTGCTATCAGGAGCAGGACCCCTTCCCGTCTCGCCTCATTTTCGGCAGGAAGACAGGCGGGACAAATTAGCACAGCCCAGAAGGTGTGCTCATCTTTGCCAACCCCACCCCTCAGGTGAGGGAGGCGAGGTGAAGCCCACTCTTCAGTGCCTGCCATGCAGGCACTCTCCAATCAGGATTAGGGATTCTGCCCACTCCCCCACGTGGGGTGAGCACACCAAGGGTGCAGTCACTCTAAGGCCAGTAGCCCATTGGATACTGACCTCAACACCCCTAAAACGCGCCCTAAATACAGTATTTAGGGGGCAACTCTGAACTAAGAAGAAAGATTCCATCAACCTACTAGGAAGAAGGATGAAAGAAGACGTCCAGCAGAGGTGACTACAGAGAATAACTGACTTGGCCCCAGCCCTACCGGCCCTTCAGCAGTTTCCAGAGATCCTGCGCCAAAAGTCGACTTGTCCTGCAGCCACTGACCTCCAGAACCCCTGGGAGGACTTACTGCCTTAAAAAAAGACCAGATCTCTTGTGAAAAGTAGCCCTGTTCAAAAGAAACTACCAAGACAGACTCTGAGCCTGCCGAGGACAAAGAAAACCGATGCCTGGAACCACCACTGCACCCGACGTCTACAGCCCGAATCCAGGTGGCCCACCGGTCCCAGCGAGGTCCCCCAGCGCTCCAGAGTCAGGGTTCACTATGGTTTGACCCCTCCAGGACTCTCAGACGTGGCCTGCAGCCTCTGCACGGAGACCCCTCCAACCGCGAGTGGCCGGGTAAGGTGCAATCCGACCTCAAAAGACACCCCTGCATCCAGCCACCCTGTGACCTGGATAAGAGAACCCGAGATGCACCTACGTCCCCGAGCCCTCCAACTTACCTGCCCAGGTTCCTCCCAGAAGTTTTCCTGGACCGAGCCTGCAGCCAAAATCCAAAACCGGCAAGTCCGATTAAAAACAGGGCACCCGATGCCAAAACAGCACCCTGCACCCAGCCGCCCCTGCGCCGCTGTGGGTGCACCTTGTGTGCTAACTCAGATGCTCTATTGCCCTGAGCCTAACTCCAGGAGCTTTGCTACCACAACCTTATGGCCTGCTCGTGAGGAGCCACCAGCCAGGGGCCCCCATCTGCCAGAGGATAACATTGGGTCTCAGCACTCTGCATCCGGCCGCCCTAGTGCCGTTGAGGGTGTTCTGAGAGTGCATCCTTGACCCTAGGGGACCCCTGGTTTTTACCCCAGAATACCAACCCCCACAAACTTGTACTTACCTGCAAACCGTTAACTTCATATCTCTCCATAGGAATACATTGACTGTTTGTCCTTAAAAATTGTTTTTAGTGCGGAGTTGGTTTGTATGAGAACTTGAAAAAACTGCAACTGTACAAAAACTGATTTACTTACCTTTTGTCTAGGAGATGTCTCAGTGTGATATCTAGGCATATGACACTGATTAGCAAAAGTAGTCTAAAAAGTAACGTACAATGTAATCTGAAAAGTAATTGACATATTGACTTACCTGTACTTCAATCAACTGCATTTGAACCTGCATTCAACTGTTAAACATTGCATAACATTTTGCAAAGCATTTATTTCACTTACCTGCACCAGGCTTGGCTTGGTTCTAGAAAAAAAAATAACTAAATGAGTTCAGTCTTGAAGTGTGTGACAAAATTTGCCGATTGAGTGTGTACACCAAATGCTTAACACTACCCTCTGATAAAACCTTACTGCTCGCCCACACTACCACAAATAGAGAGCAAGGTATTATCTACTTTTACCTCCACCTATCTTTGGCGATCCACTAGACTCTCAACACTATACCTTACTTTGGTATAGTATACACAGAGCCAGCTTCCTACATTGGTGGATCAGCGGTGGGATATACAACTTTGCATTTGTTGGACTGACTTAGGGCCCGATTCACAGAACTAACGTAAGACAAAATCTCAAACTTACTACCATTTTGGTATTCACAGAAGGCACTTACTCATTTTGGTATTCCCAGAAGGCACTTACTCATTGATGAGTAAGTGCACTTACTTGTTTTGGTATTCACAAAAGGCACTTACTCATCAATGAGTAAGTGCCTTCTGTGAATACCAAAATGAGTAAGTGCCCTCTGTGAATATCAAAATAAGTAAATGGTAGTAAGTTTAGGATTTTGTCTTAAGTTAGTTCTGTGAATCGGGCCCTTAGTCACCACCTGATCACACAACAGAACTCTTAAATTGTCTTTAGAATTTAGATTTTTGAATTGACAAATGTTACCAAATTACTAAAAGTCTTGTTAGGGCCTTGGTTAAGTACCTTTAGAATTTTAGAAAAATAAAAGTTCACTTTAGTTAGGGGTAAGAGGGGAAATCAGTTTTTGTTTTACAATGACTCTCGACAACAACCCAGTTGTTAGTGAAAATATAACTAATGACAGAGGATAGAGTTGATAAGCGCAACCTCACCCCTTATCTCAACTTAGAATTTAGGGATTTAAGGTCGCTTTGTAAACTAAAACATTGACATGGTGTCCCATCCCTCCAAACAAAAGCTCCAGGAGCTGTTGGCAGGGTATGCTAAGGACCATCCCTCTGAGAATGGTAAAGACCTATTAGAGGGGGATGAAGATGGAGGGGATGAGGATACCTTCCAACCACCCCACTGCCCCCCCACACTTCTTAGGGAGAAAAGGGCCCTAGTAGCCCAGACTCCAAGAATACACCTCTCGGCACCTAGAGCCCACACAGGTGGGTCAGGTGCTTCTGCGGATATTGAGGACAGCCTCAATGAAGAGACCAACCTTTTAGGAAGGTTGGCTAAAAGATTAGACCTAGAGACCAGACTCCTGGCTCTAGAAAAAGAAAGAGCAGAGATGGGCCTGGCACCCATCAATGGTGGCAGCAATCTAATAAATATGATCGGAGAGCAATCTTATGATCCCATAATCTGCAAAGGTATTGTCCCTAAATTTGAGGATGGTGATATCACTAAGTGGTTCACAACCTTTGAGAGGGCTTGCAAAGCCAGAAAAGTGAAGAAAACTCACTGGGGGGGGGGGGGGAAGGGGGGGCACTACTTTGGGAACTGTTCTCTGGTAAGTGCAGAGACAGACTGCTGACCCTTCGTGCGGCAGAATCAGAGTCCTATGAACTCATGACGGGCATCCTGATTGAGGGATTTGGACTCACTACTGAGGTGTATAGAATTAGATTCAGGGTGGCTCAGGAAAACCAGAGTCAGCCCTGGGTGGAATTTGTACACTACTCATGAAAACACTAGGTGGCTGGTTGACTGGAAGTAAAGTGCAAGGTTATGATGGTCTTTATAATCTGTTTATGAAAGAACGAAAGAAAACATACTAATTATTGCATTCATGAAAAGTTGCATCAGTATCTGGTATACCTAGGTCCAATTTCCCCCCAAGAATTGGGAAAGAAAGCGGACCACTGGGTCAAGACAAGGGTGACCAGGATGTCCACTGGGGGTGACCAGAAGAAAGGGGTTACAAAACCTCCCAGAAGAGACAGTAAGCATTCTAAAGATGAAAATAAGGAATCCCAGGTAGCCCCCCAAAAACCTGTCCAGGAGGGTGGGCCCAAAGACACCTCACAAACTAAAACTGGGTACCAAGGTAGGAGTTGGGATCCCAACAAGGTATGATGTCACAGCTGTCAAAAGACAGGACACCACACCAAGGGCCCTAGCTGTCCTACAAACCAAGCCCCTAGTGTAGCTCCAGGGGTTGCCAGTGTAGGCTGGTTCCTCAGATGCGAAAGTCCTCCTAGCTTTCAACTGGAAGATGAGCCCAAAAGGTGAGTTGGAGATTCCAGAGGGGAGTGGACACTTCCACCACCTACTGATCGTGAGTCCTTAGGGGCAGAAAGCCCTGAATCTTTGAATAAGCATGCACCTTCCAACACCTATGGTTGTTGCCCAGTCATGATTCCCAATTACACATGCCTGTTCACAACCTGTAAACAAACATCTGTATTATCCATTGTGCTGCATAACGCTGTTCCCAAAACCTTATATGCACTTGGAAATTGCATTTCAATAACCTACAAGAAAGCCCTAAAATGCACAAGGGATTCTGAAAAAGGGACACACATTTACAACACACAATTTGCAAATATCAAAAAAAGTTACTGAATATTTTACAGCAAACAGTAAAACAAATCCTAAAGAGATCATTAAATGTAAAGAGCTCTAGAAATGTGTGTATTATGGCAAGGAATTTTCAGTAATTTTTCTTCAGTCTGTATCGGTGAACAGCTCTTTTGCAATGCTTGAGTGCACCCACATTTTGTGTATTTTGTAAGATCTTGCCACCAAACTCTTTGCAGCCAGCAATCACCAAGTTTGGGGTAGACTGAAGCTGGTTCAAGTAAGCTAATTCAGAGATGGCTCTTAGATATCCCAAAATTCATGGTAAGTATTTCCTTTCCTAGAAAACCTGGAACGAACCAATGCTATTATCAACAGGCATATTTCCTTTTCTTTGCGAAGATGCTAAAGTTTGAGCTGTTGACTTATTGCGTCTGACTGGTAAGAGGAAGAAACATGCTATTGAAGGATGGCTTGATCAGGAATGTAAGCAGGCCCATGTAAACTATTAAAGGCAATCAAGGACAATTCTGTGATGGTGACACAAATGTTATGAGGTTAGGCCGAACAATCAATAGTTACGATATTCCATCTTAATATCTACTTCAGAATATTGTGGTGAAAATATCAAGGGAGAGAAAGAAAAAACTAGCATCAGATCATTAGCAAGGTTAGTATAAGTATAGGTTAACCTAAATACACACATATGCACCTTGACATATATTTTGAAGGTATGTAGAAATGGAGTAATAGTAAATCATATTAGAGACCGTGGCTTGGACAGCCAACTTGGCGGACGCTCTTTAACTGAGCTCCACATGGAGCCCCTTCTATCCGGAATTAATCCGCAAAGCCACTTGCCATCAAGACCACTCCCATCAACCCAGTGCCCCCTGTGGCAAGACGAAATTAAAGGAGCACCCCATAATGCTTCTACTGGGTGTCCTTGAGGGATCGGGAGGTACGAGGGCTGACCGCTCCTTTCTGAGGACAGCCTTTATGGTCACTAAACGAGATATCACTGCCTAATGAAAATCCCCTTCTGCTCCCACTCGTCCACAATGGCACAGAGGGGTGGATTGGTGTGCAATGCAGGAAAAGCAGGTGTATGAGGCCAGGTGCTGCACCCGTAAATACAGCAGATTACGGGGGATTGCCAGAGGGCAGAGATGTCGCTGTTGCCACTGTTTCATAATGCTTTATTATACCGACTGAATGCCAGTGCTTTGCAATTGCTCTATGTAACTGACGACCCAAATGTGTAATTTTGTTCACAGTTTCTTTATGAGAAAACCAATAGAATTTATTTTAAAAATAGTAAATCATTCACCCACACATATCTCCTTGATAGTAACAATATTTTGTGTATTGCGAGGTTTACGTGGTTGATATTTCAACATACAATGCTAGAAGAGAATAAGAAAGCTTGATGGTAAAATACAGGCTGACTTGCAGAACGCAAAGCCTGCACATAATTTTTGGCACTAGTGAGAAGAGGCCATAGGAGTCTTAATTTAACTCCTGAACGTCACCCAAGTGTAGGCCCAAGCGTGCTATTACTACTCCCGCCCAGTTGAGGGCTTCCAAATAATTACAGTGAAGGAATTAAAGGCTCGTAAACAAAATAACAGTGGTCCTAGACCTTCATTTATAAATCAACCAATGATTTTATGAGCTATTGGCTCATATGACTTAATACATTATTTACAACATAAAAGTGCAACAAACCATAATCTGGGTCACCATGCATTTTATTTTCATGTCAAATGGTGAAAGTCAGACAAGATTATATACGTTATCGATTTAGAAAAAAGGGTTGCTCCAGAGGGAACGTGCATCGGAATAAAGGTGCTCAAGTGTGAAGTGGTGAAGAAGAGGGTATTCAAAAAGATGGCATATAAGAGTTTAATATGTCAAAACAATTGGACTGGTTGTAAATCACCATCCTTAGGAAGCCTGGCCACAATTCAATCACAAATATGTTGCAATTTCAATTCGCATAGAATTCCATTCTAGGGCGGCACGTGGGGGGTAAGGTTCAGGATCCAGGCTTGGTTAAAGGGGCGTCGACGTTTCAACCCGTCTTATGGCCATGAGGGCGATTAGATCCTCTGCTTTGCGGATCTTCATCAGGACAGGATGGGGCAACCTAAGAAGGTATGGGGCCTAGTCACATACCGTTAACTGTGGTCTACTGATCAGTAGTAGGGGGCTAATGTCCGTAATTCATATGGTTGATGCGGCCAAAATCGCGGATGAAGAGTGCTTCCCAGTTGTAATTGGATTCTCCATTTATGCGGACCTAATTTAATATTATTGGAGTACACTGACTCATAGACTGACCGAACTATTGGATACAGAATCAATCTCCAGCCTTAAGTCTTCAAGTTACTGTTTTCAAGCACATCCACCAGAGATTTTGGCCGCATCAACCATATGAATTACGGACATTAGCCCCCTACTACGTTCCCTCTGGAGCAACCCTTTTTTCTAAATCGATAACGTATATAATATTGTCTGACTTTCACCATTTGACATGAAAATAATATGCATGGTGACCCAGATTATGGTTTATTGCACTTTTATGTTGTAAATAATGTATTAAGTCGTATGAGCCAATAGCTCTTAAAATCGACTCCTCGACATTTGTGCGTCGTACGGGAAGAGGTCCGGCTATGAGATCAATTGGGAGAAATCCATCCTGTATATGCTCCGGGGCTCCCCGCCTCGCCTTCCGAGGAGCTGTAATATTCGAGTGGCCAATGAAGGATTCAAATATCTCGGCATCTATGTAACTGCGGATCGCGACAAATTTATGGCTGAAAATCTAATGAAGCCCCTGCAAAGACTCCGCACTGACGTCAAGCACTGGCGCTCCTTGCCCCTGACATTGCTGGGAAGGGCTTCACTTTTCAAAATGCTGGCCCTCCCTAGATTCCTATACATGCTACAAAATACCCCTTTCCCGGTTGCACCCTCTTACTTCACGGCTATAAACGCAGAGGTCACCGGCCTCCTATGGGAGGACAAGGCGCCACGGATAGCTCTACACAAGCTCACCAGTGGCTGGTACGATGGCGGTATAGCCCTCCCAGATATCAAGACCTATTACTGGGCGTCGCAACTTATGATTATAAACCAATGGCTTCATGCGCCTGGTGATGACCCTGCTTACCGTATGGATAGGCAACTGCTAGGGGTAGAAGGGGTGGTAGGAGCCCTCTACAACCCCAAAAAAGGTCACGTTCCGGCGGGGCCCGCATCACACACCCTCCGGATATGGTTTGCGGCACAGCGAACAATGGGCTGGGCTGGAAGGATTACCCAGGCTACGCCTCTCTGGGACACGAAACAGCTTGGGGTACTACGCACCACCAAGGGATTCCACCAGTGGGATCTAATCTGTATCTCCAGGGTCGGAGACCTCTGGAAGCGGGGAGAGGTGATAACTTTTACCCAATTACAGGCAGACTACGACTTGGCAGATACCGAGCGTTTCCGACACTTACAAATCCACCACGCACTCCGGGCGGCGATTCCACCGGGGACACGGCTCCCGGAGTCGTCGCCCCTAGAGGACCGGCTCCTCACGGAACATCTTACTCAAAGAGCGACGTCCCTAACATACCGGAAAATAATAAATAATCGCCCTGATCCCTTCCTGACCCTTAAGAGTAAATGGGAGGCAGAACTCGGAGACTTAGATGAGACGGAATGGCAGTCCGCGCTGTCGTCCCCCAGAGAGGTGGGCATATCGTCCAAGTTAAGGCTGGTCCAACTTAAAATTTTGCACCGCACCTATTACACCCGTACACTCCTATTTAAATTGCAACGGGCGGAGTCCCCGCAATGTCTCAGGAACTGTGGCCACGAGGGATCTTTCTTTCACACCCTATGGGAATGCCCAGTCATAGCGCTCTATTGGAAGGGGGTGTTGCACACGCTCTCCCAGGTGACCAGAGTCCTGACGCCCCCGGAGACATCTGGGAACAAACGGACCATAAGAGAATGACGCAGCTCTGGGTGACGTTGGGGCTCATGCTGGCAAAACGCAATATAGCCCAGCGATGGGGTTCGGGGAAGGCACCTACCCTGGCGCAGTGGATACGTGACATGGACCACGTAATGGTGGTTGAAAAAACCGTATATATACATAGAGGGTGCCCCAAGAAATGGTCACAGGTGTGGGGTGGGTGGAATGTGTACAGAGGGAATATATGTGAGCCCCCGCCCGATACATCAGATTCTGAACTCAGTGACCAAGAGTAGTTCCCCTTTCGAGAACAGTGGTTGACAATGTATGATAAAAGAATTAAAAATGCAATAGGTCTTGCCTTTAAGTTAAAGCCATTTGCTTTGCTAATGGTATTGTATAGCAAAGCAAATGGCTTTAACTTAATGAAAGGCGAGACCTATTGCATTTTTTTTTTTTGAAATATTTTTATTAAAGTTGCAAACACAACAGAGAATAAACACCACTCATCGAGTTTCAGGCTTAGCAGGAAATTACTCCAAACGGAATTCCACAGTGCAGTACAGGTACAATTGAGACATAAAGACATTCCTAGCGGGTCACTCAGGGCTCAATCCACTACTACGGTTTTTCTTTCGGGCTGCACCCCGCAATGTCTACTCCGCTATGTCAGGGAGGCTGGGCGTCGCACACTGTGCCGTCTTCCAGGTGTGTTATCGCTGGTATTTATATTGCCACAAGCGCCTACGGTCCATGCACCGCATCAACAGTGTCCCGGTCACACACGCCGCGGTGGAAAGGGCGCACCGAGTACCGGGTGGAAGGCCTAGACCCAGAGCCCCCCCCACGCCCGATCCTGGCCCGCATTTTCAACTTTCGCAACCGAGATGCAATCCTCCAGGCGGCGCGTGGCTCCCCCCCACTGCGGGTGGACAACAGCACAGTCACCCTCTATCCGGACTACACTGCGACAGTGATGCGGCAACGGAGAGACTTCACGGCGGTCAAGGCGGAACTCCGCACTCGAGAACTTAAATATTCGATGTTATACCCAGCGAAGCGACCTCCAAGTTCTGAGGGGAGGTGGAATGGCTGCCCGGGGCATGCTCCGTTCGACCCTTCGTTCTCGCTGGACGCCACCCCTCTAGCCACTCCGAGACCTCCGCAGGCGATGTGAAGAACTGGGTATAACATCGAATATTTAAGTTCCCGAGAAAAATTTTGAGAGCCCACGAGGCTGCAGCTGTTCGGTGATTAGTTTTTCCACAAAGAGGTCCAATGCCGGGCCGCGTTCACTCTCCGGCACCCCAACGACCCGGACATTGTTTCTTCTGGACCTGCCTTCCTGGTCATCTAACTTGGCCAGCAGCTGTTTTTGCACCTGTTCAAGAGTTTGTATGCGTTTTTGATGGTCGGCCGTGTCGTGGGTGAGGGTTGCTGTGGTGGCCTCGACTTCCGTCAGTCTAGAGTTAATTTTTGCGACATCCGCCCTGAGAAGCGCAACCTCCGTGGAGATCGTGCCGATTGAGGCCTGCATCTGGGTCAGCGTGGCCATGACATCTGCCAGCGTAAACTCCGTAGTCTTGTCCGGGGGGGAGGGGGGGGGGGGACGCATTCCGATCCTTGAGGAATGCAAACTTTTCCAGCTTCGCCTGTGCTCCTCCGTGGTGGCCCTTCCCCCCCCCATGTTGTCCGGCCCCCGCTGTGCCCGCTCCCGGTCTGTCTAGGCCCCAGGGACCGTCCGACACGCGTGCGGGGTGGGACAGGAGATGTCGCCCCTTGCTCCTGAGGCACTGGTATGCCGTCTATATGTATCTCCCTGGGGTGTGAAAGCACCTACTCTGGAGTCTCCACAGCACTCGGGCCGTGCAGCAGCTCCCTAGCGGGTCACTCAGGGCTCAATCCACTACTACGGTTTTTCTTTCGGGCTGCACCCCGCAATGTCTACTCCGCTATGTCAGGGAGGCTGGGCGTCACACACTGTGCCGTCTTCCAGGTGTGTTATCGCTGGTATTTATATTGACACAAGCGCCTACGGTCCATGCACCGCATCAACAGTGTCCCGGTCACACACGCCGCGGCAGTCCCCGCGATGAAAGGCCAGCCACACCAGGGGGCCTAATTCCTAACGGGGCGCGCGACCAGCGATCACAGTCAGCGGTGGTCGCGTCACTCCCAGATGCCCACAGTGTCCGTCTCCTGCAGCAGCCCACGCGGTGGACAAAGCCGAGGTTGCCAGTGTCTGGATGCGGCAACGACCCCCACCGCGGGCGACGTTTTCCTCTCGTGGCGTCTGAAGGTCAGCTTCCCAAAGGGAGACACAGCCCCAGCCGGGGCTCGGGAGAGTTCCGCCGCTCCCACGCTCAATGCAGGAGTCAGGCTGTCACCAACACTACTTCCCCAGGGCACTGTCCATAGTTTCAGCGCTCCTTGCGCCAGTCTACTCTCGGTACACGAGCGCCATCGGGGGCCTTTTCCGAGTGCCCCCTCGCGGCATCAGGCGCTCACACTCTCTCAGGCCGAGCGCAAAATGGCCGCAACGCGCACCCTCCAGGTTGGACTGCGTAGTCTGGGTGGGAGTGCTCACTTTGCCTTCCACTAACCTCTCTGTCGATGGCACCTCAGCAACTCCTCTTCCCTGCTGCGGGCCGCCTCGTGGCACGGATCTCGGTCCGAGTCGCCGCAATCACGCCAGGGGGGGTGGGGGGATAGATAGGCTCCCCTCTGTGTTTGTAGTCCGGCGATACAGCACTCTCGTTCGTGCAGTGGGGGCCGGCCAGACCACTCCTAGGTCGGGCCGAAGCTTCGTCCACGCCCCGCAGGAACCCGCAGGGGGCCAAGCGGATCAGGTCTCCGCAGCGCCGGGGACCGGCTTGCCTCTAAGGCGCCCTCCTGCACGTAAGGCGACGCAGCTCCGCCTCACGTCCACTCCAGCTCGGGGAGCCGATGCCCAGCGCCTCGCCTGCACGTCCGCCCCGTAACTTCGGATAGGGGCGGTCTAGGGAGCCCTGAGTCTCAGTGCCGGGATGCGGAGGCTTTCCGACTCAAGAATATCGTTCCCAAAAGTCGTTTTTGGGTGAAGGGTGGTCGGCTATTTTCAGGATTAGTGGCCGGCGTGGAGGAGCTCGCGGCTCAAGCGGCCATGTTCATCTCGAGCCAAGCTCCGCCCCCCACCTATTGCATTTTTAATGCTTGTTAAAAGGTTTGGCCTATTTAATTAAGGGCATGTCTTACAATATATTCACTCAAATCCCGTGCCTTCCATAGGGTATCACCCAATTAGTATTTTGGTGCTTCTCCAAGAGATTTTTAGGTCAAGCCTGGGCAGTGCATGCACTGCTCTGCGAGGCAAGCTGTATTCAGGTATGGACTTGAAGCTACGCCCACATTTTTCATTGGCTTGTGTCACTGTCCACTGTAAACTATGGCTTTTCAATGGTCAATAGGCTTAGTAGTCCCTCCTTAGTACTGCCTTGTCTCCTTTTGAAACCTCCCATGAGGACACCCGCTGTTACGTGTGTTGTTACTTGGTAGGCTTTAATTACAGCCTTTAGGCACTATTTTCTCAAATAGCTTTGTCTTGCCTGCTGTTGCAGGCAGGACATGCTCTCTCCAAACACTTTTTTTGAAACCTTAATAGCATGGGCACCAAACGCATTTGCAATGCAATAGCTCTCGCATTCGCAAAAGTTTAAGCCATTGGCTTTGTAAATGACAATACCTTTTATTTATCTGTTTTAAAAACAACACATACATAAAAGACATGGTCATTTACAATGCCTATAGTACAAACTTTCATAAATGTGAGACCTATTGCATTGCAAATGCTTGTTATTATTCACGTCTGCAACAGTATGAGGGAGCAGGACAAGAGGGATTTAAGCAGTTTTTGTGGAGGGTAATGTGACAGTGGGAATAAAATACCCTCTGCTGTATGTTAAATGACTACAGCAAGTCATCCTCGAGTTCAGGACCTTATAAGAAATCTGTCTTCAGCCTCTTTCCTCTAAATAGCCACAGAACTACTCAGTGACTCGCTATGTATATCCTTCCAATGTACAGCAGGGACTACTTTATCTCATATCAGGTCACTACTGCAGTGTCTTGTTCCTCCTGCATTACTTAATGCCTTATTGTTGTTATATTCAAATAAAGCTTCAATAAGCTTGGTTAGTCGTGGAGAAACAACTGAATATTTACTTGGACACGGGGGGGGGGGAGGTGAGACAGGGGCGCTATAAGCACCCATGTGGTTTAATATTTTTGTAAATGATATGTATGAGATTTTAAGTGTGAGGTGAGTTCTATGAATAATGGAATGGCAGTTCCAAGCTCATTTTTAAGGGGACAGTACTCTTCCATAGCACCCATGAAAAATTCATTACACTGGCTGATTGCGGGACTGTCAAAGTAAATGATTTGCCGGGAAGCAATGGTGGTGGGGAACATCCTCAAACCAAAGAGACCATTTTGTTAGAGTAATGATATCCTCAACATAGTTAAGGACTTTGAATATTTGGAGCTGCGATTCTGTTCAAAGGGTGCTACTAGTCCCCAAATGAAAACGAATAGATAGATATATTAAGCACTAATGCAATCTAAAACCGTCCCTGAAAACTAGGTTGGGCTGTGGGACATCATCCCTGCTTGACAGGTTCAGACTTGGTTCATGAAGCTGGAACACTAAGGTGTTATTGTTGGTAAAGAATGACATTCTGCAGAAATTGTGTTGTCTGCCATAGTAAAATCTCATGAATGTGCTTCAGCTTGAGGCGGGTGTTAAGAATGAGGGTTTGAAGGCTGGTGTAAGACATGCAGTGACATGAGCTGTGCAGTGGGCCAATCAAAATGGTAAAGTATTTCATAACATGCTTCTTGATCTTATGAATGTGGATCAAGGCACTTACCTTGCGATGGTTTACAGGTTGAGTATATATAGAACGTTTTAATACCACCCTCTGACATTTAGTGCAAATCAATAAATACGGTTCAAGTGTATTTACTACATATTTTTTTTCCATACAATAGTATGCTTTTATTCTTAGTTGCATTACTTAGGTTGTACCTATCTGTATGAAGATCCTGCTTTCCTGTCAACCAGGTAACTTGTTTAGCGTATTGTCAGTTAGCATCTGGCCAGTTTTCTTTATTTTGATGGTGTCGTTAAGTCATAAATGTTTGTGCACATTTCTAGTAATAAACCATGTTTAACCATTGACAGCTATGTCAAAACATTCAACCACGGGTTTCTATTGACTATAGGGTTTTACTAGTTAATGGGCAAAAAGGACATTTGTATCTATAACTATGTGAGGGGTTATTGTGAATTGTCATGGGGGTAGGTTATCAAGGGTGATGCGATTGGGGACATTTTGCTTCTCATCTGTAGGGTTATTGAATGCCCTCTCCCTTTTTCTTTTGCTCCAGAATTGGAGGGCAGGTAGGAGTGTGGGGGGGTGGGGGGGGGGGGGGGGGGAGTGCATGTCAACATGGTTCTTGTTGTGGAGATCCTGGGTCCCGTTCTCTTAGGAAGGACATCAGTAATTCAACTGATGGGCCATGTTTTTTTCCCCTTGAGAGGTTCAGCTTCAGTCAGTTTTTGAACCCAATGTCTGGTTCAAACTGGAGTGGAGTGGTTTTCATGACTAGGTTAGTGATCTCTTTGCCACTATGAGTGTCATATCAATGAATCCAGTGCCCACCAACTTCATTTTGGGGTTTAGAAATTGACCTTGTATGAATCCCCCCCACCCCCGGTATATACAGGCAAATCCCTAGCAACAAAACTGGCCCCCCATCTTGCCAGCCCCCTGAAAAGCTCAGTGGCCACTCCAGCCTCGTTTACAACCCAAATATTCCTGTGGTGATCTTCAAACGTTCTGCAATTTCACCCCAGTATTTATTTATTTTTATATATGTTTATTGTGTTTTCCAAACAAAACATAGAACAAAGCATGAATACACAGTACACATTGCATAGCATTCCACAGTGGCCATGTAGGGTAGGCATATGACAAGAGACTATTTCGGAGGAGTCCAAACATATGTGGGAGCGGACCAAGCGCAAAGAGGTATCAAAGTCCACGATACAGGTCTCATGGTGCCACATACTTGGAACAAACATTACAGCGGTCAAGGCTCTACCCCGGGTCCTGCGGATGACAAAGTCCCTTCCCCTTCATCTCCCTCCACCTCCAGACCATAATACTTAATCCATGGGTCCATATTTTCCAGAACTTTTTAGGACAGCCCCGGGCCTTATATGTCACCTGCTCCTCAACCATGTACAAGTCAAGACTCGCCCTCCATTCATTAATGGTAGGTATTTGCGGTGCTCCCCAGTATCTAGCTATATCCCGTTTAGCTACTACCAACGCCAGATTAGCTAAAACAAGTTTGCGCCTTGGGACGTCTACCTCTGTCGAAATCCCCAAAAGGAGAAGCCGTGGCTCAAATTCTATTTGGACTTCAAGTATGCGATTGAGCTCCCCCACAATCGACCCCCAATAGGACTGTATCTCAGTGCACCCCAAAAGGGTATGTATAAACGTCCCAGGCTCAGTGTGACATCGAAGACACTCCAGGCTCTTGCAGTTTGGCTGTATCAAAATATGCGCAGTGTAGTATTTTGTACTGGATGAGCCGTAACTGTAATTTAATGGCCACTTCACATGGATGCAGGAGAGCGGCCTCCCAGTCTATATCTTCCAAAACACCGGTGACCTTTTCCCATTTGGCACGAAGAGAACCCAGGCTATCGGGCATGTTATTAAGCAAAGTTTTGTAGGTAAATTAAATAGCTTTAGCCGGGATTTCCTCCTGGAGAAGCAGACCTTCTAATGGGGCATATTCCGGCAGCGATGTCCCATCCAACCCCTCTGCCACCCAAGCATGCGGCAAACAAAGATACGCATATGTCTGAGTGTCATGTAGTTGATATCTAGCTTGGAGTGTGTGGAAAGAGGCCAACACCCCATGTTCCAGGACATCACCTATTTTAGAGATCCCTATTAATTCCCAGTGCCCAAAGCCACAGAGCTTTCCAATCTCCTTTAGCCTAGTCCCCTCCCACAGTGGGGTTTCCCTGGTACAATTTTGATCCCACATCATTTGTCGCTTTGCGCTCTTCTATGCCTCCATCATCCTCTGGGTCACCTGGAGCAGTTTACTACATCCCTTACCTCCATACAGATAGTGAAGATGGGTATGGTCCCTAAACTGCAGCCTTTCAAGTCTATATGTCGGATGATCCCCAAATGCATGGATCCATTAATTAATGGCAATAAGATATGCCGCTCCATAATATGACCTAATGTCTGGTAGAGCCAAACCCCCATTATATGGATTCCGCTGCAGGTTTGAAAGTGCAATACGTGGATGGGCCCCATCCCAGAGGAGCAAGTGGAGCTCACCATCAATGCCTCTAAAGCACAAGTTACTACTTGTGAAACGATATATCTGTAAGAAACATTAGTTAGTGATAGATTCCTTACCTTAGAATATCCCCAGGCGTCAGACTGAATCCGGAAAGTTTTGCTAGCAGTACCCCTGCGCATCAGTAGGTGGCATCATGCGGCTCCGCATCCGTCGCTGGCGTCGTAAGCGACGAGATGACCTCACAGTGACTACTTGGGCGCCACCCATGCGCACTGACGCCAGTTCTGTACATGACTTTCCGCGTCAGGAACGCAGAGTCATGCAAGAAACTGACCACTGGTGCCATGAAACTAGGACCCTTAAAGGGGGATGATCTTAACCCTAGAATCAGTTCGCAGAACAGGAAGGATGGGTGGGGCGGTAAGGAATCTATCACTAACTAATGTCTCTTACAGATATATCGATACACAAGTAGTAACTTGTACATCTGAAAGACGTTAGGGATAGATTCCTTACCTTAGAATAGATACCCCAGCAATACCAACCCCGGCGGAGGGTCTGCGAACAAGATTACACCAGAAAGTCACAGAGGACAGAACGGCCAAAGAAGCAGTCTCTCCGGACCGGACTGTCAAGGCAGTAATGCTTGGTAAACTTGGGCAACGAGGCCCACAAAACCACCTGACAAATGTCCTGAAAGGGAACACCACGTCCCAAGGAAGTAGTGGCTGCAGTTGCCCTGGTCGAATGGGCACGCAGCCCCACAGGAGGATCCTTCTTAGCCAAGGAGTAACATGCTTTGATACACAGAACAACCCAGGGTGAGATGGTCCGTTTGTGCACAGCCCGATCTTTTTTGGCGCCCACGTAGCAAACAAAGAGCAGGTCATCCGGCCCGATCTGCTGTGTATGCTTCAGATAGAACGCGAGAGCACGTTTTGGGTCCAGATAGTGGCGCCTATCTCCTCCTCCTTTGAAGGATGCAGAGGTGGAAAGAAGGTAGGCAAAGTAATGGTCTGCCCGATGTGGAAGGGCGTGACAACCTTTGGCAAAAAAGAAGGACAGGTCCTTAAAACCACCTTGTCCAGATGTACAGAAAGGAAAGGAGGTTTAGAAGAAAGAGCCTGGAGCTCACTCACTCTTCTGGCAGAGGTGATAGCTACCAGGAAAGCAGTCTTGAGAGTCAGAAGACGCAAAGGACAGGGAGAAGGGTCTCGAAGGGAGTGCACATCAGATATGTCAAGACAAGGCTCAAGTCCCATTGAGGCATTATGAACGGCACCGGAGGAAACTGGTGCGTAATGCCCTTTAGGAAACGGTTAACAACCGGGGACTTAAAAAGAGAAGGCTGATCTGGAAGCCGTAAAAAGGCGGAGATGGCCGAAAGATAACCTTTGATAGTGCCCAGAGCAGAGCCCTGCTGGGCCAAGGAAAGAAGGAACAGAAGGACTTCAGAATGAGGGGCAGAAAGGGGATCCACAGACTTAGCTGTGCACCATGCCACAAACTTGTTCCATCTGCAGGCGTATACCGTTTTAGTGGAGGGACGCCTGGCTGTCAGAATGATATCACAGACTTCGGGAGGAAGATCGAAAGCTGTCAACTGTTGCTTCTCAATCTCCACGCATGGAGGTGGAGACTGGACAGGTTCGGGTGGAGGACCGTACCCTGCTGGTGCAACAGAAGATCATCCCAAAGAGGCAGCCGGATCGGGGATCGATTGCCATGCTGAGTAGCTCGGGATACCAGTATCTTTGTGCCCAATCCGGAGCCACAAGGATGACTTGGGCCCGATCACGCCGAATCTTCTTCAGCTCTCCGGGCAGAAGTGGTATAGGCGGAAAGGCATACAAAAGACTGCAACTCCACTTGCGACGAAAAGCGTCGCCTAGCGAGTGCCGCCTTGGAAATTCCAACATGCAGAACTGATGACATTGCGTGTTCTCTTCGGTGGCGAATAGATCTAACCAAGGCTCTCCCCACTGCTGACAGGGACCTTGCACCACGTCCGAGTTAAGACGCCATTCGTGATTAATCAAGCACTGGCGGCTGAGTTCGTCCGTCCTGGTGTTCAGAGAACCTGCCAGGTGTTGAACAACCAAGGTAATGCCTTGATGTTCCAGCCATGTCCAGAGGCGCAGAGCCTCCTGACATAGGGTCCAGGACCCCACCCCGCCCTGTTTGTTGCAATACCACATGGTGGTGGTGTTGTCCGTGAACACCTGCACCACACTTCCCTGGACAGAGGGAAATAATGCCTTCAGTGCAAGACGGATCGACTTAAGCTCCAAAAGGTTGATGTGGAGCCAGGCCTCCGCTGGAGACCAGAGGCCTCTGATCTCCGCCTCTCCCAAGTGGCCTCCCCATCCCAGGAGGGACGCATCCATCACCACTGTGTGCTCCGGTTGGGGAAGGGAGAGGGATCTGCCATTGACCCAATCGCGATTCGTGAGCCACCATTTCAATTGTTGTGCAGTGCCCTCTGAGATCTGGACATGATTGGACAGGTTTCCCCGATGCTGCGCCCACTGGAACTTCAGGTCCCACTGCAGAGCCCGCATATGCCATCTGGCATGTTGAACTAGCAGCATGCTGGAGGCCATCAGGCCCAGGAGCCGGAGGGTCATCCTGACTGAAACCCAGGATAGAGGCTGAAAGATCGTAATCATTGCCTGAATATCCCGGACTCGCTGCTCGGGAGGATAAACCCGAAACTGCGTCGAATCCAGAACCACTCCGATGAAAGGGAGCTTCTGAGAGGGACTCAGCTGCGACTTCGGCACGTTGATGGAGAACCCCAGCAAATGCAGGAGGTCGGCCGTAGTCTGAAGGTGGGTGACGACTGTCTGGGGCGAGCCCGCCTTCAACAACCAGTCGTCGAGGTAGGGGAAGAATGACACCCGTGACCTGCGACCACCGCCATCACTTTTGTGAACACCCGGGGAGGGGGGGGGGCTCGCTGGTAAGGCTGAAGGGGAGCACAGCAAACAAAATGCTCGCAGCCTATGGTGAACCGCAGGTAACGCCGGTGGGCCGGCAGGACGGGGATGTGAAATTACACGTCCTGCAAGTCCAACGCTACCATCCAGTCTCCAGAGTCAACATCTTTAACTTCTCCTTCTGGAGGAAGCGATTGACGTTCCTGAGGTCCAAGATGGGGCGCAGGCCCATTTTGTCCTTCTTGGGGACCAGAAAGTAGTGGGAATAACAACCACGTCCTACTTCTGGCCCAGGAACGCGCTTGATGGCCCCCTTGGCCAAGAGGGCCGTAACTTCCTGCTGGAGAAGCAGCATGTAATCTCCCGACATGCGGTGACACCGAGGTGGCATGGCGGGAGGGGAGGACTGAAGGGGAAGAGAATAACCCCCGCGGATGATCTGCAACTCCCACTTGTCCAATGTGATATCGCGCCAGTGGTGGCAGATCCTGCCACCCACTGGTGTGGGGTGCTCCACAAAGCTCGGATTAGGAAGGTTTGGAGGTAGAAGCAGCGGGGGTGGAGGTGGACTGCCCCCCACGCTGATTCCCTGAGCCGCCCCTGTGGAAGCCGCGTCCACACTGAGGCTGGTTCTGCACAGGTTTGTTGAAGGAACGTGCCTGGGCGCCCCTGCCTTGGCCACGAACGGAACGAAACCCAGGAGTGGCTGGGCTCTTAGTGGACAGACCCAAGGACTTGGTCGTGGCCTGCGAGTCCTTAAAGCGCTCCAGCGCACTGTCAGCCTTATCGCCAAACAGTCGAGTGCCATCAAAGGGCATGTCCATGAGTGAGCTCTTGATGTCAGGGAAGAACCCAGTGGATCACAACCAGGCATGGCGATGCAGCGCCACAGTCGTAGAAATTGCCCTGCCCAACGAGTCAGCGGTGTCCAAACCACACCGAATGGCGAACTTAGCCGCATCCTTACCCTCAGCAACCGCCTGGGAAAGTACAGCATGGACCTCCTCAGGACACTGAGGTAACACCTGAGCGCCCGTGTCCCACACCGCGTGGAAATAGCGGCCCAACAAGCACTGACCGCAGCCCCAAGCTGGCTGACGAGAACAACCGCTTACCAAACTGCTCCAGCTTCTTAGAGTCTTTATCCGGTGGAGCCATGGGAAAGGCATTCTGCGACGTCGAGGCCTGGATGACCAGACTCTCAGGCGTGGGATGAGTGGTCAGAAACGCAGGGTCACCAGGTTCCGGGCGTTGACGCCTGGCGACATTCTTATCCACAGGGGCCCCTGTGGCCGGCCGCGACCAAGTGCCCAACAGGACGTCGGTGAGGGCGTCGTTGAAGGGAAGCAGTGGGTCCGACGAAGTCGACACTGTCTGGAGCACCTCAGTAAATGTCAGGACTACTGCAAGCAATGAGCAATTTCTTTGTTCTGTGGGAGCCAAGCAGCGTTTGGCAATTGGAAGAAACGGAAGAACTCTGACCTGGAGCGAGGCTTGGAGAACAAGGAACTCCAAGATGGCCGACGCTTCAGGCAAAGCAACGTTCTAGTCTTTGGGAAATCCGTCTCAGAATTCTATGTGAAGCACTCAACTTAGAATGTTGGCTCACTTCACCTGAATTCGGTAATGTTTTCAGAAGCTCCGAGTTAGTCAGGGTTATCCTTGTTTCTAGTTTTCCCCTTTAAAAGACTAGTGTCGAAACCTGAGCCCATACCAACGTTATTTAAAGGAATCCGGTGAGCTCACCAGACTTTCGCCTCCTTCTTCTCAGAGGGTAGCATTCAGCCGGGAATCATGAGCAGTATCGCTTTTCTGAGATGGAACTGTAGAAATAACGTGGCTTCGTAGGAGAGCACTGCCGTTACCCAAACAAGACGTGACAGTAGAAGGCTAACCCAAGGAAAGCCAAGAAGTTCAACCTCGAGGAGATTCCAGTCGTGTATTCAACCTCCACTACCAACTAAGCTAAGTTAAAAGATAATATTGTATAGCATAATCATTAATTCTTGTGTTGCGAGTCTAGCAGAGAACAGTTACTGAGTACTAACCAGAAAATGTCTTCACGTTCTCCAGCCTAAAATAGAAGGGAAAGAAATATTATAACTGCTAGTTGTATTGAGAAATAGAAAAAAACTAGACAGAGAAGAATTGTAATGAGAAAGACACAACTAGACAGAAGAAAAGAATTATAAAAGAAATACCAGCAGCAATTAGAAAGTCTCAACTAGGTACGTTATATTCTCTTAGACAAATACAGTAACAACCCCAAGTAGATAAGAACATTACGATAACAGTGGTTTAATTATTTTCAGACAGAGAAGAATAAGCTAAACACCAATTCACTGACTAGTAGAGAAGCAGAGAAACAGAAGAGAAGCAAAGGCTAAGGGTGATACTGGTATGTTAAATTAGTTAGTTGTCAGAACATAGAACTGAGTTAGAAGAGGTTGGTTATGATAAATGTTGTTAATATTTAGCCTCCAGATAGTTACAATAAGAAGCAACAGAAGCAGAAAGAAGATTGGAAAAGAAGGCAGAGAACCATTGGCAGTCTCTTCTCTCTTTTGTTATTTTATCCAATCCCCCTGCCCCCTCTGTGGAATACATTAGTGCAAATTATCTCAATGTTGCCTTGGTGTGAGAAAGTGCCCTATACCAGTGGTGTGGGCACAGAGGCAGGTGCCCTGTGCTCCTACAGTACCCAGGTCCATTCCTGGGCCCTGTAAGTGCAGTGCTGCCATTTAAGAGTACATGGTGCTGGGAGCTTGTCAAACACGAACTCCACAGCACCATAATGGCAGCACTGAAGACTGAGAAGTTTGGTATCAAACTGCTCAGCACATTAAATCCACACTGATGCCAGTGTGGGATTTAATGTACCAAGCACCACAGAGGGCATCGTAGAGAGGCCCCCTGAAACCTAATCTACAATCCACGTCTGTTCTGAGGCTGCCTAGGCTGCCACACAGCAGACATGTTGCTGGACCCCTGGGTAGGAGAGCCCCTGCTCTCCTGGGTCTGCAACAATGCACACCCTGGGCGAGGTGCTAAATATCCTCCCCCAGGATGGGCAGGGGGAAGCTTCAAAGGCATGCCGCCTCTGTGAGCTTCCCCAGGCCACTTGCAACCCCCACTCTGGCAGGAAGCTTGGCCGGAAACCCCAAATAAGGACAGGAGATGTGACAGCATGCCAACCCCACCCCTCAGGTGGGAGGCGAGGTGAAGCACATCCCTGGGCTCTCGCCATCTTGAAGATGGGGAGCCCTGCGCAATCAGGATTAGGCTACTGCCCCCCTCCCACAGGAGAGAGGCAGGATAGGGGGTGGTCCCTGCCCTTCACCTACCTGTAACGCCCCTAAATCTAGTATTTAGGGGCACCCTGAACCTTCCTTCCCCAGATTCCAAAATCCGAAGAAGAGCTAGAAGAAAGAAGACCTGCCCTGCAGCTGCTAAGAAGAGGAAGACACAAACTGCTTTGGCTCCAGCCCTACCGGCCTGTCGACCCTTGAACCTGCTCCAACCCGGCATCTTTTTTTTGTAACATATTTTTATTGACATTTTCAGATTTAATATACCGTACATCATTCACATCTTTCCAGCAATTATGGCATAAAGTACAGTATGCGGTATCACACACCATCTGTATATCCTGACGTAGATTCATCAGAAGAATTATCAGATCAAGTACGAGCCCGTGTGTGTATCCCAGGGATACGAATGAATAATATGTCACGTGAACAGGGGAGTAACACAGGTTGAAACTAGGGGAAGGGCATGGAAATTCACCTCCGGACCGCGTAACCAAGTGTACAAGCTGTCGTGTGGGTGTAACGTCTCGAAGAATCGCGCTTGGACCTCCTCTTAGGGTCGACTGGCAGCGGTAATAGTGTGCACTATCAGGCTATGTGTGACTGCTCTATCGGGGCTAATAGTGTGAATGTGTCATCTGTAGGGTCCTCGCCAGGGGTCCATTGCTTGAATCGGAATAGTAACATGGCCCATTCCATTCTCCAACCCGACATCTCTTGTGGCCAGCAACCTCACAAACCCCGGAGGACCTGGCTACCTTTTGACTCCAAGCCCCTGGGACTCCCATGAGTAGAGGCTCTACTCAAAATCTACTTCTAATCCCCGGCAGCAGCCCAGAACCGCGAACCCAGCACACTGCACCAGCCAAGCCTGGCCTGTGCCGGAGTGAACAAAGACCACGAGAACGACCCCACGGCGACTGTGACCCCGAGTCTGGCACCCAAGGACCTCCCACGACACTCCTAAAGAAGCCTGCAGCCTCAGAACAAGGTGCCCCCCCAACCGCGATCAACAGAGGGTAAGATTTCCCGACACCAAAAGGCACCCCTGCACCCCGCAGCCCCCTGTGCCCAATCCCGGGGTACCTACCTATCCTCCAACTACCCAACTTACCTCTCAAAGTGGTGGTGGCACCTGAAGAATCCTCATCCCCGAGCTTGCAGTCTTTTTCTAAACCGGAGATTTCCCATTGAAATCAATTGAGCGCCCGAAGGCTCAAAAGCACCCTGCACCCAGCCGCCCGAGTGGCCCTGGCAGTGCAACCTCTACACCTATCTACTTCCCCACTTGCCCTGAGTAAGTGACCAGGAGCCCAGCTCCCACAGCCGCGTGGCCTGCTATTCAGCAGCCACCAACCAAGGCCCCCCTATCCCTCATAGGATAACATTGGGCCTAACTCTCTCTGCACCCGGCCGTCCTAGTGCCGCTGAGGGTGAACCAACTGTACCTACCTGACCCTGGGAGACCCCTGAGTCTATGACCAGAACCTTAACTCTGTCAGTCGAGTACTTACCTTTAAACCAATAACTCAATTTTCTCCATAGGGTAACATTGACTGGCTTTTCCTGAAATTTCTTCTAAGTGTGGACTTTCAAAACTTAAAATAGTCACCAAAAATCAGCTGAATAACGAAAACGAAAATACTCACCTGCTCTTAGGTGAGCGCCCAGTGCTGGATCTTGGTGCCCAGCACTGACTCTGAAAAAATACTTACAACTGTACTTACCAGTAACCCAATTTTCCACCATAGGAAATCATTAACTGTTTTTCTGTGAAATTTCTTCTAAGTGTCAATTTCTGCAATCTTTAAATATTCTTAAAAAATCGTATAATATCTGAAAACGTAATTACTTACCTGTTTGGATAAAGGTCCCAGTACTGAGTCTAGGTACCCAGTACTGGATTACAAAAGTAACGAGAACATACTATACCTGCAACTTGAATTTTCTTCCATTGGGAATCATTGACTGTTTATGAAATATTTTCTAAATGTCAACTTTTAAAATAGCAAAATATTGTCTAAAAATCATCGCAGTAATTAAGTCGGCTTTTATCACTTGATTCTAAGTACTGACCCAGGACTGAATCTAGGATCCAGTCCTGGAATCCCAAAAGTAATCCTAAAAGTAATCTGTTGCAAATAACTTGAAACTTCCATTGAACTCAATGCAATATAGTGTTTAAAATTGTGTTGCCTATTGCAACCACTTGTAACTTTCTACAAAAGTCAATTGCATATTGCAAAAGTATTTATATAAAGCATCTCATTCTGAGAAAGTATATTTTAATACCTATGTTGGTTCTAAAATAAAACAAGCATATATTTTTTATATATAACCATTGGCCTAGAGTTCAGTTATTGAGTGTGTGAGACCATTTGCTGGCTGAGTGTGTGCAACAAATGCTTGACACTGTCCTCCGATACTGCCTTACTGCTCGACCAAGCTACCACTTCAGAGTGTAAGGTTATATCTAACTTTAGCCTCTGCCAAACCTCTGGGGACTGTGGACTCTGTACACCCTGTAACTATTTGGGAACAGTATATACAGAGCCACTTTCTCACATTGGTGGGATACAAACTTGCATTTGTTGGACTACTTGGTTACCATCTGATCACACGACAGAACTCTTAAAATTGCCTTTAGAATTCTGATTGGTCTTTTCCAAAAATACTAAAAATCTTGCTAGGGCCATTAGAATGTTATAAAAATAAAAGTCACTATAGTCAGGGTGGAGGATTAGAACTGTCAGGTTAGAATGACTCAAACAAACCCAGCTATTAGTGAAAATAATAACATGGACCTGGTGGAGGAGCTCGACCTCACTTGTACTTGTCTTTCAAGGAATTGAGGTCCCTATGCAAACTTAAAAATATACCAATGGGCCTGCATTCAACCAAACTAGGGCTCCAGGAGCTCTTGGCCGAGTATGCTAAGGACCACCCATCTGAACATGGTGATGGCTAGTCAGATGAGGAAGGGGAAGAAGAGGAGGTGGATAATAACCCCCCCCCCCCCATACTATCCCCTAGGGAGGAGAGGGCACCCATACCCTTAAACCAAGAATTATCATCTGGGGACCTAGAGATCACACAGGTGACTCTGGTACCAGAGAGATCACTGGGGGACCCACCAGTGAAGAGGACAGCTTTGTAAGGCTGGCCAAAAGTTTAGAGCTAGAGTCCAGGCTCCTGGCTCTAGAAAAAGAAAGGAGATAGATGGGTTTAGCACCCATCAATGGCAGCAATAATAAAAATAAGGATAGGGAGGAAACGTCTGACCTTAAAATCCCCAAAGGGATTGTCCCTAAATTTGAGGAAGGTGATGATATCACCAAATGGTTCACAGCCTTTGAGAGGGCTTGTGACATCAGAAAAGTAAAGAAACCTCTCTGAATACTGAAGTACTTATAAAGCGCTCGAATGCCGAGACGTCTTGGCGCTGTAGTGACAGGGAGAGCGGTGAAAGCAGATCTTAATATGAGGAGAAAAGCCAGGTTTTCAATGCCTTTCTAAAACATTGTTTGGATTTTTGTGAGCGCAGATCAGAGGGCAGAGAGTTCCATAGTCTGGAGGCTTGGTACGAGAAGGACCTGCCGCCCCATCGCATTCTTCTTATTCTTGGCTGATATATCAGATCATGATTGGTTGACCTTAACGTACGCGATGGCACATAACGAGGGAGAAGTTTGGACAAGTCGTCTGGTCCCGTGCCGTACAAGGATTTGTGGACCAGACAGAGGGCCTTAAACTGTATTCTGGCTCTAACTGGGAGCCAGTGAAGTTCCTTGATGGCTTTGGACGTTGGGTGACGATAGGGTAGATTTAACAGAACCCTGGCTGCGGCGTTTTGGATTGCCTGAAGTTTATTAAGTTGTTTTTCACCTGTGCCCAAGTAGAGTGAGTTACAATAGTCCACTCGGGACATTATCAGGGCACCCATTACAGTTTTTTTTAGCGTTGGAGGGATGTAGGGTAGATTTTTCCTAAGAACCTTAATGGTATAAAAGCAGGTGGAGGTGACATGGTTAATCTGTGCTTTACAGGAGAGATCTTTATCCACCAGGAAACCAAGATTTCTGACCTTGTCTACAGGACTAGGACAGGTGCCTGCCTCCGGAGGCCACCAAAGGTTGTTCCAGACAGACAAGTTCTGACCGAATTCGATTATCTCGGTTTTGCCCGTATTTAGTTTTAATATGTTACAGCTCATCCAGTTTTTTACATCAAGAAGGCAGTTTTTAAAACGCTCTGCCGTGGCTTCAATGGTCTGGGATACTGACACTATAATTTGAGTGTCATCGGCGTAAGACACTACTTGTAGGCCATGAGATTGAATTAAGGCAGCTAAGGGGGTAACATATAAGTTAAATAGGGTGGGCGAAAGCGCCGAGCCCTGAGGGACCCCGCCTGGGAGGGAGAATTCATCAGATTGAAAGCCTTCCCAGTGTACTTGTTGGATTCGAGAATCTCTAGGGGGGAGGGGGGCACTCCTGTGGGAACTGTTCTCTGGTAACTGCAGAGACAGGCTTCTGACCCTCTCTGGGCCAGAAGCAGGATCCTATGACCTCATGAAGAAAGCTCCGATTGAGGGATTTGGATTCACTACTGAGGAGTATAGAATTGACTTTGTAGACTTCTCAGTAAAGACACTGGATGGTTGGTTAGCTGGACATGGTGTGCAGGATTTTACTGGATTGTACAATTTATTCATGAAGGAACATATTAAGTAACTGCACAAATGAAAAGTTGCATCAGCATTTGGTAGACCTAGGTCTAATGTCTCCCCAAGAATTGGGGAAGAAGGCAGACCACTGGGTCAAGACTAGGGTGACAAGGACAACCACTGGGGGTGACCAAAAGAACGTGGTCACAAAGCCTCCCCAGGGGAAAGGTGGTGAGAATCCCCAAGATAATAAGTCTGAGTCTTCCAAAGGGCCCCAAAAACCTGTTCAGGTGGGTGGGACCCAAACTACTCCCTATGTGCCTCAATCCTATAGGGGGAAGAACTTTGCTCCCTTAAAGGCCTGGTGTAATAACTGTAAGAGGTCAGGACACCTAACTGTAGATAAATCTTGCCCCCACAACAAAGCCCCCAAAGCACCCAGTACAGCTACTCCTGGGGCAGCAAGTATACAAATGGGATCAGAGGTGTACCCTGAGCAAATCTGGGAACACACTGAAGCTAGTCTAGTCTCCCTGGGAGAAGTGGAGTTTGCCACTGTAGCTGTGTGGCCACCCAATTTAAAGAAAAACTTACAGTACCCCTGGGTGAATGGAACTAGGGTAGAAGCTCCGAGGGATACAGTGCCAGTGTCACCATGGTGAAAGACACACTGGTTTCTCCTGAGCAATATTTGATTGGGAAGTCTTACCCAGTCACCAACGCTGACAGTGTCACCACTAGTCATCCCATGGCCATGGTGACATTAGGCTGGGGGGAGGGGGGGGGTGGTTACTGGCCTGAAACAGGTAGTGGTCTCTCCAAAGTTGCCAGCTGCATGTCTGCTTGGAAATTATCTGGAAACCTCAGCCTGGGCTGAGGTTGAGCTAAAGGCCCATGCAGCCATGCTGGGCATCCCTGAATTGGTGTGTGCGCAAACCAGAGCACAGAGCAAGAGGAAGGATGAAAAAGTAGGTCTGGAGCCTGAAATAATGGCCCAACCAACCAAGAGAAAAGGTAAGAAGACTGGGGAACCAGCTTCTGTACAGCAAAACATTCAGGACCCCTCTACACAGGGAGAGGATTTGGATACCCCTGAGGGAACTGAGTCCATGGAGCTTGACCCTTACCAGGTTGAACTCTTGGGCCCAGGGGGACCCTCTAGGGAAGAGCTGTGCCAGGGTCAGCGAGACTGTCCCACTCTTGAAAGCCTGAGGCAGCAAGCTGTTTCAGAAGCAAAGGGAGATGTCAGTGGTACCCACAGAGCTTATTGGGAAGAGGGTTTACTGTATGCTGAGGCAAGAAACCCCACCCCTGGAGCCACCAGGAGGGTGGTAGTGCCACAGTAGTACAGGGAGTTCCTCCTAACTTTGTCTCATGACATCCCGCTAGCTGGACATCTGGGGCAATCCAAAACTTGGGAAAGGCTAGTGAGTCACTTTTACTGGCCCCAGATGCACCAAAAGGTGAAAGAGTTTGTCAGCTCCTGTGTTTCCTGTCAAGCCAGTGGCAAGACAGGTGGCCACCCAAAGGCCCCCCTCATCCCACTACCAGTGGTGGGGGTACCCTTTGAAAGGGTAGGAGTGGACATTGTGGGTCCACTTGAACCTCCCACAGCCTCAGGGAACAAATGTATTCTAGTAGTAGTGGATCGTGCTACTAGGTACCCTGAGCAATTCCACTTAGGACTACTACAGCTCCTGCAGTAGCCAAGGCCCTCCTGGGTGTCTTCACCAGGGTAGGGTTTCCTAAGGAGGTGGTTTCAGACAGAGGTTCCGACTTCATGTCTGCTTACCTAACACACATGTGGAAGGAGTGTAGAGTGCAGTACACGTTTACTACACCCTACCACCCACAAACCAATGGCCTTGTTGAGAGGTTCAACAAGACATTGAAAGGTATGATCATGGGTCTCCCTGAAAAACTCAAAAGGAGATGGGATGTCCTGTTACCATGCCTGCTTTTCGCTTACAGGGAAGTACCACAGAAGGGAGTAGGTTTCTCACCCTTTGAACTTCTGTTTGGTCATCCTGTAAGGGGACCACTTTGCCTTGTAAAAGAGGGCTGGGAGAGGCCTCTTCAAGAGCCCAAACAAGACATAGTGGTCTATGTGCTTGGCCTAAGGTCCAGAATGGATGAGTACATGGAAAAAGCATCCAAGAACCTTGAGGCCAGCCAGGAGCTCCAGAAGCACTGGTATGACCAAAAAGCTGCACTGGTTGAATTTCAACCTGGGCTACAGGTGTGGGTTTCGGAGCCAGTGGCACCAAGGGCTCTCCAAGATAAATGGAGTGGCCCTTACCCTATCCTAGAAAGAAAGAGTGAGGTCACCGATTTAGTTGACCTGGAGACTAGAAGGACACCCAAAAGGGTCATCCATGTGAACCGCCTTAAGCTCTACAATGACAGGGCTGACATCACCATGCTGATGGTGACTGATGAGGAAGCAGAGAGTGAACTTCTCCCTGACCTCCTCTCCTACAGCCCACAAGATGGGTCAGTAGATGGTGTGATCTTCTCAGACACCCTCTCTGCCCAACAGCAGACTGACTGCAAGCAAGTCTTGCAACAGTATGCTAGCCTCTTTTTCCTGACCCCTGGTCTGACAAACTGGTGTACCCATGATGTGGACACTGGTGACAGTGCAGCTGTCAAGAACAAAATCTATCGACAGTCAGACCAAGTTAAGGAACGCATCAAAGCTGAGGTCAGTAAGATGCTGGAGTTAGGGATCATTGAAACCTCTGAGAGCCCCTGGGCTAGCCCAGTGATTCTGGTCCCCAAACCTCATCAACAAGGTGAAAAAAGAGAGATGAGGTTCTGTGTGGACTACAGAGGGCTCAACTCTGTCACCAAGACAGATGCTCACCCTATTCCAAGAGCAGATGAGCTGATAGATAAATTAGGCGCTGCCCAATTCCTCAGTACCTTTGACTTAACTGCAGGGTACTGGCAGATTGGCATGGCCCCAGGAGCAAAAGAAAAGACAGCATTTTCCACCCCTGATGGGCATTATCAGTTTACTGTAATGCCCTTTGGGTTAAAGAATGCCCCTGCCACTTTCCAGAGGTTGGTGAACCATGTCCTGGCTGGAGTCCTTTAGTGCAGCTTATCTTGATGATATTGCTGTCTTTAGCTCCACCTGGCAGGATCACCTGAACCACCTTGGGAAAGTTTTAGAGGCTCTGCAAAATGCAGGTCTCACTATCAAGGCATCCAAATGCCAGATAGGGCAGGGCACTGTGGTGTACTTGGGCCACCTTGTAGGTGGAGGCCAGGTACCACCCAAGATCCAGGCCATCATGGACTGGATAGCTCCAACAACCCAGACCCAAGTCCGGGCATTCCTTGGCTTGACTGGGTACTACAGGAGGTTTGTGAAGGGATATGGGTCCATTGTGACCCCCCTCACAGAACTCACCTCCAAGAAGATGCCCAAGAAGGTTAACTGGACAGTTAGTTGCCAAAAGGCATTTGACACCCTAAAAGAAGCTATGTGCTCAGCACCAATTCTAAAAGCTCCAGATTATGCCAAGCAGTTCATAGTGCAGACTGATGCCTCTGAGCTAGGGATAGGAGCGGTCCTATCCCAGACCAATGATGAAGGCCAAGACCAACCTGTTTTTATAAGCAGGAGGCTACTCCCCAGAGAGCAGCATTGGAGTGCCATTGAGAGGGAGGCCTTTGCTGTGGTTTGGTCCCTGAAGAAGTTGAGACCATACTTGTTTGGTACTCACTTCCTGGTTCAAACTGACCACAGACCTCTTAGATGGCTAATGCAGATGAAAGGGGAAAATCCAAAACTACTAAAGGTGGTCCATCTCCCTACAGGGACTGGACTTTGAAGTGGAACACAGACCAGGGACTACCCATGCCAATGCAGATGGACTTTCCAGGTTCTTCCACTGAGACAATGAAGACTCCATAGGGCAAGGTTAGTCTCATCACCTTTCGTTTGGGGGGAGGTGGGGGGGGGGGGGTTGTGTGAGAAAGTGCCATCTTTCTTGCATGGTATGCCCCCACTTGTTGCTGAATGTACTTTGACTGAGTGTGCCCTGGACTCCTGCCAATCAGGTGCCCAGGGCCTATGTTCCTTCCCTAAACAAAAAACTCAAAACCAAATTGGCAAACCCTGGCCACATGCCAGCCCCTGGTAAGTGGTACCCTAGGTACCCAGGGCCTTGTGACCAGGGAAGGCCTCTAAGGGCTGCAGCACTCATTGTGCCACCCTTAGAGGCCCTGTACCCTAACACACACACACTGCCCTGGCAGGCTGAGTGTCTGGGTACAAGACAAAACAGAGAGACGACATGGCACACATCCCTGTGTGCCATGCCCACAACCTACACTGCCCTGGCATACATCAGCCACCCCTCTAGCTGGGTGCCCTATGCCAGTGGTGTGGGCACAGAGGCAGGAGCCCTGTGCCCCTACAGTACCCAGGTCCATTCCTGGGCCCTGTAAGTGCAGTGCTGCCATTTAAGAGTACATGGTGCTGGGAGCTTGTCAAACACGAACTCCACAGCACCATAATGGCAGCACTGAAGACTGAGAAGTTTGGTATCAAACTGCTCAGCACATTAAATCCACACTGATGCCAATGTGGGATTTAATGTACCAAGCACCACAGAGGGCATCGTAGAGAGCCCCCCCCCCTGAAACCTAACCTACAATCCACGTCTGTTCTGAGGCTGCCTAGGCTGCCACACAGCAGACATGTTGCTGGATCCCTGGGTAGGAAAGCCCCTGCTCTCCTGGGCCTGCAACAATGCACACCCTGGGCGAGGTGCTAAATCTCCTCCCCCAGGATGGGCAGGGGGAAGCTTCAAAGGCATGCAGCCTCTGTGAGCTTCCCCAAGCCACTGGCAACCCCCACTCTGGCGGGAAGCTTGGCCGGAAACCCCAAATAAGGACAGGGGATGTGCCAGCCTGCCAACTCCAACCCTCAGGTGGGGGAGGCGAGGTGAAGCACATCCCTGGGCTCTCGCCATCTTGAAGATGGGGAGCCCTGCCCAATCAGGATTAGGCTACTGCCCCCCTCCCACAGGAGAGAGGCAGTGTGAGAAGTTGGCCTGATATATGATGTCACTAATTCTAGTGTACACCCTGAATCAGTCCAAACAACCCTTTTGGTGATTGGTTGTAAAGTCAACCTTATAGACCGGCTATCCTAGTGGTAGCATGGACAAGAGCAGTATTAGGCTAAACTCTGAATGGCATGTGAAGCCAGCTGTGATACCATATATAATCCCTTGAATACCAAATGAAAGGACACCACAACAGATATATATATATAAAATAAAGTGTATTTATTCTAGTCATACCCTCAGCACTCTTTATGAGATTCGAGGTAAGTACAACACAGTCTTATTCAAGCATACATTAAGTCACACAGGTAAGTAATACAGTTAGGCCCTAGGGGCCACGCAAACCATATACTAAAGAAGTGGTATAAGGACAACTGTCACGGAAATAGAATAGGCCTAGGGAATCGCTGGGACTACACTACACTACCAACAGTTAGGAAGTGGGAGGCCCAAGGGATTCAGGTGCAGAGTGGAAACACTCACGCGTAAAAGTCAATGGAATCACTAGCAGTTAGAAATAAGCAGTTTTAGGACACTTCTGGTATAGCTAGAAAGTCGAGACTCGGAAACTAGACCCTAGGATAGTCCATACCCTTGTGAGCACCGAAGTACCCAAGTTACCTGGCCCACGGGCTGCGGGTGCATAGGTGTGAACTTGCGTCGGGTTTCGTCGTGGACTTCTATGGACGCCTGAAGGAAAGTTGCTGACAGGCAGTCAGTGAAGAGTGTCCGGTGGATCCCAAGGCTGGGATCAAGAAGAGAGGATACCTGCAAGCAGAAGGGACAGAGTCTGGGTCACTAGCCAGGGACCACGTGGAACCAGGAAGGAACCAGGCGATGTCGTGAAGATTGCAGGTGAAGAGGTGAAGCTTGTCGCAGCAGCCACGGGTACCAGGAGACGTAGAGGATGACCAGGAGGCGAGCTGTCCCACGAAGGCTCTTGCTGTCGGCGGCGGCGAAGTCGAACTAGGACTCACCAAACCTTGGCAAGCGGAACCCACGAAGAATGGAGGACTTGCTTCTGGTGCAGACCAGGAAGGGCTGGGGTGCTTCTCTTTTGCAGAGGAGCGGGAGCCAGTCTGGAGGAGCCAAACCAGCAGTGAAGATTCAAAAGTGTGTCGTCGCAAAGGCCGCTAGCCAACGGGCAAGCAACCGGACAGACACGGCAAACAAGAAAATGCAGAAGGGCCCCATGCAGGACTCGTGGAGTGTGGGGGGCTGATCTTCGGTGCAGATGGTGCTTGGGGTTGGGGCTTCTCAATCCCCGGTGCACAACTTCGAGGGTACCTCAGAAGCTGCGCTGGAAGATACTCGCCACTTTTCCCAGGTAGCCCGTCCCACTTCTCTCTGAGAAGTCTGGGAGTCAAGGCTCCGGTCGGGCTCTGCAGTCGGTCCCTCGTAGAACTTCAGCAAAGCAAAGGGTAAGTCTCTTGATGGTGCCTGTTTGCACAGGGTAGCCACTCCTTGGCCACAAGGGAGATTCTTCAGTCTTCTTCTTTCGTCGAATGTCGAAGGTCCAGAGTTTCTGTTCAAGTTGCAGGTTCAGGATAATCTAATTTAGCAGGGCCCAACTAGCTACTAATATACTGGGCTAGTGGGCTGGGCTACCTGCAAGGTCCCTCCTATGGGTGGGACCAGGAAGGGGAGTGGCTACACCCCCTTTCCTTTGTCCAGTTTCGCGCCAGAGCTGGGGTGCCCCAGCACCGGTTTGAACTGGACTATGCATGGAGCACCTTGAGTGCCCCAGGCATGTCTCATTCCTTTCAGCCCTCCCTGCCCCAATACACTAAAGTCTGTCTGGGGAGGTGCTAGCACCTCCCCAAGCAGGAAACCTATTGTCCAGGCCTCCCTGGCTGGGAGGGCTCCCAGCAGCAGGAGGTCAGACTCGTGTCTGTGGCAGCAGCATCCATTTTGTGATGCTGAGGCTTTGGTGAGAGTTAAACAGCAAAGTAGGATTTTAACATGTCTCTCCCTCTAGAAGGGAGGAATAATATCCTCATTACCAGAAATGGTATGGGGGTATTATTCCAAAGTGTTAGACACCTTACACGACATGTTTTGATAAAGCCAAACCATAGTTACCATAACCGTTTAAGATTATAAGGTACTTTAAGAGTATATGGTAGGCTATATCATAGAACAGCTATAAGGACATGGTTCCAAAAGCTGCAGACAGGCTCAGCTCATGCTAGAGCACCATCTCACATGTTACCAAGCACTCTGCCTCCAGGATTGTTAAGGCCTGCCATAGGAGTGGCTGATAGGTACACATGTGTCTATATACAAGGGTAGATTATAGGTATACTAAATCTAAGCAAGGGGTGATTACACGACCTTGCCCCAGCTGAGTGATCAGCCAGTTGTGTCTGATTGGAAGGCCAGACCAGGGGTGGCATAATACATGCTGCAGCCCCTGGGAGGACTAGGGTACACCTATGCCCTGGGTTCCTAGGGAACACTGTACAGGGTCCAATAAGGTGATCCTTACCAATTGGGTATGTACCTAGGGTACATGGAGTCCATTTTAAAGAGAGCAGACAGCCTGAGACCCTGAATGGCAGGATCTCAGGCCAACTAAGTCACAAAACCAGCTAGACACTAGGCAAAAAGTTAGATATCCACCTTCCTACAGGCAGGATAGGGGGTGTACCCACCCCAGGACAGGGACCCATTGGTCCCTGCCCTTCACCTACCTGTAACGCCCCTAAATCTAGTATTTAGGGGCACCCTGAACCTTCCTTCCCCAGATTCCAAAATCCGAAGAAGAGCTAGAAGAAAGAAGACCTGCCCTGCATCTGCTAAGAAGAGGAAGACACAAACTGCTTTGGCCCCAGCCCTACCGGCCTGTCGACCCTCGAACCTGCTCCTGCTCCAACCCGGCATCTCTTGTGGCCAGCAACCTCATAAACCCCGGAGGACCTGGCTACCTTTTGACTCTAAGCCCCTGGGACTCCCACGATTAGAGGCTCTACTCAAAATCTACTTCTAATCCCCGGCAGCAGCCCGGAACGGCGAACCCAGCACACTCTGCACTAGCCAAGCCTGGCCTGTGCCAGAGAGAACAAAGACCACAAGGACGACCCCACGGCGACTGTGATCCCGAGTCCGGAACCCAAGGACCTCCCTCGACACTCCTGAAGAAGCCTGCAGCCTCAGAACAAGGTGGCCCCCAACCGCGATCAACAGAGGGTAAGATTTCCCGACACCAAAAGGCACCCCGCGGCCCCCTGTGCCCAATCCCGGGGTACCTACCGATCCTTCAACTACCCAACTTACCTCTCGAAGTGGTGGTGGCACCTGAAGAATCCTCGTCCCCGAGCTTGCAGTCTTTTTCTAAACAGGAGATTTCTAATTGAAATCAATTGAGCGCCCGAAGGCTCAAAAGCACCCTGCACCCAGCCGCCCGAGTGGCCCTGGCAGTGCAACCTCTACACCTATCTACTTCCCCACTTGCCCTGAGTAAGTGACCGAAGCCCAGCTCCCACAGCCGCATGGCCTGCTAGTCAGCAGCCACCAACCAAGGCCCCCCCTATCTCTCATAGGATAACATTGGGCCTAACTCTCTGCACCCAGCCGTCCTAGTGCCGCTGAGGGTGAACCAACTGTACCTACCTGACCCTGGGAGACCCCCGAGTCTATACCCAGAACCTTAACTCTGTCAGTCGAGTACTTACCTTTAAAGTAATAACTCAATTTTCTCCATAGGGTAACATTGACTGGCTTTTCCTGAAATTTCTTCTTAGTGTGGACTTTTCAAAACTTAAAACATTCACCAAAAATCAGCCGAATAACGAAAACGAAAATACTCACCTGCTCTTAGGTGAGCTCCCAGTGCTGGATCTTGGTGCCCAGCACTGACTGAAAAATACTTACAACTGTACTTACCAGTAACCCAATTTTCCACCATAGGAAATCATTGACTGTTTTTCTGTGAAATTTCTTCTGTCAATTTCTGCAATCTTTAAATATTCTTTACAAATCGTATAATATCTGAAAACGTAATTACTTACCTGTTTTGGATAAAGGTCCCAGTACTGAGTCTAGGTACCCAGTACTGGATTACAAAAGTAACGAGAACATACTATACCTGCAACTTGAATTTTCTTCCATAGGGAATCATTGACTGTTTTCTATGAAATATTTTCTAAGTGTCAACTTTTAAAATAGCAAAATATTGTCTAAACATCATCGCAGTAATTAAGTCGACTTTTATCACTTGATTCAAAGTACTGACCCAGGACTGAATCTAGGATCCAGTCCTGGAATTCCAAAAGTAATCCTAAAAGTAATCTGTTGCAAATAACTTGAAATTTCCATTGAACTCAATGCATTATTGTGTTTAAAATTGTGTTGCCTATTGCAACCACTTGTAACTTTCTACAAAAGTCAATTGCATATTGCAAAAGTATTTTTATAAAGCACCTCATTCTGAGAAAGTACATTTTAATACCTATTGTTTTTTTTTTTTTTTTTTTTTTGAAAAAGTTTTTATTGAGCAATAATTCGGTTACAAGTACGGGCCTACAACCACCCGGGCCGGCCGCTAGGTACAGAAGGAAATCTACACATATCAAGGCTACAATCAGTTCCCAGGGCACTGCCCCGCAGTGGCTCCAGATAGTTCTCGAGGAACAGGAAGCGTAAGTCCAACAATCACAAAAACAAAAAGACAAACAATAAAAACAAAAGGCGAGTTATGAGGGAAACCAGTGCGGGTCAGGCTCCCCCCGGGAAACTCCAGTCAGGACAATTGAGCAAACCGCTATAGAGAGGAGTACCGGGAGGCCGGGGACGGAGGGGGGGGGGGGGGGGGGAGGGGGTCAAGGGAGATGAACGTCCATATGTAGTTGTTCCAAAAGGCGCCAGGAGCCATCAAGGGTCAGGGGGACATGGCGATATCAGTGTCTACCAGGGGGGGCGTACAGATGCCTCCGCGATACGCGTTCCATTGCCCCCAAATTCTACCCCATGCCCCCGGCTTGCCACGGGCCACATACACAGTCTTTTCCCTAAACATACACCAGTCCATATTCTCCTTCCATACTGACACGGTGGGCGGCCGTTGAGCGCCCCAAAGTTGCGCTATGTCCCTCTTGGCAATCATGTTCCCTAGGGCCGCCCACCGAGTCTGAGCCGCGCTGTAGTCATTGGGCTCCCACACATTCAGGACACAGCGACGCACCTCCGGCAGCAGCACAACCCCAGTGACCTGTCCCATAACCGTGTGGACCCGGCGCCAGTAGTCCGCCACCTCGCGGCACTCCCAAAGGATATGAAGAAAAGTGGCGCTGAGCCCACACCCTCGCTTACAGAGCCCGTCGCCGGAAAATCCCATCGAGACCAAGCGCGGACCCGTCACATACACCCGGTGGAGAATCTTGAGCTGTACCAACCGGAGACGAGCCGGAATGGCAACCTCCTTGGGGGACGACAGTGCAGACTGCCAATCTTCGTCGTCCAATTCCACCCCATCCCCAGTCCAAGCCTCCCGAAGGCGCACAAAAAGGTCCGCCCGGTGATTAATTAATTTTTTATAAATTAAAGAAATAGTACTATCAGGGACATGTCCGTCAAGTATGCGGTCCTCGAGTGGCGAGGAAACAGGGATCTTGGTCCCCTCCCCGAAGACCGAGAGCAGGGCATGTCGAACCTGGGCGTAGCGGAAGAACTCCCTGTCGGTCAGCTCGTATTCGGCCTGGAGCACCGCGAAAGTCTTTACCGCGCCCTTGTGCCACAGGTCTCCCACTTTGCTGATACCAATCGTGTCCCACTGGTCAAACCCCTTCGTGGTCCACAAGCTGCCCAGGCGGTCGGAGGCAAACAAGGGAGTAGCACATGTTAACCGCTCACTCCAGCCCATGGCCGCAGTGGCAGCCCTCCAGGTCCGCACCGCAATCTTAGTAGGACCCGTAAGGGTCCGGCCAGCCAGGCGGGAATAAAGTGCCCTGTTGTAGTTCCCGCCAGGAAGCAGGAACTTGTCCATCTCATACGCCGGATTCAAGCCGGGCGCATACGTGGCGTGGTTAATGGCAGATAGCTGCGAGGCCCAATAGTACCTGCGAATGTCAGGAAGCGCGATGCCCCCGTCATACCAGGGGAGAGTGAGCTTGGCAAGAGCAATACGCGCCCGCCCGTCCCACACCAGTCTCCTCTGCAGGCTCTCCACCTCCCGAAAGTAGGCCACTGGGATAACGTCAAAGGAGTTCTGGAGTGCATAGAGGAACCTGGGAAGGGACATCATTTTAAACAGCGCGGCCCGACCCAGCGGGGACAGGGGGAGCCTGCACCACCGGGCCGTGTCCTCCCGCAGTCGCCGAAGTGGACGCAGGAGATTCTGCTCATAGCGAGCCACCGGGTCCAGCGAAACGTATATCCCCAGGTACTTAAAGCCGCTCGGAGATATTTGAATCGGGAGCCGAGGAGGCAGGAGAGGAGGACCACCAGAGATGGGATACACGCAGGATTTAGACCAATTGATCGTGAGACCCGAATTGTTCCCAAAGGAGGTCAGAACGTCAAAGAGGACGTTGAGTGACTGCCGCGGTGAGGTGAGATACAGGAGAATGTCGTCCGCATACAGCGAGACCCGATCTTCGAAGCCCGGGCCCCACCGGATCCCTCTAAGCGAGGGCTCCCAACGGAGCCAGGCAGCGAGCGGCTCCAGGGCGAGAGCAAAAAGCAACGGGGACAACGGGCACCCCTGCCTCGTGCCCCTGCCGAGGGCAAAGGGCCGAGAGACCCGCCCATTCACCACCACTTGAGCCATGGGTCCCGTGTAAAGGAGCCTCACCCAGCCAATAAATCCCTCTCCAAAGCCGAATTTGTCCAAGACGGCCCAGAGGAATGGCCACTCAATAGTGTCAAAGGCCATCGTGGCATCCAAAGAAACCAGCACGGCCGGTTCGGAGAGGAACTCCGCCCTGGCAAGGGCACCGTGAAGACGCCGCAAGTTAAGAGCGGTGTTGCGGTGCGGGATAAAGCCGCATTGGTCCGGATGAATAAGGTCGCACACAACACTCAACAATCGATTGGCCAGGACTTTCGCCAGGATTTTAGGCTCCGCATTGAGCAGTGAAATAGGCCGGTAAGAAGTACAGCGGTCTCGCGGCTTGCCCTCCTTGGGGATAACGACTATAGTGGCCAAGCGCTGGTCGGCCGGAAGGGAACCCGCCGCAAGAGAGTCGCGGAACATGCGGCTGAGGAAGGGCGCAAGCTTATCAGGACGCAATTTGTATAGTTCAATGGGCAGACCGTTAGGACCCATAGCCTTGCCCGAGCGAAGGGAACGGATCGCGGTCGCTATTTCATCCGACGACAAGGGGGCGTCCAGCCGTTCCCGGTCCTCAACGGACAGGCCGGGCAGAGCAATATCTCTCAGTAGGAGGCGAGAGTCATCCTCATCCCTGTCAGTCACCGGGGAGTACACCGCCCGGAGGTGGTCAGCGAAACATTCCACAATCTCATCCGGCTCAGTCACACACACACCATCCGCAGCACGCAACTCGGGGACCACACGATTCACTCTCTCCTTTTTGTCCAGCCACGCTATCAACTTTCCCGCCTTGTCCCCCGCGTCATACAATCGGCCCTGCTGCTCCCTATACATAGTTTTGGCCGCGTCAGTGACCAGGGACCTATATTCGAACTGTTTCAGGCTAAGGGCGTGTAGCCCGTCCGGAGTAACATTCGCCTCCAAGGCCGACTCCAACCCCGAGATGTCAGTCTCCAGCTTCACCACCGCCTCGCTCCTAACCTTCTTGGCCACCACTATCTGGGCGAGGGCGTGTCCGCGTATCACAGTTTTAAAGGCTTCCCAAAGGGACAACGCAGACGACACCGACCCCTCGTTTTCACTGAAGTATTGGTCCATGGCCTTAACCAGGCTGTCACGAGTCGCAGGGTCCCGCAGGTACCAGGGGTTAATAGGAGCTATCCGCCCTGCGGACCGCGACCCGGTGTCAAAGAGAAGCCACAGCGGAGAATGGTCGGAGATACCACGCGCCAGGTGTCTGACCTCTCGAATCCGACCAGTCTGCGCCGCGGGCATAAGGAAGTAGTCTAACCTGGAGAGACTCCCATGCGCCCCCGAATGAAAGGTGAACTGACACTGGGTCGGATGCATTAGTCTCCAACTATCCACCAAACCGAAGGTCTCCAACATCCCACCCAGCCATGACTGGGCAGCGGGGAGGGTCCTTGGTGGGTGACGATCCAGTTCACCCGAAACCACAGAATTAAAGTCCCCGCCCATGAGCAGAAGGCCGTCCGGAAGGTCAAGCAGCATTCGACCCAAGTCAGTAAAGGTGGAGTTCTGGAGGCCCGGGGGGACGTAGACTGAAACCAGGGTAAGGGGCTGCCCCTCCCACCTCCCAATCAAACACACATAGCGCCCTCTGTCATCCGAGACTATCCTCGTGATCTCCACCGGAAGGGAGGTTCGCAGGAGAATGCCCACCCCCCTGGAGCCAGTTGTGAAACCAGAATGGGCTACGAGGCGGTATCCCCCCCTGTTCATAGCATGGCAGACATTGCCGACCAAGTGCGTCTCCTGGAGAAACACCACATCAGGAGTCACACGACGCAAATATTGCAGTACAACACCCCGCTTAATACGGTCCCCCAACCCATTGACGTTCCATGACATAAGCCTCAACCCGTCTCCCCCCATCCCCTCCAATAGATCAAGAGGCCCCCAGCCCGCAGCACGGTTCCCAAATATGGACAAAAATCAATACCTCGCCCTGTAAACAAAAAACACACAACAAAACAACCCCTCTTCCCCCCCAACCCCACCCAAAGTCCAACTCCCCCCACCCTGCACCCCTGCGGGCCAATGACCCCCCCCAACTTGCAGTGTGCCTGTCGCCCCCCTAACCCCATTCTACAAAAAGACCCCGGAGGAGGAAAGGGACCCGAACCCGCCCGCACCCCTCACGGGTCCTGGTAAGACACAGTATGCAAAAGAAGTAAGACCCAACTGTACAGTGCAAAACCGCAAAAGCAAGGACCAAATGTCAGTCTAAGGGGACCCGTCACCTGCGGTGCCCCCAGAGGGCCCGGGCCGGCCATCCCCGTCCGGCAGCGAGTCCAGCCAGTCACTTGCGGCCACAGGAGAGTCAAAAAAGGCTGTCCGCTCTCCATGCTCCACTCGGAGTTTCGCCGGGTAGATCATCGAATACTTCAGGCCTAGCTCGCGGAGACGGCGCTTCACCCCTTGGAATCCCATCCGCTGTTTCTGGACCAGTTGCGTGAAGTCCGGATAAAAATTGATGGTCGAGTTCTCGTAGCGGACCGGGCCACGGGTCCGTGAAGCCTGCAGAATAGCGTCGCGGTCCCTGTAGTGGAACAGTTTAGCCACGATAGGCCTCGGGGGGGCCCCCGGCCGCGGCCGGCCGCCCGGAACTCGATGGGCCCGCTCCACGGCGAAGAACTTGCTTAGGCCAACCGGGGACAGCTGTTGCAGGATAAGTTCCTCGACCACAAGGTCCGCCGGGCGGCCGTCGGAGGACTCCGGTACACCAATGATGCGGATGTTGTTGCGTCGGGCCCGTCCCTCGAAGTCCTCAAGCCGCCGGGCCATCTGGTCGTTGACCACTCTAATGTCCCCAAGCGCGGCCCGCAGATCCGACACCTCCGCACCCAGGGTGGAGGTCCGTGTATCAAGGGCCTGGACCTTCTCGTTGGTTTTGGAGAGGTCGGCCCGAATCAGGGTGACATCGATCGCGACAGTGTCGATCTTACGGGCCAGGGCCTCATATTGCGTTGCGATGGTTTCCCTGATGCCCTCGATGGCGCCCATAATGTCCTGCAGGGAAAGTTAGGCAGAGACGGTCGTGCCTCCCCCTGCAGCGTCCGGGGAGAGGCCAGCAGCGCCAGGGGACCCCCTGCCCTGGGTGTAGCGGTCCATGTTGTTGCTCTGGACCGCTCCCCCGCGCAGAGAAGCCTTGGTCTTGCGCCCCTCCGGACCCCCTTTGCCCGCCATGCTAGCGCAGTCTCTCAGTGGGACCTCCGATCAAGAGGTGTGCGGGCGCCAGCTGTCGATGTAGGGGTCGGAGGCGTTAGGCCCACCAGTAGCAGATGAAAGCAAGCCTCGGGCAGAGGCCCAAGAGGCACCTCGCCACCTTGAGCACGCACGCCAGCCGATCTCCTGAAGGCCAAAACCGAAACCGAAAGTGCTGAATCGGCAACTGGCACCGCGCTGAGGCCGCTGTTGTTCAATTGCAGCCCGGCCCCACGGGTCACCTTCACCCCGGCCACCTCCGTCGGGTGGGTCCCAAAAGTTCCAACGACGACAACTCAGGATTCCCAGGTCCGATTAGAATTTTAAAAAGAGATATATGATCAGCTGGTCTTCATCTCCCAGATTCCATAAACCAAATCAGGATAGTCTCAGGATATATTCCGAGGAGCAGAAAGGGTCCGGGGAGCCCTGTGCTCACGCGACCATCTTGGATGCGCGCTAGGCTCCTCCTCCCTTAATACCTATTGTTGGTTCTAAAATAAAACAAGCATATATTTTTTATAGATAAAACATTGGCCTAGAGTTCAGTTATTGAGTGTGTGAGACCATTTGCTGGCTGAGTGTGTGCAACAAATGCTTTACACTGTCCTCTGATACTGCCTTACTGCTCGACCAAGCTACCACTTCAGAGAGTAAGGTTATATCTAACTTTAGCCTCTTCCAAACCTCTGGGGACTCTGTACACCCTGTACCTATTTGGGAACAGTATATACAGAGCCACTTTCTCACACTTGGTGGTTCCCGGAGTTAGCATAGGGAAAAGGCATCTGTTCCTGCGCAAGAATATTGAAGTGGCTCTGACAGTGAGGAGGTTAGTTTTGAGGGCTACCGTAGGAAGATCAGGGTTGAGGACCTCAGCAGCCCGACAGAGCACCATCGTGTAGGAAGCGCCCTCCTCCATCGTAGGTGGGGGAGAGTTAAACCCTGGGTCAGAAGAGACATGGAGGTCGCCGGCGTCCTGCAGACAGTCCACACAGTCCTGCTCGGAGTCACATTGACGGGCAAGAGGGTCCTCAGACCCCTCCCAGTCATCCACCTCCGCTGCAGGAGGAACCGGTCGCGGCGGCAGAGCCGGAGCGGGAACAAACTGTCGGAACTGCGCCGTGAACGGCGCTGGCCGTGCCAGCGCAGTCTCACAATGCGGATCCCAGGCAGGAACGAAATGGTCCTGAAACCGGGACAAGGGTGGAATGAACGGCACCCACTGCGGCGCCGAGGCGAGGGCGGCGCTGGGGCCGGAGCCAGCAGCGCCAGACCTCATGGCGCCGAGGCCAGCGCCAACGGCGTAGGATCCTGTGGCGCCGAAGCTGGATCCGCCGGCGGTGCCAACAGGCTCTGGACGCGGGACAGCGGGCCCGAAGTCGGGACAGCGGGAGCCTGAGGCCTAAAAAGGCAGTCCATGGTGGCAAGAAACTCTTGCACCTATTCGGGAGCCGCCAACGTACCCGGGTAAGGCGGGTAGGCTGCGGGACTCCCAGGCTCCAAAGGAGCTGCAGGGGCAGAACCCCTGTCCCCCTCAACCGCATCCGAGGACCAACGGGGGGGGGGGGGGGGGGACGTTGGAGAGCGAACATGCTTCTTCGACTTTATGTTGTCGCTTACCGGAATCCGAGTGCGAAGACTTGGAGCCCGAGGAGCGACGACTGCGGCCCCGCAAGCGGTCCCTGGAGCGGCATTGGGACGAGTGCCGGACCTCCAGCAGATTTCCCTTACCTCACACAAGGCATGTATGTAACATTGATTATTAGGCATTTGTGCCATAAGCGCACTGGTGGTTGGATTTCTTCTTGTGCAGCCTATCTTTGCACGTGTGACGTATTAGATATTGCTCACCAGGCATGAGTGCCTTTAACGCACTGGTGAATGGATGACCCTTTGGGCAGGCACCTTCCCCCACCACCTTATCCTTGCGCTATGGAGGGTTGAAGTAATACCACCATTATTTTATCATCCTTTTTTTTAGTATGTGTGCAGTAATGTGTTAACCCTGTCCTGAGGAGGCCAAAGGAGGAGTAAGGCCGAAACGCGGTCGCGTAGACACTTCAAAAGGAGGAGTCGTGTACACAGAATAATGTTTTGATTTTGTTTGATGGTACACTAGGATGGCCTATATTAATTAAGAGACCTTAAGTGTATTATCTAGACTACCTCCTAGTGGTCCTTCCAGGATTGTAAGGAGGACACTAGTACAAATCAATTTGTTTTAGGGTTAGTGTTGATGTCCTATTGTATGTTTTGATTTATGTCAAGTTACCATGTATGTACATTTTCTTTGTGTATACATGTATTTCGTCATGAGCAGATGCTATTTTCTATGTAGTATGTAAAAAATATTTTGAGAGAATCCTTTTAGAGTAATAATCAAAGAGGGAGTAATTAAACGTGCTCTACTCAAAAATTTATTCTGTGTATTATTCCCTTTATACCATTTTTTTTTGTATATTACGTCCCTTACCCAGGTTTATAAAGGGTTAATTGGGTATACCCCTGTTTGTATATTGAGGCCAGAGCCAACGGCGTAGGATCCTGTGGCGCCGAAGCTGGGTCCGTCGGGGGTGCCAAACAGGGATCTGGATGCCAGACAGCGGGGCCCGAAGTCGCGCCAGCGGGAGCCCGAGGCCTAAAAAGGCAGTCTATGGTGGCAAGAAACTCTTGCACCTATTCAGGAGCCGCCAACGGACCCGGGTAAGGCGGGTAGGCTGCGGGACTCCCAGGCTCCAAAGGAGCTGCAGGGGCAGAACCCCTGTCCCCATCAACCGCATCCGAGGACCAACGGGGGGGACGGGGGGGGGACGTCGGAGAGCGAACATGCTTCTTCGACTTCTTTTTATGTTGTCGCTTACCGGAATCAGAGTGCGAAGACTTGGAGCCCGAGGAGCGACGACTGCAGCCCCACAAGCGGTCCCTGGACCTGGAGCGGCATTGGGACGAGTGCCGGACCTCCAGCAGCTTCCGGCGCCGCACCCTCAAGGCCTTCGGGGCCACGGCTCGACAGTCCCGGGAGTCATGTTCGGTCTCCAGGTAGTAAAGGCAAACATCATGGGGGTCTGCCACAGACATGTTGCGACGGCAGGCCCCACAAGACTTAAAGCCAGGCATCCCTACGTGCACCAGGAGAAAAGGGGAGACAAAAAAAAGTCTCAAAAGAGTAGTCAAAAAGGGACTAAGGTACAAGCTCTATCCGGATCTGCGCTTGCTGGCGCGGAAAAAGAAAGAACTGACGTCAGCACGCATGGGTGGCGCCTAAGTACTCTCCATGACAATCTCGGCGCTTACGATGCCAGCGACGGACGCGGAGCCGCATGACGCCACCTACTGAGACGCAGGGGTACTGCTAGAAAAACTTTCCGGATCCACTCCGACGCCTGGGGATATTCTATGGTAAGGAATCTATCACTAACGTGTCTTTCAGATTATCAGATCCGTAATCTTAATGTAGGTATTTTGCAATACGTAGAGCAACTGTGGGAGCGTTACCATTTTAAACAAGGCAACCCTTCCCATAATGGTTAGGGGAAGCTTCCGCCACCCTTTAGCATCTTCTTGAAAGTTTGAGAAGACCCACTGAACGTTGCGGACCAGGCTGATGTTCACGTCCACAGTAAGGTAAAGACCAAGGTAGGTAAAGCCTTCAATGGACCAATGGAAGCAGCTAGGGAAGGTCAGAGTTTCTACCATCCCCCCACTGGGTATAGAGTAGACTTGGTCCAGTTAATCCTATATCCCGCATGGCAGCCATATTCTTCAACTATGCGCAGGATTTGAGGGAGTGTGTCGGATTAGTCACGTAGAGCAAAATATCGTCCGCATACAACGATATGCGTTCCTCCGCTATCTGTCGGGAATCATCCACAAAGCCATTCAGCCCCGGTGAGGCCCCTACGACAAGCCAGGGGTTCCAAAGTGCAAACTGTAGGGGGGAAAAAGCAGGCAACTCTGCCTAGTCCCCCGCCAAATCGGCCAGGTTTTGGAAAGAGCCCCATTGACCCTAACCCTGGCCTCTGGTGCATTATATAACAAGGCCACCCATTCCCGGAATCCTGGGCCAAAGCCAAATTTCTCTAAAGTGTTTCATAAAAGGCCAATGGATGGTGTTGAACGCTTTTTAGGCGCCCAGGGAGAGTAGCAGTTGAGCCTCCTCTCGGTCTCTGACCTCATCCATCCAATTGTCTACTCGTCGTAGGTTGTAAAGTTTGGCACGTTTCAGCATAAAGCCCGTCTGGTCCCCATGTATCAAGGAAGCGATAACAGATATAAGGCGTGTCGCCAGAACAGTGGCTAGGATCTTAGTTTCTATATTTAAAAGCGAGATGGGTCGATATGACCCACACTCATCTGGGGGTTTCCCTTCCTTAGGAATCACCACCAGCGTCGCTACTCTAAGATCTGCCGGGAGTACCCCTTCCTCTTTAGAGGCCAGAAACATCTTAAGTAAACGCGGAGCCAGCAGAGAACTTTACGCCTTAAAAAAAATCCCCTGGAAGGCCATTAGGACACGGGGTTTTTCCCGCTTTCAGCCGACCAATGGCCTCCGTAACCTCTGCCAGAGTGACGTCCTCATCAAGCCGGTCCCTCACATCAGGGGGCAGACAGGGGAGTTTAACCTTCTCCAGGTATTGAGCCATTTGTATCACAGTGGCTTGCGTCTGGGTTGCATAAAGCTTTGAGTAGTATCGAGCAAACACCTCCACAATGTCTTGAGGCGCAGTATAAATACCACCCTGTTCTTTGATAGACGAAACCCACCTCGACTCTTGCTCCTTCCTGCCCAACCACCCTAACAATTTACCTGCTCGGTCCCCAGTCTCATACAGTCTATGCTGGACTGCGAGTTGGTGCGCCAGAGTCTCATTAGTAAAGAGTGCTTGGTATTACCGTTTAGTAATGTCTATTTGACGGAGGATATGTTCAGTTATGGGAGGGGCATTCTCCTTTACAAGTTCTATCAGCCTGCTTTCAAGCACCAGTGTCTCCTGAAGCTCACGTCTTTTTGTGGGCTATAATATTTTGGGCTCTATCACGTATCAGTCTTAAAAGCCTCCCAGAGAGTGACCGCTGATTGCACGGAGCCCTCATTTTCTTTAAAGTAGATGTCAATGTCCACCCCAATTTCCTTAGCAACCGTTTCGTCCCTCAATGCCCAAGCGTTCAGCCTCCATGTTGTGCCCAAACTTCTCCGTCCTCCCCCCCCAACCGCAGGTACAGCGGTGAATGATCTGATTACCCTGGCTAAGTAGTTAGTCTCCTCAACCTGGTCAATCTCACCCGCTGGGGCAGAAAGATAATCCAACCTAGAAAACACCCTGTCGGCCCCGAAAAAGTAAGAGCAAGCCCATGTGGATGGATGGTGGCACCTCCAAAGGTCAGTGAGCCCAAGGTCCGCCTGGAACCTAGCCAATGCAGGAGGCCTCTTGTTGACCCGTTCGGGTCAGTGTACGATCCAGGGCGGGGTCGCTCACATCATTGAAGTCGCCTTCTATGAGATGTGTGGCGGGGCCAGACTAACAGGAGGTCAGACAGTTTATTCAGCGTACATCGCTGGAGACGTGGGGGCGCATAGACACTGGCAATTAGCCAACATTCGTGATTCCAAGTGCCCTGGACCGCTACGTATGTACCCTCTGGGTCCTCCCGTCGAGTAAACCGGAAGGGGGGGGGGGGGGGGGTGACCTTTTGACAAGAATCACCACTCCCCTTGACCCTCTGGTAAATCCTGCATGTGCCAAAGTAACGTATTGCCCCCTACCCAGGAAAGAGCAGTGTGGCCCCATAAGATGAGTTTCCTGCAATAATATGATGTCTGTTTAAACCTTTTAAGATATCTCAAAACCAAACCACTTTTAATCTTATTGCCTAGTCCATGGACGTTCCACGTCAGCACCGAGTACCCGTTGATAGCCATTGTGTAAGATAAGCTAGAGCTTCCCGCTCCCATCTAGACTCCCACCCTCAACACCGCCCGTGCAATGCCAGTATACATGCAAAATTAAAAAAAAAACCTTACCTTCCACCCCGAACACGAAGTCCAGAACAATTGACAGTGTCCAACGTGTCCCCCTCCCCCTACACTGCAGGCTCCCCTAAATCTCATCAACATGACAATACTGGTGCAGGTGAACCACCAGAGGTCTGTAACCCTCTTCCCCTCCCCCACTTACTCAACTATAGAACACTACAAAAATAACACTCCACTGTATACTTCCCTCTCACAGCAAAGGTAAGCTCAATACAGTAACTACAACCCACTGTATCCTTTACTTTATTGTGGCCAAAGTCCCAAAAGTTTGCCAAGCCTCAGGAGTCTTACAACGTCTTTAGGTGGGCGTCTGCCCCATATTGTCATTCCTCTTCGCCCTTACTCTGCGGTTGCAGTGACCGGGAGTCTAGCCCCAAGAGGTCCGAACCAGATGCCTCCAGCCATTTAATATGTTCCAAAAGAGGGTGTTCGCTATCAACGTCCATGGAGTCCTGTCGCTCCGACTGGTCAGAATCTCCAATTTCCATCGATTTCTGAGACGTACGAGAGACACAATCAAGAGCCATATCACCGTCCGTGTCTGACAGTGACTTTTCGCTCCCTCAACCTCAGGGACCTCGCCGGCGTAGCCCCAACAAGGATCCAGCGTTTTAGCACTCTTCGACGCCGCCTCCTCTCCTTAGGGCGTTCCCAACTAGAGCTCGGTCGCTTGTCCACTGGTAGGGTTGCCGCAGCCAGCGACCCACGCTGAGGTTGCTCATCAACCCAGGACCATGCATCCGTCTGGAAGAACTGCGTAGTCCCTTGAAAGATTACTTTAGTTTGGCTGGGAACAACAGCATGTATTGGATGCCAAGGGGGCTAAGTTTCACTTTTATTAGATAGAAGGTGCATCGCAGTTTCTGAACATCGCGTAAGTAGTCCAGGAACACCATCACTCTAGTGTTTTCATATTTAATCTCACCCTTCTTCCGTAGCTCCCGGAGTACAACATCTGTCTTGAAAATTCAGTGGCTATCAGTGGTCTGGGAGGAGCCCCGGATGTCAGTAGGAAGTGGCCGAGATCAGAGCATTCCACATTTTCTAGAAAACCTATAAAGCGCAGGTTGTTTCTTCGGGCCCTATTTTCGGCATCATCCACTCGCCATGCCACCTCCTTTACAGTTGCCATAAGTCCCGCTACATCCCTACTTGTGGTTTACGAGGTGTCCTCCAGCTCAGATACACACTGTTCCATCTTGGTGACCAGTTCGGAAACCTTTCGCAGGTCTTGGCGCAGAAAGGAAACCTCTGTCTGAACCTCCACAATCTTACCTTACTAACTTTCACAGGACGCATGGATCACCTGTAGTATCACGTCGGTGTCTGGGCGGGGGGCCAAGCAACCCTCCGCCCCAGCAGGGGTAGTCCGCACCTTTGCGAATCGGTCCAGCTTTCCTTGCTTGGAGGCCTTGGGGGTCTTTATCTTTCGCCATCTTAATACCATATTCGGCAAGGCACTCCACTGCCACCGGGCCCCAGACCACGCTGACTCACCCTACGGCCAAGCCACCAAGAATCTCGATAGGGTACCCTTATCGTTCGAGCCCCGCTAGCCGGCAAACAGTGCGCATAGCATCCCTCCAAGGGCAACTCCCCTATTATGTCGGCCAGCTAGCGTGTAGGTACCCCACGAGTCTGGACAGAGGATTCTTGCACACACTCCGGCCACTCCAACTCCTCACAGGGTCAGTCTTGGGTCACTGCCCCGCCACCATTTTGTTTCTAGAGGGGTCTGGTAGGCCTCAGTCACTGCTCCTGCCGGGCCCTCAAGCCTCCCTCTATACAGCCACCTCCCTCGCAGTGCAGGGGACTGTTATATGCACCAACCAGGTGTGTAGTTACCTCCAATACTATGTTGGCAGACACCTCATGTCCAAAGAGCGTACCACACCAGCCCTCACATGTCTCCACAGTAAAGGTAGTCCGTTAGGTATTAGTGGAGGAACAGGAGCCGGAGCACCACACCCTACAGCACTGTGGCGGAGAATAAAGAGGGGGGGGGGGGGAGCGGGCAGAGTATACCACCAGAGCACACCTCCAGCCCAGCCACGCAGTGCAGGCTCCGTTGTCTATCCGCCAGAGGGGAGTCCAAATGCCCAGGACCTCAACCGCGTCGCACCGTCTATTCCAGTCTTCATAGACCAAACTCCGGCATGGGAGAGGGCACCAGTCACTCCTCTGCTGAGGTCACCCACTGCACTGCAACCCGCAGGCTTCGCTGAGAATTGCTCTCACCGCATGAGTCGCTTCTCCGCCAGCCGTAGAGGATCGCCCAGCACTCTCCGCCTCCCTGCTGGCAGGGTCTGTTCCACCTCCGCAGTACAGGAGCTCCCCGGGCCCCCACAGGTCACGGAGCTCTGATCTTGCGGCGGATCAGGGCAAGTCTCTGCTCTGATCCGCGGCACCTCGGTATTCGCCCTTTTTGGTGCACGTCAGGCCCCTCGAGGAGAGCAGTCACTGGCGATCCACTTCAGTCCCGGACACCATTTTTGATAGACTGTACGCCAAGCCGCGCGCCGACAAAGTCTTGATTACCAGCCTCAGTCAGATGCCCACTTAACACCAGGCACTCCAGCGCACACGCCTTCTGTTCCCCAATGGTGCGTCGTAGGTGCTCTCCATGCCACTGGAATCCAGCTATCCTAGATGGAGAGGGGTGATACCCCGAAACCGGTCCTAGGATGCGTGTTTCCAGTCTAGGGAGGACCTGGCTTGGCAGTTCGGACTGGACTGTTCCCATGAGGAACAGGGTCAAGACTGATTTGCATATGGCGGGGTTCAAACTGGAATGGCGAGCAAAAAACGATGGATTTAGGCCCAGATCTCTGTACTGGGGTGAATTTATGACATTGTTCTGCATTCTGTCCATCAACTGTTTTTGCAGGAACATGATAAGTGCAGAATCTTGTCTGGGGCCAGCGGAGCTCGCATTAAATGCAGCTACCCGGCCATGTTGTTGGCCACGTCCCCATTTCACCCCAGTTTTGACCTATTGCTTGGCAGCTCTACATCATGTAGAAAAGAAGAAAAAAAAAAAAAACCTGCATCGGGATGCCTTATCTGGAGTAAGTAAATGGTATCACATTTAAAAACGTATGGAATTTTCTAGGAATAAGATGCTTGAAAAATAATGAAACTAAAGTGGGTGTTTCTGGACACCCTGAGGGGGAAAACTCCAAATGCACCCCATCCTCCCTGATCCAATTCCATCTCCAGGTCCGTCTCCGATTTCACTTATTAAATTCAAGTTAGATTTAGTCAGATTACTGAAACCTTGTTACGAGTCTTCACCTGCAACTCATTGCATATAAAAATTATAATACTTAATGAATTTGTGGCCTGGTCTCTTTTCCCCCATCGCTTCCAGAAAGTGTGGTTTCAATAAGTCTCAAGAAACGGACCAGCCAAGAGACCATTATTGTCAAGATGATCTTGTAAGATTTCTCAGTCATAGCAGCTTCCTACCATTTGTCCAGGACCACATTGTGCCAGAGAGAGAAATAGTGCAAACATTGAAAACCAACTTGTCCACTTTGTTAGAATGCACTTAAGAATGTGTTAAATGCTGCAGAAACGTTTATACTAGTAAATAACTCACCGGCAAAATGTAAATGCATAACGTGTGAAACCTTAAGTAAACAAAATATTTATATATTATATAGCATTAGTAATCATATGTAAAATTAAGGCTCACAAGAAATTACTAAAATGTTTTCACCAAACAACCATTCCTTAATGTGTATACTAAGGCCTCCAGCCTCACTCGACTCTTGCTCACAGCTTCATAATAAACGTTTTTGCGCAACTGCTTAGAATTAGTGATATGTTTAGAAATGTGCTGACTAACCTCATGTTCTTTCAGCTCCACACCCCCATGTGGGATCATTCCCAAGATTACAATGAGCTTTTTAAAACAATATATGATAAATTGAGATTTAGATGGTGCTCTCGAATAACATGGATAGTTGCCTATGTTTTACAGACTAGCTTGGTCTACACATCGAGCTCATAATGAATCCAATTAGCTTAGTTAAGAGGGTTCTCATGAGAACTTCCCCTCCGGTAACAAATGCCACAGGAAGACTGTATCCAATGTGATGCTGAGTGCAGACTGTGGGAATCGAAAGATGGAGCATCATACGACCGACGACACCACCACCAAATGGACGATTCTTATTGGACATTATGTGAAGACGCCTTCAAAATTGTTACAATAGTATGAATCTATAAAGTGTTCCTAGCTAGTTATTAGGCAATCCCCATGTCATTCCCTTTCCATCCTAAGCCTTATTCTGGCAGTCCCGCTGCTGGATGGTTTACTGATCTGAAACTCATCTTTATGGAGGGTTGCTGACATATGGTATTGCAGCTGTAGGGAAATTGGCTCAGTTTCCATAACTACTCTGAGCAGTTAATCTCTTTTCCAAATAACTCTTTATGGGTTCTATTTAGATTAGGTAGTTAGTTTATTGGTTTCTTTATGGGACACGTTTTCAAATGCAGATTATCAAAATATTTTTATATTTCTGTAAATTTACTAACTGAATAAAGATAGGAGATGCGAACCTTTTAAATGAAATAAGGTTTTTGAAACTCAACCTCTTATCATAGGCTATCCACCTAAAAATTCTTGATGTGGAGCGTAAGGTACCATCACTTCCATCAGTAACTATAGGAACAAGCGTTGGTGATTTATTAACTTTGCTAATGCTGGTGGAACCTTTGAGAACTAGGGTAAGATGCATTAATTGGTGTGGATTTGATGGTAGAGAAGTCACTTGAGATGGTGGAATTTGAGTGATTGCAGAATCAAAAGTGTTTGCGCTGGGATTGGTTGGTGTGTTTCACGCAGGCATTGGTTGGTTGGTGTTCTGTGCCACACTGCTTATTGGATTTTGTCGATTTGAGCGCTGATTTCATAAGGGGGGGTTGCTGAAACTTTTAAGCGGTTATCGGATTGGCAATTAAAAATCTGAGAAGTACACAACAAAATCAAATTTGGTTTCGCAAACCGATTCAATAAATTGGGTTGTTAAAATGAAGTGTTAAAAAATTCAAGAAATTAGTGAGGGTAGATGTTACTATTCCTGTTCGGAAAGGTGAGGAATTGCCTCCTGAGGGTACTCCTGCTTACATCAGGACTACAAGCATGGATAAAATTCAGGTTTATGGCTAAAACAATGGTGGAGACTCAGAGGCCGAGGGTGCATTATGTTTCCCTAGATATGGAACTTTTAAACACCAGGATTCTAGATCATATAAGGGGAAATTGTATGAGATGATGCCACCACCTTGACTCATGCAATATGAAGCTTTAGAGATCTGGGAAAAGGTTGCACGAATAGGAAAGGGAGAAAAATCGGGAAGAGCAGGATGAGCAATGAAAATTGTGCAAATGCTAAATGGGACTAAGAACAGCGGAGGAAAGAAATTGAGGGAACCAACTTGTACCCAATTCTTACTTCAGGAATTAAGAAAAAGAACGATGTGGTGGAGCATGAAGGAAAGGATTCAGACACGGATTCAGGAGATGAATTAGAAGAGATGGTCCTCCCGACCACCTCCCGTAACATACTGATCAAAGAGAGATAAGAGTTAGTCAGACTGGCTACCGCTCCAGTACTTCCAGACCCACACTAGTGAACAACCTACACAGGTTTTATAAATTGCTCCACCTTTACCAAGGCAACTATAACTGTGGTCCCAATTAACACTGATCTGGTTATGCCGCGACTGGTACCTACTGCACCACCCCAAACTGAGAAACGTTCAGAGGTCAAGACAACTTCAGCTGTTGAGATGCAGACAGCACAGTATACACAGTTAGTACTGTGGAGATCACAACAAAATGTACAACCCTTGTTAGATGGAGGCGAAACCTTGGTCTTTACGCCTCTTCTAGGTTCTAGTGTGAATCCTAAAAATGGAGGACTACCAGCTTGGATAGAGGAATTGACGAAGAGCAGTGGTTACGGAACCTCCCAAAAAAATGCAGGAATCAAAAAGGTAAACCTCTAGACATTTCTAAGTTAAAAATTGATCTAGTGGAATTGAGTAGAGGATGCTTAGACTTTAATCATTTGGATTGATATGAGCGACCTGAACTTATTTACCTGTGTAAGGAAATTACTCTAAGAGCAGCCATCGCGCACAATCATTTGACTAAAGGAGTAACAAAGATACGATGCAGATCTTACCAACAATGTGAACGTACATCGAAATTACAAGGTTGAGTAAGAGAACCAGACAAAATTCTGAGAGTCGCTGGAATGAGAGTACACATTATGGAACTGGTTAAGTGCATTCACAGATGGAAAGATGTGGAAAAGCTAGAACTCAGATGGGCCCAGTTATATGAAAAGGAAAAAGGAGGAAGCACAGGGGCAATAAAATGTGTGTGAAGTGACAGAATCTACATTGAGAGAAGTAGTTGGAGGTGCCTATGTACATGTTTCATGGAATAGAGGTAATTTGCTGCATTTACAAACCATTTTCTGAAGTTGAGACAAGCCAGTGCAGTGACCAGGTGGAAATGTCATTTTAAGACGGTGTTGTGGAAAGACCTAGAAACATTCATTGGCATGGTGGTTCCAGCAGATTTGTGGTCAGAATTCAAAATATTCGTACAGCGGGTGAAGGCTGAATATCAAAGACAAAAGGGAATGGATGCTCAGTCACCACTAGTGATGGAAAAATATGAAGTAATACATTTTCTGAAGGGAAAATGTTCCCTAAAGACATTGATTGGCTGAAAATTAAAAGCACAACTCAGGAACCAAAGGAAATGGTTCATGAGTATTCCGGATATTGCAGGTTTTGAACCAGCACAGTGGAAGGGAGTATCCGATAAAGAAGGACATGGGAATTTGTGTCACAATTCATTTTGGGATTGAAGCCAGAGATTAGCTCGCATATTACGCAGTCTTATCTGCTAGCAGACAAAATCACTTGATAAAATGTTGCGTTATGCGAAGTATTGTAGCGATGAACTGGACATGAAACAGGAAAATAAAGAAAAGTTTGTTGGTCAGAAAGGGTTTCAAAATCAGTCGTTGGTTGGAGATCAGGGCACGATGCATGGAGTAGTTGCTCCCCAAGTTGTGTTTTCAAGAAGTTAGAATGGAATATGCATGCCCCACGGAAGATGTAGGCTGTTCCCTCAGGTATGGGATCGGGGACAGATGTTCCTGACATGAAAGTTACTGCCTGTCACATCTGTAATAGGACAGGGCATTGGAAACTAGAAAGTCGATTTAATCCAGAAAATATTGCAGGGAATGACAGGTCAGAGAATGGACATACGACAAATGCAACATCAAAATTAATGGATACCCATTGTTATCGCGTCACGTGGGGAACCCCAGAATGAACATCAATCAATTGCCAAAATTAAATCTAAATCAAAGTCAAAATGCAATCTACACAATTTCAAAATTCAAATCAAGATGTTTTAGGACAGTTTTCTAAGAGGAGGAGGAAAATTCAGATAATTCGCAATGACTGTGCCGGAGCGAGTAGGAGGATTATGTGGCACAGTCCTAGCGGTAGACCAAAGTGGCTCATATGTAGATGCCAACGTCTATGGTCACGATAGACTCTTGATTGACACTGGGGCTACCCGCTCCACAGTTAGAACTGTGGAAGTGCCAGACTTGCCTCCCCGGGGAAAACAATCCAAGTAGTTGGGGTTACAAATAGACCAATGTCAAATCCCATTTCAGAAGATCCAGTAAAAATAGGGACATTTGAGGAAAAACAATTAGTAGTTTGAGATTCAAGTCCATTAAACTAGTTAGGAAGAGCTTTGTATGCAAATTAAATTGCACAGTTTGCTGTACACCAGATGGTGTTGCATTTCAGACACATGATGATGTCAATTTTAAATTAAGGAAAAAGCAGAGACAGGAATGTTCAACTTAACGACGGTTGCTGAATTGCCAGAAGATCAGAGCTACTGTAATTACTGAAGTTTGGGATTTCACAGCAAAGGTATCAGACGCATGAAGGGTGTAGAACCAGTCAGACTCCAGATAAAGCCAAATGCAATTTTTCCAACATCACCTTACCCATTGTCTGCTGAGACAACTGCTGGGATACAACCTGTAATTTAAAACCTGCTCCAATAAGTCATACGGAGAATGAATTGGCAGTTCATGTAATTCAGCTATAATGGGTATCCAAAAGCCAAATGGAAAATATAGGCTAGTGCAGGATTAGAGACTAAACAATGGTGCCCAGTTGTCCCATAGTGCCCAATCCTGCTACTGTTTTTACGAAAATTCCTGTACTGCAGAATGGTTTACGGTCATCGATTTATGTCAGGCGTTCTTCTCAGTACTCCAGAGTGAATATCGCCAGTGTTGGTTTTCATTTGTGTTCCAACAGGGGACAATCATGTGGTGTTGTGTTCCTCAAGGGTATAAAGAGTCCTATTTTCAAATCGATCCTAAAGAAAAACCTAGTCTCTGCATATGCCATGACTGTTTTAATACAGTATACGGATGATTTGCGGACATCTTCAGACACACGAGAAGCTTGTAAAAATGAGGCCATTGCATTACTGAATCATCTGGCAGAGAATAGACACAAAGTGTCTCCAGGTAAACTTCAGTATTGTAAAAAAGAAGTTAATTATCTGGGACATATTATGAAAGGAGTCTGGAAGGTGTCACCAGAAATAGTGGAAGCCATTTTCCAAATGAATCAACCACGAACACTAAAGGTCCGATTCACAGAACAAACTTAAGACAAAATCCTAAACTTACTACTATTTACTCATTTTGGTATTCACAGAGGGCACTTACTCAATGAGTAAGTGCCTTCTGTGAATACCAAAATGGTAGTAAGTTTAGGATTTTGTCTCAAGTTAGTTCTGTGAATTGGGCCCTAAGAGCTCAGGATGTTTTTGGAAATGGTTGGTTACTGTAGACAGTGGATACCAAGTTTTTCCTTGACTGCACAGCTCCTACTAAGGTCGACACCGAGATGTGCCGGATGCGATTCCTTGGAACAATGAATGCACCAAGGCCTTCCTAGAGCTGAAAGATAAATTGTCGCACCCAAACTCTAGGAATGCCAGGTTATACCAAATGTACTTTATTTTGCAGTGAAAGATGGGTGCGCACGCTCCGTGTTAACACAAATGTATGGAGGAGCGCGAAGACCTGTGGCATATTTCTCTACCACCTTAGACCCTGTAGCGTCCGGACTCACCGGCTGCTTGAAGGCAGTGGCCACGTTGAGTGATTCTGGAAGAGCAAAAACAGTGATAGGACTACTGATTCTCATGGAACCTCATTTGGTAAAACTGTTGCTTACCAGATTGAAAACACGGTATCTGACACACAGTAGACTCCTCAAATATGAACAGAGTCTGCTTGCGCCAGATAATGTTACAATCATGCGTTGTAATGTATTGAATGTCTCTAACCTATTGCCTATAACTGAACCAGAAGACAGAAATGATGATTTCGATCTTGATTGCCAAAGTGCCATTAAACTAAGGCCTGATATCAAGGCTGAATATTTAACTGAGCCAGACTATGTCCTGTTGGTTAATGCTTGCGAAGTATTAAAGGCACACTAAGCAGCATATGCCGTGTGCACCATAAAAGTGAACGAAGCCGCTTGGCTCCAATCTGTTATTCCTGCCCAGGTTGCAGAGTTAATCGCTCTTACTAGAGCTTGCCGTTTAACTGCTCAATTGAGAGTCCCCGTTTTTACAAACGGTCAATATGGTATCGGTGTAGTGCACGATTTCTGGAAATATGGATGCAGAGGGTTTTGGACTTCCACAGGATCACCGATCAGAAACGGTCAGCATGTGGTTTGCTCAGTGCGTTGCAGCTGCCCAAAGAAATTTGTGGTAAAATGCCCAGGGTATCAAACAGGCAGAAGATGCGTTGCCAAAGGCAATAGATACGCTGACTCTGTAGCTAGATACTGTGCTTTGTTAGCATGTACAATTATTGGAGGATTCATGGTAAATGATAATTTCACATGCACATCTGAGGAAGAGAATGCTTTCCTAGTGATGATGGAAATAACGGATAACTGCAAAGAATCAAAGAGTACAGGAGATGGGGACAGAGGCTGAACGGAGTGGGTGGATCAGAGTACGTTGTACAAAAAATGCAAATGACATTTGGATGTCAGAAGAGGGGAGACCAGTGTTAGGCAGCTTGTTTCCAATGGCTAGGCACTACCACGGGTACACACATTTAGAGAGATGTGAGGAGGCTTTTCAGACAAATTTGGCTTAGTCCTAGATTTCGAATGATTGCTGATGAAAATTGCAGGAGATGAATCACAACAACTAAATGTAGGGAAAAAGACCAGTTCGAAGCACACACCTAGGAAGATCGTGAGGCCTTAACAGACTAAAGATGGATTTTATCATAACGGGCTGGGCTATATCCTTGTGATTATCTGTGTATTCTCTAGATGGGAATCTATTCGGAGGAAAGGGATATATTTTGCTGCCCAAAAGCCTCCTCCAACAACATGCTCATGACAATGCCGTTTCTTTAAATGTTTTAAAAACATAAACAAAAATAATGTCATGAGCAATGCCAATAGCTCTAACTTTACCAATGCAGAGGCCATTGCATTGTAAATGCTTGTTCAGAATATTTCGACTGATAGGAGTGAAATGGTGTAAGGTTGATGATACACAAGTGTCTGGGGTTCGGGCGAAATACGTCAAGCGCTTATAAATGTCCAAATGTGTCTTTTACGTGATGGACAACGTAGGGGGGCCCTGCCGCCCATCTCTTTCCTGAACAGAAACAAATGTTAGGGGCCATAATCCCAGCCCGTAGCGCGTGGGCACTCCATGGCGCGCGGCCAAGCCTCTCTGACCTGACCTTAGGGTTAAGGGAGACTTGTGGCGTCACATCCCGTGGAATGGTGGCTGTGCAAGCCCTGCTCCGAGTCACATATTAGACAGCCTAAGAGAGGGGAAAGGACCGGGACAGCCAGTGACCCCTGAAGGCAGATTAACCTCCAGTAGACCCTCATTAGAAGGCACTTGCTTGGATGCGGTCAGACGTCAGGTGTGACCCTCGGCTCACAAAATCTCTTTAAAGACGCATGAAGCACGCTCCCCTCCACCCGAGGCTTTGAAGTCAGATCAGTGCCCGAGTAAGAGGGATTTGAGGGGACAATGGGCAGTCCTTCCCACCCCCCACCTCTTACTCTGGGGCTGTAAGCCCCTCCCGCGCCCACTGCCACCTCATTAATTAAGATTTACACATGAAAGTTACAGAACACTGACATTTTCACCAGCCGGGACAGGGATTAAAAACGCGTGAATCTCACCCTTTTGGGAGCTGCCAATATTTTATAATGTCACTCAAATAAGAAAATGATCATTAAATCCGGATTTTAGCGGCCAAACAAACGCCAAAGGGCTGACAAGTAATCACGAGCGTTTTTTATATCCCATATACACGAGCAGAGCCTTTAATGTAACCCTGATATTAAAAGTTCTGATTAGTGTAGTGGGTGCTAGCGACCCCCATCACCCTCCACACACACACACCCTCATTTCCCCCGCCCTAAATACAAAAGTCAAACAATTAATAACTGGTTCATTCAATGCGCTTTGAGCTGAAGCGCTTCTCCCTAGCGCCTGGTTCATTCAATGCGCTTTGTGCTGAAGCGCTTCTCCCTAGCGCCTGGTTCATTCAATGCGCTTTGTGCTGAAGCGCTTCTCCCTAGCGCCTGGTTCATTCAATACGCTTTGAGCTGAAGCGCTTCTCCCTAGCGCCTGGTTCATTCAGAGGTGGCGTCGGTGAGTGATGCTCGTTTTAGATTAAACATTGGGGAGGGGTTCCTCAGCGGCCGCCACGACAGGGAACGCTCAAAGTGAGGTATGCATATAGGGTTTATGGGGATGTATATAGGGTTAATCTAGATGCAAGGCAGGGTCGTATAGAGTCCGGGAGCTGCTGGTACCCAGGGGCTGGAGGCAGAGAGTGCGTGATAAAGGGGCAGAGGCTGGAAACAGGGCAATGGGTACATGTTCTGTGAAAGGCAAAAGGGATGGGGCAGAGTCAGTCGAAGACCAGGCTTCCACTGACATGGTGCTTAGGGTTCACATAACCGCAATGACGTTTTAACCTTCACAAAAAGCCAATAAAAAATTCAAACTTTAGGAAGGTGGTGAAGTTTAACGCCTGCCCCGCCCACAAGAATGTAACCCCCGGTTTCTTATCCAACTCTACCAGCCTGGGTCTCAGCACGAGCCATACCGCACAGACAACAGTTGTTGCTTTTGTAATGTAAAAGGCATTTCTTAAAGCGCTCTGTTACTCCAAGGAGCGTCCAGGCGCTCTGCGCCTCCAATGGGATGTAGCTGAGAAGTAACATCACTCTTGCTTAAAACCCCATGTTTTCAGTTTCCTCGGGATCTAAGGGGAGGGGGAGGTAGACGAAATGTACCTTCACTCCAAAGGGAGTTTGTTCCAGAGTGAAGGTCCCACACATGAAAGACACCACCGCCTTTCTCCGAGGCAGAGCAGAAATGCCTCGGAGAAACGCAGCGTCCTTTTCGGATTCAGGGGCGTGTTTTGCTGTTGTCTCCTCCATGAGACTTCTTGCAAAAAACACGCCCCCCGATCCGAAAAGGACAGGGCCTAATCTGAATGACTGACCTCTTCTCCAATGGCTGGCCAGCATTCAAGAGGCCAGCCAATGGAGAACAGGGGAGAAGAGGGGCTGGTTCAAGCCCCTCTTCTCCAACTTCCGGTTCTGCCTTTCGGCAGACCGGACGTCCTCGACCTAAAAAACGATCTGTACAATAAAAGCCCAAGACTGGAGGATTTCCTCCCTGATTACCTGTGGGCAGGGCCACTGGAATTATATGGTTCTGCAGCATTTTCCGAATAATTATGGATTTGCCACATTATTCTTTATCTGCTGCATAATCTTCAGTTTAACTTTATTTATAGTTCAAGCGGATCAATATTTACTAAAACTAAAATCTGATTTATCTAAAATGGGATTTATCTCCACTAACTGTTTTTGCTGTCAGCAAATTTTTAGCTGCAATGTGGAGCATCAGAAGAAGATCTTTGGTATAATGAGTTTATTTCCGCTGTATATGATCTGCTTAATGTCAGATGATTCTTCTAGAGGACATCTTTTCAGGCAATACTGACAATTTTTAATTTCATGGTTAATATTGCATCGATGACGTATTGTTTCTGTATATTGGAAATTGTCAATGTTTTATTTTCATATGTCTGTCTTTTGTGACTCTTTGAAGTCGAAATAAAGAAAGAAAACTATGGCAACACTTGCTCTTGCGCAGTAGAAAGCCCATCGCAAAAATTGAATGGCCATCTTTCGCTTGCTTATTACTGTATTTGGGTGTTACATTGGTGCTATTCTGGTGAAACCTTTTACGAATCTTACCATGTATAAACATTAAAAAATAATGAAGTGATACCATCACAAACATGTGCTGCATTATTTGCCCTTTCTTGACGCCTAATTTAGTCAATCCTGCCACATAATTTGATCTCCTCCCATGCCGCATAATTCTAGTGGCCCTAACTGCGGGTCATTTTATAACTGCATATGGAATCAAATTCCAGTAACATACCCCAAGGTAGGCTGCACCTCACTCACCTCTTATAACTCTGGTTCGCCATTGAATCAGCCAGTAAACCAGTTGTTATAAGATAGAACAGCCAACAAAGTAAGGGCATGCATTCCTGTCAAGTGTCCCTCATTTTTATAAGTAAGTTTACAAAAACACTTTCCTGGTGTTAATTTCTAGAGTATATATATATATATATATATATATTTAAATCAGGTTCCAAGATGGAAAATTGAGGTTTAACATTTTCATACAAAGATGCTTCTTGTTACAAATGTGACAGGTGGGGAGTACAAACATAAGACACAACATACATTAGAACAAGCATTGGCATAGCCAATAGGTCTCGCCTTTGGGACTTTAAGTGTTTAGTTATCCAGCACAATATCCTTGGTGCAACAACATCAAGTGTTGCATGGCTAAACACTTACAAGGTCCCAAAGGCGAGTAAGCTATTTTGCTTCTAATAAGACATTGCTAGGATGACCTGCTGCTTGCGCCAGGAATCGAACCGTGTGCCTTGTGCTACAGAGTTCGCTGCTGTGGCTGCAGTGCTATACTGTGGCTGCAGTGCTATACTTTATGTAAATAATAGCGAGTGAGAAAATAGTAGTATAAATAAGGCGGGTGAGAATGAGCCCAAAGTGATTGAAACCGTGTAAATGAGGCGGAGTTGATGGGTGTGTCTGTTTGTGTGTGTCTGTGTGTGCATGGCTTTGTGTGTGCTTATGTATATTAATGCATGGGTGTGTGTAACTGTCATTGTGTTCATGTACATGTAGCATGTCAGTGTCTTCAACCCTTTGCAGAGCTACATGTCGAGGCCTTGCACCTGCTCTCAACAAGCACCAGGTAAACAGCCTGCCTCCCACTTGGTCTGCGGTCCAAGGGAGTGTCAGGCCCGCATGAAGCGCTTTAACATCTGCAGTCTGTGCCGTGGTTTCAGAGGCGCAGGCACCAAATCCCGGCCAAAACTCGTGGAATTTAAGGAGGAAATGAAATTAGTAGCAATAGTCTTACCACAGGCAGAGTCAAGAGGAAGCAGGCACTGCCAGACTCCCAGGAGGGGTGAAAACCTGAGTGTACAAATTCATCTGGCCCACCATCCGGTGTCCCCCAACAACAGTCAGGTTCCACGTCCACAGAGGCGGAAACGCAGTCATTGGATTCTGCGTGAGGAAGCGCAGGCTTCTAAAGTAATCAAGTGTTACAAAGCACTGAACTGAAACCCATTACACTTGGTTCAGGCTTCTCTGAAATGGCAGCGAGCGCTGCTGCAAGCCTGCGCTGTTAGACCACAAATCTCGGCTCTACAAAGTGGCGAATTGTGGCAATATAGATGTCTCATTCTTCCTCATGCCATCACACTTCTAGGTGCAGTGACCTAAGACGAGATAATAGCATTGAGGGTGTGAGAAATTTGCGTAATTACCTTTTGAATGATTGAGACAGGTCTGTAAAATTACTTGAGATGCAAATCTGGTATTTTTACTCCAGTCTTGGGATATAATTCCTGGTACACTTCCTTTCACCATATTATGCAGTCCCTGGTTAAATATTACAATTTCCGCACACTGAGCAAAATCTCATCAGTTTCTCCACTCAGACTTCCAATATTGTTGTGAAAATGTGATATGGGTGGCCAAATGTTGACTTCACTTGTGTTAGGGGAAAATGCTTTGTGCCGAATTAGAATGTGCCCTGGTGTAGCGCCTGCTAAGCAGTCCTACGGTTTTGTAGCGCTGCAAATAACTAGTGTGAAAATAGCTCATATCGGAGCAGAACTGTGCGAGAGCCTCTGACAGTGCTGCGGTATGGGCAGCTTGCTCGTTACCAAAACAGAAAAAAATATGCTTATGCTGAGAGAAGGACTTTGTTTCATAAATAAATGACATGGGTATCACGTCATAAATATACACATACACTACCAACTGTATGTACAACAGCGAAATCTCCATTAACAAATGTTGATAACATTGAGCACACATAGTGCCTTTTATTTACATTGTCCAATCAGACAAATATATATGTACGTACATCATAGACTAACGAACTCTATATAATATCCTTAATTTTACCCATTTCAGATGGATAAGAGAGTCAGTGCAGCTTGAAATGAAACCTATCACAGGGTTTGCCAGATAATTAAAGATATGTATAAGAGCAAAGCAAAGGCCGAAATGCGGCCTACGAGTAATAATAAAATATATCTTTCTGTTAAAGAACAAACACGTCACATGCTGGAAACAATAACATATGCAGTACGCAAGTGTACTTACTTGATGGGTTGTGGCCTTCCTGGCCGCCCCCATACCAGTCCGGGTTGGTCACTGCAGCCCTCAAGTTGTCCTGGTAAGATGGCAGCTCGCAGTGGTTGCTGGAGTATGTTATGTGGTGGTGCAGTAGCCCCTCATAGTGCCCTGGGGCAGGCAGTGGGCCACAGAGAAGCTGGTGGCTCCTAGAGGGGGCTGGAAGCACTGTTGGTGGTGGGAGACCTGCATCATTGGCCCAAAGTCTTCCAGGCAGGGGGTCTCCATGGCCCGAGGCGTGTCCCAGCTTCAGGGGCCTGCGGTCCGGCGTCTGAGCTTCAAGCCAGGCCGAGGTGGGGATTGTCTGTAAGAGGTGTCCCAGACTTGCGCAGGGGCTCCAATGGACGGGAGCTCCTCAGCTTTCATTCTTTACACACTCTTATCAGGGGATTAGGGCCAGCAGACACCAGGAGTAAGGGGGAGGAGGAGCCTAAGTGCCCGTCTCCCAATACAATGGAGTGTAAATACACTGACCTCATCAATGACTCGGGCCCTCTTCGATGGGCGGCACAGAGGAGACAGAAAGATGTAGGCAGAACAGAGGCATGACAGAAAATACACCGAGTGTTACACAATCTGAGGAAAGCAGAGAGAAAGACAGACAACCGAAAAATAGAGGGGGGGGGGGGGGGGGGGGTGGAGAGAGACAAGCGAGATACAGCAAACACATGTGAAAGACTGTAGGGATCGCGTTCGGGAGATGCAAGCAGAGCATCAAAGGGCTGGGTGAGAAGGGAGGGGGGAATGCAATGAGCAGAGGAGCAGTTGTGCACGTGCACGCCATCGTGCACTCAAGCTCTAGGCCAGCAAAACCATGTGGGTAGCACTTTTGAAAACCCACTTACAAAATGTCTGAGAGCTTTCGCTGTCTCAGCGAGACCTAAAAAGTCAATTTAAGGAGTTGTCCTCTGCCAGTAAGGATTAGGAATACTAGTCCACAGCATAAAAGGACAAACTATCCTGTATTTAAGGCACCCTGATTGTTTTCCAGCAGAATTCTGCTCCGCTCTGCATTACTTCAGAGCAGCGGCGGCCGGCATGCGCGAGAGAGGGGGGGCGGGGGGGAAATAAACTAACAATTGAAATCAAACATTAATCATTAAACCTATTCATGAACAAGTGTGGAGGCTAGGGCGCAGAGGGATCAAGAAGTCTATTAAATGGGCCAGCTAGTCGAGAGGAGGGGGTGGGGGAGTTCTGTACACCCAGTCCCGCATTGCTAAAAATCACTAAGCAATTCCATTATGTTACTTTGTTTGATGACGTATGCTTGGGATTTGACACCTATTGTTACATCATTACTAGATGGCCCCATATGGTTGCTTTCTGGTTCGACCTGTGGTATACCAATTCCCACCAGCTGGGAGGGACAGCAGGATGACAAAGCACAGACACTGCCAACATGCCAATTAGCTATGTTGCCGTAAGCCTTCTCCAAGCACTGTTCCGTAAAGCCACCCCCTAATTACACCATTAGCCTAATAACATACCACTGAAGCAGTGTACGTCATAGGGCATAACAGATCTAAAGCAGTAACAAAGTAAAAATCAAGCCAACTGCATTAACATGTAATTGCATCTGCCTTGTACATCAGAATTCCCAATGCAAGTCTTAAACATTTTGGGGGATATATTATATACACATATACATACCCACACATATTTGGTGTCTAAACTTAAAAGTTGCCTCAATCACACAATATTTGGACAGGTTAACTGACTAGGTGCATGTGTGGAAAAAAATGTGACATAAGCTGTACTGGCTTCTTGCTCAAACAAAATATTTTCTCCACTCCCATTCATTAAATCTGCATTTTGATCCACACACCATATGTCTACAAATCCGTGATAATGGATCTCGCCCCAAATCCCTAAATAGGATTGTCTCAGTTAACAAGCTATTCTGGTCGAGGGTGATTTTCAGTTGCCCTGTACAATTATGGAAATTCCTTAATTCATTAAGACTCTGTTTTAGCAAACATGTAACGTTTACAGGAAAAAGTATGTACATGGATACCACAGTATGAAAAAAAATAAGGATAACCAGTATTTATTGGTCTGACTGGATCAGCAAGCCACATGTTTAATACACAGTGGCTAGTTTTACATATCGGTATTGGTAGAAAAAGAAAACAGCCACAACAGTGCTGGAAAATATTTATTGGATGAAACAAGTACAAAACTATGTTACAGGTTTGGTCATTTACAACACCCAGCAGTGCATTTGCTTTACAATTCAACATTTACGAGGCTGTTGGAGAAAGTAAATCCTTTTCGGCAGTATATTCCTGTCCAACGCAGGACGTGGCTTCTGATCAGCCATTTGTGCAGGTGCCAATGGAAAATCTCGGCTGAGCTGCAAGATTAATACATCTGTAAATGCCCTATTATCACAGGTTCACTATCACACCAGTTTCAAAGCAATATAAAACTTTTTTTATTTTTTATTTAAACGCAAACACAACAAATCTGTGCTATTAGAAAAAAGGCTTTAATTAAGAGCATTGAGCACACAGTACCTCGGAACATAACATGCATATAGCAAGGCGACATGCTCAAATTAAGGTATCTGAACAAATAAAGACCTCTTGTATCTGGGCACTTCTGTAGGGTCTTTCTTCTGGATGAAAACTCGATAAACACTCCGTTTAATACAGGTCTTCAATGCTGCCAGAAACAGGTTCATGTGCAATTCCACTCTACACACTAGACCATTCTCATGAAAGAAAGGCAATTTAAGATAATCTATAAGACACTAATACTTACTTTTTCCAGTTCTCCAGCAAAAAGGATATTCATGGCTTGCATTCTGCCAATATGTGTTACAGGACTGCAAAACAAACAACAAACAAGCATTTACAATGCAATGGTCTCGGCAATATTATAGGTAGAGCTATTGGTATTGCTCATTTTTTTTATCATTATTGTATCCCTAAATAAATGGCATTGTCATTTCTATTGGCATTAGCTTTTTTTTTTGCATATGTGATACCTATTGCATTAGCAGAGAGAGAGTGAGGTATTGAAATAGAGAGTGAGGTAGTGAGAGAGTGAGTTAGATAGAGAGTGAGGTAGTGAGATAGAGAGTGAGGTAGATAGAGAGTCGAAAAAGAAACAGCATAGTTGGGAGTTCTCTTTAATAATACGAATTGATTTCTAGCCAAATTAACCCTTTTTGCAACATTTATCAATTTTCTAATAAGGTTTACTTTGCAGTGTGTATGCAGTTCTGGGATGAAAGTTAATAGCTCACCATTCTATATTGGGACTTTAAGTTATAAATGGTAAGTAACAGAAGGATGTCTCTTTTGAAAGCAGTAATCTGTTTACATCATATGCACCCTGTAATCTACTTAGTACACGTTCTATTAACCCTCTGCACTAACTTCATATGAGTCAAAACCTCAACTATACAAAATGCTACTCGCTCTCGGAAGATAATTAATCACACGAGTTCCTAAGGAATCTAGCTGACCACACTGTATCCTAGTGCCTCTAATGCACCACACTGCACCGCACCCTGGAGGCACTTGCCTACCACGTCGCACTCCCTTCATGGGACATGAACTCTTTACAAAACTTTGTGGCCCAGGGGCGGTTATGCACCACACTGCACTGCATTATCATAGCCCTGATCCACATTACACTGCATGATCCTGCACTAGACATTGAAGAGACTAACTCACAAAACTGCAGAGTCTGACTCACTAAATCATACGAAAGTATGACAGCATCACAGCCATCCTGAGGGGACAGCATCACAGCCATCCTGAGGGGCCCGCACCAGCCATCCCTCCAGGCCTGCGGTCTACCACCAACTGTGAGTCACCGAGAAAGCAGCAAAAACAAGCACGAGCGCACAACAAAGAAATGCCCTCACCTCGGCGGAGGAGGCCAGGCATCGATCGCTGCACAGGACACTGCTTCCTCTCATATTTTGAAGGACATGTCAGCGAATGGATTGGTTAACCTTGGATTTTTTTTTTTATCTAGAAAACCCATTAGCAGTAGAAGTAGCAATTATTTTATTAGGTAATCATGTCATTGCTGAGGATTTTGGAGCAAACAACCGGTGGCAGTCGTATTACAGCGATGCATCGGTGATAATACAAATATGAAAAGAAGCAGGGCGTGAGGGACTGTGAATAGTATGTTTTGTCATGAAAATAGCTACAGGGAGACGTGATTGGAGAACCCACTGACAGAGATGCACCCGCAGTTCATATAAAAAAAAAAAAAAAAACCAACAAAAACAAGAGTGATAATATCGACATGATGAAAATAAACCGAGCGTGGGGCATTGCTATAGTAGTATTGGCAGTAAATAACGCACCTACCGTTAACATGAAGCGCAGAGAATAAGCACCACTTTGAGGAGGCCCCGGGCATGCAGTGCAGACCACAATGACTGCACAGTGCTTAAAATACTATTCTAATATTGATCAGAAGCCGGGAAAAAGAATAGATCCCGGATCGGCATATACACTAAAATAGTTGACGTGGGCCAATTGCGTTCTTGGTTGAAAGAAGCCAGATTCTCTTGCTGAGACAACAGAAAGCTCTTCCAAACAGAGCTTTGTAAACAAGTCAGAGCAACACGCATCGCGCAAAAGTGAAACCGCAATGCAAAAGTAAACAGACGGCTGACTTTGCTAAAGCCGAATGGAAAGAGAAAAGCAAAACGATCGGTGGCAGACGAGACAAACAAGGAAAATACCTTACAAATAACGCACAACAGCAAAAAAAGATCCTCACAGCCAGAGAACAATCGTCACAGCTAGAGAACAGCAAAACAATGGCGGCTGGAAGAATCGTAACTTTTTCGGATTCGGGGGAGTGTTCCTGCTGTTCTAAAAGGGCGTGGCTAAAAAGTGGAAAGAACAGCAAGGAACACGCCCCCGAATCTGAAAAAGACGGAGCCTATTTGGAGGGACGGCTCTCTCCTCCAATGGCGGGCCTCCGTTTAGGAAGCCAGCCAATGGAGAAGCAAAAAGAGAGGCGGGCTAAATAGCCACTCTAGGAAACATTAAATCTTCCGACTTCCGGTTCTGCCTTCGGCAGACCGGTAGTCCTCGACCTAAAAAGCGTAGGGGACAGTTATTGGGGGGGGGGGGGGGGGGGGTGGGGGGGGGGGGGGTTTGATTCGGTTATCCAAAACCTGCAGTCCTCAGCTGGTTGTCTAGGAAAGCAAAATCAAATTCTCAGTTTGTGTACCTCTACTAAAAGGAATGCTGAGCAGCTACCATGAAGCTGTTCGCTAATGAACAATGTAGAAACATGTGGAGTGTAATTAACTAGAAGGCATTTCCTGAATCACAAAACTGCTACACTGTAGGCATACTGGATGTTGTGAACCTCAAACACAATCGCATTGATTATTTGAAACATTACCCTTTATACGTGCATAGAAAACTAGGCCAATGATTTTGGAGTGCTACAAGGATTACAGTAATCCACAAAAGACCCGTCTCAGAAAACAAGGACTGGTAAAGACAACAGTTCTGGCTTGCATTTGGAGTCAAGACTAGAAATTGTTAAAAAAAAGCAGTCTGTGTTTAAAAAACAGACTAGATTGCTGAACACAATGCACCCAAGCAAAATCATTTTATGCGTTAGTATAATCCTCTGTACCTTTGAGATCTAGTAGTCTTTCATGCACTAGATGGAAAGTACTCCATGGGAGGTGGAATGATACTATCATAACAAAGTGAAAGAAATCTCCTTTGGACAGAGCTAAAGTCCACTTCATGCATAGTACATCTGTAAGGGACCTATTGTTACTTTTTCTATAAACGGACAAGCCAGACCGGACACGTTGTAGAACAAAACTATTAAGGGGCAGCACAAAGAACTCCTGTATATTTACTCTTAATAGATCAAATTATCTTATTTTGCATTTATTTCATGTAACTGCATTTAGAAATAAGCAACAGTCAGCTGTTTTGTCACCAAATGGCTTCCCAAAGGAGGATCACTGACTGATTGTTGCATAATTGGTAAGGATCCCATCAAGTACTACACTTTAGGTAGGGTGCGGGCATTCACCAATTAAAACTACTGATTAAGTCATAAATAAACATTAAATTCCATTCTATACCTTTAAATGGACAAAATCAAAAAAGGTATTTTTCTCAAATTACCCTGGTGCTACCACATTACCAAGTGTTCCCAGTGGATTGATACATTTTGGGAAATTCTTCTGAAGTGTAAACATTTAAACTACTGCATACTTAAGTGTTTGTTCTTCAGTTGGAAATTTATAAAAACATGACTGTTACGCAGTCATAAATGTGATTTAGTTATCGAAAATAAGGATATGCAGGATCCAAAACAAACTTCTACCTACCCAGATGAGAACTGCATTGCGACCTAGCTATAAAATGTTCATGCTGCATATGGTAAAGACTTCTGACAGAGATCATTTCTGTCGAGGAAAACCAATTTTGAGGAAACCCAAGCAAGGTCACTCAACGTTTAACAAGGCCCAACTAACCTTTTATTTGGGACTAAGGCCACTGAAAAGACTTGCAAAAGCATTTGTTACAAGGATTAAAAACCGCACCATCCACACCCACCTGCCAAATTTGAATTAGGGTGACATGTCGTTTACCTGATCTAACTGGAAATAGTTATGTCAGTGATTTGCATGCCAAAGTTAGAGCAGCCTAAACTAGTACATATTTAGGTAGAATTGTATCACGTTTTGTATGCAGCTGTATAACTGAACTGTATAGCGGGACTGGCAGAAATTCACATCCCGTCAGCAGTAGACCAGGCAACTTTGTGTCATTAGCTCTGACTGGATAACTTCGATGAACCATCTACCATTAAAACTAGGGATTTGTCTTGCATTATGACAATGTGGACAGTTGCCTGAAGTTAAGATTTTCCTGCAAAATCAATTATGTAGTAACAACGAGCAGTTAAATTTTCAAGGTCTGCAAATTCTAGAAGTAGGATTTCAACCAGTTTAAACTGAACATACAGCTTGGTGTCCAATTTCCTCTAGACCCTTCCTTCACTGATGGGTCTCAATACAGTCCCCATGAATAGTGGCAACCTATAAACTGTCTGTCCTGATGGCCTTTCAGATTCTTGGCTTGGAATTGAAACATTTGACAGAGCCTTAACCTGAGACTGTCTAAATTAAATCTTCCTTCTGTGAAATACAGACGGTTTATTACAAACGTGTTTACAATACTTGGACAAGGACACTGCACAGCTTGCATTTATGAGTTTTTCCCCACTACATTTTCTTCTACTCAAACATATTTGATGCAACAGTATCATGTAAGTATTTCCATTAAATAAGCTCACTTTGATTAGGAGTCCTCCAATAACAAGAAGAGTCATTTGCAAACTTTAACGATTTCTTATGATGGGCAGGCACAACAGTTTCCATTACAATTATCTGCACATTTGGTGCTGAATATTGCTGCTTTTCAAGGTCATATGCGTATGTGGGCTTGCATCTCTAGCTTAAAGCAATATTTTTTAAATGCTGGTTGGTGGGTGGAGTCTAACTATTCAAATCCTTGGCCAAATGGCAACGCAACCTCCAAGACCAACCAGGATTTCCTCTTCATATCAGCATCAAACTTTTCTATCAATGTGATGGCATTGGTTGTGCAAAGTACAGCAACAATGCAGACTTCCATGCCACAGGTAATTAGAGTTCAGGGAGCAGGAAGACAAAGATCAAGGACATGTTCATCAGGTAAGTACCAATGATGACAATAAAATGGCACTAGAACCTTTTTAGAATGCTCACCAGAAATGCGATATGTTGTACATATATGACGTATGGTGAAAAAACTGATTACATTAGTGCAAACCATGAGCTGCAGTACTTTGATAGAAATTTAGGGTTAGAGCAGTGTTGCAGCTCAAGTCAGTTTTGGTCTCATTTAACCAGAAATATATTCTGGCATAGAATTGATCAATAAGACAAAACATGTGGGCACTCGATAATTAATTAAGATTTATTTAATATGTACATTACCCATGTACTGTTACAATGATACTGTGGTCTATCCTTACTCTACAGCTGTGCAATCTTTATACACTTCAGGTATCCTTTTGTGGTTTACCCCGGAGTGTGCTGTATGGTTGTATTTAATTTATCAGACTTCGATTAATGATCTAGGTCTACTGGAAGTAAAAGAAAAAACGGAACACTGGGCTATTTTCTTCCAAAGTAAAGCTGCAACTTTGAATGGTCTCAGACAGGATTATCAGTATCACTACTTTTTTTTAGCCTTATTGGGACATGGGCTGAAAAACTTTCCTCCAAAGAAAAAACACATCCGGGCCAGGTTTTGAAAGACAAAATGTGAATGGCTTTCCCTCTTCCTGGTTAAAATCCTAGGAAAGCCAATGATGTCAAGTTTGATGAGAGCAGAAACATGATGACCACCTCTTAAGCGGACTCTGCTGAACAATCCATTCAGCATTTTTGTCCCACACTTAGTTTACTGTGTCCGATTGGCTTCTAATAAAATAGTTTTTTTGACAATCGTGATACTTTTAACATACACTACTTCACTATGCACCACACACGAACAACCAGCTCCGCAGTAATTCTGGCGTTGTAGCACACCAGGGTGGCACTCTGCCTCTCCTGGTGGGGCCCAATGATGAAGCATGTCACCAACCAGGTTAGTGAGTGAAGGCTTTATAAAGAACCTAGTTGGTGTCTGTCGTGCTCTACATTCATTGTTTGCAAGGCACACTTATGATTAAATCTATCTAGGGGGGGGGGGGGGGGGGACTGAGAGTGTTCCTGATTTTTTCCCTCCCTCTTGTTTTCAACATAAAAGTAGTTCAGCTCATGATGGTAGCTGCTGTTAAGGACATTCCAGATGCAATGTGACATTAATTCTATACATTAATGGGACCCATTATAACATTTGGATCGTCATGGAAGCACAATGTTCACTCTACACTGACTTCCTGAACAACACTTTGCTTTGGCAGTTCTCCACGCTTTAGACTTCACAGTGCTCTGAAATCACTTTAAAGAGGTATGGTGGCACTACATAAACACCTCGAAAGCACAAGCAAAGAAACTGCCAGTTTTCAAAGGAGTCCAGATGCAGATTGATAGGTGGTATTCATTTTTTGGTGCAAACAAATTTCCCATATAGTTTAAGGCAGAATACAATACTTGGGATGAAGCTAGATCACTTGGCTGGAAGGAGGGAGCAGATTTCATACATGACCAGTCTGTTCTCAAATCTTCATGCACCCAGTAATATGTGGACACGAACATTAGTAAGCTGGGGAGAGGAGTGGCAGTGAGGGGCATCAGGGATGTCATGTTACTGTGCACTTTTTAATGTGTTAACCTAAAAGTGGCCAACTGGCACGAAGCCACCTGTAAACAAGGCATAATTTGCTGTTCATTACAGTATGCAGCCACCTGCACCGTATACACAGCTTGTTTGACCACAGACTGACTGGAACTCACAGAACCCTATTTAATCTCATCCATGCAGAGAACTGTATAAAGTAACATCACTTATATGCATTAAAAGCAACCCCGAGGGCCTGTTGACAAGTGCACCACGGTGAAAGGAAAAGGGCTTCCTTACGTTAAAACCTATAAAAGCACAACTTCAGCCAAAGACTAGCTCTACCCCACAGGTGGGAATCACACCTCAGAGGCTAATCAAATAGCACTTCTAAAGATCTATAATGTTCAGTTGATTTATATTAATACTTCGGTATGCTTACAGTGGTATTGAACACGCCGGAGAAGCCAATGCAGCATGTTAAACACACCCTTTCAGTTCATAGACATCTTGTGCCAACATCTGGGCACATTTGAATTATATGGTTTCACTCTACGGAGCACTTAAAGTATTCTTTTACGTGCTCACTTGCAACAAGTGACAGATCAGATAAAGCACTTTTAAGTTTTGAGAAATTACTGAATGGACCATTTTTTCCCCCAACCAAATAATGAAGGTTACAAAAAGCCAAATCAGAACCCAGTGTGTCACAAGGACATCTTGAAGCAAAAGGACACCAGGAGTCACACTAGCTGAGTGGAGAAGTGTGGCTCAATGATTAGAGCGGCAGACCCTGATGCAGAGGTCTAGCCCGGGACCAGGGTTCAATTCCCCGCCTCGGTGGGTCTTGGGCTCAAAAATTCCACGGACCTGATCATTCTTGCCTCGGTGCCTATTCCAATCATGGGAGTCCCACTCTGCAACTCTGGGCAATAGCTTGCTTAATCTCCACAAAGGCCCCCACAACGCCAAGGATGCCTGGCCTCCACCTTGGGGGTGCCCAGGAGTGGACGCCTCACAGGGAAAGCCAGGATGGGTTCCACTGCGGTATTCGTACAAGCGCCTTGAGACCCTTCCGGGTGAGTAGGGCGCTATACAAGTATCAAATTTAACTTCGAATGATGCATTCAAGGACTTGCACCAGTGCACAAATCCTCCTCACTTACCCAACACAAGAGTGGTGCAGGATCCCTAGCTCAATCATTTGCTGCTCTGCTGCTTATGTAACCTTACTGGACAACTTAATGTATTTTCCAAAGCAGGACTCGATCAAAGTGTCTCCTGACATGTACTCCCCTGCAATATGGGTCCCCAGACCAGGCCATGACTTGCCTAGCAATCTTTGGCAGCTGATCTACAGTGGAGTTCATTTTCTACGATTACCACAAAGCGGGTGGGGTCAGACTTTCCCCCCACTTACTGGAGCGGAACAATGTTGAGAATGCTACTTGTGTAGACAGGAAACACACAATAGACTATTTAGAAGAAAAAACATATATCCAGTTTTGCTGCTTAATGCGCTCCCCAATCTCCGAGGTACAAAAGCAGGCACGGACCACGATTCTGTGCAGATTAATTTATTTTTTGCTAGTCTGAGATATATGTATGATCAAGGCCTCTGGTAGGCCGAAACGAGTCATGGCGGTGGTGCAGTTTTGGACTGAATAAAGAAAACCAGCACTTCCTATTGGGTCAGTGTTCGTCTCTTGTACGTCTATGGTGTGCAAATTGTGAGGCGATTCCTTGTGGCATATATATATATATATATATATATATATATATATATATACACACACACACACACACGAAGTATTCATCAGTTTCTCCATAAACAAGAATACACGAACTCCTCTTCGTCGGTGAACACTCTTTATTTAAAAAAGTATAAGAGTCTCCCTTCTGTCATGACGCGTTTCGCCACCGGAGTGGCTTGATCACACATATATATATATATATATATATATATATATACACATACATATACATACATACACACACACACACACACACGTTTAATATTGCAGTTTTTTTTTTTTAAAATACAAAACCCAAGTACCACACATTTCTTTAAAAATGTCAGTCACTTCTAAAATAAATCTTCCCCTTTAAATTTGGAAAACATACAGGCCATTTAATTTTAAGAAAAAAAAATAAAAAGTTAATTTTGCTTTTCTATGGATATTTGTAGTTCTTGTAAAGTGCTCAACTCAGATAAACATTACAGTATCAAACCTGGTAGAACAATGTAATTTAATTGTGCAAAACATTGCCTTTAACCTCAAGTCATTACCCACCTCAGTTTGAAAAGTTAAAAATAGGAGTTAAGTCTTCATTACAATTTATATTTCATGGCAGATGTGAACCTTTGTTCAAATATCTTACGATAAATATCTGCTTTACTCTAAATGTAGCTTCAATTCCCCCACCCAGCAAAAAAACACATCTTTGCATTTGCAAACACACAACTGAAAAAGTGTTTGATATAAGAATTAGTTACTTGAATATTTATTAGTTTTTTAAAGACTACTATTGTTGGGAAGCCAGGTGACATTAGCTAAGGTAGAAAATAATATTAGATAATTCCTTTCTAGCTATATTTTAGTAAAGAACTGACTTATTTCTGTACATGTTCCCCATATCAGAGTTTAAAATTCAAGAGTGAACCTTGAATGATCAAGGCTTTTCTTCTATGAAAAAAAAAAAAAGCAAACCTCTGGAAATCCAGCGACTCTGCATTAGAGCCAGATTCTTGTGGTTGCTGGTTGCATTGACTGCCAAGGAGCCACAGAGTGCCATAAACCTATGAGAACCGATACGACCAGCAGAACTAAATGTTGGTTACGCTTGCCCTCTCTGGCACCAGTGGTAAGGGTTTGTTTATTTAGGAACCTGACAAACATTAAAACACCAAGCTTTAAAAGTATCCTCCATCAATCCAATCAAATCCTAGAATTGCTGGCCAACTTCAATCATTGTTGAAATAGAAAGATAATGCTATTGATGCACATTGAGAAACAGTAGCATAAGCATGTGGTGCACATTTCTAGAACCAGTCACCTCCACTAGCATGTTAATAGGAAACATGTCCACACAACATGCTTCCTCATTTCAATGAGGCCCACATCCCCAGACATCCAAGAAAAATAGCAAGAATTCCATCGTTCACCAAGCAACCAGATAAACCAAAAATCATGATAGACCACTGCAGAAAAGATGGAAGGATCCATCCAAAAGAAAATATCCAGTTAAGATTAACGAAATCACACACAAGTAACGGATTTGACATTGAAGCCCACTCTAAATTAAAATGGGTTAACCTGTACTTGAGTTATCAATTCTTATACCCAATTAAGCAGTGTAACCCACAGAAAAGAATTCTGCAGAATTTGGCAACAGTTTAAAGAAACTCAGTCACGCTTAAACCCAAACTGTTTCCATAGTCACCTGCCAGTGACTACAGATATTTTTGGTGAAGATGGTTATGAATTTATTTTCGAAGGGCACTACAATGTCAGTTAGCCACTGAAGAACACTGGTGTCTTTTCTGATCAACAGGCCCCATTCACCTAACATCTTACCAGGATTCGTTGTTTTCATAGCCCTAGAATTGTCCAACCGAAAAAGGGTCACTTTCCAACAGTCAAAAGAAATTCCTTAAGATGCAGGACTTCAGTAAGTTAAACCTCTGTTGTATTAATATTTCGTAAGCGCACAGTTTCCAAAGGGTGCTGTGACCCAGAGACAGCCTTCAGAAACAGAAGACTGACATTAAGCAGAGGGAAACAACCAAATCTTGAGTGCTACATTGACCTGGAAGCGATCTATTGCTTATATAGGAAGGAGAGTTCCAATGTTTGGTAACCAGGAAACAAAGTTGACAGGTAGTGGGTAATTATCAAGTGAAGAAACTTCTGTAAGAAGCCTTCCTCTGAAATACCAAGTCAAATTTCTTTAAAGTATTTCTGTAGCATGAACCTAGCCACCGGGCAACAGACCTTTACAGGCAAGTACCACCTTTACAATGAACAGCAAACATTCAATGAAGAGTTCAGTGGAGGAGAAAAGTGAAGCAAAGAGTTTTAAAGTTTTTCCCGGACTCTGGAATTACGCGATTTCTGCCTCTGGTTTTTCTTTGTCCGCCCAAGAGTTTGAGTTGGTCATATACTAGGGTACAGTGGTATTATTAGCTTTATGCGTAATGTGTGCCATTTTAAAGTAACCAAATACAAACTTAAGAAGGGAAAATACTTCATAAAATGATTAGTCCACCAAGCAGTTCCTGCACAAGCTGAGCCTCGAGCTTTTAGTCCGCTCAAATGCCAGTGCCATCACTAAAGTAATAAGATGGGCTTATAACCTTATACATTCAGAACAAGGTACCCTAAGATTTTTTATTAAAAATGGAGACTTCTGAAATTCATCGAAGTATACTTTGTCAAAATTTAATTACAGCTTTTAAATTATCGAACTGTACAACCACACTACTGAAATCTTGGACTCCTGCACACTTGAGGCTCTTCTTAAAACATCCAACGCCGAGGAGAAGTTACGATCTTGACATTAAACATGGTTCAAAATTGCATCATTATGAACTTTATGCAGTATCAACAGAATATAAACATTTGCAACAGTACATTCATTTTACCTTAAGGCATGGAGTTCGGCAATGCATTATTTTATTACGGTTTGGGATCATCACCTTAAAATCACTTACTTCTAGATGGAACCACAACGAAAATTCCACTAGTATTGGTGTTATCTGCAATGGAGGAGTGCAAGATTTGCAGCATTTTCTGTTTGTATGCCCTAATTAGACATTGGTTGAGGTCAGAAATCAGTACTTAAAATTCATTCAAACTAGATGCAATAGTACTTCTGCACAGGGCTTGATTACGATTCTTAAATCACCACCTGATGAATTTGTGTGTTATAGTTTGTCCAAATTTTTTAAAACTTTTTTTAAAATGTATTGAAATGATTAGCGTTTAATAACAAATGTATTTTTCAGCAGAGAACTAAACCAAATAAGCTTGACTTGAAAGTAAACTCTTGATATGATTGGTAACCAGTGCAGATACTGTAGGATGGGGGGGTAATAGGATCAGATTTCTTTATTCCAGTGCAGATACTGTAGGATGGGGTAATAGGATCCGATTTCTTTATTCCTGCATTTAGTAGAGCACCTACGTCTAGCATACCTTAAAGATATGCAGTTAGAGAGTATAGAAGTCCAACTACAATGGAATTTTCCCCCTCTATCTAGATGACAGAGTATAAGTGGCTGTACTGTGCTTCTGACTTTTGTAAGAGTGAGATGGTGGGTTTTGGTTTGAGCAATTAGAGTTGTACAATTTAGTCAACCTGGCCATACGGTCATTATGGGTAAGGTTTTGGTCCAAAATGAAGCTGAGTAACTATTTATACATCCTTATATTGTATACTCAATTTCAAAATATTAACACGCTACACATAGAAGAAAAGACATGCTTCAAATTTCATGGAACTGGATGGTAGAAAAAACAATTTAATAAGTGCAAACATAACAGAGTTAGGTTGGGTCCAAACTGTACATAGTACAAGGTATGGACAAATGCCTCCCGGATGCAGAACTGCTATTTTTGGACAGGGAGCTGTTGTAAGTAAACAGGAGAACGAATTCCAGCTTCAGCTGGCTCAGTTTCATGAAAAGGGATGCCATTCAGCTTGCTAGATTATCGAGGAAAGCCTTGTAATGGACAAATAAGAGGCAAAAATCAGGTTTACAAATCAACACTCAAGTTACATAACTTGAACGCAAGAGTTGGGATCAACTATGGTCTGCAAACCAGCAGATGGCTGGCTGCCTGTGGATCTAATGATGAAATGACAATGGGGCATGTATTAGTTTATGAAGTCTAAAAATGCACTGTTGAAGAAACTAAGCAGGAGACCTAGGGGAGCATTTCATAAAAATCTGTTTTTGCAATCAGTTCATTCAGTTGTATTTAGGAGGAGAGGGTCGATTGTTGCGGCACTGGCATCGCCAGTATTTGACCATAAGCATGCAAACAACATCTTGGACTTTGAAAATGTTTGAGTCGTCAACAGATTCCAAACTATAGACTTACTAATCCCCTCACTGTTGGAGACATTGAAACCAATGGTGACCACCCAATTTGCGCTGCCTAAAGCAACATAGCGTGATTCTAATGTTTCGATTGTATCAAAGTGATAACGCAAAGCAATTATCTTTAGCCTGGAAAGCCATCTTCCGCCAGCAGTTCTGCTGTATCAGATTTGGGAAGTGGCCCAAAACCATTTCTCAGTGATGAGAAAATCTCCAGTATTCCAAGCCAACAAACATATGCTTACAACTAAGTGATTAGACTGTCCCACTGCTGATAAGGAGCGCAGATCAGGTGCTTTGAAGATCTGTTAACTAAAAACAAGTAAACTTCACTTTTCCTGTTATTGGATAAGCCACCAATTTGGGAAGCTTGGAGGGAAAGCAAAAAGGCATAAGGTGCCGACAGAAAAGTGGTAGCTGCATATTTCATACCTTTTTTCCGGTGTGATTTTCTTGACATTTTTCTCGATGTGTCCACTTTCTTCGTTTGCTTGTTTTTTGGAAACCCTCATCCTCCCAGCTTTAACTAGTGCGAAACAAAAAAAAACATTCAGACTGCACTTTACAAAAGTGATGCAACTAGAAACAGCTATACTTCGAACTGCTGTGTTTGAAGGGTTAGGTTAGTGAATACACACTGATAAACACATTAAATCGAAGACTTTAGTACTATTTAAGTACGCAATTAGCATGCATACTGTTACTATCATTTTAAAGTAATTGTTACTCCAAGGCTAAGCAGGAGATTAGCCAAACCAGACTTGAAACAAAACTGCCATCTTCATAAACTAGTTTAAGGAAACAAAGCTTCTGTCAAATTCCAGCAGAATTGCGGAGAATACCAGCTATCAGCTAATGAGAGCCTCCCTTCATACCCCGTATGGCTTTAGAGGCTGGTTCCATGACATCACCACTTTGCCCAACACAAGTTCAGTTGGCCACTTGGATGGGGAATTATGGCAAGGAACAGTGAGAGACATACCAGAAGAGGCGATCAACCCCTTATAAGGGCAGAAGTCAGTGGTCAAGAAGAAACCCCCTCCCACCTAAAAAAGGGATGAGAAAAATCATAGAATTTGCTACAGACAAGTGTAGTTTAATGCGAATCTACTACAAATTCAATCATACGCAACCTTGATCATAAATTCTGGACCCTTTTAATTATATATTCAAGTCCACCTTTCTACTACATAAAGCTCAATACACTAGTACACTGTAAAGGGCTGCATTGAGAATTCTCCATCTACTCCTTATATTACTTTTGCCTCCATTAACTTGTTTCTGCTTAATATGTTTGGGATCATTCTCAGTCTGCATGAATAATAAGCAGAATTTAAGTCCAGAGGGAGCATTCAGAGTTATTACAATTTAATAAAATATTTGTATGTTTTACTTCTCCATAATGGTTGGCATTTTACGTTACACTGAAAATATGGATAGCACTTAACATATTTATAAAAAATTCCCCAATGTCACTGATTGGACTACAAGAGAAGGAAAAGAGGAATGAAGCGAGGAAACGAGATGGGGGGGGAAAGGAGTAAGGAACCTTGTGGAAGGTGTGTTCTTCCCCAAAATGCTAGTATTTCACCGAGGAGAGAGACCCTGCATTGCAGGGAAACTGGCCATGGGCATCAGTCTAGCAGATGGAGGGGGGGGGGGGGAAGAGTCACTGGCATAGACTGACGATTTAAGACTACAAAAAGTACATTTGCACCCATTTACCACTCACTTCGTGATAGATGCAGATAGACCAAAAAGGCACTAAAGCAAGTACTGCCACCCTTTACAGAAATGGAGTACACTCACTTTAGTTTCAAAAAGGCATGACTTCGGCTCCAATATAGTGCACCAGGATGAGAAGAAAGTCAGTGTTTCCCTTCATTAAATCATCCATCCATTTTGGCTGGTTAGGACTTCTGGTGGTCATCGTTACTGATTTGTTTGATAAAAAAAAAAAAAGAAATATGCAGGAGGTGGTGCTTCTTCAGTTTAGGCCAGAGAATGAGTATTGATTCTGAAATCTTGCTCAACCAAGTGCACAACTCATCTGGGTGAGATGGAATTTCATGTGTAGGTGTCTTTCCTCCACACCACTTCTCACCTGAAGGTTAGTGTGGTAAGGAAGAGAGTGACTACCAAGACCATTTTGTACTGTAGCAGCAATGCTGTTTGGGGATGAAGGCAACTACTTGATGTGCTAGTTCAGGTTATGGAGTTAGTTTGTTGCTGTCTGTATAGGTTCACGACTATATAATATACATGTGTCAATTGAGTGGTTAGCAGACGACAAAGCAGGTATATTTCTCTGCTTGTAGAAAGCAAGTCACACAGGACACTGTTCTAAAGTGGTTTGAAAATGTACTCCAAGAAGGTGACATCTACATTTTCAAGTATTTTGGAACTAAAAGAATTCCAAGAGTTCTCATGGAAATCTGTCACAATTAAGTATTTACGCACGCTTAAATGTAACAGATGCACTGTTACACTTGGCTACATCCTTAGCAAAAATTAATCTGCATTTCGAAACTTCTCACTTCCTCTTCCAGGCGAAGGGAACCCCCTCGACCCACAAAAACCACACAGAACCTCCTCCTCCGCTCGTTCTCGGGGTTGTAGTCCTCACATTTCTAGCCTGGATACAGATTTACTCCTTCCCGTGATAGGAGAAAATAAGACTGCATCCATGGTGGAGGAAATGTGCCTCAAGATAACTTTCTGAATCTACACATGGCAAGATTGTCTGCGGTCTAGTTTATAAGTCAACAGCCACTCTGGCAGCCCTGCTCCCCACCCAGTCAGCAGATTCCAACATAAAAACTACAACACACTGGTGCAATTGTACATGGCAGTAAATCCATTTGAGAGTGTACATTTATGTTTTTTTTCCCCAACCACTCCTGAACCTACACTTGTAAGTCAGGCCAGCAACACTCTAGTTCAAATTGCACTTGCATGCACTATAAAGCTCACAACCCACATTTGCTCCTTCATAAGGCTCAGTGCTGTGATATTTACCCCCACTCCAAGATATTCATGCATCCACCATGGCTAACATGGATGTAGGTCAAACACGCATTGGTAAATGAATTAGGTTTCGCCTATGAATTTAATAATAAGTTAAGAGGTGTGGGAGGAGTACATGAGTGCAGGGAGAATGGTGTGAGTGCTCTGTGCAGGACGAGTGGTGCATGAATTAAGGTTGATAAGTGTGAGTGCAGGCTGAAAGTGCCTCAATGCATGGTGTGTGTTCAGTGCAGAATGAGAATTGTGTGAGTGTACAGGGGGAGAGAGAGGTTACCCTGTACAAGGTAAGAGGTGCGAGTATAGGGTGAGCGGTATGGCAATAGTGTATGTGCAGGATAAGTTGTTTGAGTTCAGGGAGAGAGGTGTGGGTGGAGGGTGACAGGAATGAGAGTGCTGGGTGAAAGGTATGTCAATGGTGTGTGAGTGCAGTCAGCACTGAGTGGTGGGTGAGCAGTATCTGACTGCCAACGCAATGTCAGGGTGACTGTGCAGAGTAAATGGTGGGAGAGTGTGCACAAGGCCGGTCTGGGAACTTACAACAGCCCTGGCAAAAAATTATAAATTCAGCCCCCATCTGCACCTAGTGAGTGACCCAGACGCACTACTCAGTAGGATTTTCCCTAGGATAATTTCAGAAAAATAAAACCTAACTGTGCATTTTAACTGCTCGTTTTTTCAATTATATGTGCTAGTTTTACTGGTTGATCTAAAATGGAATTAAATATTCCAGTACGTAAGAGTTTAGCACAGTACCTCGTAACGATATTTCGACACAGTTTCTAACCATGCATGCACCTGTGCAAAAACAGTGTGCCTGACGAGAGAAAGAACATGTTGGTACCGTTACAAAAGGCTTTCTTCTCTCATCTATTCATTAGTATTTTACACGGGCCTAAAAAGGTTATTCAGGCTGCAAGGATCAGTTAACATGCACCACAACTCCTGGAGGCGAAAACAGCCTTGAAGTGTCAAACCCAGCCTCCTGGGGCTGCAGCCTCCCGGGAGTTTGCCCGCCTGGCCACGAGTTTGCAGGGTGAGTAGTGTTTGAGAGAAAATGAAAGGTATTCAAGTGTTGTAAAGACAAGTCCGCTGCACAACCAAAAGTTACAGTATTTAATCTGTGTGATTAATAATAAGCTGTTTTGTTTTAAGTTGTCACACGTGCAAATGACATATCTGATGGCCAGAATGCTGGACAATGCAAACATTCACCCCCAGTCACAAGGATCTGGGTTAAATCCATCATTCTTTTGATCACCACACCACCCCAGTTTGGACCCAGCCATATGCAAATCAGTCTTGACCCGGTTCCTTGTGGGAACAGCCCAGCCCAAACTGCCAAGCCAGGTCCTCCCTGGACAGGAAACAAGCATCCCGGGACCGGTTTCAGGGCATCACCCAGGTTAGCTTGAATCCAGTGGTGTGGTGAGCACAGGACACATCTGGGTATACCCTTCCCACTTAGGGAGACAAACAATACAAAAGAAATAGTTGGACGGAATGCTGGACAATGCAAACATTCACCCACAGTCACATGGCTCTGGGTTAAATCAATCATTTTTTTGCTCACCACACCACCCCAGTTTGGACCCAGCCATATGCATATCAGTCTTGACCCTGTTTCTTGTGGGAACAGTCCAGCCCGAACTGCCAGGCCAGGTCCTCCCTGGACCGGAAACAAGCATGGGCGCAGGGTCAAGACTGATTTGCATATGGCTGGGTCCAAACTGGAATGGCACGGTGAGCAAAAAAAACTATGGATTTAGGCCCAGATCTCTGTACTGGGGTGAATGTATGACAGTCTTCATTCTGTCCACCAACTGTTCTTTTTGTAAGTGGTCACACTGCACAAAGATATAAGTTACGTCATCACTGACTGACATTGAGGCCTAAAGTCATCACTGACTGACATTGAGGCCTAAATCAAAGGCCCATCGTCCTCTTAGTTCGGTGAAAAGGTCAAAGAAAAACTGTATACACTTGTGCTTTGCTGTAATTACTCATTTCATTGGGTCCATAAAGCATTATTCTACTTTGTTACACAGAACAAAGGAAGTTACAATGGGGCCAGCCTCCTATTTGACAGCACTAGCAGAGCGTGCCAAGTTCAAAAACGATCCACGTGCCAAGTTCGAAAATTAGCGCGATGAAGTAACAGCTACTTGGGCAAGGCCAGGACAAGTCACAAAGTCTGACCAATGGGGCAGAGGGAAGCAAGAGCGCGCCAGTGCCGCATCCAAAACACGTAAATGAGCTAATTTGGGGAACACATGCCTATTACTACGAATAAAATGCACTTTCGTGTTCCAGCATTTAAGTATTGGTCCTCTTTCAGGTTCTCCATGTCTCAACAGAAAATAGAATACTGCAGAAACGTCAAATATTGCGGCACCGTAGGCTTTGGACGAGTATAACCTGTGCATCAAGACCCTGCTGCCAGATGTGCCCGTGCTGGCCTACATCTCGTTCAGCCTGTATGCCTTTAAAATGAGATACCTTAAACAGCACGAGCAGCATATGCTTCACGAGGAGGACTGCGCGGCCAAAGAGCTTCTTACTCAGGGAAACAAACCAGCGGGCATGGGTAGCACAGCTGCAGGTCGAGCTATTTTTAGCATTGACTCGACCTTGCTGGTGAGTTAATTTAAACTGGAAGGAACAGGTGTTCTGTTCATTCAGAAAGTGAATGAGAAATAAAGGCCATTAAATCTTGTTTTTGTCTTTACATATTTGCTGTCTGTTTAAGGACAGAGGTCAAATATCAGTTTGTCTTTACTAATTGTTACTCATCTGTTCCTGGAAAATGTTTATTTCTTTCTCTTATTATAGTTGGTGCTTTTTGTCAATGAATTATCCTGACAATTGTCAAAAAGGCTGTAAAATGTCAGGTTTTTTTCATACACAATATTTAAACAGCTTGAAAATGATTAGTACAGTTATTTCAAAATACATTAAGAATTATGAAAGAACTTTAATTCAGAAGCGTGATGCAAACAAAGATTTACATTGGCGCAAAATAAATTGCAATACTTGGTGATGTGCAAGTGACCAATATTTGCAGAAACTCTATTTCCAGACTTTGACACCATATAGTTTTAAAACCACGTCCGTGGGAAATTCTTTGGGCATTTCAATGTAAAATCTGCTGATTGCAATGGACATCGTGCTTCTACTTTGTGCTTTAGTTATGCATTTATTATAAGTGACAGTTTTTAAACACAAGTTCAGAAACATTCCTTCTGAACAGATGACAATGCGGTTAATGAACCGAGGCAAGTCAGCGGTCATGTGTATGCTATATGTGGCTAGATTTGCATTACATATGGAGCAAAAGTTTCGTTTACTAACCAAACAAGAGTTTTCTGTACAGCCGACATGCTGAACTCTCATATCTGAAGGTGCTCTCATATGTGATGAAGAAAATAGCATCTCAGTGAATTAAATTACTTGAATCCCATTATGGGTCAAATTAGGTCAAGTATATTATTTAAGTCACTAGACTTGCAGGTCTGTTAACATTTTTAGGATTGAGGCCTGCAGACAAAAGGGAGGCGGGGTTGGGGAAAAACAAACAGTGCACGAGGAGGGTGGGGTTGAGGAACTGCAGACAAGCACAACAAGCATTTGCAATGCAATAGGTCTCGCATTAGTAAAAGTTGAGTTTTTGGCGTAGCAAATAATGCAACACTAATAGCTCGAATTTTTAGTAATGGAGACCTATAGAGTAGTGTATGATGTATTATGAAAATAAAAGCTGATGTGTGAATATGGGCCAAATGAGAATGGTAAACAGAAAAAAAAAGAAAAAAAAAAAGAATGAATAAAAATATGAAAAAAGGATCTTAAAGTGCAAGATGGAATGTATAGAGGGTGACCCCCACCTCCAGCGCCTTGTGGGCCAGCGTAGGCGCAGCACCTCCAGCGCCTTGGGGGCCAGGGTAGGCGCAGCACCCCCACTTGCAGCACCTTGGGTGCCACGGTAGGTGCAGGACCCCCTCCTCCTGCGCCTTGGGTGCCAGGGTAGGCGCTGCAGAGCAGTGCTGGACGGATTGGGGCGTGCTGGGGGGTGGCCCTGGGCAGGGAGAGACTGGGGTGGGGAGCAGTGATGGGGGGAGGCTGGGTGAGGATGTGGGGCAGGCTGGGGATGGTCCAGGGGAGGGCGAGGCTGTGGTGGGGAGCAGTGACGGGGGAGGCTGGTTGAGGATGTGGGCCGACTGGGGATGTTTAGGAGAAGGCCGCTGTCCCTGGGGAGGAAGAGGCTGCAGGAGGAGGGAGTGGGAGGGAGTGCTGGAGGAGGCTGGCTGAGGATGTGGGAGGAGAGCGCATTCCTCGCCTAGATCGGAGAAGAGACTGGGTACTGCCGAGGCAGACAGACTCAACGCAGCAGGCTGGAACACACACACACACACAATACCTTGCACTCACAATGACTCGTGCTTACACAAACTGACACTCACACACAAGTTGCACACACACTTACACTCTCCCACACACAACATGCTGACACGTGCTGACACCCGCACACCATAACTTGCGCACACATTCATACTTCCACACACACACAACTTGCACACAAGCTGACACACACACACACACCATAACTTGTGCACACACTGACTCGTGCTTACACGCACGCTGGCACACAACTTACGGACACCCATCCAAATTGCACACAGGCGACACTCACACCCACCACTTAATCACACGCTGATACACTCACGGACACACCCATACTTACACAAGCTAACTTATGCTCGCACATACACACACCGACGCGTTCATGCATGCACCCACAACTTCACACACAAGACTCATGCTTTGGGCACCCATTGCATGCAGAGAACTGGTTTACAATTACATAAGCCCCGCTTACGTATGACTAAGGACAGGAAAAAACACAGCCTGCCCATGGCACGAGACAGACAAGAAGGCATGTGCAAAAAGCATGACCTCAATAGGGAGTGAAAGGGGGAGGGAGGAAACGTGCGGGAGGAAAAGTGTAGGCGGAAACTGAGGAGGGAGTGAAAGCAGAAGGGTGGTGAAGACGGTGGGAGAAGGAAAGTGAAAATGTTAAAAGTGAATGGAAGTAGGGTAGATGAAAAGGTGAGTAAAGATAGAGGAAATGCGGTGTGGTGTGAACTTACTTGAGTTCCAGTGGTGGCTGGTGACATATGAAAGTGGTGAGGCGTGACATTATTGTTGTTGTAAGTCGAAAGTGAAAGTTTGAACTGCATTGGTTGTCGCGTTTTTTCCCCCCCCTCGAGAAAGCTTAGTAAAGTCAATCATGGCAGTGAAGGGACCAGTGGAGGTTATGGCCGGCACCGTTAATAAGCAGACAGCACCCGCAGCGACAACTGTCCTACCCCGAGCTGTAAACAGGAACTATTACCGAATTTACTGTATTTCTTTACGGACCTTGGGGTGGTTTGAGGCGGGACTCGAACTCGTAACCCGCGAGGCAGCAGTGGTTTTAATCACCAACGGTTTGAAGAAACTACTTGCACTGTATCTTGTCCACATTACATTTCAGGGTTCGTGTCCATGAAACATTTCCTTCCATAGTATGAGTCTTCAGTATTAACAATGCTGAGAAGTACTAAGGAGGACGTTCGTAAAATGTTTGTGCTTATTGTATTTTACCAGATGAATTTGATGCACCCAAGGAACTGCTGGCCGATTAAAAAACACAACAACCAAAACAAGATTTATGAGCCCATGTGCCGGGATCTGACTGGGGCCGTTAAGCCCTGGAGAAAAACAAGCCCGGCGGAGCGTGGCGCGCGTGCGCTTGGGGGCGGGGGAGCGGACCCTTTGAAGTGCTCCCAAAAGGCGGATTGCATGGCGGCACGATGTGCGTGATTGTGCGCGTGCTAGCCATGCAATCCGCTTTTTGGGAGCACTTTTCAAACCCCCTTACAATAGTCTCGCTTTGCGATCGCTTACATGATAGCAAGGTCGAGACCTAAAAAGTGAAACCACCAGAGAGAAATCCAAACAAGATAATGACCTGATTTTCAGCCGTTAGGAAAAAGAAGTTCTGCAGATGAAAACAGTACTTGGTCCTGGGGGCACTGATGAGAGCAAATAAACGAGGAAGAACTGGAAATAGCACGCTACAGCCAATAGAAACGGATGATAGTGGCAAGCTCAGGAACCAATGAAAAAACATGGGAGCGGGATGTAAGCCCCTTTTAAAATATATATATATTAACGATATATTTCACAAGCACAGTTAAAGTACTGTGCAGGCACAACCTAAAAAGGACACCGTTTTAGACCTATTAAACACAAAACTACATCATAGCATTTGTTAAGGAGGGTACACTATCGCTATAGTGCTCCTGCGTCATGTTACATTCTTTCCCATTTTCAACGAAAGTGGACTCTCAGGCAGGACACGTACTTCCAGTATAGTCGTTGGAATAGAAAGCAGTGAATGATCAAGGCCACTTTCCCTCAGAATTTGCTCGTAGAAAACGGATTAATAGCAAGTCTTCAATCTGCACACAATGTTTCTCTTCCTTGATTTGAACCTCTCACCCCAGAGGTAACCGCGTTTAGAGTAATTAGTAAGAAATCGGTTCCAAAGAGAACGCCTGATTTAAAAAAAAAAAAAAACATTTACACGGGAAAAATATTTTTGGAGTTGTAAATGCACCCAGTGATCATTTAGGAGTGCATAAATGCAAACCTGCAGGATAATTGGAATTTCGACTTTATAGCTTGTTTTCTTCAGGATGAGTACAGTTTTTAAACCCTTAGAGTCACAAAACGTACTACTCGTCAGTTCTGGAAATAGCCCCTTTCCACTACATACAGTGATTTGCTAAAATAAGACCATGGAAACATTAGTGAGAGACCACAAACCTATTTGAAATTAATCCTCATATTAGGACCTATATCAACACAGACTGAAGCCTGACAACTAACTAATGAATGCACCGTGCTATGTACCCGAAATACTAATCTCCAGAGTATGAAACATACTTGGGTCGCAGGCCATTACTTACTGCAAACGACCACCTGATTAAATACTGAACTACTATAAACCAAGTTATAGAACATTGAGACTCAAAAGTACAGTGCGGGGGCAGCTTGCGGCCCTCTTGACCTTTACATGCAGCCCCCCTGATGACCAGCAGCACGAGCTGCTGAACGCTAATATTCAGAAAAATGTTCAACAAACGAGCAAGCATTTAATAACCTGCAAATAAATGCTTGACCGTTTATTAAACTTTTTTTAGACCTCCTTACACAATCCCGGACTCACCCAGACCCCCTACCACCAATATGTTGGCATCAGTGCGGTCCTTGGTAACACCACAGACCGTACTTTGTGGCCCCTGAGCACCTGTTTGCTATCACCCATGTTCTAGAAACTGTAAAAGCCTGCTGTGCTAACCTCGCCAATAAACTCCAGGGCTTTTGGTAGCAACTCGAACACCAAGAGACTATATAATATGTAGGTCAAGCTACATAAATGATTACATTATTATTAGAAATGTGCATGACGAAAATATGTTCTCCAGCCAAAAACAACAACTTTAAACGTGCCCTAACGCAACAGAGCTGGCCATTTGACACGGAGCCACTTTAGGGCTGGCACCCTATGTCTGTCCCTTAATGAATTGTATCCCTAAAAATGTGACTTCTCCAGTCTGGTCCTAGTTCGGATCATCATATCACCGTATTCCTCGCATTGGGGAAAATGTATTAGACCGAGTGAGCACATTTGAATACCTTGGTGTCACACTCAACGAGGAATTGGGGTGGGGTCAACACCAGGAGAAAACAAGGCTGAAGCTGGCGCAACATATTGGTGGAATACTAGCAATGGTGGGGAAGAATAGGTCAACCCTTAAACCCATAGGCCCTCCTCTTCATATTTATAGAGTCCAAGCAAGAGGAGCAGTTACCTATGGGAGTGAATTATGGGGTCATAAAATCCTGGACAGCCTGACAAAGGAGGAGAACAGATTCCTTAGGTGTCTAGCAGCTCTTCCTCCGAGCACACCGCTAGTGCCTCTACGACTTGACCTAGGCATTAGACCACTGGAGGAAGAGTTGGCACTTCGTCCTGTGATCTACTGGCGCAGATTATGGACAGTGCCTGAATTGATTCACTACAGACAGGGTCTCCAGGAAGTTCTCAGCTTCCCAAATTCGGGGAACATTCCTTGGCTTAAATTCATAAGGAATAGTTTGATGAGCCTAGGACTAGATGCACTATGGAATGATCCTGGTAATGTTTGTCCCAAACTTTCTAAAAAGGCTCTAACCAAGGTGTATCATGATTCTAAGGCTCCTTCACTCCGACCCTCCAAATCCCTAGGGTCCCTAACAAACCAATTCCTTCTTATGAAGAGTACATACATCTTCGAATCGGCCTTGGATAATGTTTACCCCGTAATAATTAGGAAGCTCTACCTGCAATGGAGGCACGGGTCCTTGCCAATTCGTGCTTTCACTAGCTCCTGGTCCCAGTCGACACCCAGTATTTGCCCGGCATGCAGCGCAAGTGAGGAAACTGAGCTGCATTTTATATTTTTTTGCACAGGCTATACTGAGTTCCGAAGAAAGTGGATCATTCCCATCTGTAGGAACCTGGGCTTCGTAAGGTGCCATCAAGCCTTTAGAATTCTTAAGAGCGAAACGGCCACGCACATTGTCTTCGCAGTGGCAAAATTCTTGGGGGCTTTCTGGCACAAACGGAAAAAATACCTAAAAATGTCGATCTGATTTATGCATGTAATTAGTAGGTATTAGCTGTCTGGATGCATCATTTTTAAAGATTTTATTTATTGTTGCCAAATGTTTTATACTGATTTTATGTGCTTTTATGGATTTATTCCGAAATAAAGTTTTCTTGAATTGAACTGATCATCATAAACCCCGGGAACTCCAGTTCGGTTCTCTGATAAATTACGAAGGGGCAGATTTATGAGCCCCTTGCGCCACTTTTGCGTCACTTTTAACATGGGAAAAGTGACGCAAAAGTGGCGCAAGGGGCTCATAAATATGCCCCAAGTGTTTTACTAGACTGGGGTGTCAAGTTTTATCTCCGGGTCACCCATACGTGCGTGAGCGAAAAAAGTATCTAAATACATTGCCGCATGGGTATAGAAGACCGCGGCAAAGAAAAGATGCTCAAAATTACCTGGGTCAAGCACCATTTTAAACATATGGAGATCTGCTACAGGTCACGGAGGCGAACCCCACCACGCAAAGCAAACTTACACCCTTCAGGTGTAGGTAGATTGGCGGTCAGTGGAGACACTGGTCATTTACAGTACTTAGACGCAAGAAAGTGAGATAAGAACCAATTATTTAATCTTGGGCGGGGTTCTCACCTGCTTTTTAGTGAGCTAGGCTGGGCTCCCTGTAGACTGCACCAAGTCAAACTCGACCGGCCATATAATCCGTCCTTTCCAATTCTTCGCCAATCGCCAGCCCCTTCCCAATAAGCCCATTACTTTGCAACCTAGTTTCCTACTATGCTACCCCACGACCCTGTACACCTGGACAGAGGCGCAACTAGAGCCAAATTTCGGGGGGGGGGCTAAGAAAAAATTTCGGGGGGGCTGAATCTTAAGCCATAGGCAGAGTGGAGCTGCAGGGGCTCTTAGAAGGGGTGAAACAACAGCGAGGCCTCATTAACATGCAAATGGTCTTTTAAAGACCTGTGAAGTGCTCGGGTGCGGCTGTGTTCGCACCGCGAAGGTGTCTCATCCCGGGCTGCCACACGCGACGGGGGGGGGGGGGGCTGAAGCCCCGTGAGTCCAATGGGTGTTGCGCGCCTGCACCTGGACCTTACAGTCCTGGCTTTATAATGTGCTAAAAAGGACTGACTACAAGTGCCAGAATGCAGAGAATTAAATAAAAAAAAAACAAAAAAAAAAAATAAAAAAAAAAAAAAAAAAAACTACGACACACACACACACTATCTGAAGCAGCGAGCCATACAGGCCCGAGAAGCTTGGCAGAGCCGCTATAACAGACCCAATGCGCAGTATCACGACCCATGAAGGGTACCACCGTTGGAAAAATATAAATGCAGGACAAATGAGGTTTATTCAGTTAGACCAAGTACTGAACCACCAACCTTACAGAAGGCGACTGCACAGTACTATTTTTTAACTCATTCAGAATCAACCTCCAGCCCCCTACTAAGTGGCATCTCTCAAGTGCCACACTTCTGCGACGTACAGCAGTTACACATGGACCACAACTAGAACAACGCTCCCAACCCATTCCACCCCCAGTGTGGAATCCTCCCCCCGCACTTTAAATCATCACGCAGAAGCTCGCGCGTCCGTTGCAGCCTACCTGCCGGCGGGTGTCCGCCCTTAAGCGCGCACAATTTGCTCCCAGTCTGTCGGTTCATGGCTGACAACAATTCGGATTTCTATCGGCCTCACGTCAGCTCTTCTTTCTCTTCGACGAGTCTTGTTTACAGTCTGAGTGCCGAGCTCCGCGCTCACTTTTCATAGGCTCCGACGTGGGCGGTACCACCGCGTCACAGGGGCGTGCTGAATCGGCGAGAGAGCAGTTAACACTTAGGTTTAATGTTCACGAATTCAAATGCTCTTTGGGTACCATAGGGGCGCTTCGCTCCACCCACGCACGGGCTTAATTTTCAAGAACAGCAAACATCTTCAGTACGAGCTCCCAACAGGCGATAGCTTAGTCCGGGCTGCTCTGCCGAAGTGGTCATTCTGTCATTTCCTGGTTAATTGCAGACCAGGCGGCTGCTGTCTGATTCCGAAGCGTATGGGCTGCAATAGTTCAACCATAACATGACAGCTTTCACATTTCCAATTCTAGTGGCTATCTCCCGCAGTGGGGGATGTTTTGAACATTTTGGTCAGGACCTATTTACGTTTTCTGCAAATGGAGAATCCAGGTGTAATTTACTAATTACAGCCCTCATACCCCAAAATAAACATACGTACTAGTGGTGAGCAACCCCCCCCCCTCCCCCGCCCCCCACAACATCCATTTTATGCACTGCCTTTCAGTAAAAAGGTTAACAAGGTCCCCGGTTTTCATGTCAGAGAATTCACGACTGTCTCTTGCCACATTGTCGTCAAGCTGCATCCAGTGAATGGCCATTTGTTACTGTGGTAGGCAGGTCAGGGCTTGTAGTTCACTTGTTTTGAATTAGAAGTAGAACATTTAGATTTTTTTAATGGGTGCTCAAGTTACATAACCGGTTATGAACTTGTACTATATTTGTCAGCGCTAAGCTCAAATCTATTGCGACAGAGCTGCTGGCGAGAGGTTTGGCACTGAAATAGTAGTGACCATTTCTGATAATTGTCAGAGAAGCAATACTATATAATATTAAAGGCTTTGGTGCTCTCATGAATATGCATGGGAGAAGTAGGAAAAAATCAACAAAGGTTTACCAAATATAGGAAAGAGGAGCATTGCTTTGCCCAATATATAAAACATCCTCCTGCACAGACCCATCAAACAACAGACTAATGGCACTACTTGATGTTGGAGTTGTTACCAGAACTACAAACCTGGGTTGCACAGCAAAATCTTTTGCCATTCTTTAAACAGGCTTTTTTTTTTTTTTTTTTTTTTTTAAAAACCTTTATTCGTGCATCTTTACAGAACAAATACGGGCCTACAACCGTCAGGCCGGCCACGTTACAGTGAAGCACTAATACCCACATTACAGCCCCCGTGCGTCAACGGTCAGGATTAACAGCGAGTTAGGAGTCACATACTGGAAATAGCTTTGACACCCGGGGAAGGAGCGGTGAAGGTTAATTTTAAGTTTTTAAGATAATTTTATCAAAGAAAAAAAAAAAAGGGCAGTGAAGGATAAGAACAAAGGAGATTCGAGTCCGCAAAATAGCTTCACCACACGGGAGAGCAGCAACATCAGTAAAAACATCAATGGAAGTAAAATCTCAAGCAGTGAGGCGGTGCAGAGATATAACAGGATAGTCACATGAGCAAGTACGCACCCCTCCAAGGTCGCCCCCACTCGATCCACCCCACACCCGGACCCCGAATCGGAGAAAGTAGAGCGCAGAGACATAGAAGAAGAAAGGCCCATAGAACTAATTAAGAACAGAGAGTATTACCCCCCCACCCTACACCAATGCGGAGGCTACGGCCTACCCCCCCCCCCAGCATAGTGCCTGTCGCCCAAGGAACCCGAAATATAGAGAAGAGAGAAAGTAGGAATAGAGTAAAGAAATGAAGAAAACAGAAAAGAAGGCGGGGAGGAGCCCACGGGACACCAGAGCGCCCCAAACCATCAGCCAGTTATGGCCTCCACACACTGAGAGCCCACTACGCCAAAAAACGGCATGCGAAGATACCATGGCACCACTGTTTAAGCAAAGGGACACAAGTCGCGACGAGCGCGCACAAAACATACATACAGTTCCAGTCCCAGGCCAGCCCGTCCATGAACCATGGCGATAGAAGTCAGTCTAGCCCTGGCCCGATCGCGGGCTTGGGATTAAACCAGCCCCTACATGAAGGCCCCGCGTCCCGAGCAGACAAAGACAAGATGGCCGCCTGTGAGAGGATGGTGAAGTAGGGTCACGAAATGGCCGCCGACCACCGATTGAGGTCCCTCTTTGCACCACATAACATCCAAACCTGGCAAGTGAAGTACAGGAGATCCACAACAAGGAAGCAGTAGGCCACCGCGGACGGTTCCTCGAAGCCGTTAGGTATCGCTCAGCAGGATATTCTTGCGGATGCGGTGAGGCAGGCAACAATGAAGCAGGCAGCCATGACCAGGGGGACAAAGTATCCGCAGTTGAGGTGGAGAGCGGTAGACCCCGGGTGCCGGGAACGCCAGATGAAGGCACCAGTGTAGCACAATCATACACCGCCGTTGCGTCCCCGCAAGAGGACAAAAGCACCGGGAGACCCACGCCCTGTGAATGACAAACAGAGCGCTCACGACCCGCCGCCGACAGTATGGGGTCAAACCGCTCACTCAGCGCCTGCAGGCCAGCGCACATCTGTAGTTGAAAGTCCCGCAGGACAGCCAGAACGGAGCCGCATGTCAGCGGAAGCTGGGCCCCCACATCGGCAGCGATCCGGGACGGCACTGCGGAGCTGGTGTCCGGGAGAGGGAGGGCGAAGTGGGCGGCGGGCGAGACCGGAGTATCACCCCCCAGCCGCGAGCAGGCACTCAACACCATGTTTCGCCGCTGTACGTTGCAATGGCCCGGGGGGGGGGGGTCGCGGCAAGGAGTAAATTCCCCTCAGGTCTACGCCACAACAGGAAAGGCCGACAGTCGCTTCTCTTCCCGCAGGTTACCCTTCGCCGCCGGCTAGGCAATAGGTGAAGAGGGCAGCAGCCTCTCACAGCGCGGCCCTCAGAGCGGGGCAGGAGACCCGCCGCACCGGGGCCCACCCCACGGCTCCAGCCCCTCAGGCACAGGGTGCAGAAGGTGTCCAGCCGGCCCTCCCCGGGCTCATCCGGCAACGATCTGTGGTGCGGGGTGAGATCGGGACCGCGGGGCCCCGGTTAGCGCTAGCTGGTTCGGTGACTGCGGAGCCTCCAGGGGGCCGGCAAAGGCCAGAATGGCGCCGGGTTTCAGTGCAGAGGACAAAAGCACCCAGAACTCGGGCATCCGGGCGGGCTGAGACTCCGGGAAAGCGACAGCGCGGTCAGCGCGTCTTCGCACACGTCGCGCCTCGAGAATCGGCGAGGATGGGCATCAGGATAGCAGTCCGAGGCCACGGGCCGACGGAGCCGGGCGCTCAAGCGTCTGCTCCGGTCGCCATCTTGGCTCCTCCCCTTTAAACAGGCTTTCTTGATGGTATATCAGACAAAATGTCAAATAGCATTGTCTATGGTTGAAATCTCTCAGACATTTCCACAAATTATGTTACCTTAAACTTACTTGGAGAACCTGGAAGCTCCGCGACTTTCTCAGCCAATGGATCTTTGCTACCATTTTCAAATTTGAGGAGGGGATGTGGTCTCACGGTTAGACTGCCGACCTTGGAGCTGGGAAACCAAGGTTCGAGCCTCGGGGTCGACTCCACATCCTGTGATTCTTGGCAAAACACTTAATCTCTCTGTGCCTACCCAAAAAAATGAATGTGTCCTTGTGTAACGTAATTGGTGCTCATGTAAACCGCTCCAATATCTTCGGGTCAAGTTCACACTATATAAATCTGCAAAAAAATGGAGCATAAGACATCAATAATCAAATTTGATGTTCAGTCAAGGAAGAGAGTGTTGGTCATTTAGTTGATTACTTTATTCAAATTAGTTGCAAATCAATTACAGAAATAATAAGAAATAGGTTGGTTAGAACAAGCATAGAAAATAAAATAACGTGTTCCATGCAGAGTATTGGCCATATTCTAAACTAAAGTACCAATTCTACCTTAGCAAGAGCCCATGAAGAATTCTTTCTGGAAAAGAACATGTAGATTTCAAAGCAGATTCAAATAGCTAAATGGAAGGATGACTTGCCATAGAGGGTTGTTCTGGAGACTTAGTCGAGCAGTAGCAATCGTCTAAAAGAGAGAGAGAAGGAAAGAATCACAGCAGTAATTATGATCCACAATAACAGGAAAATACTCCTCACAAAGCAAACAAAAAGTAAAAATGAACTACCGTACGCAGTAACTTATGGCAAGTCGGGCCAAGGGGCATGGCAGGGTAGGGATGCATGGGAAGAATCTCATGCTCTCTACCTAGGAGCACATACTATATAGAAAGCAGCTAAACATGTTGCAAAAAAAAGGTGTATTTCATCATTATCGTCCGATGGTAAGAAGTCTTCTGTTGGTCCATTCTCTTCGCCTTCGTTTCCCACAGTAAACGTTCACGCCAGCATGAAGTCAGTTAGAAATGGTTACAAACTATTACAAGAAGCTACATCTACGAAGGTTCTCATGAGAACCTTTTGTAAGCCTACTCTATTAGCTGTCTGGTTTCTCATCATATGAAAATGAGCTGGTCTATGAAATGAAACATTCAAATTCTGGTATGTCCTGATTTAATCACAAATGTAAGCTGCAGCAAGCATTTTCCTTTATTTAATACTTGTTCATTATGCATATGTGGCAAAGAAAACAATATAAGTACAGTGAAGTCATATGGTGTGAGGAAAGAAAGAATAATTTTTTTCTGGACACAGCACATTTCACAAAAAGTCAAGCCCTAGAGTTCTATTGCATTCTCTAAAACATCAATCTTTCTGTCAGCATGGGTAATATTCATGTATCTTTCTTTTAAAGCCATTATGTAAATCTTTTCTATGGGTCGCATTAAACAGGTTAGAATGTGTTTGTAAGCCTGTACACTATCTCTGGGTCTATGGGGAAAGAAATAATACCAGGCTGTGACCATTTCTTTTGCTTGTGAATATGTCAGAAAACATCCTTTATGTAGCTAAAATCATTAATCACCACATCTATCTGTAACAAAGGGAGGACAAGCACGTTTATTGTATTTGTACAAAATGAAACAGCTGGGAGAAAGACAGTACCATAAGAGAAGCACAAGTCAGTCTCAAATTACACATGCTCCGAGTCCATTCTTATAATACTATTTTTGGCCAACAGCCATAACTCCAATACATTATTAACAATAGAAAAAGCTTTGTGCTTTTCCGTTCTTTCCCACCCAGTCTGCTTACTTCATAATCACACATTTCCTCAGAGCGCAGTTTTCCAGTTTTTGTGACTCTAGCAGTCATGCTACCTATACAAATCTAAGTATGGAGCATCCACTACTGCTCTAACTTTCCTGCAATATATCCAAGTCGCGAAGGTTCCTGGAAACACACAATATAAGGAGGAAAAAACACTTAAAAGTTAGACCGCATTCAGACCTTTTCAAAACAAGCTGTAGATTATTTACCAGATAAATGTGCAACTTATACATGCACTTTAACCACACCTTTAAAAAGCCTCCTACAAAATGTCCTTCTTTACACAATAATAATGCTTCAGAGTTTCTAGGTGAGGGACAGGTAAAACAGAATAATGAACAGAATGATTAGGGCCTAAAGCTAAATTAGGGTTTGGATTCCTTTATATTTCCCTCTTCAGTCGATTCTTCGAAAAATTCTTCACTACCCCTATACATTTCTCCCACTTCTGTATATTGCATCTCTTTATTTCTTGTTATAGGAAACATACCTCCCATCTTAGCTGTAACCCTCTTGCAACATGATAAGATAATCTGAAATACTAGGCACATCAATAGCAATAGAACTATTATAGGCAACAAGGCCTTAGACAATCCGACATCCAGGACGGCACCCAGTCGAACCAGGCAGTGAACCACTCATCTGGAGCACCCCCCTCTTTCTTCATTTATGTATGCAAGTTATGCAAAGTCAATGTGGTCTGAGTCAGGTTTCCTTCATTTTCATCATTTGCTGGTATATAAGAGCAGCAAACGGAACCAATCTTCTTGCACACCCCTCATTCAATCGCTGTCATCAAGTCCAATATATATCGATGCTCAATTACCATAAGTCTGATTGAACGCAGGTCCTCTTTAATGGCATTAAAGCTATTTTCAGTCGCATTTATAGTCTTCATCAACTCCCACCAGGTTATTTGCACCCAGCGAGCAGTTGCGTTTGCTTGAAACATGGGTACCAGACTCCCAAAAAATGTTTGGGCATTGTTAAACAACCTATACTCTTTGGGAACATCCTGCCACACTGAAGTTCCAAAGTACTGAGCCATTCTTTTTCTTCTGTGATGATGCAGCAAAGTTGATGCTTTACTCATAGAATGCAAATGCAAATCTTGTATTCCTTTTACTGGTCTTACCATAGATGGAGTGTGCAGAGTGACCAGGAAGCAGAGTCCACTCTAGTCGGGGGGTAGTTGAGTGTATATTCGAGTGCCACACTCCTAGAATAAATCCTTAAGCCTGAAGGTACCGCTCTGCACATTGGCATCGTATTTCGTTGAGCCACAATTGACATTCCGCCCCACTTTAACAATCCCATTTCCCTGAAAGCGAAGAGAAATTCTCATTAGTTTCACATCTAGTTTTGGATGGCGTTTAGTTCCAGTCCATGTATATCTCTGTATGTTCTCATCCCATACTTGCTGATATGATCCTTTTACATCTTCAAATCTCAAATGACTATCTGTTTCTGTGCAATTCCATAAAGATATGGCCCTGCATGTTAACCTAGATCCAGTAAACCATTTATTATTGGCAAATTCTGATGCTTCAGTACTTAATACTGGCCTGGCTGCACAATCTGGGGAAAGTGGTTTGGCAGAATAATTACTACAGGTGGATGACGGATTAGGTCTCCCTAGAATACCTTGTTCCAATACTGCATCCTCCCAATTTACATAACTATATTTCTGCCCTGCTCCCTTCATTCTGTATATCTCTTTCATTATCTCTGTTTTATCTGTCAGAATTTGTAAAACGTCAGGGGTGTATCAAATCTAGTTGTACTAACTCGGGCAGTCACAGGACTAACATGAGTTGGCTGTAACTGTGATTTTATCCTGCACAAGAAAAGATGCAATAAACAGTTTGTTATATTAACAGGCACTTCTTTAGGATACACTAAAGGTGGCATTTCTATGGCATGGGGAATAAGAGAACATACATAACAACTATCATTTTGTGTATTGGTACCTATATTATGCATATATTTATACCACATATTATCAAGTAAAGAGTCATGCAAAGAATGTATATCTGTATCATTAAAAACAGCTCTGCAAAAGCGTAATATTTCTTCCCTATGCGTGGGGTCTTTTAAATCTACATAACACATAATACAGTAGCAAATTATCAGAGTAATAATCATAACCATTGAACTCATTATTATAATCCGAAAAATAAATATCATTTAAATGTCTCTTTATTGTGTCATTTACTCTTGAACCATTGCCTCCTCCCCCCTCTGTGGGAGTGCGGCCAAAAATAGAATAAGGTTCGTTACGTGCAGCCAGTTCCGCATCCCCTCCACTTTTACTGCTGTTGGTGTGCTCTGTGCTACTTGGAAGGGGCCTAGAAACTTGTGGTCCATCCATGTCCTCAGAAGATTTTGCACGAAGACCCTGGAACCGATGCTTATTAATGAAGACAAAGGCAGGGATTGTGCAGTACTGTTGGCCTGTTGCAGCTGAACCTGTTTAGAATAAACCTGTACAGCATTTGTTAAGGCAGACATGTATGCATTCATTTCTTGACATACACTTTCTGATGCAGACTTAGTATCAGAATAAATAATTTGTTATTGTTTAAAAAAATAAATAGAATGCTTGCCTGTTATGACTTGGTGAGGGGGTCAAATGATGATCCTTTGAAGGGGCATTTCTCAATCCATACAGAGCGTGGGGAAGGTAGTAAACCCACTTCGTTTTCAATGTCTCACACCTTTTTGACACTTTACTGTTTAATAAGCCTTTCATCCTCTCTACAATTCCGTTACTCTCTGGGTGGAAAACTGAGGTAACTGGTGTTCCATTCCTAGTAGTTTAGTAATTTGCTGAAATTCAGTTTTAGCAAAATGTTTGCCATTATCGATGCGTATTGCTGCTGGAACCCCCCGCCTCGGTGTGACCTCTCTCACCAGGAATTTGGCTGCCTGGTCAGCATCACACCTGGAGCAGGGTCCTGCTTCAATCCATCGTGAAAATGGACACCACTACTAACAAGCACCTATATCCATTACATTTTTGTATCATAGCTTCAAAGTCTATGTGTAACTCTATGAAGGGACCTATTGGTCTTGGAACGGAGGATGAAGGCATATATGGTGATCTCTTATTAGAGTACTGATAACACACATGACATGCAGCTATGAATACATCAACTGATGGTCCTAGATTAGGAATAAACCAGCCTTTGTTTAATTCATCCACCATTGGTCTTTTAGAAGTGTGTTTTGGTAAATTAAGTTGTCGAAGGGCTGCTATAAGTAGAGACTGGGGAATTATAACTTTATGTGAAGTTGCTGATCTATAAAGGAGATCTGGAAATCCAGTCACCCCCCCCTTGATTTCCAGAGATCTTTCTCATGTTGTGGTGCTGCATTTTTAATGTCTAATAATGCCTCTGTAAAAATATTCTCATAGTGTTTTATTTCCATGACATCACCTGCATCTAAAGTGTGCATACTGAATGTTTTCATTGCATATAAACTAGCTTCCTTCGCTCCTGTATCAGCAGCTTCATTTCCCTTAGACACCAAATCTGTTCCTTTTGTATGTCCCTGGCACTTAACCACTGCTGCTTATCATGATGTTTGCAATGCAGCAATAAGGTCAGCTAAAATATGTTGGTGCAAGAAATCCTTCTCATTACCATCTCTTCAGCCCTGAGTGAACTGTGGAGGCTACATATGCTGAATCCGTGTATATCATTAATGGCTGACCCTGACAAGCCTGTTGGACCGTTATCAATGCATTTAACTCAGTCACTTGGGTTGAGTCTGGGGATGGCAAGGATAAGAGGTGCAATGTGTGTAAGGTATAATAAGTAGATGTACCAATAGCCTCAACAACAGCTCCAACTGTATGCCTTTTGCCTGTCTCCTGGTCTATCCATGAGGAACCATTAATGAACAATTGTTGGCCATCAGACAAGGGGTCCTCATGGGCCAGGTGATCGTCTTCCTCCAATGTTACACTACAGTCATGATCAGTGGGCTCTAGTGGGTGTACTAAAAAAGTTGCAGGATTAACTGAGTGTACTCGCTCAATGCAGATAGAAGGGTTTACCAGGATAACTTCATAACCTGTTGCTCTTTGGGTGGTGTTAGAAGGTGGTTCTGACACTATGGGCCGCCCAGATTTTTCGCTTTTTGAGCACCCAATTGTTGAGCATTTACTGTGGGGGAGCCTCATAAATTGGGACTCACCCACAGAGGATGTAACAGACTGCATGGGGATTGTACTGTGTCCCCCTGGCTTGACCAGGCCACTGCGCAGCAGCTGGAGTAAGGGACACCGGGCTGGTTACATGAAGACACATGTGTACATGCGTGTGCACATGTGTATGGGCTGCGCGGGGGAGATTCCTAGCGTGCGCAGTCCAGGAGCAGCTACAAAGTGAGTGGTGTGGCAGGACTTATGCAGTATTGGGTGGTGACATGGAATAGGTTTATACACTGGAAAGAAACATGCCAGGGAAAGTCAGTGTGTCTTACTGTGTATTTACTTCATTATTCCCCTATGGGAATGTGGAGCCCATGGGCTAGATTAACTTCCATTAGGCCTACAGATTCCAGACACGCACTTAAGTCCACTGTAGTGGATGTGAAAAGAAGTATTCTGCAGAGTCCAAAGTCATATTTGTACTGCTTTTGGGTCATCGAGAAATGGCATACTTCTCTGAGTCCCTGACTGGGGTCTGGCCCTGGCAGGTTAGATTAATGACCTTTGTCCCAGAGCGAAGATCTTCCCTCCAAGGGGAAGGAGATAGGTGGAGCTACAGGCCAATCCATCAACCGCTGTCGCTGGGTGCCAGGCACCAAGCTGAACCAAGGTGAAGGCAGCACTGGGGGAAGGGGAGCATATGGCCAGAGACCCTCGACGGTGCCATTTTGAACAAACCCAGAGGCTGGACAAGAAGGAGGGAGCAGGGAAGTGATGTGTCGCTGTTTGATAGGCCAAACAGAGACTTCCTGCCAGCCCCCTACTCAACTTTTAAAAAGTTCTTGCACAGGAAGAGAAGCTCTCTCTGGGGAGTGGTCTGCTGAAGCAGAAGGTGCTGGAGCTTGGCGCAATGGGCAGTTGGAAGGAAGAACCCCCTGACTGCCCCCAGGGTCCTGAAAAGCACCAGAAGAAGAGTCCAGGACCAGTGCGCAGAAGCAGAGGCCTCTGCGCAGGGAGAAGAGAGGCCCAGGAGAAGAGCAGGCGAAAGGCTGGCGCAGGGAGCCAGTGAGGACAGTTCCCTGCTGAACCCACCCTCTTGGAGACCCGGAGGGTGAAAGAGAGTGCTCCCAGTGGCTGGGGGACGCCACCAGGAGCACGAAGAAGTGAAAATGGGGCAGATCGGACCCCCAGGGGCTGAGATATGGCCCCCGGAAGGTAGGCGACCTTTGACCCCTAAGAAGACCAACGACGAAGCGCGTGGGGCTCCGCTGCCAGTCTCAGAGATGCCCCCGGGGTGGGTCAGGTCCCGGGGGCTGCCCCCAAGGAGAAGTAAAGACGGGGCGTGCCGTTGCGCTCCCCGTGAAGGTGCCCTGTAGGGGGGCCAGGAGCGCACCTTGGCCCCCACCGAAGACGGAGGCGGGGGAGCGCCATTGTGCCCCCTGCGAGGAGAGAAACTGGGGAGCGCTGTCACGCTCCCCGTGAAAATGCCCCCACGGAGTTCCAGGAGCCCACCCTGGCCCCCGCCGAAAATGATGATGGGGGTGCGCCATTGCGCAACCCCGGCAAGAGAAGGAGGGTCCCGGGACCACATTCCCGGGCCCCGAGTGTGGAGGAGGTGGGGGGAGTGCCGTCACACTCACCTGAAGACCCGCGTAAGTGGGGAGAGCAGAAGACTGCTGCCGGCTCAAGCGGCAGCACAAGAGGGTGCTGGCCGGGTGGGGAGCCGGTGGGGGCAGCCAGGGGTGGGCTTCCTGGGCTGCCCTCCACCAAGAACAAGGTGGGACCGGGACCCCCAGAACAAAGTATTCGGCGCTTGTGGCCCGGGTGGGACCAGCCCCCCAACCAGCGGCAGGAGCGGTCGGGGGTGGGCTCCCCGGGCCGCATAACCCTCACCTGGGGGTCCGGGTGGGACCGGGCCCCTACCGAAGAGCGGAGGCGATGCAAAGTGCCATAAAGTTTATCGCGGCTCTCCCCGGCACAGCGAGAGAGCCGCTGCACTAATATTCAGGAAAAGGAGCCTGAAGCTCCCCATAATGCCTTGCAAGGCATGGGGAAATACAGCGTTTTTTGTGCCTGGTGGCCCCCAGAGGAGGGGGGTCACCCTCAATGGTGGAAAGGTGCTGGGGGCGCTGCTGGAAAAGCGCAGTCTCCCCTCCCAGCATGAAGAGACAAATCACCCTAGGTGTCTTGGGGATTCGAAAGGAATAACCCCTCCAGGACTCAGCCAGCCTTTAATACCTTCTGGGCTGGGACTATTTGTTCTTCAGCTGAGGGTGTTTTGATAATTGCATCAAGGAGTGAAGGGCTGAGGTGCGGATGTCTGGAAAAGGGCATCCCCTAGAGGTGTAATTGCGCTAAAATGCATTTACTAATGGATATTTCTTTTAGCGGGACTGAAGTTCACCTGTTCAATGTGAAGTACTGGTGTAAGGTGATGTTATAAGCAAAGTGGGGTTATGTGGCCAGACTTTCCTGTTAGGGTGTCTGGCTGTACATGTAATCCTGTGATTTAATCTGTGATGCCTTTAGGGCTGTAATTGCAATACATTCTAATGATCCACAAATGTGCTGAGTACTGTCATTCTAAAGTGTGCTTAAACATGTATTCTTGCTGCTGCACTTAGGGAAAGACCCCAGACTGCTAGCCCTTAAGATATAGAGGTTCATACTTTATGGTCTGTAGGATATGCTCAGTCAGGGTCCTGTGTCACCAAGGCAGGTGTACCCATTTTTAATGCTTGTTAAGGTAATGGGGTGGGTCGCCACTGGGATGGTGCCAGTGCGCAGGGCCCACGCCCCAGGTTATGTTCAACTAATTGCATTGGGAGCAAGATGATGTGCATATATGGGAGTGGTAGTACTAGACCCCACCCCCCACGGGAGGGGTGGAGACGTTATGCAATGTCACAAAGTAATTCCAACAGCTTATGTATATTTGTAAATTGGTGCATAGTATTGATTAGTGTGTGTGTTTAATAAATGTACTCTTACTTTTATAAAGCAAAGTACAGACTGGACAATCAATTATTGAGTGTTATTTTTGCGCACCTGCAAATGGCAATCACTAGCCCACACCACCTCCCTTGAGTAAGCCTCAGACTGCTCTGCCACGCTACCCTCTGAGAGTCAGGCGCTACAATTGGGTGTTTGGTTCCCAGTGAAGGACAAATGTAGTCATGTTATTTGTGCAGGCCTCACAGATGCTGCCTCGTTGTCCAACATTGGTGTCTAGCGGCGGGAAACATAGTATCCCATTCTGGTGCGCATTTATAGCATTTGATAAGTCCAGTTTTGCCCCATATTACCTATGCAGCAATGAGCAAATGGAAGAGCGCAAGGCTCTGAGAAGGGTTCAAAGTTTTGGTTATGTGAACTAAAGGTATGGGAAAGGAAAGCCCCGCGCCCATATGTGTCATGTGAAGTTATTATGGTTTAAATGTAAACTGGATTAATAAGACCGCGATATGTTGATTATCATGTGCTAGCGGGATGGTGCTTTCCAGGAAAAGATTGCATACCAATGTTCTAAGCCATATTGTACACCTTTGAACCCTAACACTACATACACTACACCTGCATGAGGAGGGTGTCTCCTCAAGAGATAGGGACAGCAACTGATACCTACATCACGGTGGGAAGAGGGTGTGGTAGAGTTGGGTGTCCGGCAGGTCCCCCAGGTTAACTGGTGGGGAGGTGAGCAACCCAGGGGTGGCTCCTGGTAGTGGGTGGCCCCCAAGGAGGGTAGTTCTTGAGTGATGGTGTGTAGTGGAAGCCCCTAGGTACCCTAGGTGGGCTAGGTAACTGACCCAGTGGAGATCTGAGTGGGGGCGATGTGCTCCCTAGTTCCAGGTGAAGGGTTAGTGGTGGACCCTGAGATGCCAGGGTCGGGTGGCTGGTGACCAGTCAGGTAGGCCCTGTGGGACTTGAACCCCAGGAGCATGGGGGTGATTCCCTAGCTCGAGGCACTAGGTGGACGTCTGCCAGGTAGTACCACCCTGAACACAGGTGGGGCCTATCTTAAGTGAAGGGACCCTGTGTTTCGCGAAGGGGTGGTGCAGGCCTAGCCAGAATCTTTAGGGTCCCGGACTGAGAGCGGTAGTACTACCCTGAAGGCAGGTGGGGCCTATCTTAAGTGAAGGGACCCTGCTCTTCAGAAGGGGTGGTGCAGGCCATCCTGGGACCATGTAGGTCCCTGGGCGGACTCCCAAGGCGCTGCAGGGAGACCGGGGAGAGCCAAGAGAGGTGGGCCTGGGTCTAGCTAACTTGGGGCCCACAGGCTCTCTAAGGGTACTCCGGGAGGAGAGCGTGCCTCTCGGAGGGAAGGGTGCATAGGCCCTGTTCTCGCAGTGGAGAACAAGGAAAGGGTCTAGGTTCCTGGGGTAGTTTCCGTATGGAGCTACTGATGGGGGGAATGAGCTGTAGGATGTCTGATGAGGCACCCTCAGTGTTCCTTCCTGGCACTGCCAGTGTGGTGGTGAGGCCGGTCTGAGGTCCTATCAGGGAGCCAGGCCATGGGCCAAAGGGTGCTTTTCTGTGTGGGGAAGCACAAGTGGCTGTGCTTTCTTTAGGGAAGCCAGTCATCCCGAAAGGGTGGTGGCAGCAGAATGACCTCAGCGGTAGGCTGAGGGTGAGGGTCCAGAGAGATTGCATCTTTGGGGTGCAAGAACCAAACGGAGAGAGGGTACTGGTTGGAACAAACTCTGGAAGGGAGACCAGCTAGTGACCCAAGGGGTGGGATGTAGACCTATCCCAGAAGACCGCATCGGTGCTGAGGCACTGTACCCTTGTCCAGAGAAGTGGTAGGCATAGTGTTGCATGCCCAAGGGCAAAGGTGGGCCTAGTTAGGCTGAGTCCATGTAGACCATGACTGACCTAGAGGTATCTAACATAGAGCCCGGAGGGTTCTTAGGGTAGTCTGGGATCCCTGTCATGGGTGGAGATTTCATGGATGGGAGGAGTAGGTGGTCTGAGCGGATAACTGGTCAGTAAGGGGGGTCTGGTCAGAACCCCCTATAACTAGTTATCGCTGACTACGGGAAGTGTACCCATGTAGAGTGGCTACATCTTCCCTGTAGGAATCAGCTGGGTGCGGCATGTGTTAGAAGGTGGTTCTTACACTATGGGCCGCCCGGATTTTTCGCTTTTTGAGCACCTAATTGTTGAGCTTCCAGGCTATGTTCAACTAATTGCATTGGGAGCAAGATGATGTGCATACATGGGAGTGGTGGTACTAGACCCCACCCCCCCACGGGAGGGGTGGAGATGTTATGCAATGTCACAAAGTAATTCCAACAGCTTATGTATATTTGTAAATTGGCACATAGTATTGAGTAGTGTGTGTGTTTAATAAATGTACTCTTACTTTTATAAAGCAAAGTAGGGCTGGACAATCAATTATTGAGTGTTATTTTTGTGCACCTGCAAATGGCGATTACTAGCCCACACCACCTCCCTTGAGTAAGCCTCAGACTGCTCTGCAACGCTACCCTCTGAGAGTCAGGCGCTACAATTGGGTGTTTGGTTCCCAGTGAAGGACAAATGTAGTCATGGTATTTGTGCAGGCCTCACAGATGGTGCCTCGTTGTCCAACAGGTGGTCAGTGTACTTTTAATTTTCGCCAGCACAGCAAACAGAGTGCTCCACATACAGGGTTACTGGGCATCCTGCTGTAATAGTACTACTCTTTTCTACAGCAAAATCTGCTGCCACAAGTGCTCGCTCACAAGGAAAGTGACCTTTCATTATTGGATCTAATAGTCCACTAAAATAGGTGACGGGTTTGTGACCCATCAGGTATTTTTGAGTAAGGACTGATATAGAATCCTTGTGGCAGCGAAAACAGAAAAATCTCTACGTATAGTCTGGATTTGCTAGCACTGGGGCTGAAGCAATTGCTTCTTTCAATGTCTGAAAAGCACTTACACTGTCATCAGTCCACTGTAAGTCTGTGTTGTCAGTTTTGGCTTGCTTCATTTCATGTAATAGTGGTTGTATGATGGTAGCATAATCAAATACCCACTGACAAACAAAATTACAAAGACAGAAACTTTTGCATGTCTTTTACTGCCTTGGGCTGAGGTTGATCACATATAGTTTGTATTATAGAGCCTGCTATCTTTTTCCTTCTGTAGACAACACTTGCCCCAAATACAGCACTTCCTGTTGCAGAAACTGTAATATTTTCCGGGCCACTTTGTATTCCTTTGTAGCAAGTAGAATTAAAAGATTGACAGAGTCCAAAACACATTCAGATTCTGTCTTACTACATATTAGTAGATCATCTACATATTGCAAGACTGCGCTGTCTGACTGGAAATTTAACAAATCGTCTCTCAACACTCTATTGAACACAGATGGAGATTCACAATAGCCTTGCGAAAGTCTAGAGAACACCGTTTGTTCACCATCAAAACTGAAGGCAGTCAAATAATCACTGTCAGGATGTAAAGGTATGCTAAAAGAAGCATTCTTTAGATCCACCCTAGTAAAACCATTTGCTGTCATTTGGTAAATTAGTCAATATTACAGATGGGTCTAGCACTGTGGGGTACTCTCCTAATACTATGGCATTAAGGGGGCGAAAATCCTGCACCATCCTCCAAGTATTACCTGTAGCTTTTTCCACAGGATAAATTGCGGTGTTACATAGTGATGGACAGGAATACAGGACTCCCTGATCCTTCAGTCTTTGTATTGCCCCTCTAATACCTTATTTTGCTTCTTTGGACAGTGGATACTGTTTTACATGGGACAATTGTGCACCTGGCTTCAGCTTTATCTTAAATAGTTCTGCAGATAGTATCAATCCTATCTCATCTGGAGCTGATATCCAGAGACAAGGCAGGACCGCTGAAAGCGCATCAATGGGAGTGGGGTGGCTCAACTGGTAACGTGGTCTGTGCACAGTTAACATTCACTTTCAAAGGTGCGATGTGTGTGTGTGAACTATCTCAGTCCTGGTGGGATTGTCTGAAAAGAGTTGAGTCAGAAATATCGTGTGGTCTCAGACCAGTCATAAGAAAAATCAGGACCTTCCACATTCTCTGATGCCACCAGTGTGCCCCACCTACTGGTTATTTCCATGCACTCAAGGTAAAGGGTATTCACCTGTCCCAGATCATCACCACTTACTTGCCTCCAGAAAATTAGTCTAGGTGGCAATTGCATCTATCTCCCTAAAAGTATATCCCCAGTCTTCAGAACCTTAAGTACTGCATCTGCTAGCAATTTTTAATGCACTGGCTCTGCCCTTCCAACCACATTTTTCTCTGGTATTCTCAGCAGATGTATCCCACATATCGCTTGACCTGGTATTTCACTTGCCATGGACTCATCAGAGGAAAACCTTATAGTCATGTTTAATTTAGATAAATTATCCCTTCCTGATAAATTTGCTGGTGAGTTTGGAGACTAAAGGAGATGCTCCTTCGTATGCACTCCTGCCGCCTCTAGGGGCTCTATGGTCGTGTTTGGAATGAACTGTACTTCACCAGAGAAGCCCTGTGTATCCATGGCAGCAGAGGACAATGGAACATTTCCTTCTGAGAGGCAAGGTTTTGTTTGTCCCTGTATCAACCAAGAAAGCATATCTCCTTCCCATTATAATAATTTCTACCACTGGTTCTTCCTCTTGGTCAAGAGTCCTAGCTATCACAGACCAATTGGAATTCCCGGGTGTGTCCGCCCACTCCCCGCCCATCTTTTCAATTGGCTCCTGTTGCTGTCTTTTCTAAATGGGTGCTTCTTATTCATTAATAGGCTTGTTAGTCCCTCCTTAGTAACGCCTTTTCTGCATTTGTAACCTCCCATGAGGACTGGACTTTTTACTTGTATGGTTATACGGTATGTTTATTCAGTCTGTGAGCACTATTTTCTTTAATTATTTTGTTCTACTGCAGACACAACATGCTTTCCTGCAATGTTTTTATTTATTTAACCAGCACGGCACATACCAGGCAGCACGAAATTCTTTTCTGCTGACTGCTGCTGCAAGTATCCGCTGTTGCATGCAGGAATTGCTTTTTTAACATTGTTTAATCAGCACTGCACATGCTGCTGCAGACAGGAAAGGCTTAAAAAAAATTTGTATATCCAGCTCGGCACATACAGCGTGGATAAGTTGGATAAGTCAGCCGCAGCACCAACAAGCCTTGGCAGCAGCAACAGATGTGGTAAATAATAAAGGTGCATCGTTGGTACCAGCAAGGTCCAAGGGACTCACCAATTGCAGGAGAGTCAGAGCAGGCCCCAGGCAAGCAAGGAAGCCCACCGAAGCCAAAGAAGACCCTCAAGAGTACCCACAGGCCAAAGGCACAGGAGTCGCAAGAGGACCTCGAGCAGCTCTCCAAACATGCAGAGCCACGGTGCAGAGGATGCAGTGAGGACAAAGATCTTGGCAGGAAGAGATCCTGGAGGCTGGAGTTTCTTGTAGTCTGTAGAGCTCTAGAGTACGGAGCCAACAAGACTTAGAATGGCAAGTCGACGTGGTGCACAGGGTTCTGTACCAGTGGTTCTAACGAGGGATACTGGCCTCAAACTTGCTGAGAGGACAGGTCAGGCCTTGAGGGATTTGCAGAACAACCACCTGTGTTGCTGAGCCTTTCGGAGTCCATGGGACATCAGGAGATGCAGACAGCTTAGCTTCATTGTGGTGCCTGCAGATGCAGGGGAGTGACTCCTTCACTCCAAGGGACATTACTTTGGGTGTCCTTGATTCCCACAGGCCTGGAAAGGAACATGGATGAATCACAGGCACAGCTGATGAAGAAGACTGGCAGAACAGCGAGACCAGAAGCAGCAGTTGTCTATCCTTGGTGCAGTGTCGGTTCCAGGCGAAGTCCAGCGAAGTCCAAGGTGCCCAGATGGTCGAAGTTGAAGTGGTTTCAGGTTTGAATCTTGTCCCATGACGAATCTGAAGAGCCACCCACAGGTAAGCCCTTATGTACCCTAGTTTCACACCAGATCGGTAGCCAAGGGCTCTCTGAATTGGCTCAGAATGGACTATGCAAGGAGGGCACCAAATGTGCCCTTTAAAGCAGTCTGGTGGCGCTGGCAAGCGCCCCCACCCCAGCCCAATACACTAAGTCCTGCCTGAGAGATGGTTACACTTCCCTGTGACAGGAAACCTATTGTTCTACCTTCCCCTGTTCGAGCTCAGCTCATCACGGTGTTGGGGTATGATTCCAACATGTTTGATTACAAACATGCGCAGGTTTGGCACAGCCACTATGTAGGTAGCCATTGCGTAGTGACGCATGGCCACTATATGTATCAAATTGGCTGAATGAACTTACAAAGCCTGGAAAATCAACTTGGGGTTTGTAGGGGGTGTTCTGCTCATGCAGGGCACCTTCACACTTTTAACCTAGCACCCTGACTTCAGGATTGAGAGGCCTGCCTCAGGGGTGACTTATAGGTTTTAAGTGCAGTGACCTCAGATATAAGGAAACTTATATCTGTCGTAAGTGGTGTTAGCACCATCTTACACAGGCTGCAATGGCAGGCCTGTAGTCACAGTTTGAGTGGTCTCTCCTGGGTAGCATAATACATGCTGCAGCCCATGGGAGACCCCTGGTGTACCTGGGCCCGGGGTACCTTAGTCCCATATACTAGGGACTTACATGATTACACCAGTAGCCAACTGGGAAGGTACCAAAGTACTTTCCACTGTCAAATTTAGGGAGGAATCACAGTGACTGGGGTTCTGTTTATCAGGATCCCAGTTAGACTAGTCATTAAACAGAACAACACCAACAAAAAGAAGGGGGTAACCATGAGAGCAGATCCTACTTTCCTACATATTGAATCAGAGTATATCTATGTGACATTACCAGGATCTCTAGATTCCTTTTTAAAATCTGATTAAAGATGGATCGACTTTCTATATACCCTTGTGGGAAACAACACCATGTTAATGTTCTCTGCTGGAACACAGACGAAAATAAAAATTGGCTCTCATTGTGCAATGGTACAGAGAAGAAAGCCTGACACAGATCAATCAGGGTAAATCATTCTGCAGTACATGGGATTTGAAACTATATGTTGGCTGGATTCGGTACCACAGGACAACAGAGCACTACAATTTTGTTTATTTTGCATACATCCTGAACTATTCTGTGCTTTCCATTGGGTTTCTGTTCAAACATAATTGGAGCTTTACATGGACATCCAATCAGTTGTCTCAGGATTCCTTTTTGTAACGTGTCAATTATCACTGGCTGTATACCTGCAATAGTTTCTGGTGTCAAATGGTACGTTGGTGTTCTAGGGTAGACAGCATTTTGTTTCGCTGTAATTCAGACTGGTTCTACACCTATAATTAGTCCAACGTCTTTCCCTGTAAAATCCCAAACTTTGGGATTCACTGTTTCTCTTAGATCTTCAGGTAATTTGTCAACCGTTAATAAAGGAAATAACCATGTCTCAGCTTGTTGTCTAATACATTTGAAATCCATATCCTCATCATGTGTCTGAAATGCTACATCATCGGGTGTACAGTAAATTATGCAATTTAACTTGCACAATAAATCTCTTCCCAACAGATTTACAGGGCTGGAATCGCAGACAACACATTTTTGCTTTTCTTCAAAGGATCCTATTTTTACTTGTACCCTTTAGGAAACTGAATTTTGAATTTGTTTATGTGTTACTCCTGTCTCAAATATTGGGAATTGTTGCTGGATGTTCTAGCTTTGGTTCTGGATTTGTAGCATGGTATTTTGAAATGGATTTGTATACATTTTGGCATCTGGTTCAAATTGAATTTAGGATTCCCCATCTTTGAGACTTGTCCCTGTGCTGGCATTGCATTCCCTGACCGGACACATTTTGTTTTTGCTTACCTTGGGGCATTTGACTATTTCTTTTAGAACTATCAAGATTTTATTGACATTCCCTCTTCCAATTCCCGATTATATGACAAATGTGGCGAGCGGTAATCTTTTTCATAGTGGCAATGTTTGATCCAGGTCTGTTACTACAAGAACACCTCTTCCCTGTGATGGGCATTCCTCCTTGACTTCCCTGAAAACCCGTTTGTGGCATCACAACACCCTGCATTCCTTGATTCCCCGCAAAGGAAGTATTCTGAAAACCCTTTTGAGACGGTTTTGTCTGAGCCCACATGAACCTTTCTTTTATCTTTTTCTGTTTCATGTCCGATTCATCACTACAATATTTAGCATATCTCAGGATACGCTTTGGGTTATGTGCAAACTGGTTTCTGGCTTCAGCTGCAGTACAAACTGGGACGCAAAAATCCCCATATCCTTTTCCTCAGGATATTCACGTCCACTATGCTGCTGAAACAGCTGCAACAATCTTTCATAATATTCATGTACAGCCTCTTTTGGCTTTTGGGTAGTTCTTTTAATTTTGAGCCAATCCAGATCTTTGGGAGGCTCTCTACTTGTCAAAAAGTTAATAACAGCTTCATACTTTTCCATCATTATAGGAGACGGCTCATTTGCCCATGTCACTCCCGCTGGTTTTCCTCTAGGCTACTGCACTGCAGTTTTACATTCTGCCCATAAATCAGCAGGCACCACAATGTCAAAGAATGTATTCAAACCCGTCCACAGTATCTTTGAAAATGTTATAAACCTTTCCATTTGTGCATACCTCTGCACTGGCTTGTCTCTCAATTTTGGAAAATTCTTTGTGAATGCAGACAAATCACCACGACTCCAAGAAACATGGACATATGTACCTCCTACTATTTCTCTATGTGGATAAGCTGCGGCTTCCCCTTCACTCTCATCTTGCTTTTCTGCAATAGCTGATTCCCTCTTTTTCTTTTCATGTTTATTGTCCCATTTAACTTCCAGTTTTTCAAACTCACCCCATCTGCAAATGCAGTTAACCAATTCTACAATGTGTAACTGCAGTCCTGTAATCCTCATATTCTCAAATGCCGGGTCATCTAATTGAACCCTATAGCTTCTGTGTTGCTACATATTTGTTATAAGGTCTTTCTCATATTTCCAAGCAAGTTCAGTCAATTTGTCATGAGTGAAAGCAGCTCTCCTTGTAACCTCTTTGCACAGGTAAACTAATTATTTCCTTTGATACTGTTCTAATTGTTCGAACTCTAGTTTTCCCCTTATGATTTCCCCCTATTCAATTTTCAGCGGTGTGATAGTTATAGGCTTTTCTTTGTCAGTTTCTGATTTCCCAGGTGTTCCCACAACCTCTACCATATTGGATCTTGCGGTTTCCTCAAACCAAGCTGGTATATAACCTTCCTCAGTCGTAACTATTTAGTCCAATGATATTGAAGTTGTAAGTATTATCCTTCCCCCTTCTAGTAGGGCTTGCACCGTTAGTGGTGGATTCCATGCAACTATCTGTGAGTTCTGGGAAGTCAGGACAAATCCTGAAGTGGGTACTCCTCCAGTAATCATTTGAGTCTCTAGTCTAGTTTCTACAAGTGGTGGGGCACTGGCTTTTACCCGAGCTACAGATGGACTACTAATAACTGATACCAGGGCTACATTAGGTACCATAGCTGTAGACGTCACCGCTGGAACTGCGACTTGTGGTCGAGCTACTTCTGGTGAGGCAATTTGCAATATCTGCAAGGGTCATTCAATTTGGGATACAGGCGGAGGTGCTGGAGCGGTTAGCACAATAGAACTAGTACTCACACCCAAATCCCCTCGACTCTGCTACGGTCATGTGTGGTGGCAGTCTCGAACTTAACATCTGTTCCGGCATTTTGTCCCCTGAATCTGTATCTGATTCACCTTTTTCCTTCGTTCTGGAATCTTTGTCCTGTCCTCTCTTAGCAGTCTCTGAAGTAAGGACTGGATATAATCTAGTACCTTCTATGATAGCTTGCCTCCACCTACCCTGTTCTTCTTCCTATTGGGCATTTGCGTAATTCCTTGCTGCCCTACTAGTCCTCCTCTGGTATTTTTCCTTCTCCTATTTCCTGGCCACTCTCTCACATGCATTAAATGCTTCATACTGAAGAGGGCTAGGTGGTGGCTTTATTTTGTGCAATTTCCCTTCAAAGGATCAAGAATTCTGGTGTTAAATGCCCCATACCTAGAAAAATGCAAAGCAACCTTATTCTTAGTAAACCTGCTCCATTGGTGAAGCCAAGTACATGTATTGAACCCATGTTCGTTAGTCATAATGTATGCAGGCATACCCTCAGGAGGTACCTCTTCGCCCATGTGTACTAGAATAGTTACATCCCCTCTCACCAAACTTTTAAGCTCTTTAAAACATTTCAGGATGACAATTTAAATCTGAAACAGCACAATTGATCGAATGTTATGATTTTGTTTACATATACGTCAAGTTTCTGCTAACCCCACTAAATTCCGGCTATTATTTCCACAGTCTTTTGGTAACAAATCCAAATCCACAATTTACTTTTAATGCTCCAATCCCAGCGTGACACTGCTACGTCACCAACCAACCCCAACGGGAGAATACACCAACCAACCAATCTCAGTGCGAAACACTATGATGCACAATTTTACAACTTGTTGTGCTCACTCTCCCTCACACTTTTTCTCAGTACCTACACAAGTCATTTTCTCAACACTTCAAACTTTGTTTGCTCTTACTAAAGAAATAAAGTTTTGCATACACAGAAGAATCTCTTCAGCATTTGTTAGTGAGTTCTCGACCAGTGTGAAATCACTCAGAATAATGCAGCTTCCCTGTTTGTGCAATATGGTTAAACTCACACTAATCAATATTAATCTATCACAACAATGTAATGACCCTATGTTATGCGATGGTACTTCACACACCACACCTCAAATCCCTGCAAACAAATTTTCAATTATTATTTATCCCAGGATCTTTTGACTACAATGAGTTTGGAATCTTCAAACACCTTTTTTATTCACTTGCCAACTATTTTATCTCACCCACTCATTCAAATCAACATTCATCCGAACCAGAGAAAATACACAATTACAGCCACCACACATTTACCCTATTAGTACTCACACCTCCAAATTGCAACCGCCTTCAAGTACCACTTTGCCGTATCTTCAAGTTCGGGACATTGGAGTCATGAGTCTAGAATTTTCTAACTATCACATGGGTACTATTTTAGCTCCATTCACGGAGTAAAACCCATCCTCTGCTACCAGATTTGCCAGCGTTAAAATCTCTCATAAATGTCCACAAATTATGTTACCTTAAACTTACTTAGAGAACTTGGAAGTTCTGCGCTTTTCTCAGCCAATGGATCGTTGCCGCCATTTTCAAATGGAGCATTACACATCAAAAGACATCAATAATTACATTTGATGTTCAGTCAATGAAAAGAGTGCTGGTGAAGTTTTTAAAGGTTATTCTCTCATTAGGAAATTAGTTAATATTTTTGCTCTTTTATTAAAATTAGTGGCAAATTAATTTCAGAAATAATAAGAAATAAGTTGGTTAGAGCAAGCATAGAAAATAAAACAGTGTGTTCCATTCAGAGTATTGTCCATATTCTGAGCTAAAGGACCTATTCTACCCTAACAGGAACCCATGTAGAGTTCTTCCTGGAAAAGGGCAAGTAGATTTCGGAGCAGATACAAATAGCTAAATGAAAGGACAAACTCCCCAAAGTGGGTTGTTCTGGAGACTCAGCCAAGTTCTCCGGACAACTGCACCAGCAATCGTCTAAAAGAGAGAGAAGTAAGAATCACAGCAGTAACTATGATCTGCATGAACAGGAAAATTCTCCTCACAAAGGGTAAGGAAAGCAAAAATATTCACTGTATGCATTAGCTTATGGCAAGTTGGGCTTAGCACAACAAAGTGCAATGGGGCATAGCAGGGTAGGGATGAATGGGCAGAGTCTCATGCTCTCTACCTAGGAACACATACTCTATAGGAAGCAGCTAAACATGTTGCAAAAATAGATGTATTTCATCATCATCACCCAATGGTAAGAAGTCTCCTGATGGGCCGTCGTCTTCGCCTTTGTTTCCCACAGTAAACGTTCACGCCAGCATGAAGTCAGTTAGAAATGGCTACAACCTATTACAAGAAGCTACATCTGTGAAGGTTCTCATAAGAACCTTTGCAAGCCTACTCTGTTAGCTGTCTGGTTTCTCGTCATATGACAATGAGCTGTGGAAGCATTCAAATTCAAGTATGTCCTGATTTGATCACAAATGTAAGCTGCAGCAAGCATTTTCATTTAATTTAATACTTGTTCATTATGTTATGTTATTATGTTATTATGTTATTAAAATGTCTAAGGTGTCCTGGCCCTGAGCACTGCCTAATTGGTTCCCGTAGAGTGAGGCTGTTATAATGTGAATAAGTAGGTTCTCAGCCCTCGCCTGAAGGAGAGAAGCTCGGTTGAATTTTCTAAGGTGAAATGGAAGACTGTTCCAAGCCTTGGCGGTGGAGGTAGTAAAGCTCCTGCCACCCCAGAGAGCTTTTTAAGCTGAAGGAACAATCACTTGTTTTGCCGCCAAAGTACAGTGAAGTCATATGGTGTGAGGAAATAAAGAATAATTTTTTTCTGGACACAGCACATTTCACAAAAAGTCTTACAAGTATTACAAGAAGGTATATCTACAAATGTTCTCATGAGAACCTTTAGCAAACCTAGGGCCAGATGTACGACGCTTGCATTTTACGACTCGCAGATTGGGTCGCTTTGCGACTCACAATTGGCGACTCACAAAATGCAATGTACAACAATGTCTAAGACACTGTTTGCGATTCCCAATGGGGTCGCAAATTGCATGCCTCATCAATATTCATGAGGGAAGCGCAATTTGCGACCCCATTGGGAATGGCTAGCACTCACAGGGATGGTGGCCTGCTGGGGTCAGCAGACCACCAAGTCTGTGACTGCTTTTTCAATAAGAAAAACTACAATGGTTCTGACGGGAAAGAACAATTGCTTCACAAATAACAGCTTGGTCATGAAGTATCCAATAACTTTTGGACAACACTGTATAGTTAATTCAGTTGAAACACAAAAACAAAGGCAAATATGGGTTTGCGAACAGGGAATCTACTTTTTGTTCAATAAAGCAATGTTAATATGCATTTTGTTATGAGGCTGTCAAACTTCAACGCAAGAATGTGGTGACATACAATATAGTGAAATAAGTGCTCAGTGACAATGGTGCAGTGAGTGTCATATATGCATAGGTGAAATAAACTTAAGTACAAGTATTTCAAGAGAGAATAGGCTAAAAATGCTCAGAATAGCGGAGAAACCAATGTCTCTGGGAGATTGCACAATTGCTTGTTAATTTAGAACCAGAAGACTTGATGAGGCTAAACCATATACTATTGTTGACGTTTCGACCCTGACAAAAGAATTAATTAACAAGTGTCATGGTGGGTCTTCTTCAGGACAAGGAGGAGAAGGGATGACAGCCCATCATAGTGGAAAATTCTCTTGAGACTGCCTTACAGATTAAAAAGGCTGGCAGATATCTTGAAGCTTTAGGAAGATCCATAATTGTAACAAATCAATGCAGTACCGAATGTCTTTCCAATCTAGGCCTGTTGTTGATTTAGATGCGGACTGCTGTGGTACAATCAGCCATTGGACGGAACAAACAGAATTAAGTCCCCCAACAAAGGTCCATGTTACCAGTACCAAATCCTGGCAATGGATGTGTGCAGTCTTTTTCAATAAAGCTGATTTTTTTTAAATGCAGCCGGATTTCCTTAAAGGAAAACGGGCTGCATTTAAAAAAGAAAAATTAAACTTTTCTGTTTCCTTTTTTAAGGGCCCACTGCCTGCTCTTAAAAAACATTTTCGCACCCGTTCACAAAGGGGAATGGGTTCCCGGGGTACCCCTTCCTCTTTGTGAATGCTTTACAACCTACTTGAAATAGGTGGTAAACTGCGAGTATTTTGCGACCACAAAAGTGGTCGCAAAACATTGGTACATACCATTTGGACTCACTATTAGGAAGGGACGCCCTTGGCATGCCCCTTCCTAATAGCGAGTCGCAAACGCTATTTTGCGAGTCTGTGACTCACAAAATAGCATTGGTGCATACCACCCCCATTTTTTGCGGTCGCAAAAGGGTTGAATACGCTTTTGCGACCTCAGAAAACTGTCGACCATCAGGCCCCTACTCTGTTAGCTGTCTAGTTTCTCACTATATAACAATACGCAGTTTTATGAAATGAAACATTCAAATTCTGGTATGTCCTGGTTAGATCACAAATGTTAGCTGCAGCAACCATTTTCCTTTCATTTAATTCTTGTTCATCATGCATATTCGGCAAATAAAACAATCCGAGTACAGTGAAGTCAAATGGTGTGACGAAAGAACGAATATATTTTCTCGGCGCACAGCACATTTCACAAAATGTCAAGCCCTAAAGTTTGATTTTAGCGTTAAATCACTATTTTATTAAAACTCATTATTTTTCTTACAGGGACAGAGCAGCCTAGCACGTGAAGACCGAAAATATTGAAAGCTCTCTGCAGAAAATACATGTTTCACGTGTCCATGTGAAATAGAGGCATATTTTGTTTAATATCTGTTTATTGAATACCAACAAGAAAAAAGAAAAGTTTCACTTGTTGCAGAAAATTGAAGGGCCAAGGTGGGAGAGCAACAAAGAGTGGGTAACAGAAGAAGCAAACAGATCCGGACCCCCACGAGGCATATTTTTTAACGTTGAACTCATTATGCCTTTTCAGATTTAATATTTAGTGTGTTTCTATATTTTTGTGTTGTAGAATTTGCATGAAAGTTTTCAGTTTTATCAATCGCCAATATTCGAATGCTGCTGAACTACTATATGCTTGCTTCATGGAGTTTGAAACAACATAGTTGATGTTGAACTTCTTGTTAATACATTGGCAATTCCATACTGTTTCAAGCTATACAGTAGAACCTCAGTTCAAAGAAAGCTTGGCAGCACCTCTGCTTTATCCTCTAAGGTCTTTATTAAGAGGGGTTTCAAAGAAGAGCATGTGCTCACATTTCTCTTGTTCAGCCTCTATGTAGCAAATTTAGGGGCTGCTTTGGCGAATCATAGATCTTAATTCCCACAGTAGAAGTAGAACTTGATATCAGTACGCAGCTGACACTATCGTTTTGAACAGAACTAGTATCAGCCTGAAGCGTCAATTAAGTGACAACAAGCAAAAACAACAAGACAGAAGAAATAATATACACAAATGTTTTACTATTTGGCAAAAAGTTCAAGAAACCAGGGTGGTTGAGTATGAATAGTCAAACATTTGCCAAATTACCAGCCTACAGATACCTTGGTCTAGTTCCATGAAAAGGGAAGTCATCGTGATCATCGAGCATCGCTAAACCTGAAAGCTGCTTAAATATGTGTTGCACACATTATTTACTGACCTTGCAGGCACAACAGCAAAGCCAATCCTAAATGCAGCAATGGCCATATTTCTACGCACTTGTGCTGCAGAGGCATATCCAGAGAAACTCACAAAGAGGTGTGGCTCTGAATATTCTGAATACCAAACTCCACCTCATAGGAGCAAACTAGACTGGAGTGAAGTATAACCAAGACAACTCTAGGAACATGATAAGAATAACTATGCATTTGTTTATCAATAGCCACTGGTCACATTTATGATTGTAGTTTTCGTTTTTCAACCTCTCCTTTCTTGGGTTACTCTCATGGCTCGGGTCTTCTGTGTTCTTTCTGTACTCTGCGTGGTCCTTTGGTCTTGTTGAGTTATATGCTCCGGAAGCCTCCCAGGTTAATTCTAATATGTCTCCAACTTTTCCCTTTTTGCAGACTGTGTAACTACCTGATAGACCACAGCAGGTTGAGTGACACCTCCTTTGGTCTCCAACAGCCCCCCTCCATATCCCCCCCCCTCCCCCCCCCACACACAATTTGCGGTCCTGGTTCACTTTCCTCCAGTGTATCATCTGGAAACTTGCTGGGCTCCGGGGGAAACCGGAATGGCCCCTGGCGAGTTATGAACCCTGCTGCTTCCAGGGTGGACTGGAGGAGGGAAAGCATTAGAGTTGTAATACAGCAATGTATGGGGTGGGCCCAAGGGCCAGTTTAGGAAGCAATCTCCCCCCTTTAAAGGTTATTTGATGGATGCTTGCATTGGCAGCGCTGGCATGCTGCCCAGCTCACTCTCTGAGAGGGACTAGTCTACAGCTCCTGTGTCTGACATTTTCGGCAGGGGGGTGCTTCGAGGTACAATCATGGTTGGCGCTTTCTGAAGGTGCTTTGAGGTACAATCATGGCTGTAATAGGAACATAGCAAGTCCAGTGGGAGCGCCAATGGCCATGGGGATCCTTCGGGAAACAGTAATCAGAAAGTCACAGGGAACACACAAGGAAGTGGCAGGGACCGTAAGGAAACAATCTCTTCAAGTGGGAGTGAGCATCACCGCAGACCTCAGGGGCCGTCCCCGGAGTCATGCCACATGGAGTTCACAGGTTATTGGGGGCAGAGGGATCTCAGGGGACCATGCGGGTCACCCACGCTTAGGGATGCCCTGGGGAAAGCAACAGGTGTTAGGAGGGTGACACAATAGTTCCAGGGTACCCTGGTGGTCCGGGGGAGCTTTGTTGGTCATGAGAGCAGCTTAAGACGGTGCCATGGTCATGGAGGGTCCAGAGGGCTCTGGGAAAGCACTGAGCAACTGCGATCTGCTCGTGGGTCGTAGGGGCACCATGAGTTATGGAGCTCCCAGAGTTATGGTGATTGTGGGAGAGCAGTGAGTCAGGGGAGCTCCTGGAGGTCCCTGTCGCGGTAGTGCCTTGAATTTATGAGGGTCTCGCAAGTTCATGGGAGCGCCCCCAGTTAGAGGAGGGCCATTGAAGCCGGGGTTTGGGTGGCGAGAGTGCTCTATACAAGGTGTGTTCCCTATGGCTGGTGGCAGAGTAGTGGGGGACATTGAGGGTGATGGTCTAGCACCGAACTAGAGGGTCTCCGGGGCCTGGTTTCGGGGCGAGCCTGCAGGTAAGTTATTGGGGTTCCTTGGCACTGAGTGAGCAGCTCAGACTCTAATGGGAGAGCACTGTTTGGGGTGTTTCCCATAGTGGGAAAGAGCGCCGTGCTATTGGGAGGGGCAGAGTTAGGGGACTCCATGAACCATGGGAGAACATTGAATTACAGGAACTGTGGAAGTCCAGAGTTAGGCGGATACGCGGTGGGGGCATCCTCATGGGAGAGTTCAGGGTGGCATTGAGGGTCTGGGAGGGGGGGGCGCTGAGTGCAGGGGTTCGGAGTGTAGTGGAGGTGCATGCAGTCGGTGGTGGGGGCTGAGGGGGGGATCCTGTGAAAGCTCGTTTTAGAGGGGTGCATTGAGGGAGAAGGGAAAGCACTGAAGGAGACTCGCAGGGGTGTGCGATCGCACCCGATTATTTGGGTTCCCCTGGGTCATGTGCGGTACGTGGCTTGAGAAAGCAACAGAGCCCCAGCCCTATACACCTCTTTCAGTTGCGATGTGGCCTGCCGCCTGCTTGTCTGAGGCTCCTGTTCCACGTGGAGAGAAATATACAGCTCAGTCCTCCCCCCCCCCCCCCCCACCCAAAAAGCAAACCCGTCTGTTACTTGCTCCATGATTTCCAACCCAAAGGACAAAAATACTGCCTTGAAGGGATGAAAAGTGCAGACAGCCTATGATTCTATTGAAGCATCACTTAACACGAGACAGGCAGCCCTCAACTTCCCTCCCCCCGCCCCTCCAACACGTGTAAACTCGGAAACCAGGCCCACGAGAGAAACGTTGTGTCTCGTGTACATTTTTTCGGCTCCTAGAAGTTCCTTTGCCTTCTTGGGTCCCGGCCAAGATTGGGGAATCCTTCTGAGCGGCACTTATCCACACCCGCCCTTTTATGTCCACTTCGCACTACACAAGTTTGTTTTCGTCTTGCTTTTGATGTTAAAATTGCCTTTTTCTAAATGAAAACTCTTGTTTATTAAAAAACAAAACTGCTTTGAATACCAAACTCCACCTCATAGGAGCAAACTAGACTGGAGTGAAGTATAACCAAGACAACTCTAGGAACAAAACTGGCTTTGTACTGATTTGACACTAAAGCAGTAATTCAGTGAGATCCACTTTAAAATTGCAGATTTAGATGGAGTTGCTTGGTTTGAGGGTTTTCCCCATATTCTCATGGTTTACATTCATACTTACATACTAACATCATTAGGTATGCAGGAAGTGGCAACTTGGATTGGCACACATGGTATATTTAAAGGAATACTGCCAAAACATCTAAATGACAAATCATACTGAGTAGAACTAACTAGTTTGCTTAAAGAAAACCTACTGAGCTAAGGCTAACCACCTACTCCTGCAATAAGCTGGAGAGGTATCTGTTAGACCTGCATTCCATCCTAGATTTTGTTTTTAGGATTGAGGTTTAGGTTTTTTCCATTGAAGGAATAAGGCCAAGTGTGTATAAACCATATTCTTACAGGTTAATATAGATTCTACAATAACATTAAAGCGTTTCCTGTGCATGTAATTTATTGTTTCCCCATGCTGCAAAACAATGAATGAAGAAGCTATCTAAAATCTCCCTTCAAAACACTGGGCATGCAGAACTGGTTTTGTAGTAATGCCTTGATTAGGTGGGCAAGACCCTCAAATAACAAGTGGTTTTGTGCTTTACACAGATGCCATATTGAAATCCAGAATGGGAAATGAAAGCCCATTGAGTTGTAGAATATTGATTTTCAATATGTCTAACGATTCATTTTAGCTTCTTTTGTGAGGCCAGACATAGCCAAACCTTTGAATTCTAAGCGTAAATATTTATTGCTTATAACTTATATATTTTTTGCCCACAGTCATATATGTTTAATTCAATGAGTTTGAACCATTCAATCTTCCTGTTTACCTTTCCTGTATTTCTCATTGGGCAAAACAGCGCTGCCTTCATGCCCAGTTGAGTTAATTTCTTCCTCTCAGACTTGTAGGTCCTGCCTTTTCTGCTTCTGTTTCTCTGCTGAAACCAGTAAAGACAGGTTTCTGATGGTTGCATAACAACACTGAAACAAATCTGGTGAACAATGTCGTTCAGCAGGTGCAGGGTGCACAGTCTAGTGGGGCCTGTCGGCTCATATGACTCTACTGTTAAGTTTAAACCAAGTCATCATTATTTTTAATCAATCATGTCAGTTTTTTGTTCAATTTAAACAAGTTGAGAGATGAATATTCAAATCTTCCATATTTTATTGGCGTTGGGATGGGACGGGGTACTCCTTCACAACGATGACGGATATCCTGTACGCCAAAATCTAAATCCCATTATATCCTATGGGATTTATATTTCGGCGGAAGGGATATCCATAACCATTGTGACGGAGTAACCCAGCCGCCAAGATCTAAATCAGGCCCTAAGTCCCAAGGTAAAACTTCTGACCAAGTTGGTTGGTGTATCCGACCCACACTTCATCGCTGTCAGTCTGAAATCCCACCAAGGTGCCGGTCTACCGTGACCATTGACTATCAATGGTACCATGCACTGTTTGGAGTTATTTTGTCCTAAATCTTTAAAAATTAATATCTCCTTTTCCCTTAGTTGATTTTCGCTGTTTTTATGTAATTTTATTTATTATAATTTTCTCTATTTTCCATATTCGGTTTGGGATTTTTATTGCTTACTGTTTTGACTTTATTAATGTTTTGGTACTGAGTAAATACTTTGCACCTTGTCCTAAGTTAAGCCTGCCTGCTCTGAGACATACTTACAGAGGTATCAGGCTCAGGTTTGTTTAGTGACTTTGAAGAGTCACTCTGATGAGTGTTATGATTATTACACGAAGTGGGCAGTTGCCCACCCCAAATAAAATATTCCAATTTCTGACGATGATGTACATCAAGTGTGGATTATACAAATACACTTTATACACACTTAGGCACAGGGAGATTAAGTGAATTGCCAAGAATCACACGTTGAGTCTAGCGCCGAAGCTGAGATTTGAAATGTGAGGAGACACAACAGTTTTCACCAGTTTTCATAGGAATTGGGTCTTCACTTGTCACGTCAAACTGATCAGTTTCTCACCATTTGTGGTATCAGGGAAGCCCAACAATTGAGCATTTTAAAATAATATGAGCAAGTAACATTAATAAGAACATGACATGATTTATAGTTAGGAGGGAGATAGGTTCTCCTTAAGAAATTTGGGGGGAAACCAGTGAATGGTGCATTGTAATGCATACTGGGCCAGCAAAACAGCTTAAAACAATAATCAAATACCATTTTACAAGAGACTTGTAGTTTCTCTCAAAGAATTACTTACAAAAAGGCATGTGCATTTAAAGCACATGAGGCAATAGCAGTGATCAGAAAATAGTAGGGGCTAAGAAAAAGATACATAAGAGAATGATCTGAAAATGCACTGAGAAATAGGAAGGTTTTATAACAGTTTGCTGCCTTTGTAAGGGGGCAAAGTCTGGGACAGACTAAGGGCTTGATTTAGATCTTGGTGGACGGGTTACTCCATCACAAAGGTGATGGATAACCCGTCTGTCGAAATATAAATTCCATGGAATATAATGAGATTTATATTTCAGGCCCTAAGTCACATGCCAGGCATCAATATGACTGAGTATTCCCGGACATGTGGTTGACTCAGCCCCAACAATCTTCCAGAGACACTGTTTCATCATTACCCATCAATTGGTAGGTTGCCACCTTGCCAGTATTTCAGCGGCCTAGCATGCATTTCCATGTCTATTCTGGGAAAGCAAATGGGAAAATGAAAGTAGTCTGTATTTGTTTCTGTTTTATGGCAAAGTTAAAACGTTACACACATGAACAAATCACTTCAAATGTAATTTACAGCTCTCAATATTATTCCTGAGCATTCTTTAAACCAAACAGAGGAGAATTGCCTGATTGAATAATAACTCAGAGAATTTTACAATTTATATGCAAGCACCAGCTTAGAGTCCTTGCAGAATCTCCTTAAGGAAATCATTTGACGTCATTTCCCCCAGAAAATAGAGGCAACCCTTTCAATTGATAGATTGAAGTTTTGACAGGAAAAATTTGCCCCACACTGACTTTGAGAGTGCCCCAACCTGGTGAGCAACGCAAGACGGCATTGAATTTGTTGCAGCAAAAAAAGTGCTTTCCCCTCAGCTCTCATGCGATTGAGACTAGGCATAGAGGACACTCTGCAGGCACACACCAATCATTAAATAAAAAAGAAACATGAATGGGCACTCTTCGGCTTCAGTATGGGCCTTGGGTGGGCCAGTAGGCTCCCTGGGGAGGGCCAGTGTATTCCCATAGGTGGGCCTGTCTTACCCTGTAGAACTGGGCCTGATTAGAATCTTTTAAGGTAAAATGCGTTCTGAAATTGTAATAGTAAGACCTTTACTGTGTGGGGAGGGGGGACAACTTTCCATTATCATTTCACAGGTCACTTTGTGTGTGTGTGGACATTTTGCATCAACAGAAGCTCACTATGCGCTGTCACTTTGCATGTGCGGAGACACTGCGTGTACGGACACATCACAAGACATTTGTTGGGGAGCAGTAGACAGGCACCGCTTTCACACCTCATATGGTGATGATATAATAAGGTGTGGACACCCTGCCTGGCTTGAAGTGTCCTGTCAAGCAGCTAGTTGTGAGCAGCAAAAAGGAGGACGTTTGGTGTCCTGCACCAGCTGAGTGCGGGCAAGGGGAACAGACCAGCCAAATGTGCGACACACCTAAAAAACAGCATGGCTGGCCACCCTACTTCTGTCTTGCAACTCCTACACATTTAGCGTGTAAACAAATGCTTGCCCCTTATAGGCACCTCTGCACAACTCAATTTCAGAGTGTGCATGGCTGCTTGAGGGACCCCTACCTGGGTTGCTTGAGGCTGGTCAGTCTGCCCAGGTTACAGGGTAGCTGAACCATACACGACAAGATCCGGGAACAAGGAAGAGGGCGATTTAGAAAAAAATGAGGGGAAACTAATTTCTCCATTTACTTGCAATGATGTGGTGGATTTTCTAAACAAGAAAGTTCAAATGAATCAATTTTTGGCTTACAAAATGAGGGTCTCCTGACTAAACTAACCATTGAAGAGCAAGATGAGGGACAGGACTGCTGATCAGGATTGTGGTGCATTGGAATAGTGCTCTGGAATAGCTACCACTTTGAATTCAGGTAGGAACGTTCCCATTTCTTATCACAAAACATTTGTTATGCAAGATGTTGTATCATTTGTGTAGCATTTTCCAACCTTTTTTCCAAGGCTCCAAAGTGCTTTTCAACTGAATGAGTAAATAGTTAGTACTTCAGTGGTGAACGGGTAGCAGAAGGTTAAAGCGTCATCTATTTAATGTTGTGTTCTGGAGTTGTGCACAAGGCCCACAAATTGGGCTCCAGACTTGATGCGGCGGCTTCTAAAAGCTACCTAGGATTGTGTGTGAGGGTCTTTTGGCTCCTGATTTTGAGAAAAGCCAGGTCTTTATAGCCTTTTTGAATTATGAATGCTTTAGATGAGCTTTAATCTCTTTTGGGGTATACTCCACACACAGCTCACACGTCTGGGATGAGATGTAGTTTCAGCTAATGTAATGTTTTTGAAAAGGGAAAATGATCAGGAATGGCTTTCTATAGCTGGGGGTGGCGGGGGGAGCGACTGGGACAAATAATCATTGGCTGTTCTGAGATGAGGGTCTTTAATTGATTTTAAAAAAACGTAATTTGTTTGGTTTCTGTTTCACTTGACTTGGAACAGCTGTTTTCAACAAACAGATAAAATTATAAAATAGAAGAAATGTCTGAGAATTGTTTGTAATAGCAAATGAAGCTAATGTTAGCACAAACTTTCTTTGTAGTTGGTAAAGTTATTTTCTCAAGGGTCTCCGCCTTCCTTGTCTGGAGTCTAATACGTCCATGTTTAAAGTGTACGCCTGATATTGGACTTGTTTCGCAGGTAGAGTGCACTTCTTTGGATTCACTGTAAGACCACTTAATTGGAGAGTGCTGAGGACATTTGTAAGGTGTTGCTGATATGTTTTACAACCTGTTGTGTACCTATGCTGATTAAATTATGCTGATTAGGTTTCCTGGTCTTTTCTTGAGAGAGTGTCCATCAAAATCAGCCAGTGATCCAAACAGCTGAAACAGATGGGCGTGGAAGTGGTACAAAAGTAGTTTTGCATTGTCCTCTGGCCTTAAAGAAATCTTCCAGCACCATTTAGTTAGATTTAAGGTATATATGAATTTGTTTTTTCCTAACAGGTAAATCATTCCATTTACTTTCAGCATTGAGGACAAATCAAGCGTGGACACTTAATTTTGTTTTAAAAAATCAATGCAAAATCTGATTGAGCCACCTGTTTTTTGGTGCAATCAAAATAGAGAAGCACCACTTATTTTTAGATGGTTTGGTTATGCCCATAATCATAATATATGGTACTTCTCATTATACAGTAGCTTTTCTAACTTCTGGAATCCTTTAAAGTATTTGATAAACTGTTTCATGTTTTTTCGTCTGAATATCATGTTTAACTATGGTAGTGAAGCTACGATGAAGGAGAAGATAGAACCCATTGTTTTAATAAGTTGTTCAAATCCTATTTCTGTTCTTCATGCAAGGATGAATTGTCAATCAGTGTTAAAACCTCATCCTGATCATGTGGAGGAAATGAGTGATCAGTACCGATTGATTGTGTGGGAATAAGATAATTTACCTTTTTTGGTTCTAGATCAACCCATTTGTACAGTTGCTTAACACAGTGAATTGGATTCATAGTTTCAATCTGGGTATTCTACTTTAGAGGAAATCTGTCCAGTAGGCTTAGCCACTTCATAAGGTCCTTTTCATTGTGATAAGAGTTTGTGTTTTGATGTTAGTGGTCATACTAATACCCTGTCTCACTTTTTAAACTCTCTTTCCCTGTACCTTGACTAAAGTACATTTCTTTTTGTTTTTGAGCTATTTGCAGACTTTCAAAAGTGATTTCTCTGAATGCTTTTTAGGTGGGTATAAGTTTAGTTCATAATGATTTAAGGTACCTAACTCTGCTTCTTCCATTGTTCATGAAGCAAATCTAATAAGGTATGAGTAGATCTCGTAATGACTGAGCCCCTCAAGATGATTGGTGTGTTTCATAGTATAATCAGGACAAATGGGAATGCGCATACCTAATCTATTCCTTGGGGTTACACAGTTTTTTTGGTTTCAATATTCAACCAGGCCACATATTTATGAATGATGCACAGATGTTTTAAGATGTTTGACTTTAACAACAGAAAATAATTGATACATTACATGAGAGTTGAAATTAAATCCTTGGTCCCTCAAAAGTTCCTTTGGGATACCAATTCTGAACATTTACAGAATGGCTAGATAACACATATTTTTACTGGTGATTTGTTGAAGTGTGTTGGAGTGGAAAAGCCTCAGTTTAGAATGTAATTGGACTCATACCTGCTGATATGCTGTAACAGGTCTTGAACCAGTGCCACTATGGTCATGAAGCCTTAGAAACCTAGTCTAAGTTGAGTTGAAAGGTGGATCATTGTTTGCAGACTGCAGCTGTTTAAGCATATCTCCTAGGACATTTTAGGACATTTTGGTACACTTTCTTGGCCTCTTGATGCCTGCCACCTACATGACTGTGCGCCAGTTGTAAGATAGTTGAAAATGGCGTGGAACTGATAGTTGAACCTATGGTGTTATATCAGTCTGAGTGTTACTGCAGTAGAGTAAACCTCTTTCTGTTAAAAAAATGATGTACTAGACCAAGTACCTTACATTGTTCTGAGAGAGATGAAGGAGGAATACATATGCTGCCCTTGACCCCAAATGTAATCCTTGTCTGACTTTGTGTGCCAATTTATTTAGGGCTAACCTGGGATTAAGACCACCCTCCTCTTCTGCCTTCCTCATTGACATTGGTACCTTGACATGGCCCTGTCACTTATGTTGACTTACTGTCCATGATATGTCTGTACATTAGAAATGGGAATACTTGGAAGCCAAATATTGTATTAAAATGATCCCCCCATCCTGTGGGTTTTTCACAAACACCCAGGAGAGCAGTTCCTGCTGCTATGCAACTACTGAAGCCCAGCTTTGTTGGCTGGTAAGTGTTCTGTAGGTACCCACTATGGGCTGACTCCTTAATTCACCCTGTTGCGTCACCACCCATGCTGTGACAGTCGGCAAGTATGGAATAAGGTCACTATACATATAGGGAAATTTCCACCCCATTTCTTCTACGGTGGTAGTAGCGAATTGGCCTTCTTTGTCTCTTCAAATGAGCTGAAGATGGGCTCCATTTGACATATGATCCCCCTCTCATGTCCTGATAAGTGTGCAGGGCATCAGCTGGCAAATGAGAGAGGAAATTAACGTTGTCTAAAGCGGTTACTGACTTACTGAAAAAAAGGGCTGTAAGTTAAAGAACCACCTGCAAACCCGTATATTGGAATCTTTATGTGAGGTTAGTCAAAGTAACAGAGCACAGATCATATCAACTGTAAAATGCCATAATTTCTCTTTTATTGGTAGGAGGGAAAATAGCTTTCAGGGCTTCAGTCTTGGGGAGCTGGGTCCAAATTGTACAATTCCATAACATGTAACCCAAATACTTTACGTGGTTGGTGGCTAGAATGTACTTGGCAAAGTTGATGGAGACATTAGGACTGTTTCCAGGAGTTATAAATGAAAAGACTATGTGGGACTGATGATGATAGTGTTATCTAGATAGGCAGATAAAAATGCCTCATAGGGTCTTAAGATATTTTTGAAATGTACTGCCAAAATCCAAAGAGGGGGCGTGGCCAAGATGGTGGACAACTAAGACGCTTCTTATCATAACTCCATCCCCGTTACTGCTACAGCTTCGACTAGCACCCTACCTGCCGAACACATCAACACCCCGGAGGCATTTTTGGTCAGCAGAGGCGGTCTGACATCCCAAGCCATGTTGCTGGTGTCCCTCACAGCACTGAAACTGCCTGCTTTTCACTGACCCACTGGTGGCCGTGCTGCATGAGAAGATGCAAGATAGCAGACGGCGCCAGCAATTGAAGATCGGCAAGACACGATTGAGTGGACTGATGTCCTAGCTAGGAGGGTGGAACCACAAGTCTTGCAAGCACCCACAGGATTCCTTCTGACAGGCCTCGAGGATGGCCTCTGGGTCAGCACAGTAGGTGCGGCTTAGCGGAACTCTCACCCCCTGTTAGACCTGGCACCTTGGCGTGGGTCTCCCTTCCATTTTATTGCTGTTGCCTCATTTGTTTTTGCTGGTTATAGATGCTTTGGGCACTGTGCCACTGCTGTCCAGTGCCACAGTGCAAGTACTCCCTATGGTAAATTGATGTATGGATTAGTGATTCCAAGATTGGCTGGTTTGGTTTACTTGTCAGACCCTAGTACAGTGCACTGAGTGTGCCCAGGGCTTGTAAACCAAATGCTGCTGGTGGGCTTGCAGCACTGGTTGTGCCACCCACAGGAGCAGCCTGTAAAAGTGTGTCTCAGGTCTGCCATTGCAGAGCCTGTGTGCAGTCTGGTACTGCCATGTTGACTGGGCAAGTGCACCCACTTGCTAGTCCCTAAACCTTCCCTCTTTTGCATATAAGTCACCCCTATGGTAGGCCCAAGGGCAGGGTGCATTGTAGGTAAAAGGTAGGACCAGCCCTGATTTGTGTGGCATGTCCGAATAGTGAATTACAGACATTTTCTTTTTTCACTATTGCAAGGCTACCTGTTCGCCATAGGCCAGAATGGGCAGTTTGATTATTACATTTTATAATCCTAACTGCCTCAGGGAACTAGGTGGAAATTCGAGTTTAGTATGCCTGAACTCAGAATGATAAAATGCATCTTTTAGTGAAGTTGGTTTTAACATTCTGTGTTTGAAAATACCACTTTTAGAAAGTAGGTATTTTCTTGTCTAACCATCCAAGCCTGCCTCTGCTACGTTGTGTATTCCTTGTCTGGAGCTTGAGGGACAGGGGCTGGGGGATTCCAGGAGACAGGGTGAGTCAGCACAGGGGTGAATAGAGAGATCTGCATGCAGATGGGAGGGAGGAGTTGCCCCTGGGACCTGACTAGGGCTGTGCCTTCCCTCCACAATGCTGGCTCCACCTCCTGTGGTGCGTCTGATGGCCTGCACTGTGAAAGGAAAGAAGGAGTCTTGTCAACAAAGTGCTCCAGGACTGACCAGAACTGGTTTGGACTAGGAAAAGGCCTCTCTGCCTTCAGAGAACAAAGAGAAACTGTGTATAAAAAGGGGGACCCAGACCCCAGAACTTTAGATCACTTTTGGGAAACAAGAAGAAACCTTTGCTGAGGAGAGGAACCGGAGAGACTGAGGAGAGACTATCCCTAAGCTGAGTGCTGTTTGGGGGATTGGCCTGCAGTGGTTGCCTGACTGCCAAAGAAAGGAGAGAGGAACTTTGTGTGTACTTTCATCAACTTGTGAAGGATCTCCAAGGGCTTGAGATAGAGCTTGCCTCCTGCTGAAGTGTCAGGGACAACAGACTTCACCAACCAGCTCCCCAAGAGTCTTTTGGAAGTGCCTGCTACTGTGCTGGGCTTTCTGAGGGACTGCGTATCGCAAGGAGCTGGAAGCGCAACGCGTGAAGAAGAAGCGTGCCGCCGAACTGACGCTGTCGCTTCACAATGCGAAAGCGCCTTGTATCGCCGGAGAAGAGGATCGACGTCGCACCAGACGCCGCCGCATCATCAGAGAAGCGTGTCGCAGCCGCAGCTACTTTCATCGCATCGATGGGAAAGCGTGTCGCCGCTGCAGTTGTCGCATTGTTGCCGAAGCGCCTCACATCGCCGGAGATGAGGATCGACGTCGCATCAGACGCCTCCGCATCACTGGGAAGCGTGTCGCAGGGCCTGTCACGGCTCAGAAGAATCGTTGAGTCGCCGCACGGCCGTCGGGTGTGCACGCATCATGTCACATCAAGAAGAAGACGCCATCTGTTTCATCGCACCGAATCTTCATCGCATCATGGCATTGCGGGTCGCATCACCACGAAAGTGCAGTAAGAAACCGACGCATCTCCTCCCCTCGCAGAGAAGAACCGACGCATCCCCTATGCATCAGTAGGGACCCGACGCATCACCGGCCCTATTTGGTCAAAGATACCTACCTCTGCCAACCAGAGACCCCCCCAGTTCTAACACCCCCCTTGGATCATTCCCGGTTGCCTGCCTGCTCCCGTCCCCTGGCCTCAGGGCATTGGAGCTTCGTGGCCGGTCTGCCTAGGGAGCGTGATACTGGCGATTTGGCACATACCCCGCATACTGCTTTTGGGGCCCAACGCTGCGGTCGTCAGATTTGTGTGCTGCCTCCAGCCCTGGGGTCATTGGCGGGCGTTGGGAGCCGCTTTACCTGAGAACTGTGGATTGATCACTGGGCCTCGCCTAATCGTACAAATGCTACAGCAAGAGTATTCCACTGGACTCTTCACCTGTCTTGCTGCTTGCATGGCCTTGGAACCCGGTCCTTGCAGTAGTGATACCAAGAGGTGGATGGCCTCTGAGCAACCCTGGGCTCCTGAAGAAAAGCAGATTTGACTTTTGTGAGGCACAGCGCTAGCCCAGGAGACTCCAGACCCCACAAAGCACGAATGTTCAATCTCACCAGGAGGCAGACCAGCGACACCTGACAGCCCCTCTGACCAGCATAAGCGACTCCATTCTCCCCTAGCACGGGATGCAGCAATAGCTGGGAGGACTCTATATCCCACAAAACATCACTGTTCTATCCCGCCAGGAGGCGAAACCAGCAGTACCAGGCCCTTCCCATCAGCCTGCCCCACTTGACTGCGTACATTCCTTTGGCTGAGAGGACAGTGAGTAACTCAACTCCACCTGTTCTTGAAACTGCTCTACTTTGACCCCTCAGGGTGAAGCCTTCCAGTATACACCTACACTGCACACTGTGGTGGCTCTTTTGATGTCTACTGTGCACCGAGATAGGAGCTTCTCTCTCACCTCTTGAAATACACATGCCCTGGGCCGGACGTTTTTACAACCGGTTGCGCATTGAGACCTGAGCAGTTCACCCTCACTTCGGCACCACCAGTGGATCAGGGAGGTGCCAGAGTGGGGACCAGTACCTAGTACTCCATGTCTGCTCTGAGAATATCTAGATATGGAGTATAGACCCCTGCACCACTATTCCTGTGGCTTGCCTAACTCACCTGCCCCCAAAACCTGATGGTGCCTCCCAGCTATTGCACGCCTGCAGTAAACATCCTGGCACCTTGGCCTGGCAACTGCCTCCACTGCACATCACACAGCCACAGGTCTCTCCCCTCTCTCATCACCGGAACCCATTGGTGAGAGACTCACCAATACTTTGGACAGTCACGCCTTCTTTCAGTCCCCTGCTCTGCCTAGGCCTTGCTGAAAGGACTATTGTCTGTCTCTCAACTCCCTGCCTGCTGTGCTTATACTGGTGATCATTAGCGATCAACTGGGTCCGGTGAGACTATCTTGGCCTTCTATTTCTGGAGAGCCACTTCTTGAACCCCTGGCCCCTCAGGGAACATCTGTGGCACGTCAGACCCTGCTCTTCCGACACGTAGGCCTGGGACCATCACCAGGACCTACTAGAGCCTGAGGCTGTTGCCCCTCCCTGTTGATAATACTTGCCCTCCCTCCTTGTTACGCGGAACCTGCATTCACACAAGGCACTACCCTGAGCAGGGTTACAGGAATGTTCTATTGAACTAGCCTCCCGATGTGTCTGGGAACTCTGCACACATCTGGTTGGGTTTGGTTATCCCCTACAAGATGTTAGCTGCATTTTTTAACCAAAGTCTCACCATGTCTTCGTCTCAAGCAAAGAAGGATTGGTCCCTCCGAGATATGCTGATGAAACCCACCAGGGGACCCTCGAGCGACTTCACATCTGCGGTGACTGTGGAGCACCTCCCCCTATTCTGAAGACGTGGACAGTCCGGTGACCTGGTCCTTTCTGGAGGCCTTATTCACTTCATTATGAGAGGACCTACAGGCGGTTAAGAAAGACCTCTCCTCCGATCTACGTGTGGTGCGCCATGATCTGGATGAAGTAGGAGAGCGGGTCACGTCGCTCAAGGGTAAGGAGACTGAACTCGAGGAAGAGATCGAATGACTACAGCAGGAGGTACTCTTCCTCCATGAACAACAAATTGATCTACTGACACATACCGAAGACCTAGAAAATCGCTCCAGACGAAATAATATTCGTATCTGGGTAGGTCCCTACGGCTGCCGAGGGAGCTGACTTGGGAGAGTATATTGTTGCTCTCTTTTGCCATATCCTGGGCTTTTTCTACAGAGGTCGAAATGAAGCTGGACTTACACTATCGGGTTGGACCACATAGCTCAACAAAAGGCCCTCTTGCCTATTGTTCCTGTGTCCATGATTTTCAGTTGAAAGAATCCAATCTTCGCAAGGCTCGGGATACACATCTGCTCCAGTTTCCGGAGCACACTCCTCTGTTGTTCCAAGACCTGGCAGCCATCACCCTCTAGAAGCAGCATGACTTCCGTCCAATATCTACCCACTTGCAAATGCTAGCTTCCCTTAATCTTGGAGCCATCCTTATTGAATTATCTTTAAACTCGAAGGCAATCTCCATCAGCTACTATCCCTCATGGAAGCCTGCAGAGTGTTGGGCATCCAAGTCCCTTCTCCAGAGAGAAACTGACTTGCCCATGGTCTCAGAAGTCACAACAAAGCCCACTCTGGGCAAGATTCACTCATCTCTCTGATAGTCTTCGTCTTGACCCAGAGGCTATCTCAGAGGAAAGGAAATCTGTACTAAAGATGCTCTCCAGTGACACTGGCAAAGTTGTTGCACATTGATGGCAGGATGTCTCCTGTTATGTTCTTTGATCCGGCGGGTGGGACTGATGGCTGTGGGGATGGGAAGTGGGAGCCATGTTGTACTGTTATGGCCTAGTGATTTCTATTCGGATGGGCTGTCTTTCCTGGCCGGAGCTTCCCTCTGAAGAAGACTATGCCTACCTGGACCTCACCTTATTTGCCCTTTCTACGAAGATAGGACTGACACAAATACTTGTTATTTGCCTTTTTCTTTTGTTTCAGGAGGGAATTTTAGGGCTGTTTCTACTCCTTCCTTTAACATGGTTAATTCTTGCTTATTCCATCAATCTTGTGTTGGAACAATGGAGAAGCAATGTATTAATGCTATATGGCCTCCTGGACCTCTGCGGGTGTCTTCTCAGCATCCTTTCCGCTCACTTACTTCTTATGGAACTTAAGGTCATTAGCTTCAATGTATGAGGCCCTAATATTCCCACTACAAGATCAGCCATCCTACCCCTACTTGAGCACTCTGGCAGCAATATCTGTTTCTTACAGGAGACTTACCTAATCCCTCAGATGTCCATAGAATGCAGTCGCAATAGTTCTCACACCAACATTGGTCTTCTTGTCCCACAAAGAATGGCGGGGTGGCTATTCTCTTCTCCCCAGGCTTTAAGGGAACAATCCTTTCTGCTGTAGCAGAGGTTAAGGGGCGCCTCTTTGCACTCCGTCTTAGAATAGGCACATTTCACTTTCCTCTAGAGAATGTCTATGACCCTGATGAGAGACAGGAATGCTTCCTTACAAGCTCTTTGTCCTCTGTGCTCCAGACCCCTGATGCAGCTGTAGAGATCAGTGGGGACATGAATTTAGTCATGGACACGGACCTGGACTGCTCTGGTCAACGCTCTGCTCAGACAGGGGTTTTCTCTGCAGTTGGTCTCAGCTGGCTCGCGGACTGTGGACTACAGGACGTGTGGCGCCAACTGCACCCAACTACTAGGGACTACACATATTACTCGGCTGCACATAAGATGTACGCACACATTGATCACTGTCTGGCAACCCCAACCCTACTGGCTTACGTGAACGAGGGGGCAGGGTTTTAGACGTATCTTGTTAGGAATTGGCGCCTGCAACGAGTGTGTCTGTTCTTTAGCTGTAGTGTACGTGAGACTGTGCCAACAGGAGGAGGTTGACCCTGAACCCCCTAAATCATAGACCAGAGGTCACACAAAATTGCTGCAAGCCTGTGCACACGTCAATATCAATTGCAGAGTAAGTACTCTGTGTCATAAATTCTCTCAAATGTAACATTCAATTGTACAGAAATGTAATAAAAATGACGAAGAACAATCAGGAGTGTTGTGTTCTTCTTTTAATCCTGAACGGTTGCCCAGCCAAAACGTGTTTCGTCTGGGGAAGTACCCCAAGACTTCTTCAGGGCTTAAGGCAATGAAAAGAAACCTTGTATCTCTCTGCCGGTTGTTAATGAGAGTGAGTATTTGTCCAGACAGATGAGGGGTCCGAAATAAAGACCATAAGGTGGAGCCAAAATAAGGGCTTCACTCTTCACCGGTTGTACTTCCGTCCCGGTTACAAAGGGGAGGTGGGTGATTCTAGGGCACGAGCGGTCCAAAGTAGGGACCATGGGGAGGAGCCCACACCATATTAGGTCTTCCAAATCCCCTGACTTACCCTTGGCACTTCAATAGGGGGAGGCAAATGGCTCCATAGGGATCCTCACTCTGTCATAGACAGCTACGAGGACATCTGCAATATGACTGGCTGCAAATGTTTGTCTGGGAAAGTGGCGGGGAATCTGGTTCGTCAGCACCCAGTCCACAGGTCTGCTGCAGTATTCACCAGGGCCTTCCACGTATTGTACCATTCACAGGCACACATACACCCAGTGCATGTATATAGCATACACACACTGCACAGTACTGTATCCTCCATGTACTGTACCATTCAGAGGTACACATACATAAAGTAGTTGCATTTAACACGCACACACTGCCCAGCACTGTATCCTTTATGTATTGTACCAGATATAGGCACACATACATCCACCATGTGCAGTTATCTTCCACACACTATACCCTTCATGTATTGTACCACTCACAGGCACACATGCACACATCCTATGCATTTATCCTGCACGCACTGCACAGTCCAGCACATCATCCTTCAGGCACTGTACCCGTCACAGGATAATGCAGAACCAGCACATGTGTACACCATGCATGCACTGCTCAGTACTGCACTATACCTGTATTGCGCCTTTCCCAGGCACACATACACCCAGCAGAGATGTACCACTTTTGCGCTGTGCAGCACTTTACACCAATCTGATATAAGCCAAGGGGGATTTAAGCACACAGCAACAGAACTTTAAAAGTGTGTGAGCCTTTGGGCCTCACTTCATTGACACAGGGTAAAAGGGACCTGTTCACTCCTACTGATCACTACACGAAAGGCTGCCACCACCGTGTTCTTGCTGCTTAACTCCTGGAGAAAGCAGTAGCCTTTCCCACTAGGAGGGTAGAGCTTTGGGCTCCCCTCCCGGTCCAACAAGACCACAATCTGTTATGGGACACACGCATGATCCGTGTTTGCCTATGACAACAAAAATCAGCATCAGTAATCCACTCAAGTGCTTTCTGTTGGAAAGGCAAGATGGAGATGGGCATCTGACCCTCTCTTCAATGCATCATATATTCAAAATTGTGTTCAGAAAATTGTCCCATAATGCTTTTCTCACACTTACTCTACAATAGGCTCAGCCACAAAACTTTCCCTGACGTTGATTCCTTTCACAGCCTTCCAATGTACGCCCCTCTGCATCAGGTCGTCCTTGGTCTCTTTTCCTTCTCCCGTGTGAATGCACCTCTTTCCACCTTATCTCCGCCTATACGAGCTGACTGTAACTCCTTCATTCCTCAACTATCTACTGAATCAATACCCCTACTCTTCACTAACAGGGCGTTTGTCCACTTGCAATGCAAAATGTGAAACAAATGACATTCTACAAACTTGCATTGCAATCTAAGCATTAGTTTCAGAAACAAGAACATAAAAAAATGCTGTGTATTCAGGCCTACGACTCAGGCTAAAATAATAAATGAAACATGTTATTGGCATTTAGTATTTCCATAAAGGTATTAGCATTTTCAATAGAGACATTCGCTAAACTATATTAATACGTCTATTTCCACTACATCACAGGTCTATTAACATTCAAAATACATTTAATGGGCTGATGTTTCACATCAATAATGAGCCCCATATGAGTGTGTTACATCGTTTACACGTATTCAGTACAATTCTATAAATCACTGTTAAACTTCACATCGTATTGTGCTAATTCCACTAGAACATGTTAATTGATTCACATATACTCTAACATCTAGTTTCCCCAATAACATTGAAAATAATATGTGAGTGCATAATACAAGTGGTTATATTGCACTCCTAACAGGCACCCCATGTAGGGCACACATTTCCACTCTATCACCATCATGCACTAGATTGTGATTTTGAGAATTCTCCTGTTTTGATTGTAGTTCGCTCTGTGCATGTATACAACTGGAATGCCCTCTGGTTGGAATGTGTCAATAAAAATGGTTTATACAAAAAAACAAAACTCAAAGCCACCTATTAAGGTGGGTGAGTGTATGGTCTTATGCATTGTTTCATCTATACAGGTAGAGTACCCACATATTGTCCCACAAGATGTTTTTCTACTATGGGCCTAATCACAAGTGGGTCCTTAATTTCAGACCCCTGCATAAACCCTGTTTGTGCAGGGGGTGGGAATTTTCTGTGGATTTTAAATTCACAGACCAGAGTTGTAACCAATATATTTATTAATCATATGTCAATTGTTTTAACACCAGCATTTCAATACTTCATAGCTGATTGTTCCATCATTAGTGGTTGTTTCGTATACTTCTTGCCTATCCCCCATGAACAAATAGGCCACATAATGACTACATTGGTCTGGGGCACAGGTGGGATTACGAGTGGCTCTCTCAAAAACTATGAAGAAGCATTCAGGACTGTTGCCGGGAGTGACCTTTTGGAGTACAGTAGATGGCTGCGATCAAGCCTCTTGTGTGTATTAGAATACACCCAACAGGCGGGATCATATCGGTCAGTTGGACTAATGCCTATTGTTGCTTCTCATGGACTAAGATCATCAGCTTCTTGTATCTGCATCACTTCTTAGAGAACATGACCGTCATCTTCTGCCTTTTGCTGTTGTAACTGGACAGCTTGATTTAATTGATCTAATTGTTGTTGCCCGTCTACTAATTTCTGGAACTGTGCCTTCATGGGTATGATCTGGTCCCCTGATTCCACTGCTGACACTAGTTCATGCAGTGAAATTACTCACTGCAAGCCAGGGTGGAAAGTTGTCAATGATTTATTATGTTGTAGTTGGACAAGCATCTTTATTTTTTGATGGATTTTTCTTTGTGAAGTCTATGTGTTGAGATGAAATAGTCTCTGTCTTTTTCTTCCTTAGAACAGCATGTGTTACTTCTTGTTTAATGATGGCTCACCTAGAATATAAAGTCTATCCTTTTGCCCACCAATATCTTTGATCAGATGAGGGTTACTCCTTTTCAGGTCCAAGGGAATGGCTCAAGTTCCTGAGAGAGATGATGAAAGTATTAGTACTCTGTCTTTTACCCTATATACAGCTCCTCTAACTTCAGTGCACTCTAGCCAATCCATCACACCCAGTGTGTGCCTCCTTACTTAGCAGGAGAGAGAGAGATGAAGGAGATATTGGTGCACTGTACGGGACCAGAAATGCAACTCTTGGCCTGACTGTGTGTGCTTGACCTGAGGGTAAGACCTCCTCCTCTTCTGCCTCCCTCCTCCACATCGGTCTGTTGATGTTGCCCTGCCCGTTTTTTTTGACTTGCTGCCTATAATATGTCTGTACATTGGGAATAGTATGGTATGATACTCACAAAGGAGCCTCTGCCTTACTGGTCAATTGCAAACACCTTGGAAAGCAGTTATAACATGGTGAGGGGCTGATGTGTTGGTGTTCCTGGTCCGAGGCCCTTGCTGCTTTGCAACTGCTGAAGCTTACCTTTCTGGTCCAGTAAGCTTTCTTTACAGTCTTGTCTGTGGGCTGACTCCCTTCTGTCCCCCACCCTTCTTCACCACTGTCTTTGCTGTGGGAGCTGAAGAATATTGAAGTAATATCAGTGCTCCTGTAAGGTAACATCTGCTCCTATCATTCATTGATGGTGGTGAGTGAGACATCTTTGTCTCTCCAAACAAGCAGACCATGAGCTCTTTGTGACAGTCAGCTCACTGTGGTTTCATGCTAACGTCTATCCACTAGACACTTGTGTCCTTATCATCCTCCAGGGCGTTTCTCAAGAAGGATCTTTGTCCATTCTAACAAGGAGGATTATATCTGTTACATATCTTTGGTACTTAGTTCGCCATCTCTGAAAACACTTGGTTTGTACATCCAAATCCCTTTATCCTTGACCATGTGTCACTTGTAGCTTTGGAGAAAAGATTTGTTCACAATTTGATTGTCAAGCTCGGCTGTCTTTCTTGAACTGAAATGTCTTATTCCCATATCCATTTCCCCATACCCATCCACCGATGCTCCCTCTGAGGTCCTTGTAAACCATATCAGCATCAATGTCTCTGACATGGTTTCCCATTGACCCTGGTCACAATTTAGCAGTTATTTCCTGTTGGAAGGGCAACCTATATACCAGGTTTTATGAGTATAGTCTCCTTTTTACGGATAACATAACACTGTCATACATGAAATATAGGCACTGTCCATGTGTCATGAACCCACAGGTGTTCTCAGGAACCCCAATGCTTTAAAGTCTGTGCTGCTCTCAAGTCAACTGATTATTCCCAGGATCCCTGAGCTCCAGAGGTTTTGCTGCCTCTTGGCCTTGATTGCCACTGCATACCCCAAAGGTTTTCCCCAGGACATAGGTGCATGGCAGACATCCTCAGTGACTCCCTTGCATGTTCAGTAATGCTCACACTAACCCTTGAGAATCATCTCTCGCTTGAGTATCACGAGTCTTGTGACGTAGCTGTTTTCACAGGAGCAGAAGCCAGGAGACCACATAACATGTCATCCTGGTATTGTTCTCTATAACACTTCATGGGCAATGATGCTTGCCTTCATCTCCAGCTGCGTAATTCTGTGGTTGAATACATTCACTGACTAGGCCACTGTGGAATCTAGCTTTCACCTTCGCGTCTGCAGCTTCTGGCCTAAAAACCAGGATGGAGGATTAAAAAAACAAATTCACATAGTTATTATGCTAACCAATTAAAATGATTAATATTTAAAATAAAGCAACATTACCACCTAAAACCTAAACCAAGTGTAACAAAATAATATATTAGACTAGCGCATAATGTATAAGCCTCCAAAAGACTAACCCTGAAAAGACACCCAACACGGACATGAATGAATAGTCTATTTACAATTCATTGGTATTGTTATAGTCATAGTGGTCCAACACCGGACAATATACAGATTGAATGACTGTAGAGAGGGGTTACAGTTGCTTTACTTAGTTGAAAACCACCTTAGACAATGCTACAAAGCAGCTCATGATACAAGCCACTGACAGTCTGACACGCCCTCAACTCGACAACAAAACTCCGGTCTTCCTCTCTTGCTCTTTCTCTCTTGCTGTCATCCCTGCTTTTGATTGTTAGGCCTCTATGACCCACGTCTGTTCTTTCAGCATTGTATAGTGGGTCAGATATAGCATGAATGGTCCATGTCACTCCTGCAAGCCTGATTTAGAAGGCTAATGTCTGAGTTTGACAACCGGTCCAGTCCCACAGCCATTGGCTAACTCTCCATGTATGATGGAATAGATGTCTTTGTGATGCAACATCTTATAGGGAAGTTGGTACATTTTTATGTTGTTGCTATTTTGTGGCCATAGCCTTCTTGTCAGCTTCCAATACATGGTTCATTTGCAATTTTAGTTCTGACACCATTTGTCGGTGTCCATGCATCTCAAAGTCCAGGGTCAGTAGCTTTCTTCCTATTTACTTTTTTTTTTTAATTTTTTTTTTTTAAATATTTTATTTTGAAATTTTAAGACAAAAAAGAGAAAAACATACAGCTGCAGTTCAAGGAGCGACATTTCGTATACTTAGCAACATGGGCGATACATAGTAGGCTAGACAAAGGCATATATATCACAGTCCTTGCAGGGGTGACCTGGACAGCAACACAGACCCAGTGTAAAGCAGTATCTATAAATCGGAACCAAGGAGGCTTTTGCAGGGGGTAGCGACCCTTGGGGGGGGGGGGGGGATAGGACCTCCCACTCCATTCTCCTCACATCAACACACTCCCATGCCAGGACGAATGGAGACCCACAACCGAAGCGCAAACAGTGCCAGCCCACCCCGGAAACATCCTCGGGCAGCCACCTTCCAGGCGACACAGTTCCCCAGCACGAGCTCACTCAGCAGCCTGACAGTCATCCGGGGCCGTCGACCCATCAAGGAGGTAACATTGCAGTGGGGCCCATATATCAGCGGGCCGTGACGTGGGCGGCATAAGCTCAGAGTACGTACGGATCTGATCTTGACAATAAACAAGATCTCGCAACCAGTCCTTGAATTTTGGGGCCCTGCCCCTGCCCCTGCCCCAGCGACACGCCACTCTCCTTTTCGCAAGCAGAAAGGCAAGTGCGATGAATTTGCGGTGCGCCGCCTGTATGGGTTCTACATAGCCCAACAGGGCCAGGAGAGGGGAGGGCAACAATACTGTGTTGATCATCTTTGATAGCGCCTCAAACACCTGGCACCAATAGCGGTGAACTGCATCACACGCCCACGCCAGATGAAGGAAGTCCGCACCTGGAGCCCGGCATCTGTCGCATCTATCATCCTTACGAAGCTGGTACCTGTGAAGCCTGGCCGGCGTGTAATAGAGCCTATGAAGGTATTTGTAATGTATAATCCTGAGGCGGCTACTGGAGGAGACGCGGCCAGTCTGCATCAGGCAGAATTGCCACTGTTTATCCGTCAACGGGGCCTGCAGCTCGCGGTCCCATTTCTCCCTGGACGCCAACTGCGGCGCCTGTGTGGAGGAGTGGACAAAACTATATATTTTGGAGACGAGCTTAGCTGGAGAGTCATCACTCAGTATACGATGCAGCGGAGCCAGATGCGGGGGTTCCCGGGGGAAGCAGGGCATGAGGGCTCTCAGCCCCTGCCGAAGGCGGAGTTATAGAAAAACATCGAGGGGAGTAGGCTGGATGCTGGCATACATGTGCTCCATGGACCGGAATGTGCCATTGTGGTACAGGTCACCCCATGACTTCACGTGTATAGCGTGAAGTAATTTCTGGAAGCCCGTCTCCTGCAGCAGGGGCATGCTTGGGTGGTAAACCAGAGGCAGGTGCGGTGCGTACACCATGTCCAGCCCTAGGGTGGCAGCCAATCTAGTCCATGCAGTTACAGTACTGATCAATGTTGTGGGCGTCCTATCTCTGCCCGTCACTGGGATGTACAACGCACCTTCTATGGGAATGGGGTGCGCCAGCCAGTGTTCAGCTGCTAGCTGCGGCATATATCGAGGCTGCCGCATCCAAAAGTAGGCATAATGCGCCTGGGCTGCCTGATAATAGAGCTCAAAGTTGGGGATGCCGAAACCTCCCTGATCAAAGGGCTTGATCAGGATTTCCCACTGGAGCCGAGGTGCCTTGCCGCCCCAGACTAATCTGATAAGTTCCGAGCGGAGTTGTCGAAAGAAGAAGGCACCGGGATAAAAGGGAATATTCAAAAAAAGGTACAGCAGCTGTGGCAAGATTACCATCTTAATCAATGAGGACCTGCCAGCCATTGAGAGAGGTAAAGTGATCCATCGAGTGATGGAATCCGTAATACGGGACAGTGCCGTCCCATAGTTGGCCCGCATGAGTTCATCTCTTTTCCACACGGATGCCCAGATATTTAAAGTCCCCCTCACACCAGGCAAGGGGGAAATCAGGCATAAAGCGCCCAGTGGAGGCCGTCAGGGGAAACAGACAAGACTTGCTCCAGTTGATCTGGATACCGGAAATCATGCCAAACCGAATGAATTCCGGGAGGATCGGGTTAAGATTTTCCTTCGGGTCCCGCACGTAGAGGGTGATATCGTCGGCATACATGGAGATTAGTATCTGCCTCTGGAAGCACCTTAACGCTTTGTCCCGATGGTGTTGCCGAAGTTTGGCCGCCAGAGGCTCCATGGCCAGAGCAAATAATAGTGGCGAAAGGGGGCAACCCTGTCTGGTGCCCCTGGTGATAGGGAAGGCAGGAGACACCCGACCATTCACTAACACTCTGGCCATAGGGGCGGTGTATAATAACTTAATCCACGAGATAAATACGGTCGGGAATCCCATGCGCCCCAAAACTTGGAACAGATAATCCCATTCAAGGGAGTCAAAGGCTTTCGTGGCGTCTAGGAACACGGCATCCATGGGCAGATCTTCATGTACCGAGTTAAGGATTGAAAAGAAAGTGCGCAGATTATGGGATGTAGCCCTACCCGGCACAAAGCCGGCCTGATCAGGCAGTATCAGGTTGGGGAGCAACAGCTTGATGCGATTGGCGATGAGCTTAGCTAAAATTTTCACATCACAATTAAGGAGGGAGAGAGGTCGGTAAGAGTCGCAGTCACCGGCCTCCTTCCCCGGTTTGAGGAGCGATGTGATGAGGGCCATGCGCATCGATGGGGGAAGATGACCCACCTCCAACGCATCCTCGTAGACTTCTCTCAACACCGGGGCCATAAAGTCAATATAAGTTTTGTAAAATTCAATGGGTATCCCGTCTATTCCGGCGGTCTTGCCCGACCGCATCTGCATAATGGCCTCCCTCACTTCGTCTAGCTCAAAGGGGGAGCTCAGAAACTCCCTTTGCGTGTCTCTAAGAAGCCATCCCAGGGACACATCCTCGAGGTAGTCATGTAGCTGGAGCTTTCCAACCCTAGTTGACGCATACAGCGCACTATAGTGGGCCACAAACGCATTGAGGATATGCGCTGTATCACCGTAACGTGTGCCGTCCGCCCCGACAATCTCCATGATCGTAGTAGGCGGTCGTGCGAGCCTCATCGTCGCAGCCAGGGCTTTCCCCGGCCTCTCGCCCTCACCGTAACTCCGGGCAACCCAGTACTTGCCTCGAAAGTTTGCCTCCCGGACGGCCTCCGCAGTATATTCCGAGATTTTTTCCCGAATACTCGCCAACGTGGCATCATCAGGGCCGGCCGCCAGAGACGTCTCCAGCGTCTTGAGATCAGCTTCCAAGGTGTGCAGACGTGCCATAATACTCTTCAGGACCCCTGACCCCTTGGCAATGCACAGACCACGCAGGGTCACTTTGAAAGCGTCCCAAATGGTCTCAACGTCCCGCACGGAGTCCTTGTTACGTTTAAAGAAAGCCAAGCATTCCTCCCGGAGCTCCTCTTGAAAAAGGGTATCAAGGAGCATCATGGGCTGCAGCCGCCAGGCCGCCAGAGGAGGGCCGAGCTCCGCCGCCCGCAATGTGACCCGCACTGGCGCGTGGTCCGAGAAAGTTCTCGGAAGGTGTCTCGCTCCAACCAGTGCAACATGAAAGTGTGGGGTCAGGAGGACATAGTCGAGCCTGGCCCAGGAGCGCGCCTGCGCCGTGAAGTGAGTACCCTCACGGCCGTCCACGTGGAGGTGCCTCCATGCGTCAATCAGCCTGTGCTCCGCTATGAGCTCCAGAAGTGTCTCCCGGGACCGCGTGTAATGATGCGAGGCCGGGTGGGACCTGTCCAACGTCGGGGCCAGCGTGACATTGAAATCTCCCCCCCATATGAGGTGCTGCGTTTTCTAGGGTCCCCCAGTCCTCTGACATTCCACGTGAGTACGTTCAGATCAGCGTCCCCCATAATCAGGTCAACACTAAACAGGCAGGAAGTGCAACGGCAAAGGGGCCTCTCTCAGTCATCCCACATCCGCCGCACACATCATCCACTCTACAGACCCTGCGACAAACCACCCCCGTTCCACAGTCTACTACATCGGCCAGGCCTAGGCACCATCCACCTCCTACAAGTGCGCACACTCCGCGTCCCACCGGGGGACCTATACGCAACCGCACAGCAAGAGCTTGAGACATTTTCTTGAACGACAACATCTTGAACACAGCTGCAGCAAACAGAACAGCAACATTAAGAAACATCCCCGGACTCCCACCCACCCAGGCTGTCTGCACCAGCACAAACCCCGCACCAAGCTCAGTTACTGAGCCAATGGGAGGAGCGAAGCCTGTAACCCTACAGAGCTTTGAACTGGGACCCCCCCCTATCGCCCCGAAACCAGCCCTACAACGCCCCAGAGCTACGGAATTTTATTTATTTATTTTTATTTATTTTATAACACTTGTAAGGCGCACAGCTACCCACAAAGGGTTTCCCGGCGCCGGATCAGCGTCACGTACAAACGTCCACTGGACAAGGAGCAAACTTGAAACACATTATTTATCGAACAACCAGGTCTTTATACTTTTTCTAAAGCTCATGAGATTTTCCTCCTTACGTATATGGATGGGTAAGGTGTTCCACAGAACTGGGCCCAAATAGGAAAACGATCTTCCGCCTATTCTGGCCCGCTTGAACCTAGGTACCACAAAATTCGCAGCAGTGCCTGAACGGAGGCTGCGATTGGGAAAATAGAGTTTAGCAAGGTCCTGTAAATATTTAGGGGCGATACCGGCTTTGATTTTAAATAAATAAATCAGGGTTTTGAACCGAATCCGGTTTTCGACCCTGAGCCAGTGCAGGTCCTTAAGATATTTGGTGATCCCAGCGGATCTGGGGATTCTGCAAAGCAGTCTGGCAGCGGCGTTTTGCACCAGTTGCAGCCGTCTTATTGCCACTTTATTTGAACCCAGGTACAAGATGTTTCCGTAGTCAAGCCGAGATGTCACTAAAGCATTGACTACGGTCTTCTGGGTGGAAGGGGGTAGCATCCAGGCAATTTTACGAAGCCATTTAAGAATGGCAAAACATGTGCCAGCCACTTTGCTAGCTTGCTGTGTCATAGATAAATTATCATCTATGATGACTCCGAGGTTTCTGACCTGAGAGGCAGGAGGAGGAAGTTTGCCAAACGATAATGGCCAGTGGAGATCGCTCCACAGCTCTTTGCTATTTCCCAGGAGGAGGACCTCCGTTTTTTCCCCGTTTAGTTTGAGTTGGTTAACTGACATCCAATTAAATATTTCCTGGAGGCCTATTTTCAGTGCAGATGGAGCAGATGAATCGGATTTTGAGAGAGAGAACAAAATTTGAGAGTCATCTGCATAAGTCATTAAGACAAGGCCAAATTTTTCAACTAGACCTGCCAATGGACGAAGGTACAAATTAAAAAGCAGCGGGCTCAGTATCGATCCCTGTGGCACGCCGTGAGGAGAGTGGAATATCTCAGAGCATGCCTCCGAGGAAGAGATCTGAAAGGTGCGGAGGGATAAGTATGATCTTATCCATTCAAGTGCCTTGCCCTCGACACCATTCTCCCCCAGCCTGTCAAGCAGTATGGAGTGAGAAATGGTGTCGAAGGCCGCACTTAAATCCAACAGGACCAGTGCTACCGTTTGGCCATCGTCCATGAGCTCCCTAATTTTTTCTGTGACCCCAAGTAGGGCCGTCTCAGTGGAGAAACCACTCCTAAAGCCAGATTGGGACGAGTGAAGAAGCTCGTTTTTTTCCACATAGGATGAGAGTGCTTTGTGGATGTGCCTCTCAAGGATTTTTGAGAAGGCAGGCAGCAATGAAATTGGGCGGTAGTTGGCCAGTATCAAAGGGTCTGCGCCCGGCTTTTTAAGTAGAGGAGTGACCATTGCATGTTTCCATAGTGCAGGGACTGAAGCCTGCTCAATGGAGGCGTTCAGTAATTCCGCTATGGGGACCAAAGTCGAGTCCTCTAATTTACTTAAAATACTTATAGGAATAATGTCACGTGGGGAGCCTGATTTAATCGATTTTAGGAGTTCCTTCAGTGTATTCAGATTAATGGGAGGCCAGGCCCCGAGATGACAAATTCCTCTGAAAACTTGAGGGATGTTAAAGTGTTTATGCGTGGTTATACTGTCCCTATTGATGTTGGAGACAATGTTATCAATTTTGTCAGTAAAAAATGAAGCCAAGTCTTGACATTGCTGGGTGTTAAGGGGGGTAGGTTCCGCTCTTGAATTTTCACCAGCCAGCTCCCTTACGATATTAAAGAGAGTCTGAGATTTATTTACGGCCATATTAATGCTGGTGGTCACATAGCATGCTTTAGCTTTCATGCATGCTGAATGATAGCTGTTTCTGGCTTTACGGTAGACTTCTTTTTGATGGAGTTCATAGTTTTTTCGCCACTGCCTCTCAAGATTCTTACATATGGATTTTTCTTTCTTGAGAGCTTCAGTATACCAGGGGGCAGGAGGGCGATGTATTTTCCCTTTACAGCGGGATAAGGGTACACAGGAATCCGCTGCATCATTTAGCCATCTTTGTGTGGCTTCTGCTATGCTATCCATGTCTCCATCTAGGCATGGATGATCTTTCCTCAGCGCATTATTAAGATCCTCCAAATTTAAGGATTTCCAATTTCTCCTACGGGATTCTAGCTCGGTCGTAACTGGGCGATGTATAGGTTTAAGTGAGATGGCAAAACGTAAAAGAAAATGATCAGACCAGAGAACGGGCGTAGTGTCAAGCCAAGAGAGTTCCTTCATGTTTGTTATGATAGGGTCTAACAAATGTCCAGCTCTATGTGTAGGACCCTTGTTGCGTACCGTCATATCTAAAACCATGAAGTTATCTATAAAGTTCTTACAGGTCTTATCATTACCGTCTTCAAGGTGAAGATTTAAATCTCCAAGGACCGTGTAATTTTGAGCATTCAGATATTCGGGTAGGATAGAATTTACCAAAGAGTCTGACCAGGCAAGATTTTTTACTGGCGGTCGATAGACCAGTACGCCGGAGAAGGTGAAATTGGGACTAAGAATAATTTTAAATAATGCCGCTTCGCAGTTGGGAATATCTACAGGTTCGAAGTTACATACAAAATCTCTACTGTAAATAATAGCAATGCCCCCTCCTATTTGTCCTACCCGATCCCTCCTTACAATAGCATAATTCGGGGGGAGGGCCATGGCAACGTCCGGACCTGATCCTTCATGAAGCCAGGTCTCGGTTAAAAATAAAGCGGAATCCCGCTGAGCCCTGAGTCCCGTCACACCGCCCCCCACCCACTGAAGCAACCCCAACTCGCCAGAAATGTCTCCCCACCCCCCACCCATCAGTGCCATCAGAAAGCTCAACAGGAGCAACTCAGTCATTGAAGTCAATGGGGTACACCCTACAGGGGTCATCCAGAGGGCACACAGATCCACCCCTCACTGCCCATATCCCACCATAGTCACAGAGGGAAGGGAGAAGGGTGGTGCCTGGCATACATTACCGATCCCCGACCGGCACACGACCAGCACAGCTCGATCATTCTTGACGCCGCCCATCAAGAGGGCCCGCAGTGGCGGGCAATCAGGGAAATACAGAGAAGCAGCACATTGTTGTAAGGGAATGATCCCGGTTACCCACAGGCTAGCAGTCAATGTCCGTTCTCTTGGGCCGCGTCCTCCTCATCAGGTCGTTCGTTCTGCATCCTCCGCAGAGATTTCAGAAAGTCCTCCACCTGCTGCGGGTTCATGAAGAAATGTTGCTTCGCTTGATGGGTGACCCGCAGCTTCGCCGGATAAAGCAACGCATAGTCGATTTGGAGAGCTCGCAGCTTTTTATTAACATCCACGAATTTACGACGTTGTTCCTGAACAACAGGCGTGAAGTCTGGGAAGACGGTGAAGCTGACACCGTCGCATGACAGGTTCTGGTTCATACGTGCAGCCCGCAACGCAGCATCTCGGTCACGGTAGTTTAGGAGCCGCGCGATGATGGGCCTAGGTGGGGCACCTGGACGTGGTCGCGGTCCAAGTGAACGGTGCGCCCTCTCCACGATGAACTGTTTAGAGAAGGCGTCCGAGCCAATGGAGGCAATGAGAATCTTTTCCACGTATTCCTCCATGCGCCCTGTATTGGTGGACTCTGGCACACCCACCACGCAAATATTATTACGCCGACTGCGAGCCTCCAACTCCTCATTCTTAGCAGCAATAATCCGCAGGACATTGTCCATTTTTGTTAACTGCGTGGAGTGGGAAGCAGTCGTATCCTCGTTCTCCGAGATCCGCCGCTCGGCCTCAGTGAGGCGCTCTTCATGGGCATCGACTTTCTGTGCGAATGCATCCATACGTGAAGAAAGACGGTCCACCTTATCCACAACGGTGGCAAATCCCTGCCTCATCTCCCAGAGCATCTGTTGCATATCCATTGGCGGCGAGGCCGCGTCCGCGCCGGGCTCCGGGGGGGCCCGTGCGTCTCCAGCGTCCTGCGCACTCCGCAGCCCGGCTTTTGCAGCCGGGGCAGCAAAGGACAGCTTCGACTGTTTATTATCCTGCTTGCCCATCGCGGGCTCGTTGTAGGGGGCTGCCCCACCCCCCAGAGGAGCCAAGGTCGCCCCCGCCTCAGGCAAGACAGGAACAGGGGCTCAGAGCGGGCAGTTCAGCCCCCGTCGGTACCAGAGTCGACGACGGGCCACACGGCAGCGCAGGAGCAGTCCAGGAAGGGAGCTTCTTGCCAGTCCACACCCTCACAAGGGCAGATCCGGTCAACGCTTCGTTGCGGACCTCGGCCGCCAACTCGCAAGAAGGAGGCAATCCCACGACGATTCACCCCCCCGCCAGGAATCCCAGCAGGCGAACAGCAGAGGGCCCTCAGGCAAAAGGAAGGAACTGCGTGGGGGGGTGGTAGGAGCAATCCCCAGGGGGGCCTCAGCAGCAGTGGAGTCCCGGTCAATGCAGCACCGGAGCGCCGCTACGCATCTCGCCGCAGACACCAGTCCAGCCGAAATCGCTGCCCAGCGCCCCCCAAGCCAAGTCTCATGGCCCCGCCGCAGCCCATTCAGCAGTATGGCTACCCATCCGCCAGGGGGGCACAGATCCACGGGCAGCGAGGGGTCCGAAGCACCTCCGGTGGCGAATCGGCCAGGGCACAGGGGGGGGGCAGCTCACCCTCCACGCCACGCAGAGAGACTTCTCCGGCCACCAGCACAGTCCATCCACAGGGCACAGTTCCCAAGTCACGTCAGGAGCGCTTCCGCCCCCGTGCCGCCTCCTGCACACAGGCCGCCTCCTCGCTCCCCGCTCCGGCGATCTCCGCGACGGCAAGGGACAGGCCGGGGCCTACCCGCCTCGTGGTCAGCACCGGGATCGCGTAGTTCTAGCACCCGGCCTCCGCCACCACCACGCAGCAGCCGTTGTCCCGGCGTAACTTGCGGCGCCTCTCGCTCCGTTCCCGAGCGTCTCTCGGCTCCCAAACTCCTGTCGGAGTTGCAGGGGAACAGCAGCTACCTGAACATCTGGTCACGGTCCGGCAGGCGATCAGATAAGGAAGATAATTGCAGGATATTTAGGCCAGGCAGCAGGAGCCTCACTCGAGAGCGGCCATACTGCGTGCGCGCCCTCTAGCGCCCCCTTTCTTCCTATTTACTTTATTAAATCAGACATAACACTGGTGTCAGAGCTAAGTTACCATCATATGTTGCTGCAGGAGCGATGTGCAATCCATTAGTCTCATTCCTCGTCAATTGTGCAGAACATGTCCAATATTCAGCTCCATACTGAAGGCGACGAGGGGGAAAGGTGCATAGGCATATGAGAGAATACACACAATAGCTGCCATCAGGTTGTAGTCATACAGCTCGTCTGGTCAAATGAAAGCTCTCTTGTGTGGTCCTGTTCTGATGTCATACACACAGTTGTTAAAGCTTCACAATTTGGGGAACAGGACAGAAACAAAAGTTAGCTCTGGATTTGTAAGTATCTCTGCAAAGGCCCGAGAGACCGCTGATTCAACACAACTCAGAAGGGAAGGCAGAGTGCGATTGCATAGATGTAGCGGGTAGTTCAAGAATCCCACAGTAGCTTTAAAATCCACAGAAATAAAGGTAACTCTCAGTAGCTAATCAATAACCTGATACCTCTGAAGGCTGCTCTAGAAGAGGTCAAAGAGTTCCAAAAATATAGAGAAATTCTTTGAAGTGACAGTGCGGAAAAAGTTCCAAGATGCGCCACAAGCAGAAAGCCTCTGAGAAGATGTACTCAACATCCGACTTGAACACTGTCTCTGCTGGAGAGCTAGGAACACTGGTGAAGAGCTGAGCTCAAGCAGAAGCGTCCTCTCATCAAGAGGGAAAGCAAAGCACCTGGCCACGCCTTGGGAGTGGCTTTTAAGGTCTGCTGGATCCTCAAAGCCTGCAGTAGAAACCTCAAATCCCAGTGCCTTGAATCCAGCATGGACATGCCCAGCTGACTACCATGGCCTATCTTCAGAGCTGTATCCTTTCCAGTCTAGTAGTTAAAACCATTGTTCTCCGATGAGCCTGGAGTCCAAAATGGCTTTAACCTCATAATCCACATGACCATCCACATTTACTGGAGGAGGAAGTGAATCAGGTGTACTGTGTTTATTATAGTGCAGGAGCAACAAAACATGAAAAACTGGAAGTTCTAGGAGATCATCAGGCAGAACTAACTTAGCTGCCACAGGATTAATCTTAGTTCTTTGCGTAAGGGATGTAAAAAGTGAAGAGTACAGCTATGCACGGTGTAGAACTGTGGGGACATGTCAGAACTGATGACCTCAGAAAAATCAAAAATAGGTTTGTGAGGAGCATTCTTAATCTCCCGCAGAGTGCCCCCAAATCCTCCAACATTTAAACGTGGGTATTCTTTTGATTAACCAACATACTATGTCCTGTCCCATCATGTATTGGCATGGAATCTGCTCAACAGACGAGTTGGAATCCTACAGATTCTCAATTAAATTACTCTTAAAAACTCCAGACTGTGTGAAGGTTGCCTAGTTTGCCTGTATAAACCTATGTTGTATGATACCCTGGTTATTGCAAAGCGAGTCCCTCGCTCCTTGATTTGAGATCGTCTAAAGGAGCATTTGTGGTTTAGGGAACTGAAACATGTCAAAGCAGGGAGCCTTACTGACCTCTTTCTAGATATTAATCTTACCCCTGTTCATGAATTATTTTTTGATATTCTCCCAGGACTTACCTACCCCATTGCAACTCTTTCTAAAATGGAGGTATGGGGTCCTGCCAGTGAACAGTTTCTGCATGGGATGGGGCGTGAAGTACTGTGGCTCCAGCATGTGCACCTTTGCAATTTGGCAAAGGAAAGTCTTCATCATTTTGCCTTTTTCTGTCCCTCATACGTTAGGCAATGTAAACAATGGCTAAAGTCTTGTGTAAACCTCTGAGGTTTTGTCATTATATCCCTGCACTTCATACTTTACGCTCAGACACTAGAGTGGTGATTGTTGTTGGAATGACAACATTTTTGCATGCTACTTGGTTCATCCGTACCCGTAATATCAAAGCAACAAATCAGTGGTGCCTTCATGTCATTCTTTCTCTCACTTTACCTGTAATCATCCAGAATGATGTTTTATATCTTATCAGGGGTTCTTCTTCTGTTACCTCTCACATGATTGTATGACTGTGGGACTGTCACGTAGTATGTGATTGATGGTATTTGTTGTTTTAAACTAGATTGATTGTTTTATATCTTTTTGATCTTGCTGTGTTATGTATTATTGATTATTGTTTCCGAAATAAACATTTTTGATGATGATGATGATGAAAAAAAGTGTGGAATCTAATTTTCTTGGTCCTTTTAACTGTAGGTGCTTGGTGGCAAACCAAACAATATCTCCAGCCTGGTATTGAGGTACTGCATATCAGACGTTATTTGGCTGCTTCTAGTAAGCAATTTTGGCTTCTTGAAGATTTTTTTAGCTTGCTCCAAAATGTACTAGAGATGCTTATGGTATGTTTTCAGTGAGGGCACCTGGTTCTTCACTTGCACTTGCAATGGAATGGATTTCGGATGGCACCCAAAAAGGCAAGAGAAGGGTGAAACCCCTGGAGTGGGCTGTCAATGTAAGCAAACTCAGCAAGACTAAGATCTTCTACATAGTCAATGTTACAGGTTGTCAGCAAGCATCATAGGAACTGTTCCTTCCCTTAGTTTTTTACATGCTTTGTTTGCCCATCGCTCCCCAGATGGTTGGTCAAGGATAAACAGACATCAGTCTCTAAAGATGTACATGAAGCACATCAGTGCTTTGCCGTGTACAGAGGTTCACATTTGGAGATACTAGCAGCAGGAACCCCTGATGAAGTTGCTCAATGAGGCCGATTACGATGTCGTGCAGAAACGTTCTGCCTGACACCGACTCGGAATCGGGACTGCCAATGACGAAGCGACTGAACGCTGTTCGGTTGGAGTCCCATTGTTCCCTATGGGAGCCCGTGTTTTGCCCGACAACTGTCCGTAACACAGGCTCCTATGTGGAAATTGGGGGGGTAGCGGAAAACCCTACACCGTGTCGCAGGCATCCCAATGTGCCAGCAACACAGTACAGGGTTTTACAGGAGGGTCCCTTAGGTACCCCCTCAGCCCCCAACTGGAGACCTCAGGATGAAGAGGGCCATGCTAGGAGCTCCCAAAGTCACTTTCCGACAGCCTTTTTGTGTCAGACAGGCTAACTTGGAAAGGCTGTTGGAAATCAACATCGTAATCACGAGTTCTGAAACGATGTCCATAACGGTGTACGATGCGGTTCCGACCGAAACAAATTCTCCGAGAGCCAGTCGGAACCGATTCGGAATGACCACGCAGTTTACCTTCCGACAGCGAACATTGTAATTGGTCGGGCGGATTGTAAACCACTGAGTTGGTTGGAAGGTTTCCGACACGATCAAGGAGAATCCCACTGTCGGTCAGAGCCTTTCCACCCAACATTGTAATCGGCCCCAATGTGTTGAATAAAAATACCTGCCGAAGCATCCGCTTTGGTGTTTTTTGTTTCTGGTCAATATGTTCTGGTAAGGTCAAACTCACAGATAATAACGTGCAGCACAATTGTCTGGAGGCAGTGCCTGTACTAGAAATGCTGGGTTTTGTGGTCTGAATAAATGGATAGGTGATGGCAAGCCCCTTGGACATAATATCTTAATGTTGGAAGGCTGATTTAATGGCTCATAGCATCTTCTCCACAGTGCCGTAAATTGTGTTTGGTGGGCAGCAGCTTCCTGGAAAAAGATGCTGCAGCATGAAGCTGTCCGGTCTAAGGGTGTGATAGGGAAAATTCTCCAGCAATTGCAAATTGAGATGCATCAGTCTTCAGCAAGTATGGAACTGTAGGTGTTGGATGTCTGAGGACAGTTGCTGAAGTTTATGGAACAAAAAACACAATTTTCGGCCCAGTCGACTACCAGAGTTCTGCTGAAACTGAAAAAAAGTCAGTATTTATACACTTCTTCACAGTTAGAGTTAAATTGGTTGTCAGTAAGTTGAGGCCTATACAAACATAAGACCTGGTTTAGAGTTGGCAGACAGGGTACTCCATTGAAATCCCAATAAAGTGCCCTGTCCATTAAACACTTAGTCCACAAGTCCAATTTTGAGTTGGGTGGACCGCCAGGTTTACTCCATCTGCCAAAACTTTCCCTTGACAGCTTGGGGAGTAATGGCTGTCAGGAGGTAAGCCGAATTTAGAGTAGGAGGTTGGGTGGCTTTTTTTTTACTCTCTGTCACTTAGAGGAACATCCTGGCTGTGAGGAATAGTAAAAGTAAAAAAACAACCCCACACCGTGGGAGAAAACTCCCTCGGTGTTGGGGCCATTAGTTTTTACTTTTCCCCCAAAAACTTCCTAGGAGATTGTTTTGTAAAAATAAAACTTTTTAAAAGTTTGGTGTAAGTGTCTGTTACCAATGATGATCACACCAATCTGTTAAATTTCTTTTTATGAACTGCAGTGAACACGCTTCATACAAAAACATACCATTTACAGCAGGTTCGGTGGTTAGCTCTAAATTTGTTGGGCAGTGTAAAGGCAGGATGACAGACATAAAGTCCTGCGCCATCCTGACTACCTTTACTCCTTTCCAAAGATGATGTGTTATGGGAGCAACATTACTGGAGAAGTTAGACTGTAAAGATTTGCTAATCCTAGGAATCTTTGAACTTCCTTGAGGCAAGATGATGAATGCCAGTTCAAAAGAGAATCAACCGTTCTTTGGCCCATTTGTATCCCTGTGGGGTTGTTAGAGAATCATAGAAAATTCAACACTCGTATTGTAGAAATGGTGTTTACATAGACGTTATATAGATGCCCACACATATACCCAGAAAGTACTGAACGCTCTAATTTAAAGGAAAAAACTGGAATGCTGCTGCAGCATTGCAAAACCCAAAAGGCATAAAAGCGTAAATATAGAGACCATATTTTGTACAAAATGCAATCTTCCTCTTGTCTTTCGCGCAAACTCTGACAAGTTGGTACACCCCAGGAAGGTCTTGTTTTCTATAAATGGCTGCCTATTGCACTTGGTCCAAGATCCCTGGAATAAAGGGTAATGGGTACCTGTTATTTAAGGGTGAATTTAGTTTGCACTTGCCAGAGGGATCTAACTTACTGTCGGACATTGCTGTTTTTCCTGAACCTACAGGTTTGTATCTAGTGTTATTACCACTGGTCTGATTGATTTAGACTTTGCTGGACAGTTCTGAATGAAGTATCCTGCTTTGCTGCAATATAAGCACAAATTCTGCTTCCAACGCCTCTCTTTCTCTTTGGTCAGTAGAACACACACCCCTACAATCTGCAGGAGGTGCAGTTCATTCTACTTTTCTTCCTGACAAATGACAGCCAGTCACGGCCGGCATGGCTCGCGGGTGGCGGGGCAGGCGGGTCGCGCAGGGGGAGGTGTAATGGTTGCGCATATTTGTTTAAAAAAAATAAATAATTAACTTACCGTTGCTCCGGGTCCCGCGTCTTCAGTCCTGCTCTTCTCTGGAAAGAAGCACAGCCAGGCCCTACTAACCAATCACAACGCTGCAATGCAGCGTTGTGATAGGTAAGCCACCCAGGCATTGTGATTGGTTTTGAGCGCCCTGGTTGGACGTTCAACCAGGGAAAGGGAGCCTGGGCTTGTTCTCCATGCCGGCTGGAATGCAGCCTGCATGGAGAAAGGGGAAAGTGCGCATGACTGGTTTGGGCAGCCCGAGAGGGCCGACCAAACAGTCATTATGCTCTCAGGAGTGGGAAAACCACTCCTCTCCTGCCCTGCTCCTTGAGCAGAGCAGAAACCCGCAAAGCAGCAGAACACATCACAAAGCATAAAATGATAATAATTTGAAGTTATTATCATTTTATGCTTCTTTACACTGCTTAAAAGCAGTGGGGTGGCGATGCTCCTCCGCCTTAGCGGAGGAGCAGCACTGATGACAACTTGTTTAGGTTCTCCCTTAGTTTTGGCTCTTTTCTGTCTCCAAGTCTGTGATTCAGTTTCACTCATAAGTTAATCAGGACTCCACAGGTGCCTGTTGTGATGGCCCAGATAAAAAAGGAAGAAATGTTTCCCTTTAGGTCAGTTTGTTCCTGCAACCAATCGATTGAACATGGTTAGATAAGAATGGTGATTCATATTTCCTTGTTTTAAATTGCATAACTCATTATTGACTGCCTACATATATATTAGGGATTAGTTCTCTAGACAAATAGTCTGTAACCCAGTCTGAACGCTAGCTAGAGTGGTTGTGGCAGGAAAGTTCTGACTGTCGTCCTTTAGGACCATTGCCTTATCGTGAACGTCCAAAGTGTGGCCAGGAAGCCTTGGATCCATGTCTTTTGGGCAACAAGGTTCTTAGGGATTGACTTTCTGTCTGAGTCAAGTAACCACTAACCTGTACATGGGAATGCTGCTGCAGAACGAAGTCCTGAATACTAGCTAGAGTGGCTGCTGCAGAAAAGTTCTAACTGTTGTCCTCTAGCGATGTGGCTGTACCTTGAATGCATAGAGTATGTTCATGATCCATGTTGTTAAGGCAACAAGGTTCCTGGGCTTGGCATCAGTCAACGTCAAGTTACCATTAACCTTTATATAGAATGTTACTACAGCAACCACGTGGAACCCAACAGTCTGCTTCTCCATCAACAGTGCAGAACGCATCCAAAAGTATGCTCGATACTGACGGCGAAGAAGAAGGAATGGGGATAGGAATATGAGAGAAGGTACACAAGAGACATTGTTTGGTTGTAGTCAAAGAGCTCATCTAGGTCTCTTAGTTGGTGTGAATTCTGTCACTAGTAATGGCTGTTTTGTACAAAACAGAATACAAGACAACTGTTACTCTCTGCTTTTACATCAATTTCAGATGAATGCAATGGTTTCCTTTACATGGATTTCAAATGAATGTTAACATTCTGCAGAAACTGAAAAATATCCAAGAATCATTCTACCAACAATGCATTACAGTAAGCACTCAACATATCAATGGCACAGTACCTTTATCTTAGTAGCGCCAAGGGAATTATTTTGAGACTGGTCCTGTTCGTATGGAGCTGGACAGTAGACTGCTTTGACTGCAAGATAGCTGTCCTGCATAGTTTCATAGTCCCTGTGACTCGCTGCCTGCTGGAGTTTGTCGCCCAAAGTGGGTTGGAGTAGTTGTTTACAACTTTACACATGCTTTCAAAAGTTTTTTCAAGTAATTGCTAACCATGGTACATGCTAATGCTTTTTTGCAATTTGAATGAAAATCCTTGATTTATTACTCCCTTATTAATTTATGTTTGAGCAACCCTTCCAGTGGATTTTGTTTGTTTGGTGTCACACATTTAATAAAAATAAGAGCTTGTTTTATTAATGGGTGTTGGATTCCCTTTGTGTTGTGTTTCTTTCTTGTTCAACTGTTTTGGTACTTCTAAATGCTTTCCACTGTTCCTTTGACAAAGTCTGCCGGCTCAAAGCTTAGCTACAGAAGTTGAACTAAGGTTTTGCAAATGAGCCTGACTGACCCACAACAGGTTTGCAAGTTTTTTACCCAGTGAAGTTGCACAACCACACCATACAATAAACCACTTCCCTCACTCACATAATGGAAACAATTCTACCAAGGTCTTAAAAAATTCACACTCTCTATGACAGAGATAGGCACAGAATTGAAACAGGATAGTATGATAGAACTAAATGTTGGAAATATAGAAGCTAAAATGGGAACTGTCACAGTGTTCACTATAGAAGAATGCTATGTGAGAAGAAATCATACAAAGCAGAAACATCATAATTGCTGATGTTTTATTTAACATCCTTTAATTCAGCTTGTTGAAGAATAAAAGACAACCAATTACATTTATAGGCTCTAAGGTTATGTACCTCAGGTGTGGTGTTATATTTTCTGTAATGTAGGAAACCCCACCTTTTGCTTTGCTTTCTTGAATGTACTTTTTATTTTTGGACCTTAGATAAGTGATATTTTGACCATTGTTCGGTTGATACTTGCTACACAGCTCCCAACTATATGAGATTGCCTAAAAAATGAAATGAAAAACTGTTTTTTAATTTAATTTGTTTTTATTTTAAACTTTATTTTTGAATTTACAAATTAAAAATGCAAAGAAAGGAGAGGAGGAGCCTAGCGCGCATCCAAGATGGTCGCGTGAGCACAGGGCTCCCCGGACCCTTTCTGCTCCTCGGAATAAATCCTGAGACTATCCTGAGTTGGTGTATGGAATCTGAGAGAAGAAGACCAGCTGACTATATATCTCTTTCCAAAATTCTAATCGGACCTGGGAATCCTGAGTTATCGTCGCCGGAACTTTTGGGACCCACCCGACGGAGGAGGCCGGGGTGGAGGTGACCCGTGGGGCCGGGCTGCAATTGAACAACAGCGGCCTCAGCGCGGTGCCAGTCACCGATTCAGCACTTTCGGTTTCGATTTTGGCCTTCAGGAGATCAGCTGGCGTGCGTGCTCAAGGTGGCGGGGTGCCTCTTGGGCCTCTGCCCGAGGTTTGCTTCCATCTGCTACGGACGGGTCTGACGCCTCCGACCCCTGCACCGACAGTTTGTGATCCTTTCCCTGGCGCCCGTGCACCCCTTGATCGGAGGTCCCATTGAGTGACGGCGCTCACATGGCGGGCAAAGGGGGACCGGAGGGGCGCAAGACCAAGGCTTCACTACGCGGGGGAGCGGTCCAGAGCAACAACATGGACCGCTATACCCAGGGCAGGGGGTCCCCTGGCGCTGCTGGCCTCTCCCCGGATGCTGCGGGGGGAGGCACGACCGTCGCTGCGGAACCTTCCCTACAGGACATTATGGGCGCCATCGAGGGCATCAGGGAAACTATCGCGACGCAATATGAGGCCCTGGCCCGTAAGATCGACACTGTCGCGATCGACGTCACCCTGATTCGGGCCGACCTCTCTAAAACCAACGAGAAGGTCCAGGCCCTTGATACACGGACCTCCACCTTGGGTGCGGAGGTGTCGGATCTGCGGGCCGCGCTTGGGGACATTCGAGTGGTCAACGACCACATGGCCCGGCGGCTTGAGGACTTCGAGGGACGGGCCCGACGCAACAATATCCGTATCATTGGGGTACCGGAGTCCTCCGACAGCCGCCCGGTGGACCTCGTGGTCGAGGAACTTATCCTGCAGCAGCTGTCCCCGGTTGGCCTAAGTAAATTCTTCGCTGTGGAGCGGGCCCATCGGGTTCCTGGCGGCCGGCCGCGGCCGGGGGCCCCCCCGAGGCCTATCGTGGCTAAACTGTTCCACTACAGGGACCGCGATGCTATTCTGCAGGCTTCACGGACCCGAGGCCCGGTCCGCTACGAGAACTCGATCGTCAACTTTTACCCGGACTTCACGCAACTGGTCCAGAAACAGCGGATGGGATTCCAGGGGGTGAAGCGCCGTCTCCGCGAGCTAGGCCTGAAGTATTCGATGCTCTACCCGGCGAAACTTCGAGTGGAGCATGGAGAGCGGACAGTCTTTTTTGACACTCCTGTGGCCGCAAGTGACTGGCTGGACTCGCTGCCGGACGGGGGTGGCCGGCCCGGGCCCTCTGGGGGCACCGCAGGTGACGGGTCCCCTTAGACTGACTTTTGGTCCTTGCTTTTGCGTTTTTGCACTGTACAGTTGGGTCTTACTTCTTTTGCATACTGTGTTTTACCAGGACCCGTGAGGGGTGCGGGCGGGTTCGGGTCCCTTTCCTCCTCCGGGGTCTTTTTGTAGAATGGGGTTAGCGGGGCGACAGGCACACTGCAAGTTGGGGGGGGTCTTAGGCCCGCAGGGGTGCAGGGTGGGGGGCGGTGGACTTGGGGTGGGGTTGGGGGGGAAGAGGGGTTGTTTAGTTGTGTGTTTTTTATTTACAGGGCGAGGAATTGATTTTTATCCATATTTGGGAGCGGTGCTGCGGGCTGGGGGCTTCTTGCTCTATTGGAGGGGATGGGGGGAGACGGGTTGAGGCTTATGTCGTGGAACGTCAATGGGTTGGGGGACCGTATTAAGCGGGGTGTTGTACTGCAATATTTGCGCCGTTTGACTCCTGATGTGGTGTTTCTCCAGGAGACGCATTTGGTCGGCAATGTCTGCCATGCGATGCACAGAGGGGGATACCGCCTCGTAGCCCATTCTGGTTTCACAACTGGCTCCAGGGGGGTGGGCATTCTCCTGCGAACCTCCCTTCCGGTGGAGATCACGAGGATAGTCTCGGATGACAGAGGGCGCTATGTTTGTCTGATTGGGAGGTGGGAGGGGCAGCCCCTTACCCTGGTTTCAGTCTACGTCCCCCCGGGCCTCCAGAACTCCACCTTTGCTGATTTGGGTCGAATGTTGCTTGACCTCCCGGACGGCCTCCTGCTCATGGGCGGGGACTTTAATTCTGTGGTTTCGGGTGAACTGGATCGTCACCCACCGAGGACCCTCCCCGCTGCCCAGTCATGGCTGGGTGGGATGTTGGAGACCTTCGGCTTGGTGGATAGTTGGAGACTACTGCATCCGACCCAGTGCCAGTTCACTTTTCATTCGGGGGCGCATGGGAGTCTCTCCAGGTTAGACTACTTCCTTATGCCAGCGGCGCAGACTGGTCGGATTCGAGAGGTCAGACACCTGGCGCGTGGTATCTCCGACCATTCTCCGCTGTGGCTTCTCTTTGACACCGGGCCGCGGTCCGCAGGGCGGATAGCTCCCATTAACCCCTGGTACCTGCGGGACCCTGTGACTCGTGACAGCCTGGTTAAGGCCACGGACCAATACTTCAGTGAAAACGAGGGGTCGGTGTCGTCTGCGTTGTCCCTTTGGGAAGCCTTTAAAACTGTTATACGCGGACACGCCCTCGCCCAGATAGTGGTGGCCAAGAAGGTTAGGAGCGAGGCGGTGGTGAAGCTGGAGACTGACGTCTCGGGGCTGGAGTCGGCCTTGGAGGCGAATATTACTCCGGACGGGCTACATGCCCTTAGCCTGAAACAGTTCGAATATAGGTCCCTGGTCACTGACGCGGCCAAAACTATGTATAGGGAGCAGCAGGGCCGATTGTATGACGCGGGGGACAAGGCGGGAAAGTTGATTGCGTGGCTGGACAAAAAGGAGAGAGTGAATCGCGTGGTCCCCGAGTTGCGTGCTGCGGATGGTGGGTGTGTGACTGAACCGGATGAGATTGTGGAATGCTTCGCTGACCACCTCCGGGCGGTGTACTCCCCGGTGACTGACAGGGACGAGGATGACTCTCGCCTCCTATTGAGAGATATTGCTCTGCCCGGCCTGTCCGTTGAGGACCGGGAGCGGCTGGACGCCCCCTTATTGTCGGATGAAATAGCGACCGCGATTCGTTCCCTTCGCTCGGGCAAGGCTATGGGTCCTAACGGTCTGCCCATTGAACTATACAAATTGCGTCCTGATAAGCTTGCGCCCTTCCTCGGCCGCATGTTCCGCGACTCTCTTGCGGCGGGTTCCCTTCCGGCCGACCAGCGCTTGGCCACTATAGTCGTTCTCCCCAAGGAGGGCAAGCCGCGTGACCGCTGTACCTCTTACCGGCCTATTTCACTGCTCAATGCAGAGCCTAAAATCCTGGCGAAAGTCCTGGCCAATCGATTGTTGAGTGTCGTGTGCGACCTTATTCATCCGGACCAATGCGGCTTCATCCCGCACCGCAATACCGCTCTTAACTTGCGGCGTCTGCACGGGGTCCTCGCCAGGGCGGAGCTCCTCACCGAGCCGGCCGTGCTGGTCTCTTTGGATGCCACGATGGCATTTGACACTATTGAGTGGCCATTCCTCTGGGCCGTCTTGGATAAATTCGGCTTTGGGGAGGGATTTATTGGCTGGGTGAGGCTCCTTTACACGGGACCCATGGCTCAAGTGGTGGTGAATGGGCGGGTCTCTCGGCCCTTTGCCCTCGGCAGGGGCACGAGGCAGGGGTGCCCGTTGTCCCCGTTGCTTTTTGCTCTCGCCCTGGAGCCACTCGCTGCCTGGCTCCGTTGGGAGCCCTCGCTTAGAGGGATCCGGTGGGGCCCGGGCTTTGAAGATCGGGTCTCGCTGTATGCGGACGACATTCTCCTGTACCTCACCTCACCGCGGCAGTCACTCAACGTCCTCTTTGACGTTCTGACCTCCTTTGGGAACAATTCGGGTCTCACGATCAATTGGTCTAAATCCTGCGTTTATCCCATCGCTGGTGGTCCTCCTCTCCTGCCGCCTAGGCTCCCGATTCAAATATCTCTGAGCGGCTTTAAGTACCTGGGGATATACGTTTCGCTGGACCCGGTGGCTCGCTACGAGCAGAATCTTCTGCGTCCACTTCGGCGGCTGCGGGAGGACACGGCCCGGTGGTGCAGGCTGCCCCTGTCCCCGCTGGGTCGGGCCGCGCTGTTTAAAATGATGTCCCTTCCCAGGTTCCTCTATGCACTCCAGAACTCCTTTGACGTTATCCCAGTGGCCTACTTTCGGGAGGTGGAGAGCCTGCAGAGGAGACTGGTGTGGAACGGCCGGGCGCGTATTGCTCTTGCCAAGCTCACTCTCCCCTGGTATGACGGGGGCATCGCGCTTCCTGACATTCGCAGGTACTATTGGGCCTCGCAGCTATCTGCCATTAACCACGCCACGTATGCGCCCGGCTTGAATCCGGCGTATGAGATGGACAAGTTCCTGCTTCCCGGCGGGAACTACAACAGGGCACTTTATTCCCGCCTGGCTGACCGGACCCTTACGGGTCCTACTAAGATTGCTGTGCGGACCTGGAGGGCTGCCACTGCGGCCACGGGCTGGAGTGAGCGAATGACATGTGCTACTCCCTTGTTTGCCTCCGACCGCCTGGGCAGCTTGTGGACCACCAAGGGGTTTGACCAGTGGGACACGATTGGTATCAGCAAAGTGGGAGACCTGTGGCACAAGGGCGCGGTCAAGACTTTCGCGGTGCTCCAGGCCGAATACGAGCTGACCGACAGGGAGTTCTTCCGCTACGCCCAGGTTCGACACGCCCTGCTCTCGGTCTTCGGGGAGGGGACCACGGTCCCTGTTTCCTCGCCCCTCGAGGACCGCGTACTTGACGGACATGTCCCTGATAGTACTATTTCTTTAATTTATAAAAAATTGATTAATCACCGGGCGGATCTCCTGGTGCGCCTTCGGGAGGCTTGGACTGGGGATGGGGTCGAATTGGATGACGAAGACTGGCAGTCTGCACTGTCGTCCCCCAAGGAGGTTGCCATTCCGGCTCGTCTCCGGTTGGTACAGCTCAAGATTCTCCATCGGGTGTATGTTACGGGTCCGCGCTTGGTCGCGATGGGATTTTCCGACGACGGGCTCTGTAAACGAGGCTGCGGGCTCAGCGCCACCTTTCTTCATATCCTTTGGGAGTGTCGCGAGGTGGCGGACTATTGGCACCGGGTCCACACGGTTATGGGACAGGTCACCGGGGTTGTACTGCTGCCGGAGGTGCGTCGCTGTGTCCTGAATGTGTGGGAGCCCAATGACTACAACGCGGCTCAGACTCGGTGGGCGGCCCTAGGGAACATGATTGCCAAGAGGGATATAGCGCAACTTTGGGGCGCTCAACGGCCGCCCACCGTGTCAGTATGGAAGGAGAATATGGACTGGTGTATGTTTCGGGAGAAGACAGTGTATGTGGCCCGTGGCAAGCCGGGGGCATGGGGTAGAATTTGGGGCCAATGGAATGCGTATCGCGGAGGCATCTGTACGCCCCCCCTGGTAGACACTGATATCGCCATGTCCCCCTGACCCTCGACGGTTCCTGGCGCTTTTTGTAACAACTACATAGGGACGTTCATCTTCCTTGACCCCCCTTTCCCCCCCCCCCTCCGTCCCCGGCCTCCCGGTACTCCTCTCTTTAGCGGATTGCTCAAATGTTCTGACTGGAGTTTCCCGGGGGGAGCCTGAACCGCACTGGTATCCCTCGTAACTCGCCTTTTGTTTTTATTGTTTTTCTTTTGTTTCTGTTACTGTTGGACTGACGCTTGCTGTTCTTCGAGAACTATCTTGAGCCACTGCGGGGCAGTGCCCTGGGAACGGATTGCAACTTTGATATGTGTATATTTCCTTATGTACCTAGCGGCCGGCCCGGGTGGTTGTAGGCCCATACTTGTGACCGAATTGTTGCTCAATAAAAACTTTTTCAAAAAAAAAAAAAATGCAAAGAAAGAAGCATTTGGCATCAAATTAGTATAAGCACATATTGACATTGATTTTGACATTATCAATGGCTTATAGGGCAAATGGTGGGTTTTGTAATTTAATTAGTACAGTCTACACAAAAGTAAAATCCTAGATATTAGCCTACTGAAGAGGATTTCCACACTTTACATTTTAAGAAAACTACCACTGAGGCATACAGTTATATGGCTGCACAGGTTTCAGACCTGTGTGGAATAAGAAGCAGCTTTACAATTAAAAACCCTGATGGCTCCTTATAGGAGTTCCCCTGAGAAACAGAGAATAATGTGTAAGAATCAGCATTTCTGACCATGTTCTGCATGTTATTCCCCATTTGCCAGCTGTTTTCCACTCTGATATTTCACCTGTTTTGAGCAAGTGGCATGTCCGGGTGAGAAACCTGTAAACTGTAGTATTCCCTCAACACTTGTAATTTGTAATGTGGCTGGTTTGTAAACGTGGCTAGCCTTACTAGTCCCATTGGGAATTGCGGGCCTCTAGTAATGAGGGCCTGAGTGTTTAAATCTACAATTTAAGCTGTACATTTAAAAGGTAACATAAATTTAGAAACTATGGGCTTGATTCAGATCTTGGCGGGACTACCGTTGTACCGCGATGGTTCCAAGTACTCTGTCAAGCTTATGGCGGTCCGCCCGCTGTATTTAGTTGCATCTGCAATAGACAGTTTCCTGCTGCGGTCATCTCAGCTGGCTAACAGTACTCCATCACTGTCAGGCAGACGGGGTTGCCCAATTTAGATGTTCCTGTTGTGCTGGCAGTGTCTTGGCGGCGGAGTCCTAAAGGAACTTGTGGATCTGTCAAAATGTAATTTTAGGTGAAGTTTAATGCCATTTTTATACATATTGAATTGCACACCACCAACATTATCACACTATTGTATTTACTCCCACAGTCACCACAAGCACAACACTCACATCCACCACCACCCAAAAACTATATTTTTATGTGTCAATGCACATGTGTACATTTAACCACGATAAGATTAACACTTATGCAGGACACATAAACAAATTGCATATAAGAGCAATGTAAAAATGCACGATGAGAAAGCTGATGTTATCACATGATCCATAGAGAGACAAGTGACACAGACATCTAACTTAGATTCCGGCGACAACGGGGTTGCTCAGCATTGTGGTCAGGTAGCAGCACCACAGGAAGGACCTGGACAATGGGGTTGAAGATGGAATCTGAAGTGGGAATCCAAAAAAATGTAAGTTTTCACCTCTTTTTCTTCATGTCTGCCAACCGGCGTTTGTAGCTTTCCTCACCACAGTTGCCTCGACGGAAAGGCACACGTAATCAGCTCGGCGGTATTCATCGGGGGATCCATCCAACAGCCACTTATGCCTTTGACACCATCGAGGCGGGATCAAGATTCTGGCAGAGGCGGCGGGACTCCGACGGCCTTTTCTCCAGAACCCATCAACATCTACATGCAGCTGGTAGACTGCCAAGTTGGTGGGCGGGAAAACTGCTGAAAAAGCAACAGCGGGACCAAATCCTCCAACATACAAATCAGGCCTTATGTCTTAGGAACGTCGCTGCAACCTACTACTATTCAAAGTGTAATATTTTTTACCTAAAACCTACATTTTCTAACTTAGATTCATGAAAAATCATCAAACTGCATTTTAACAGTGCAAAGGTAAGTATTGTATTTTTACCATCTACAATGCTAAAAGTACTGTTAAAGAGTTTTCATGTTACCTGCATACATTTTAGCCAGTGTAAACAGATGACTTATTCATTTCCCTCTAGCACAGCTTTCTCTCCTTCAATGATTATTACTATCATTCATACTTTATCTCTGAAGTGAGATGTCCAACAGCAGAACTTCAAAGGCTTCTCAGCAACGGGACCTTCCTGCAAATTTTGTCCACAACCAACCTACAAAGGGCCTTTATAAGACCCAAAGCAGTGATTCCCTTTGAGAGGAAGGGGTTTGGTACACACAAAGGTTCATTTCACATCATGGGATGGAAGCAGATGTGCCCAGGTGTGGTGGGATTTCGCCCGACAACTGTCCGTAACACAGGCTCCTATGAGGAAATTGGGGGGCTAGCGGAAAACCCTACACCGTGTCGCAGGCATCCCAATGTGCCAGCAACACAGTACTGGGTTTTACAGGAGGGTCCCTTAGGTACCCCCTCAGCCCCCAACTGGAGGCCTCAGGATTAAGAGGGCCATGCTAGGAGCTCCCAAAGTCACTTTCCGACAGCCTTTTTGTGTCAGACAGGCTAACTTGGAAAGGCTGTTGGAAATCAACATCGTAATCACGAGTTCGGAAACGCTGTCCATAACGGTGTACGATGCGGTTCTGACCGAAACAAATTCTCCGAGAGCCAGTCGGAACCGATTCGGAATGACCACGCAGTTTACCTTCCGACAGTGAACATTGTAATTGGTCGGGCGGATTGTAAACTACTGAGTCGGGCGGAAGGTTTCCGACACAATCAAGGAGAATCCCACTGTCGGTCAGAGCCTTTCCACCCAACATTGTAATCGGCCCCAATGTGTTGAATAAAAATACCTGCCGAAGCATCCGCTTTGGTGTTTTTTGTTTCTGGTCAATATGTTCTAGTAAGGTCAAACTCACAGATAACAACGTGCAGCACAATTGTCTGGAGGCAGTGCCTGTACTAGAAATACAGATTTTTGTGGTCTGAATAAATGGATAGGTGATGGCAAGCCCCTTGGACATAATATCTTAATGTTGGAAGGCTGATTTAATGGCTCATAGCATCTTCTCCACAGTGCCGTAAATTGTGTTTGGTGGGCAGCAGCTTCCTGGAAAAAGATGCTGCAGCATGAAGCTGTCCGGTCTAATGGTGTGATAGGGAAAATTCTCCAGCAATTGCAAATTGAGATGCATCAGCCTTCAGCAAGTATGGAACTGTAGGTGATGGATGTCTGAGGACAGTTGCTGAAGTTTATGGAACAAAAAACACAATTTTCGGCCCAGTCGACTACCAGAGTTCTGCTGAAACTGAAAAAAAGTCAGTATTTATACACTTCTTCACAGTTAGAGTTAAATTGGTTGTCAGTAAGTTGAGGCCTAAACAAACATAAGACCTCGTTTAGAGTTGGCAGACAGGGTACTCCGTTGAAATCCCAATAAAGTGCCCTGTCCATTAAACACTTAGTCCACAAGTCCAATTTTGAGTTGGGTGGACCGCCAGGTTTACTCCATCTGCCAAAACTTTCCCTTGACAGCTTGGGGAGTAATGGCTGTCAGGAGGTAAGCCAAATTTAGAGTAGGAGGTTGGGTGGCTTTTTTTTTTTACTGTCTGTCACTTAGAGGAACATCCTGGCTGTGAGGAATAGTAAAAGTAAAAAAACAACCCCACACCATGGGAGAAAACTCCCTCGGTGTTGGGGCCATTAGTTTTTACTTTTCCCCAAAAAACTTCCTAGGAGATTGTTTTGTAAAAATAAAACTTTTTAAATGTTTGGTGTAAGTGTCTGTTACCAATGATGATCACACCAATCTGTTAAATTACTTTTTATGAACTGCAGTGAATACGCTTCATACAAAAACATACCGTTTACAGCAGGTTCGGTGGTTAGCTCTAAATTTGTTGGGCAGTGTAAAGGCAGGATGACAGACATAAAGTCCTGCGCCATCCTGACTACCTTTGCTCCTTTCAAATGATGATGTGTTATGGGAGCAACGTTACTGGAGAAGTTAGACTGTAAAGATTTGCTAATCCTAGGAATCTTTGAACTTCCTTGAGGCAAGACGATGAATGCCAGTTCAAAATAGAATCAACTGGTCTTTGGCCCATTTGTATCCCTGTGGGGTTGTTAGAGAATCTTAGAAAATTCAACACTCGTATTGTAGAAATGGTGTTTACATAGACGTTATATAGATGCCCACACATATACCCAGAAAGTACTGAACGGTCTAATTTAAAGGAAAAAACTGGAATGCTGCTGCAGCATTGCAAAACCCAAAAGGCATAAAAGCGTAAACATAGAGACCATATTTTGTACAAAATGCAATCTTCCTCTTGTCTTTCGCGCAAACTCTGACAAGTTGGTACACCCCAGGAAGGTCTTGTTTTCTGTAAATGGCTGCCTATTGCACTTGGTCCAAGATCCCTGGAATAAAGGGTAACGGGTACCTGTTATTTAAGGGTGAATTTAGTTTGCACTTGCCAGAGGGATCTAACTTACTGTCGGACATTGCTGTTTTTCCTGAACCTACAGGATTGTATCTAGTGTTGTTACCACTGGTCTGATTGATTTAGACTTTGCTGGACAGTCCTGAATGAAGTATCCTGCTTTGCTGCAATATAAGCACAAATTCTGCTTCCAACGCCTGTCTTTCTCTTTGGTCAGTAGAACACACACCCCTACAATCTGCAGGAGGTGTAGTTCATTCTACTTTTCTTCCTGACAAATGACAACCAGTCACGGCCGGCATGGCTCGCGGGTGGCGAGGCAGGCGGGTCGCGCAGGGGGAGGTGTAATGGTTGCGCATATTTGTTTAAAAAAAATAAAATTAACTTACCGTTGCTCCGGGTCCCGCGTCTTCAGTCCTGCTCTTCTCTGGAAAGAAGCACAGCCAGGCCCTACTAACCAATCACAACGCTGCATTGCAGCGTTGTGATTGGTAGGCACCCAGGCATTGTGATTGGTTTGGAGCGCCCTGGTTGGACGTTCAACCAGGGAAAGGGAGCCTGGGCTTGTTCTCCATGCCGGCTGGAACGCAGCCTGCATGGAGAAAGGGGAAAGTGCGCATGACTGGTTTGGGCGGCCTGAGAGGGCCGACCAAACAGTCATTATGCTCTCAGGAGTGGGAAAACCACTCCTCTCCTGCCCTGCTCCTTGAGCAGAGCAGAAACCCGCAAAGCAGCAGAACACATCACAAAGCATAAAATGATAATAATTTGAAGTTATTATAATTTTATGCTTCTTTACACTGCTTAAAAGCAGTGGGGTGGCGATGCTCCTCCGCCTTAGCGGAGCAGCAGCACTGATGACAACTTGTTTAGGTTCTCCCTTAGGTTTGGCTCTTTTCTGTCTCCAAGTCTGTGATTCAGTTTCACTCATAAGTTAATCAGGACTCCACAGGTGCCTGTTGTGATGGCCCAGATAAAAAAAGGAAGAAATGTTTCCCTTTAGGTCAGTTTGTTCCTGCAACCAATCGATTGAACATGGTTAGATAAGAATGGCGATTCATATTTCCTTGTTTTAAATTGCATAACTCATTATTGACTGCCTACATATATATTATGGATTAGTTCTCTATACAAATAGTCTGTAACCCAGTCTGAATGCTAGCTAGAGTGGTTGTGGCAGGAAAGATCTGACTGTCGTCCTTTATGACCATTGCCTTATCGTGAACGTCCAAATTGTGGCCAGGAAGCCTTGGATCCATGTCTTTTGGGCAACAAGGTTCTTAGGGATTGACTTTCTGTCTCAGTCAAGTTACCACTAACCTGTACATGGGAATGCTGCTGCAGAACGAAGTCCTGAATACTAGCTAGAGTGGCTGCTGCAGAAAAGTTCTAACTGTTGTCGTCTAGGGATGTGGCTGTACCTTGAATGCATAGAGTATGTTCATGATCCATGTTGTTAAGGCAACAAGGTTCCTGGGCTTGGCATCAGTCAAAGTCAAGTTACCATTAACCTTTAGATAGAATGTTACTACAGCAACCACATGGAACCCAACAGTCTGCTTCTCCATCAACAGTGCAGAACGCATCCAAAAGAATGCTCGATACTGACGGCGAAGAAGAAGGAATGGGGATAGGTATATGAGAGAAGGTACACAAGAGACATTGTTTGGTTGTAGTCAAAGAGCTCATCTAGGTCTCTTAGGTGGTGTGAATTCTGTCACTAGTGATGGCTGTTTTGTACAAAACAGAATACAAGACAACATTTACTCTCTGCTTTTACATCAATTTCAGATGAATGCAATGGTTTCCTTTACATGGATTTCAAACGAATGTTAACATTCTGCAGAAACTGAAAAATATCCAAGAATCATTCTACCAACAATGCATTACAGTAAGCACTCAACATATCAATGGCACAGTACCTTTATCTTAGTAGCGCCAAGGGAATTATTTTGAGACTGGTCCTGTTCGTATGGAGCTGGACAGTAGACTGCTTTGACTGCAAGATGGCTGTCCTGCATAGTTTCATAGTCCCTGTGACTCGCTGCCTGCTGGAGTTTGTCGCCCAAAGTGGGTTGGAGTAGTTGTTTACAACTTTACACATGCTTTCAAAAGTTTTTTCAAGTAATTGCTAACCATGGTACATGCCAATGCTTTTTTGCAATTTGAATGAAAATCCTTGATTTATTACTCGCTTATTAATTTATGTCTGAGCAACCCTTCCCAGTGGATTTTGTTTGTTTGGTGTCACACATTTAATAAAAATAAGAGCGAGTTTTATAAATTGTTGTTGGATTCCCTTTGTGTTGTGTTTCTTTCTTGTTCAACTGTTTTGGTACTTCTAAATGCTTTCCACTGTTCCTTTGACAAAGTCTGCCGGCTCAAAGCTTAGCTACAGAAGTTGAGCTAAGGTTTTGCAAATGAGCCTGACTGACCCACAACAGGTTTGCAAGTTTTTTACCCAGAGATGTTGCACACCCACACCATACAATAAACCACTTTCCTAACTCACATAATGGAAACAATTCTACCAAGGTCTTAAAAAATTCACACTCTCTATGACAGAGATAGGCACAGAATTGAAACAGTAGAGTATGATAGAACTAAATGTTGGAAATATAAAAGCTAAAATGGGAACTGTCACAGTGTTCACTATAGAAGAATGCTATGTGAGAAGAAATCATACAAAGCAGAAACATCATAATTGCTGATGTTTTATTTAACATCCTTTAATTCAGCTTGTTGAAGAATAAAAGACAACCAATTACATTTATAGGCTCTAAGGTTAAGTACCTCAGGTGTGGTGTTATATTTTCTGTAATGTAGGAAACCCCACCTTTTGCTTTGCTTTCTTGAATTTACTTTTTATTTTTGGACCTTAGATGTGATATTTTGACCATTGTTCGGTTGATTCTTGGTACACAGCTCCCAACTATATGAGATTGCCTCAAAAATGAAATGAAAAACTGTTTTTTAATTTAATTTGTTTTTATTTTAAACTTTATTTTTGAATTTTACAAATTACAAATACAAAGAAAGAAGCATTTGACATCAAATTAGTATATGCACATATTGACATTGATATTGACATTATCAATGGCTTATAGGGCAAATGGTGGGTTTTGTAATTTAATTAGTACAGTCTACACAAAAGTAAAATCCTAGATGTTAGCCGGCTGAAGAGGATTTCCACACTTTACATTTTAAGAAAACTACCACAGAGGCATACAGTTATATGGCTGCACAGGTTTCAGACCTGTGTGGAATAAGAAGCAGCTTTACAATTAAAAACCCTGATGGCTCCTTATAGGAGTTCCCCTGAGAAACAGAGAATAATGTGTAAGAATCAGCATTTCTGACCATATTCTGCATGTTATTCCCCATTTGCCAGCTGTTTTCCACTCTGATATTTCACCTGTTTTGAGCAAGTGGCATGTCCGGGTGAGAAACCTGTAAACTGTAGTATTCCCTCAGCACTTGTAATTTGCAATGTAGCTGGTTTGTAAAAGTGGCTACCCTTACTAGTCCCATTGGGAATTGTGGGCCACTAGTAATGAGGGCCTGAGTGTTTAAATCTACAATTTAAGCTGTACATTTATAAGGTAAGATAAATTTAGAAACTATGGGCTTGATTCAGATCTTGGCGGGACTACCGTTGTACTGCGATGGTTCCAAGTACTCTGTCAAGCTTATGGCGGTCCGCCCGCTGTATTTAGTTGCATCTGCAATAGACAGTTTCCTGCTGCGACGGCGGTCATCTCAGCTGGCTAACAGTACTCCATCACTGTCAGGCAGACAGGGTTGCCCAATTTAGATGTTCCTGTTGTGCTGGCAGTGTCTTGGTGGCGGAGTCCTAAAGGAACTTGTGGATCTGTCAAAATGTATTTTTAGGTGAAGTTTAATGCCATTTTTAAACATATTGAATTGCACACCACCAACATTATCACACTATTGTATGTACCACCACAGTCACCACAAGCACAACACTCACATCCACCACCACCCAAAAACTATATTTGTATGTGTCAATGCACATGTGTACATTTAACCACGATAAGTTGTAAGATTAACACTTATGCAGGACACATAAACAAATTGCATATAAGAGCAATGTAAAAATGCACGATGAGAAAGCTGATGTTATCACATGATCCATAGTGAGACAAGTGACACAGACATCTAACTTAGATTCCGGCGACAACGGGGTTGCTCAGGATTGTGGTCAGGTAGCAGCACCACAGGAAGGACCTGGACAATGGGGTTCAAGATGGAATCTAAAGTGGGAATCCAAAAAAAAGGTAAGTTTTCACATCTTTTTCTTCATGTCCGCCAACCGGCGTTTGGAGCTTTCCGCACCACAGTTGCCTCGACGGAAAGGCACACGTAATCAGCTCGGCGGTATTCATGGGGGGATCCATCCAACAGCCACTTATGCCTTTGACACCATCGAGGCGGGATCAAGATTCTGGCAGAGGCGGCGGGACTCCGACGGCCTTTTCTCCAGAACCCATCAACATCTACATGCAGCTGGTAGACTGCCAATTTGGTGGGCGGGAAAACTGCTGAAAAAGCAACAGCGGGACCAAATCCTCCAACATACAAATCAGGCCTTATGTCTTAGGAACGTCGCTGCAACCTACTACTATTCAAAGTGTAATATTTTTTACCTGGAACCTACATTTTCTAACTTAGATTCATGAAAAATCATCAAACTGCATTTTAACAGTGCAAAGGTAAGTATTGTATTTTTACCATCTACAATGCTAAAAGTACTGTTAAAGAGTTTTCATGTTACCTGCATACATTTTAGCCAGTGTAAACAGATGACTTATTCATTTCCCTCTAGCACAGCTTTCTCTCCTTCAATGATTATTACTATCATTCATACTTTATCTCTGAAGTGAGATGTCCAACAGCAGAACTTCAAAGGCTTCTCAGCAACGTGACCTTCCTGCACATTTTCTCCACAACCAACCTACAAAGGGCCTTTATAAGACCCAAAGCAGTGATTCCCTTTGAGAGGAAGGGGTTTGGTACACACAAAGGTTCATTTCACATCATGGGATGGAAGCAGATGTGCCCAGGTGTGGTGGGATTTTTATTTGATCTTCGATGTAAGAAAGTGGATTATTATTTAGGATGGGTGGTCGCCCAATTCAAGGAATAATAACAGTAACTTGTCAGGATGAACCCTAAAGTCACTAAATTAGCCTGAGCTCGGTACCTTGGTAGCTGTGGTACAGACAAGCTTAACTAAGGGCAATTCGTAAAGTATTTTTGAACTATAAAAACTGTAATAAAGTAAAGAAATTAAAAAAACCCTCAAACTGAATTAGAAAACAATATATCGAATTCTAATGAACTTAATGCCACCAAAAAGGCAAAAATCAAATAAGGGGAATCAGAAATAGGGAACTATTTAAATTTTACATAAAAACAGCACCAAAAACCACTAAGCGGCAATGACAGTCAATGGAATAGGACCTAGACACGAGTTCAGGCTGACTGCGATGAAGCACAGGTCAGATACACCAAACAAGTTCACCTCTTTCAAAGATTTTACCATCTGACTTATTCTTTTCTATGGAGCTCAAAATCCTCCAGTGAGGCAAGCCTTAAGCTGTGTCCTAGGAAGGTGCATTGCAATCAGACACCTTTGCACCAAGGTACCCCTGATGGCTGCTAAGGCCTGGTAAGCCCAAACATATTTCAAGACCCTACTTTTCAGGGTTTGTGGAGCAGCTCTTCTGGGTCACTTCTAATGTGGCTCCCAGGACCTCAGAGACAGTGCTTAAGGGGTAGGACTCACTCCAGCAGAGGTCACCAGCAAGGCCCAATTTAGGTCTAGTTGATACTGGTCAACTGGACAGTTCAGGAAAAAGGCCTCTTGCAGCTTATTGTGCCCTTGCAGCCATACAGGAGGTCAGCCAACTGAGCTTTGGAGACTACTTCTTTGTGCTGGGTACAATAGAGAGCAGGTCCAGTCTTTTAAGGCTCATCTCAGGTCACAGACAGCAGGGACAGTTCTTTTCTGATCTGCTGCAAGTCCAGAAGGTTTTCTGAGGGGATTCTTTGTGGTGCCACATTTATGGTTGCTACTAGCTAGTGGGTGGGGATAACTCCTGCCCCCTCCCTAACTAATGGAGTAAAAGGTCCCAGAAGCAACCCTACCCACTTTTGCAGCAGTTCATATTTTCTCTACTGCAAACAATCTCACAGTGCACTTTACTCCCAAAATCCAAGATGGAGAAACACTTCTCCCCTTTTGAAGAGCCTGTGTGCCCACCTGGAGGTATGACCAGGAAAATGAGAAGTCCCCTTCTCTGTGGTCACTCAAAGCCCGCTCTGGGCATAGCTCCCCTCCTATGAAACATATGCACAATAATCTCTGAATTACTATTGTAGCTGTTTCCTGTAAAAAGCTACAGATTAGAGTTTGAATCTGACATAAAAATTGACATTTTCTAGGATACAGCTACAGCCCAGCCAGTGAACATAACTTTATGGCTTCTTCTCTGGCGGAGCAACACAATTTTAATTTCACAAATGTTCCACTTTTAAATATCACACTACCTTGTGTGCAACAAGTTGCACGTAGAAGTGACTTAATTTTTATTAAAAGCAAGGATTCCTGCCTGAAAAAAGTGTTATTTTGACAGGTGTGACAGCAGGTCTTTAGGCTTCTAAAGTCAGCCTACACATTGTAGGCCTAATGTCATGTTTTACAGGCCCACTCTGGGTGGCACAATAGGTGCTGCAGTCTATGGGTGGCACTTAACTGCCGGGTCCTGGGTGTATTTCCTACCTCATATACTAGGGACATATAGGCAGGTCAATCAAGGGTAAGCCAATTTAACCATTTTTAAAGGGGGGAGCCCCAACACTTTACTGTTTTTTAGCAAGGGTAAAGTGCAAAAAGTTCAAAAACAAGTAAAACTAGAGTCCAGAAAACAGCACAAAATCTGGCGCGACCATAAAGAAAAGGTGGATTTGCTAAACTTGGATGGCAGGAATGGGTCAACCTTTAGTGGAGTTTGGGTAGAGCTGGATAGAAAGCTACAGAGGGCTTAATGTTGCCATTTTGGGAGTTGTAGCACAAGGTACATATGGATTGTTTTCACAGTAAAGCATGTTTGTGAAACAGGAACGTGGTCACACAGTAGTAAAACCTAGGCAGGGAAAGGACAATAATTTTAGATTGAAGTACGCCGTCAAATGTTGCCATTCGGAGTTGAGTTCACACTTCTAAAAAAAATTGCAAAACTATCTGAAAGGAGAGTGCTGATCAGAAGATAGACTGCACTCCTGCACCCTTGAGTTAGAGAATAGCTTTAATATTAATCTTTTATATAATCCTTTTCATTATCTTGTGATTAATGTGAATCATGAGCAAGTTTTTGTTGTTGTCCGTGTAGCAGAACCTGGAATTGTGGAACAAACACACGTTCTCCCAACTAACAGGTTGCCTACTTTCTAAACTGCATACATTGTGTACGTTTTTTCACACAAAAAACCAATGAACAAGCTTGAGAGAGTGCTAAAGAGTGTGCTGCCTGACATACTCCTGCCCAAGAAAAAATATTCACTTTTAATTGCATTTATGTTTCTCCATTAGCTGCTGATCAAGCAAAGGGTAGAAATGAGTACTGTCTACTTTTGTTACAAGAACTTCAGCAAAAACACTGAAGTACTCGACAAAACTGCTCTACCCAGACCACTCAACCACATGGCTCAGATTGGCTTCTATCTGCGCCCTTGAGCTTTGGTAAATAAACCCTGTGTTTCTTTGTCCGCAGCTTTCCATACTCTTTACCGCCCCCTGACCCCGCTAATTTTTTAAAAAACGTAATCTAATTCACATGTGTGTGACCTTCTCCAAGAATTCTTGAAAGTGTAATTTACTTCAGGGTAACCTATTATAAAGCCAGTATTTTGTTTTCTTGAAACCGATAAGCTCTCCTGCAAGGCTCTCCTTCTTGCAATGCTAACATATCTTTGTATTGTAAATAAGCCACGACCCTATTGCTCGATATTATTTACTCACAAATTCGCACTCCCTTAAGGGCACGAACTTCCACATGTGACTAATTATTATTCCTTCTAACGAGCACAGTGACCCCCATAATTCCCATCTATATTTCCGGTCCCTACACATGTTCATAAAACCTCCTCCCAGCTATGCAGGGTCCCTTCCATAAGGCCCCACCTATCATCTTCCTCCTTTTTTAGACAACAATGTTTTTATTTTGACAAACAAGAGCACATGCACTAGTACGCAATCACAACTAGTAACAATATCATAACTGATAATACTATAGCATGTGTATGACGCACAGAGTGAGTTTTCAGTGTACACACAATATCACCATAGTGGGAATATGTGTATGTATCTGTAATATCATTTAATTTGGATGAGATTAACCAGCTATTTTATCTTTTTTGTCTTGTTCTTTTGTGTTTTGTTTTTATGCCTTCTTCTTCACAGTTTATTCGGTTTAGTCTGAACTATGTGCATTGTAACACATATTTTTTTATATAACATGTTTTCAGATTTTGTTACCTCAGTGTCATATGTTTTTTACTTTTATGTTCATGTACTTTTCCCTGCATTATATATGCAGCCTTGAAAAAGCCTTGGACTTGGGCGCCGACTGAGGGGCGAAACGTTTCGGCTGATGCTTGTCCTTTTAGTTCTTGTTGCAATAAGCATTTATACCACGGGAGATGCTCTTATAATACATGTTGCAGTATAATACTATAGAATCTGGTTTGTTATAAAGATGAATAATCAAATTTATCTCAAATATTCAACATACTCTACCCTAAATTGCCTAAATGTTCTTGCTTTTGTAGGTTTAGGGTTATAGTCCATGCCTAGGGTTAAGACAAATCAAAAACAATATTTAGGGCCTTATTATGAGTTTGGTGTGTGGGAGCAGGATCGCCACGCTCCTGCAACACCAAACCTGTGTAGGAGCTGCACACCACAAATACCTGCACGGCATGGACAGCTGCAGAACCAATTTAGAAAAATAGAGTACATTTTAATTAATAAAATGATACCAGAAAAACACAAATCTAAGTAGTAGAATTGGAGATATTGACTTTTAAAGCTTTTAGTAGTGCAAAGACCACGTAGCGCCAACTAGGGTTATCTAGTCTCGCCAGACCGGGACAAAGTCACAAGTTCAGGCCTACTGTGATGGAGTGTGGGCCGGACACAGGGAGCAGGTTAGTCTTGCTGAAGTTGTACCATATGTCCTTGATGCGAGGCTTTGTGTCTCTCAGCACCGGTTCAGGTCAAGAGCTGCTTGGTGCTGCGATGCAAAGTCCTGTATCAAGTTGTGTCATGCTGCACCGGTTCCGATCGGGAGCTGTGAGGGCTGCAATGTGATGTCTGCTTCAAGTTGCGTCACGCTGCGTTGGTTCCGATCAGGAGCTATGAGAACTGTAATGTGAAGCTGTGCGTCGAGTTGAGTCACACTCTGTCGATTTCGATGAGGCTGCCGATCAGGACAGAGCAATGTAAGGTCCTGCGTTACGCTGTGGCAGATTTGATGGAACAAGTAGGGAGGAGTACACTCTGACACCAGCCAAGGGTCCAGGACATGGGGGGCTTCTCTTGGGTACATTGTACTCAGAGGCCAGCAACAGGGCTCAGGCAGGTACAGTTGCGAGTCCAGTTCAGCAAATCAGCTGGGCAGTTGCAGGGAGACCTCTGAAGCTTATTGTGTCCCTTTAGCTTACACAGGACGTCAGGTAACTGACCCTTGGAGTCTTTTTGGGTTGCCTGGGATGAAGGCAAGGTGGTCCCGTCTTCCTTCTCACACAGCAAGTCAGTCCTTGAAGCAGCAGGGCAGGCTTCTGGCAACTGGGCAGTCCTTCGTCTGTAACTTGCAAAGGTCCAGGAATGTCAAGATGAGTGGCTCAGGAGGTCCAATGTTTATACCCGGTGCCAGCCTTTGTGGGTGGACTCCCTGTCCTACCATCACATCTGGTTCTGGATAGGACCTTCCCATCCCCTGGCAAGGCTCCAAACCGTCTGGTGTGACAAAAGATAGGGCAGATCTGGTGCCAGGTTCCTTTGTGTGTGCAGGAGCCAACACTCTTTGAAGTGTAAGTGTGTGCAGTTCTTCCCAGTCATCCTGCCAGGATGTCCCATCTTGTCCACAGTTAAGTCCCCTTTTCAACACTCTCTGATGGAATACACAACCCAGACCGGCAGAACCATTCACAGCCATGTGACATAGGCACAAATGGTTGGGACAAGAAAATGGCAGCTTTCTAAAAGTGGCCTTTTGTGAGGTTGAAATGGCAGTTTAAAAAGGCACTCCAGGCTGCAGTGGCAGGCCTGAGACATGTTATAAGGCTAATATAGTGGGTGGCACAAGGAGTGCTGCAGGTTCACTAGTTGTATGTTGTAGGAGGCTGGCTTAGTTTATGGTGCACACCTATTTAAGTAAAGCACCTTGCACTAATCTAGACAACACTTAAGGTGATTTTAGTGGTCTTAGACAACCATAGAAAGCTCTCTAAGTGGTAGTTGTGGAGAGCAACTTTCAGGCTTAGTCCAGAAGGAGTGTTAAGTAGCTTGTTTTACCAGATCTAATAATGTAGTGGAGGTTAAATGCAAGAGAACCACACTGTGGGCCCAATTGACAAAGGTAAAGTGAGACGAAAGTCTAACTTTACGACTTTCGGTATTCACTAACGGCATTTACTACTCGTAAATGCCCTTTGTGAATACTGAAAGTCTAACTTTATGACTTTCAGTAGTCACAAAGGGCATTTACGAGTAGTAAATACCCTTTATGAACACCAAAGGTCATTTTACCTTTGTGAATCGGGCCCAGTGTATTTATAAAAATATGTCTATTTATTATACAAAACTCATTAACACATTGGAATATCTCCTACTCGGAGATATCAACACAAATACTCACAATACTTCAATTGAAAACAGGTAAGTAAGCACAATACACAGTGGTCTCCAGGGGGAGACCAAACTATATACTTAGAAAGTGGAATGCAAACTGTGAACAAAGTCGGGATTTGGACCAGGAGATTCAGAAGAGCTGGGGACCAAAGGAACCACCCAAGGTAAGTACCCAGGAACCCCATGGAGGCTGTGTGCAGAGTGGGAACACAGCTGCGTACTCAATAGAAGGCAACGGCAAAGTCCCAGTTGTAGTTTTGAAGAAGAAGGACCCTTCCCAATGGACCCTTAAGAAACTCAGTGGAAGACAGAAGGTTGGAGAGTCACCCCACTAGTGGATACCCCAGGAACCACGCGTGCCAGGTGAATAGGTGTGAAGTGACATCGGAAACCCCCCTAGACCTCAATAGAGGACTTCAGAAAAGATGCTGCTGGCGAAGACTGCACAAGATTCAAATGGAATCCAAGGGTGGTTTCTTGAAGAGAAAAACCTGCAAGCAGAGGGGGCAGAGTCTAGCCACTCGGAGGTGACCAGGAGGCACGGAAGAGCAATGAGCACCGATAACGGAGATGCAGGAGTGATGATAGTGACCTTGTCGCTGCAGCTGTGAGGACCAGGCAACGCTGAGGAAGACCAGGAGCCATTTATGAGCTGTCTCACGTCGGAAGTCGAGAACCAGGAGGTCGCTGTCCGGTGGGAGCACCAACAAGCCTTGGCAGCAGCATCAAACGTTGAAAACTATGAAGGAGCAACATTGGGACCAGCAAGGTCCAAGGGACTCACCGAGTGCAGGGGAGTCAGAGCAGGCCCGAGCAAGCAGGGGAGCCCAGTGAAGCAAGAGAAGACCCTCAAGTGGACCCACAGGCCGAAGGCACAGGAGTCGCAAGAGGACCTTGAGCAGATCACCAAAGATGAAGACCCACGGTGCAGAGGATGCAGCGAGGACACAGATCTTAGCAGGAAGAGATGCTGGAGGCTGGAGCTTCTTGTAGCCCAAAGATATCTGGAGTGCAGAGCCAACAACCCTTGGCAACGGCAAGTCTCTGCGTTGCACAGGAGTTCAGTCCCAACAGTTCTGACGAGGGATACTGGACTCAAAATTGCAGAGAGGAAAGGTCAGGACTCAAGGAAGTTGCAGAACTACCACCTGTGTTGCTGAGCCTTTCGAAGTTCATGGGACGTCAGGAGCAGCAGACCAGTCAGCTTCATTGTGGTGCCTGCAGATGCATATCTTGCCATATTGTAAAGATTGGCCTGTACCTAATGCAAACAAATCTACAACGTCATCTTGTGTGATAAATTGGCCACCGGGATATAGATCTCCCATCACCTCGCAGCCTCCCTCATTCCATTTCTGTATAGACATAACCTCTCCTATATTTGCAAACGGTTGTACTGCCCATAGCGGCATATTAAGTGCGTAAGACGCACAATGCAACACCTCAGTGACTGTGCGTTCCCACACCCGTCCCACATGTCGTATCAAATACGGTAAATGTGCCTATATCCGTGCATTACACATAAGCAGTTCAGGAAGTGTAAGGTGTCCATGGCAACCCTGCAGTAAACTTTTCTCCCAATTGTCTTCGTCCAACCAGTTGGAGGTGTGCTGTCAAATAATAGAGTTCTATATAGGGAGGCTCAATCCCTCCTGGTTCCTATGTTTGTTTCAGCATGGATAACCCTATCTGCTTTCTTTTAGCGGTCAATACTTGATTCACTATTAGACTGTCTAACTCGATAAAATACTTTTTGGGAATATTGTAGAACGTACCTTGCAGGTTGTACCGGCACAGTGGCAACACAACACTTTTTACAAGTGCTGCCCTGCCCATCAGCGACAAAGCAAGATCTTTCCAAAAACTGACCGATGCTCTCAAGGCCACACTACTCTCCCAATATTTGAATCCAAAAAGTTTTGTTTTGAGAAGGCGATCTTGATTCTCAGATAACGTATACCTTCCTCCCCCAATGGTAGCCCCACCGCCGGAAGTGCTTCCAGGCCTATCGCAGTCAAACCCCGAACTGGTTATATCTGGGATCTGTGGGCATTCACCAAGAGACCAGACATCTCCCCGAAAGTTACTAAGACATGTAAGAGCACTGGAACCAATTCCTCTGGGTTGCGCAAGTATACCAGGGCATCATCAACATACAAGGATATTGTATGCGTCATCTCTCCCACCCGAATCCCCCAGAGTTTCAGAGTGTGTCGCAATATCGCCGCCATTGGCTCCATGGCTAGTGCAAACATAGCGGTGATACTAGTCACCCCTATTGGGTTCCATGATTTAGTTAAAACTGCGACGACACCGCGTCAGCCGTTCGCGCCCTTGCGCCTGGCTCTGTGTACAGTTGTTTCATCCATGCTATGAATTTGGGGCCAATTCCTAATTTCTTCAGTATGTTCTACAGGTACTCCCAGTCCACAAAATCAAATGCCTGCTGGATGTCCAGAAATGCCAAGGCATACAGTCCGTCACTCAGGTGTGGTGCATTGCATGTAGAACATGGGCCAATCTGCAGAGAGTGTACATGGTGATCTTCTGCAAAATGAAGTCACACTGATCCTCGTTTATCAGTGAAGACAGATATGGGAGGAACCGAGCCCCAGGACTCTACTTAATATCTTTACATCCACATACAGTAATGAGAGCAGTCTGAATGAGGACTCCTCTGCCGGCTCTTTGCCAGGTTTTGGAATCATCACTGTATGGGCGTCACGCATAGATGCAAGTAGTCCCGCCCTTTGGAGCCATTCCTGATAGAACTCCAACAATTACATCTGCATATTTTTGGCAAAATTTCGCCGGAGGACACCTCCCGGCAACCTAGTAGGATTCAACTGTTGCATTGCCGCTAGGATTACCTCTCTCGAGAGACCGGTGCCTCCTTGGTTAGCCTCTCCTCTACAACCAACCACAGGAGTTGTATCTCCGCCAGGAAAGCCGCTCCGTTGTCGCTCTCCCCACAGTTCGCATCTCATATACTTTCCAAAGATGCGCCCTGAATACCTCATTGTTTGCTTGCTGGGTATTGACTAATTTCCCGGCTGTGTTGCGCAACACCATGACCAGTTCCTGGAAGTCTTGCTGTCTCACTAGGAGCACCAAAATTGCCCATGTTTTATCCCCCTCCGCATAGAACCTCTGCCGGTATGCTGTGTAGGTATGCTTTTCCAATCTACGCCAGCCATCTAAGAGGTCCCTACAAGTTTGTTTCCATTCCTCTAACCGCTGCGGCTGTGAGGGGAGCCCCTTCTATTACTGAGAGTTGTGCCTCTTCCCGGGTTATGTCCCATTCCAGCTGGTGTCTGACACCATACGACATTTTAAGGCATACACCTCTAATCCCTGCATCCCAATCATATTCTCTACTACTAGAGCGTCCCCAATTTTCCTGAAAATAGTGAGAAAGTGCCTCTCTCACTGTATCTGTAAATGGTGGGTCCGTGAGAGCCTCTGTTTGCAAGCGTCATAGGTGTACCACTGGTCGAGTACGACCTCTCCCTGGACTCAGAAGGAGCAGGGAATGATCCGATAGCTATCGCGATAGCTATCGCACCTCCCCCACCCTTTGCACCATTTCAGTCGAAACAAGACAGTAATCCAGATGACTGTACGTGCCTGTGACAGGAGTGTAACAGGAGAAAGTTCTAGAGTCTGGATGCTTTTCTCTACAGACGTCCAGTAGGCCCAAACCTCGCATCAGGTCCCTCGGTTGCCAAGTCATGTGTGGTTTGGTGCTACTACGAGGAGGTCTGCGGTCAAGCACCCCATCAAGTACACAGTTACAGTCACCTGCTAGTATCACTTCAGCTGACATGTAAGGCAACAGACACCACTCCATTATAAAAGTTGTCACTATCAGTATTAGGGGCATACACATTTATCAGACACATCTCTTGCCCATCTAGGGCTCCACACAGGATGACATTATGTCTCTGGGTCCACCACAGGCCCTTGGATACTAAAGGGCCCCAAATACCACCTATATCATGGCACCACAGGCGTACCTGGAGTATGAGGTTGCGTATAACTGCCCCTCCAACTTTCAAGAAGACTCAAGATACAGACTCCCAACACGTGAGTCTCCAGTAAGAACGCCACAGAAACATGGTAACGCTTAAGATCGACGTGTACTCTATTCATATTCATTTTTGCCAGCTGAGCTAAGCCCCTAACATTCCATGTCAGGAATTTAAAGACATCATACATCCTAATTCGCATCTCTCCAAACTATTCTGGGGCCAGGGCAGCCAGACAACACCTTCCCCAGCAGACTACCAGTATACAACGCTACAGTACACCAAAGCTGCCATTTGCATGCTCACCCGATGTCTCCTTGAAATTGCAAAACAAACTTAACGTCACCCTTTCTCAACACCCCCCTCCCTTTGAGCAGTAACACTAACCATCCCTGACTATTGCTAGGCAATGCAGGTACTAGAGATTCCCGCCCCACACCCAATAGTTGTATTACTTTCAAACCAGAATACAAAAACAAATGTATGTGTTATACTAGGGTTTCATGCACTGTGATGGCCCCAAGGCATTACCACTGCACAGCCCCCGTGGCAGCCAGACCTTTAGTCCCTACTGATCCTACCAGCCTAGGAGTTCACCTATTTTGTATCATGTTGTACATTCTATTGTTCTGTTTGTTAATTTTAGGTTAAATTTGGGTTACTTATTGCCCCATTTGTAGTTGTTGGCAGCTTTGTTCTTTTTGTAGTTCTGTAAATTTGTAGAATTTAGGTTGGGTTCTGCCTAGTGTAGATTGGAAGACATTGTGTCATCCTTCTACTGCGTTGCTGTTTTGGGCTCTTGAGCCATGGTGCTGTTGTAGACATTCGACAATGGTATCTGGAATTTGAGTTGGTGTCTGTGTCCAGAGTGGTGAAGTCTGCCAACCCAGGTGCTTTCTAAGTAGCCCATTAAGGGACTTCGTATGTGTTCATTTTGTTGGTAGAATGAACTTTCTATAAATAGGTTGCAGGGTTTAGCTAACTCTGTTACAGGGACATAGGGTAGTGCAATCATTTTGTTTTTCAATTTCAAAGGCAAATTAGTTGTTGTTTCTACATCTAGGGGCTGATTACGATGTCGGTCGGAAAGCCTCCAAACGGCAGTTGGATTCACCTAAACCATGTCGGAACCTATCTACCCGACTCGGTCGGAAACATTTTTGACCGACCGATTACGATGTTCTCGGTCGAAAAGGAAACTGTTCGGTCATTCCGAATTGGTTCCGACCGGCATTTAGAGACTCTAAATTGGTCGAAGCCGAATTGTACAACTCTACGGAACGCGTTTCCGATCGACAGATTACAATGTCAGATTAAGACAGCCTCTCCGACTTGGTCTGTTCGACACGAAAAGACTGTCAGATACTGACTTTGGGGGCCCGTAGCAGGCCCTCCTTCATCCTGAGGCCTCCGGTTGGGAGCCGTGGGGGTACCCATGGAACCCCCCTGTAAAACCATGCACAGTGTTGCAGGCACCATTGGGTGCCCACCACAGGGTGCAAGGTTTTCTGCAACCACCCCTTTTTTCAATGGCAGCCTGTGTTGTTGGTCGGAACCCAGGCTCCCAATAAAGTCAATGGGAGACTTGCCAAACGGTGTTCGAAAGCATCGTAATCGGTTTTACCGACTCACCGAACACGAGTTGGTCAGAACCGAATCCGACAAGGAGTTGGTCGGTTTGCTTTCTAACTGACATCGAATGAGGCCTTATATTCAGGTCGCTGGAGGTGTCTCCAAATGCTTTGATTAAAATTGGTAGTAACAGCCTTGTATGGGTGTCTGAGGATATAGTTTAAGAATAGTTTGGATCATTGTTTGTTCAAAATCAATTATTATTTTATGTGGGGAGTAGTTGTTTGTTTTAATTTTAATGTGGTTAAGTAGTTCCTAGTAAGAGCTACTTTGTTTATTGGGTAGCAGAGCATATATGAATGGTATATTAGTGTCACCATGTATGGTGTGGTGTATATCTGAGTGAATGTTTTGGGGCACATTTTGAACGTCCCATCCTTCATCCATGTTTGACATTGGCTACTGTACCAAATATTATAATAAGTTTTTCATTGTTACGGTTATACAGTTTCCAAAAATCCCCTTAGAGATTAGGCTAACCCAGCCTCTGCATTCCTTCAAACAAAATCACAAAGCAAATGTATGGATCTGGTCAAAGCAAGCAACTTCCGGCTGCCCTTCTGACCCTTGTCCACCACAAATTTTCAACAACATTCTTTTATCTACCTCTACTGCCACGCAAGTAAGAAGAATCATCAATAATGTTTTAACTACGGAAATATTTCTAGAAGACCTAAAAAATACATACATATGACCATTATTAAAGAAAACAAACCTGGACCAGCATGACGCTAACAACTACAGACCATTTACAAATGGACCGTTCCTGGGCAAACTGATAGAAAGAGCAGCATTCACCCAGATGTCACTATTCAGTGAACATAACTCCATACTTTTAGACTGCCAAACTGGATCCCACCCAGGAAGCGGCACAGAATATGCCCTCATCGCCGTCTGGGATGCCATAAAAACACCGTAGACCAGAATTGGGTTGCTGCACTACTTCTCTTGAATCTCTCAGCTGCCTTTGACACATTTGACCATGACACCCTAATACAAAGGCTCTAAGAAGCCGGCATAGGGGGTACTGCTCTTGACTGGATCACATCCTACCTGCAAAACAGAACAAATATCATCTATACTCCCCCTTTCTCATCCAAACCGAACTTCACAAAAGCAGGGGTCCCTCAAGGCTTTATCATCTCAACTATGCTTTTCAACATCTACATGAAGTAATTACAGGCAATGATCCATGAATTTCAACTCACAATCTACAACTGTGCAGATGACACACAAATACTCCTTAAACTGGAAAATCACAAAAACATTGGAAACTCAAAAATCTTCAGTTGCCTCAAAGTCGTTGACCTGTGATTGACATGGAGCCATCTCAAATTGACCCACACTGTGCCTAGCCTGCCGATCTGGGAGCACCTGCTAGAGTATCTAAGGAAGTAAGAAACCTTGGAATTAGCCTGGACTCCAAGTTATCAATGAATGCCCAAGTGGACAAATTAGCAAGATCAAGCTTCATCACCATGAAAGATCTGTGACGCCTCTTCCCCCTTCTGAGATTTCCCCACAAGGTCCAGGCTACTATCTCTTTTATACTGTATAAACTTGATTACACCAATGGACTCTACTACGGATCATCTTAATCAACTATGAAAGACTACAACGGATTCAGAACTCTGCTGCCAGACTACCCCTGCATGCAAAGCTACAAGCCCACGTCTCCCATGCCTTGAGGGCCCTACGTTGGTTACCGGTTGCCAGAAGAACCACCTTCAAGCTGCCTTGTTCAACCACACAAGAATACATAGAACAGGACAGCTTTTCATCAGGAATAAAATGTATTATTCTATGATTAACATGTTTATAGGTCACTGCATAGTTTTTATATAGGTTATCTGATTAGATGCTTATGGCTCTCTCTTTTATTCATCCATCGCAATATGTCAATATTATCATAACTATTTTATCTACAAGTGCTTAACTATTGAAATATTGAGTAAAAGATAACTATAAAAAATGAGTTATACAATAAATTAGCTTCAAGTACAGCAACACTTGAAAGTCTGAGTTTCTACAACGTAACTTTATATCTCAAATATAGTATCTTCCTTATACATGTATACCCTCTATATGTAGTCATGTGTCTATACATTTGTTACTTTACTCCTACTGTAAAAGAGAAAAACAACAAACAAAAAAACGTTTCACTCTCTATACCTCTCTCAATATATCCTCTAGCTCTATTCTCTGAATCACCTCAAACCTCATTCTACTACTATGATCTCCAAAATTATCCTTTCTGGACACGTCCCTCATGTATTCCTCCTTTGACTCATCCCAAACCTCATTTTTCTACTATGATCTCCCTAATCCCTTTCTAGAGATTCTTGCCTCCTCGGTCTCTCCTTTCACTCATCCCAGACTTCATCTTACTACTATGATCTTCCAATAAACACTTTCTAGACTCTTTCCTCTTCTATCCTTACAATATCCTATTCAATTCAACTAACAGACTCACATGTACATCACTCAAATTAACTCATATTTCCCTATACTAATCCACTACTAATACTTTTGTGTTTCAGAGTAGCGTGCTATGCACGAAAAGCACTTCAATGCTTTGTCATGGGTAGTAAGCGCTATATAAATACAATTACAACAAAATACAATATAAGCAGAAAGTTCCTAATTATGTGTGGTAGTTAAGTATTCAGGAATGTGGATATCATGGTATCTTCCAGGGCCAAGGGTGTTATCACAAGTGGCATTGTTTAGTTCATGCTATTAAGCATTCTAAGGTGAGTATTGCTGGTAGCAGGCATGCGATGTGTTCAGGGACTTTAGAGGTATATATTTTGGTATTTTAGTTGTGGGAGCTAATTCTTGCCTGTCGTAAATCTTGTAGCACATACCTTACTTTGATTTCGATGACATTTAGGCGTGGTTGTGTTCTCTTACATCAATAACAACATCATCTTTTGAAGTCGCCTTCCCATAGCAAGCATTAGAGTAATATTTAGTACATTTACAATTGATAGTTTCTGTGCTTGTACTTTCTTGGCTGTAAGTGTAGCCCATGTAAGAGAGTAATTGTTTCCCTTTCTGTGATGCAATTTATCCTGCTCTTTTTGTCATTATGTCATATGGACCTGGCATCCTTGGTGTGGTTTCCCCTGACCTTTTGCCTTCTGATCTCCTGTTTTTGTTGACTTCGTTTTTGCTGGCTTTAGGATTCCGGGCACTTTACCACTGCTAACCAGCCCTAAAGAGCATGTGCTCTTTATTTTAAACATGGTAACATTAGTTTTATCCACCATTGGCATATTTGATTTACTTATAAGTCCCTAGTAAAGTGCACTACATATGCCAAGGGCCTGTAAATCAAACGTTACTAGGGGCTTGCTGCACTGATTGTGCCACCCACTTAAATAGCCCTTTAAACATGTCTCAGGCCTGACACTGCAAAGCCTGTGTGTGCTGTGTGTGTCTGTGTTAAGCTGTCATTTTGAACTAGCAAGTTAACTTTCTTGCTAGGCCCAAACCTTCCTTTTTAGTACACGTAGTTCACCCTTAAAGTAGGCCCTGGACAGCCCCATGGCAGGGTGCAGTGTATTTAAGAAGTAGGACATGTACGTTTAAGTTGTACATGTCCTGGTAGTTGAATACTCTTCAGGGGTGTAGAATTTAATAAAATATCTACTTGTCCATGGGGCAGGTTGCTTCATAAATCTACTTGTACTGTAACAAAATCCACTTGTCCCTTTGGTGCCATGTAGCGCGGCGACAAATTATGGTAGCAATTTCATTATATAAGAGCTCTGATATAGCCTCTCTGATTATGCCAGGGCTCATACCATAGTTGTGTTTGAATATTTGAATTCCCCTTATGTTGCCATGTTTCCGTAGATCTACATACTGGGGCTGAAGGTAGTGGCAAGCAATAGTTCCAGGGTTAGAATGCCCTTTTGAGTCTGTACAAACCTACTAACTAGCATGTTTTAAGGGTTTTCAACAACTCTTCTCTAATCTTTTCCCATACTGAGAAATGTTGGAAATATACTCCTGACAATGGCAGATGTAAACCTTCTTCCAGAGTCAAAAAGTGGTTGGAGGGAATGGGAACTTGCAAACACTCAGATTTTTGCAAGAGCAGATCTACACATGCTTATTTGCTGATGCTAAAAAAAGTTCGCAAATATTTTCTAGGAGTAATATTTCTTGTCCTACTTCTGTAAATTCTTGGGAATTCATGAAAGCCGTATAGCTGCACTTAATGCAAGGACATATACCATGGGTGCACTTTTGAGACTTTCTTCAAAAATTGGGCTCCTAATTTGGTCTGGCATTTACCGTGACCTTTAGTGTTTATTAAAATTCTGTCTCTCTTTCTCTGTATCAGCTGGCTCCACTGTGAATGACAGAATTCTGCTCCTTCACAAGGAGCATATCGGCACACAAAGTAGTTTTGTTCAGTGCCAGTAACTACTGTGGCAGTGTGTGCTTTTTGAGACCAAAGGCAATTTTTGCTTTTGACAATGTTTATTATAATGGGGAGGGCCCAGCAGCTCCCCCACCAATAAGGTTTCACAAAAACCATGCCAAAACAAGTGACACATTGACAAAACTAAAAACCTGACCACCAATTTCAGACCTACTGTCTTTGCCAATGCTTGTTTATTTGTGTTTCCCATAATCTTATTGAAACTGGTTACACTGATTTTCCATTATCCATATTTTTGGAAAATACTAGCATGCATCAACACATGTTACTAAATGATGCTGCAAAGAAGTGGTCCGTGAGATTTTACCGTAGTTTGGCAAAATGTTTTTTTTCCTGTTTTCATTTTTTTTTAGGAACATTTTATTTTGAAAGCAAAGAATCATCAATTTTGCTTTCAAGCTGCTGCAAATATTTGCATCAAATCAGAGAGCACTCTGGGAGCATTATACATAGCCTCATGTTGCTAAACTTTGGAAACGTGTGTCCATATTTTTATACCGGAACCACTGTCAGTATTGCAGTCAGAGCTTACAATATGTACTTAGCACGCTCACACTAATAATAAAGTCTTTATATTATTGAACCATAAATGCAAGTTTGTATAGCATTAACATATGGACAAAAATATTACCTTAACTGCAGACAGTTCCCTCCCTGATCCCTAATGTGGAACTGCAAACTGGCAGCCAAAGGGTTTGAGCTGCAGGGGGTTGGGCCTACTTGTCCCAAGGACAAAATACACATGAAAACATATTGCCCTTGACCTCAAACAATATGTCCTGGGCATCGGGCTATAGGAATTCCACATCCCTGCACTTACATTCCTTTTTCACTACTGTAAGGCCTATCTCTCCCTTAGGATAACATTGGGATTGCCTCATTGCAGTTTACAGTGCAGGGTCTTGTACACTTTAAAGAATCTCTTTGAAATCTCCCTACTTCAAAGGCTCAACTGGGTCTTAGTACTGGGCGTCTGACACCACCAAATTAGAATACTTCTGGAACTGAGGGCATTCTACCAGTAAGGGAGACTGCTGTGCTGCCAGGAATGACAGACACTTTGCTAAACTGCTTTGCCGTGTTGGCCTGCTGCCTGCTGCTTCTTGCCTGGGTGTGAGAAAGACTGGACCTGCATCTCTACATCCCCAAACCTAAGTACTCTGCAAGGGCTTGTTGGCTTGCCTCCTATTTTTGAAGTCTCAGGGATATCAAAGACTTTACCTTTAGCTTCAACTCAGCATCTGGACTTTACTTACTGTAAGTCTTGCTCTGTCAAGTGGTGCCAACCCAGTCCAGGGCCCTTGAAGGTGAGTTTAAAGTGCTGCATCTGCCAGAACCTGCACATTGACACCGCTGTGCCGATCAGAACTGATGCATCTCCTGCAGCAAGAATGGGATTGATGCCTCACAGCTGTTGCAGGGACTACACATTGGACTCGGAACTGCTGCATCTCCTCCAGGACCACAGCTTCGGAACAAACGCATCACCGCCACTGCGTGGGGGAAGATCTAAACATTGCCCCTCCAGTGTGGAGTAACTCGGTGCCTTTTTCCAGGTATGTCATTGGTGTCGTTTTTTAGACGATTCATAGTTTCTCAATGGTGTATTTACTTCTCTGTAGTATCTACAGTTTAAGAGATAAAAGAATTGTTAGTTATTTATTTATCATTTTAGTTTTTTTTTATTAATTATCTGTAAGTTAGTTTCAAGAAATGCTTTACTTACTTTAGAAGGTAGTTGTATGTGTTTTACACTTCTATTTTCAGATAGTCTTTGGCAAATATTGCTGAATATTGTGGTCTTGCAGTTTCATAGTTTTGGGTGTAGTAAGTAGTTACATTTTGTGTGCCTTTTATATTGTTAGTTTGATTGATCATATCATTTTATTGGTTACTTTGCTTTACAGTTTGTTTTTATTGGTTAGTGCTCATTTAGTGAGAATGTATTTTTCAGTTATTGCCGTTTATGGTGAACCTTAATTAGTGTTTATTTTATAATGTTAAATATATATTTCACATTTTTGTGTTATTTTAATATGTAATATTACTGCATATATTAACAAATGTTGAATCTTTATATGTTAGTACTTGTAAAGATATATTTTTATAATGTTTTGATGTGCAGTATGGTATATTTTGTTTTGGGGTGGTTTAAGTTTGTTTTAGTGATATGAAATTGTTATATTGGTGTTAGAATATTTATATATTTTTTAATTATATTTGTATTTTTTGGATGACTTAAAATGCTGGTATTTAAATGTTTAGTCATGAAACGTCTTTATTTTTGGTGATATTAATGTAGTTGATATTGTGTGTTGTGATATTTTTGACAATTTATATCTTTATTTCAAGGTACAATATTTTTGTTCTTGATATTTTTGATATCGATATAAATATAGATAGATATTTTTAACTGCGATATTTTGGTTATTGATATTTGTGTTTGTATTGCTTAAGTATAGGAAGGCAATATTTTTTTGAACAATATTTATTTTATGATATTTTTGTGAATCATTATAATTGCTCTCAATATCATGTCATTGATCCAACCAGTTAATGGGGCTCGCAGGCCATTAATCAGTTGCCTAGTCATTATGTTTTTTCCATGACAAGTTATGATCATTTGGCTTTATAACAATCAATAAAGCATCTGTTTGTCAATGATTCACTGCACATTCCATATTATAGATTAGATTCTGACTATGAGGGGACCATTCAGAATCCAACGATTTGTCTATTGTTCCGAGGTTAACAATTGTTTGTGTTGTTTGGGCCACAGTTGGAGGAGAGGTAACTAAATATTTCAAGGACTAAAAGCACACTCTTCAACTGATTGGACAACCCCCAGTTATAGCTCTGAGAGTTTATCCCTATCATAAGTGTGGTACACGGAGCTCACAACATCAGCACAAGGGTTACAGGAACAGATTTGAGACTTTCATCAAGCCAAACATAGCAACAAAACATAACAACAACAAAGGTCCTTCCATTCCAAGTAAATGCGTATTTGACTGTGGTGGACAAATAGATAGAAAGGCCCCAGATGCTAGACAAATCCAAGCAGTCTGCAGTGGGCGGTGCTATTTTCAAGCTTCACTGTTCTGAATGGAATGGAAAAGGACAGGACAGGACAATCGAGGTGCCATCAAGATTGAAGTGTGACCTAGAACTCCAATCAAGCAACGGGCAATGGAAAACAAGGTACCAAAACTACACAGAAAAAAATAGTGCACTTGTGCTATAGGAGGAATTGAACAGGGTGTTGGTCTCAACAACATATTAGTAGTACTAAAGCCATCAGATTAGTACAGATCTGTGCGAAACTTAAATAATGTTAACAGCTACATTTCCCAGACCTTTTAAAATGGAATGTCACCAGAATATCATTATGGCGGTGCTTCCATGGGCATCCTGGCGTCTGTGGATTTTGAAAATTCTCCAAACCCTAATTCAAAGTAGAGATCAGCAGTTCACTAGGGTTGCAATTGTGGCTCATCAATGATAACAATTTGCAATGATACTCTTTGACCTGAAACCATGTCCCTGGCTATTCGCGGTGGTACTGGCACCAAAGATAGGAGTTTTGCCCGACAAGGGATGTGTGTTGCATTCATGCCTCGACGACTGGGTCATTCCCTTCATCAGAAACCAATGCAGCCTGTGTGTGAGGCATCTTTGAGTTACTACTCCAGCTGCTGAAATGAAAGAAAGAACATGTGATGCAAATCCAAGATCTACAATTTATCGATGTCCATTTTCAGAATGGATTTTGGGTAGCTTTTCATATCTGTGAACGTATCTAAGGCAGAAGGCATTACCACAGGATTGGCTTCTTTTGCCAGGGAACTGTGATTATGCTGTCATGATCTTAGAGCTCCAATTGTGAGTTCTACCGCACATTGTGGAGTATTGGGTTTCTCCTTCTGCCATAGCTGAAAAACAAAAAACGAATGTCCGCTCTCTCCCTGAGTGTGGGTGTCATTATATTTTTTTCTGTCCCTTTCCACCAGTGTTGATTGACAGAAAAAAATGACATCACACCGTCCATCTTAAATAGGTTGGGTGGTGTAATGTCCTTACCCTAATAGTCCCTACTCCTTTGGGCCATCGGATGACGTTTTCTGTCGACAGAGGCAGAGGTGGCTTCTTCGACGGAAACCTTATGTTACATCTGTTTATTGGCTATTGATCTGTCTGTTGTCTATTGGCTCCTGGGTCCTTCATTCAGATCGGTCTGTCTCCAAATATGGTGGTTGTACTGAGAGTTTGGTGGACCAAATTCTAAATTGGGACCTTAATATTGTTTCTTTGGCCTATGCATATTTTAGGAGTGGACAATTATCACAGTATTTTCCCCATCTCAGCACTACTTTGTTTGTCACAAGGGATCTTTATCAAACTTTGCAGCAGGCTCTGGTCTACCAAAGTAGAACTAATTTCTTTCAAAGATCTATCTATCTATCTATCTATCTATCTATCTATCTATCTATCTATCTATCTATCTATCTATCTATCTATCTATCTTATATATATATATATCCATGTCAGCTTCTTAGTGGGTTTAATACCAAAACCAATCACTGAGGGTATTTGATCCAATGTTTTTTATTCTGAAGTCTTTAAAGAAAAAGTCTGGAGTCCCAAATTAATAAACTTCTTCTTCTTTAGGTCCTTGGGAAGTTCCTGTTCACTGGTACCCTCGACAGATAGAAGAGTTCAGGTAAGTCACTGTTATAGGGGTTTTATAGTTTTATTGTGAATGTTCCTTCAGTGATCCTCTGTAGAATTTCTCCCAGGAATTGGGGTTAATAGGAAAGGTGCTTCAAGCAAATAAGTTTGGGAAATAGTGAAAATAAGAAGCTCAATTCCCAGAAATATTTAGAGTGACAGGATAGTACCATTTTCTTGCCCCTCCTGTCTTCTCAAAAGAAAATCATTATCTCTTTCCCTCCCGTTTACGACTTTCCCTCCCAATCAGGATCTTTCCATGTCCCTCCTGGAAGGCGGCTAGGAATTAGACTCAATCGGCCACATGAACCCGTCTTCTGTTCACCAACTGCAGTAGAGGTCTTCTCGATGCTCACACAGGCCTCCGGTTCTTCCAATCTCCACTCCTCTGGCCCCTCGGGCTTCTCATCTGAAATTGGTAGCTTGGAATCTTTCAGTACAACCACGCCTGGACGAACACACAGCAGCTCTCTTCTCCAGCCTCTGGTTTCCTCCTTTCTGAGTCCGCTCTGTTTCCTCTTCTAGTTATGCGTGAGTCACAAGGGAGTTCCGGTTCCCACAGGGTTGCCTGACTTACGATCTCACATTATCGGCCCTGTAATAGAAAAAGGGCGCAGTTGCCTCCAGGGAGATAAATTGCCACGTCTTCAGCCCCAGATTTGTGACATATCCCCATACACTGATTTCCCTGATTGGGAAAAAGGAAAAATCTGGATAGGAACCCCGGCCCTGTTAAGTCCTTCCCAGATTTATGTCGAACTTCAAACTGGAAAGATTGAAGTGAATGAAACCATCTAAGGACTCTGGGGTTGTTTCTCTTATTACGACTTAACCAGGTTAATGGAGCATGATCAGTATAAATGGTTTGCCTTAAAGATAATACTGGAGTTTATCAACTGCCCACTTGATGGCTAAACATTACTTCTCTATAGTGGGATATGCAGTTTCTCTACTTCCTCATCGTCCGTTTGGGAGAGAACAGCAACTATACCTACATCAAAGGTATCTGTTTGGAGGATAAAGGGGTTCCTTAAAAAATGGAAGATTAGGATTGGGGTCGAGGTAATAGCCTATTGAAGAGTTTGGAAAGCTTTCACAGCCTCAATTGATGGGTGTTGTAATTCTGTATTAGGGGTTCCCTTTTTTAAAAGGTCAGTGTCAGAGGCCGGGTTCTGGGGCGCCGGTTTTGCCCTCACCTGACCCGATCCCTGCTGTTTCCCCCTTGCAGTCGCCGGACTCGGACACCGCCTGGACCGCGTCATCCAGCTCTCCCACTTCCTGGGTCTGGCCCTTTAAGGAAGAGGTTGACGTCTCCTGCCCCCGCCTCTGGGGGTGGACCCACACCGTGTCACCGGCTGTAAAAGACCCAACAAGCAATGGAGGAGGCGGCATAACCCATAATGAAGGAGGAAGGAGCTGAGAGAGATGACCGACAGAGCCAAGAAGAGTTGAGTGAGTCCAGGGTATCGAAGATCTCGGAGGAACCCGCTGAGGAGAAGGCTGGAGGCCATCGTCACCTCGAAGCGCCCTGCCACGTTCCCGGAGGAACGTGGCTTGAGCAGGTATGTCAGCGCTTGCTGGGTACCGGGAGGCGGGTGGAGCCAGGAACCGAGGGAGGAGTGGGGCTGCCAGGTGGGGAGTCCTAATAGCTGCGCACTCCCGGCTCCCTTACGCTCCCCTGGTGATGGAATCCCTCCCTACACGGCCCCGCAGCCTCATAGAGATGGGTGATATCCCCCACACCCTTTCCCTCCGCAGCGCCACCGGCTAAAGCCCTAATTGGTGCTTTGTTTTTCTTTCTTTGTTTTGGTGCACTCCCCTCCTATACCACTGGCCACCCTTCAAAACCGGACGAGGGAGACGAGACGACGTGAATCGAGGAGGGAGAAGCCATCGCCCTGGAAGACGGCGCTAAAGACTCACCCTCATTATTTCCTTGGTTCCTTCTGTATCAGTGAACATACAATTCCCCATTAAAACCATAAGCAAAATCCTAAGCCTGTGTCGCGGTGTTCCTGCCCATTCCGACAGTCAGTCAACGGCTTAACTACTATGTACCCTGGGATAAATCTTCGGTAGTACCCTATTAACCCCAAAAGAGCTCTTAAAGTTTTTTTATTGGTAGGGAAAGGAACTTCAGTGATGGCTTTCATTTTTTTGTTTTGTGGTTCTATGACTCCATTTCTTAAGAGGTATCCTAAGTATTTTACTTTGTTGTAACACACTCTTGATTTTTTTGCATTTATATTTAAGTTCTCTTTCATTAACTCACTTAAGACCTTTGTTAGATGTACTAAATGTTCCTCCTAAGTACGGCTGAATATAATAATATTGTCTACGTAGGCTGAGCAATACTCTTGATAACTTTAAAGGATTAGGTTAATTAGCCGCTGAAAGTAGCAGGGGCCAAAAGAAGTCTGAAGGAAAGTACAGCAAATTGGAACAACCCAAAAGGTGTAGAAAAGGCTGTCTTTTCTTTATCCTCTTATTTTAATGGGACTTACAAATAGCCCTAGGTAGGGTTTATAGTGGTTATATACTTGGCATCTCCTAGTCTCTCAATCAGTTCATCAACTCTGGGAAGAGGATGAGCATCCAATTTAAAGATATTGTTAACTGCTCGGAAGTTGATACAAAATCGTATACTCCCTTCAGGTTTTTGGACCAAAACTATGGGAGAAGACCAGATACTCTGGGAAGGTTCTATAACCTTCATCTTTTTTTTTTAACAACACTTTTTATTAATCAAGAAGGCAAGGGCTGCAGGCCCCTGACAAACCAGGGGAACTGCCACATAGTAAATAGCAACAGCTCTTGACATTTTGTCATATAGAGGAACAATGGAGAGCTATTCATACATCATCGATCAAGAAAACCCCCCCTCCCTTCCCAACGCCCAACCCCCGACCGCACCACAGCCAGACACCACCAGAACCATCTAACCTTCATCTTTAACATTTGTTCTATCTCATTATGAACAGCTTGGCGTCTTGCTGCGGGAATCCGATAAGGTCTTACCTTTACTACTTTCCCTCTGGGGTAGGAATAGCGTGTTCTGTTAGGTTGTTTTTCCTGGTACGTCTCAAAATATATTGGAGTAGGGCTGTAAAGTCTCTCTCAATTCCTCCTTTTGCTCTTTAGATATCTATTCATTTATATGTAACTGGTCTATGGTAGAAACAGTCCTATTTTCAGGCTGTATAGTATGTACATGTTTTGGTAGAGATCCTAGACATTTTGTTAGGAGCTTTATGGGTCCAAATCTTTATTTTATGCGATAGTTTTCCAATTTTTTCAATAATTTTAAAGGGGCCTCTCCATTTGGATTTCATCTTATGAGTGGAATTAGGTAGTAAGACTAGAACCCAGTCACCTGGTTGGTATACCCTTAATTTCTTCCCCTTATCATAAATATGTTGTTGGTTTCTTTGGCTCTCCTCCAAATTTATATATGCCACTTCTCTAAGTTTCCCTATACGGCTTTTAACTGTTGGGTATATTCCAGAAGATCGTCGGCTTCAGGTTTCATATCCTTTCCCCAAGCTTGTCGTAAGAGGGTGTGGGGTTTTCGCCCTAGACTACTTTGTACTTGAAGTCTCAGCACAAAAAGTCCTAGGGGAAGCATTTGGTCACAGTTTTTACCTTCTCCTGAAAGCATTTTCTTTAAGATGAGTTTTAGAGATCCATTATATCTCTCGACTAAACCATTTGTTTGGGGATGATAGACCAAAGTTTTGATATGTTTAATGTCTAATTGTTTACATGTCTGAATCATTAGTCGTGATACAAAGGGGGTATCCTGATCTCTTTTGGGAACTCAACCCGAGAGAAGAACTCTAATAAATGTTAAGTGATAGTTTTTGTATCTGGGCTATGTATAGAAAACGCCTCCAAATAGCAGGTAGCATAGTCTACCAACACGAAAGCATATTGATATCCTTTTGATGACTTTCGTATGGGACCAATTAGCTCTATACCAATCCTTTCAAATAGAGTGCCTATTATGGGCAAAGGTTGGAGAGGCACCTTAGGAGGACGATAAGAGTTTTTCTTCTGGCAAACGTCGCACTCCTGACAGTATTTCTTTATATATGCTCAAGTGTAGGGCCAGTAAAAGTGTTGAAGAATTTCCTTGGTGTTTTTTTCAGGTCCTGAATGCCCTGCTAATAAATGTGAATGGGCATAAACATAATTTGATCGTGGAAATCGCTATGCCATAGTAGCTGAGGAGGATCAGAGGGTCCTGCTATTCGATATAGTAGCCCATTTCTTATTTGGAAATGAGGATAAGTATGGGTATTGTTTTGACAAGCCTTATGCCAAATAGGTTGGAGAAGAGCGTCATTCATCTGTGTAAACGAAAGTTACAGTCTATCATCCATGGTTCAGGAGTTAGCAAGGCATCTCGAGGAGTCGAGGTTTGGACCCTTACTTGTTCCTTAGACTCCTTTACCTGATTGAGTACTGTCTGATGGAACAAGTGTAAAAACTGTGGGTTATTAGTTCCCAGAATAACATCTTCAGGTAGACTTCGAAGTACCCTCACTTAGATTTCTACCTTTTAGCCAAGGTCGTAGAGATTACTAGTTATGCTACGGGATAAGTCTTTATGTCCCCATGAACACATCTAATCTTAATACATTTTCCAGGTATAATCTGTGAGGGAAGTACTAAGTCACCTTGTACTACTGATTGTTTGCTATCTGAATCCAACATAGCGGTTGTTCATTTGTGGTTAATTTGCACACTTACAAAAAACCAAGACCCATCTCTTGAGTAAAATAAATGGTGGTCGGAGTGTAGTTGACCTTCATTGGTTTCTCCGAACATCTCTTGTTTTTACAGAAATTGGCTATATGGCCCCATTCACCACATTTAAAACATTGTGGACCAGAAGGAATCTGAAGTTTCGGTTCCGACTGATAAGTTCTTTTCGCCTTATTAACACCCTTCTGAGTTTTTCTGCCATTATGAGAATTCATCTGTTCAGAGGAGGTCCTTACATTTCTTTGAAGCTCTATTGAATGAAGGCGAGGCTGAACTTGTGAAAAGGTGGTAGCCATCTCTACGGCTTGTTCAATGGTAAGTCCTGTATATTGTTGTAACCACTTTTGTGTATGATGAGGTAAAGCTTCAACAATTTTTTCTAGACATATCTTGTCCATAATCTCTACTTTAGTATGGTCAAGTGGTCATAACCATTTCTCAGCTGCTGTTTTCAATTTGAAGTAGAGAGTTTTTGGGGTATCACCTGGGTTCCCCCTCTCTTGTCTAAATGTCAAATGATAGGCTTGCTCATCTAGTCCAGTATCACTTTTTTTACCTCTTCATACATGGCTTCTCCTCGGGATTAGCTGTTTGGTAAGCAGCTTCGGCATCACGTGTCAATAAAGAGCCACCGCTCTAGGGGCCAAGCACTTGCCCTCGATGTTCTTTCAAAATGTACTAAAAAGGCATCAAGATCTTCTCCTGGCAGTAATTTTTGCAAGGTTATCATAGGGGCACTAGCTACTGGTCCCCTACTGTAGCTCAACCTGGATGTCACCTGTAATTGCTCCTGGGCTAGCTTATTGAGATGATCAGTTTAAGTCGTCAATGCATCATGGAATATTTCTCTATTAGCTGTAGCTGAAGCCATATTGTGTTCTAAGGCCTATTCTAATTTTCGTTTCCTTGTACCAGGTGTTGAATTAGAGCATCCACTATGTATCAATGGAAGCAGGCTGCCGCATTCTCCTCCACTTGTCAGCTTCTTAGTGGGTTAAATACCAGAACCAATCACTGAGGGGATTTGATCCAATGTCTTTTATTTTGAAGTCTTTCAAAAAAAAGTTTGAAGTCCCAAATTAATAAACTTCTTCTTCTCTTCCTTTCTTTAAGTCCTGGGGAAGTTCCTGTTCACCGGTACCCTCGACAGATAGGAGAGTTCAGGTAAGTCACTGTTTTAGGGGTTTTATATTTTAATTGTGAAGGTTAGTTCAGTGATCCTTTATAGAAATTATCCCATGAAGTAGGGTTAATAGGAAAGATGCTTCAATTAAATACGTTTGGGAAATAGTGGAAGGAAGAAGCTCAATTCCCAGAAATATTCGGAGTGACAGGATAGTACCGTTTTCCTGTCCCTTCCTTCTTCTCAAAAGAAAATCATTATCTCTTTCTATTCCTGCCCCCTCCCGTTTACGACTTTGACTCTTGTTTGCCAGCTCTGTGCAGAATCTTTCCACACACCGGACTAAGCCACGTCCCTCCTGGAACGTGGCTAGGAGTCGGACTTGACTGGCCACCTGAACCCGTTTTCCGTTCACCGACTGCAGCAGCGGTCTTCTCGATGCTCGCACAGGCCCCCGGTTCTTCCTGTCTCCACTCCTCCGGGTCCTCAGGCTCTTAGTCCGAAACTGGTAGCTTGGAATCTCTCGGCACAGCCCCGCTTGGATGAACACACAGCAGCTCTCTTCTCCAGTGTCTGGTCTCCTCCTTTTCTGAGTCCGCTCTTCCTCCTCTTCTAGTTACGCGCGAGGCCCAAGGGAGTTCCGGTTTCCACAGGGTTGCCTGACTTCTGTATCACCGTATCAGCCCTGTAATAGAAGAAGGGCGCAGTCAGCTCCAGGGAGATAAATCGCCTCATCTTCAGCCCCAGGTTTGTGGCAATCCATCACCAAAAAGTTATATGCCACACTCCAACGGTCAATTGGAAAATAGTATTTATTCAGTGGCCATCTGTTGCCACATAGCACACCAACACCAACATGTTTCGACTACCAAGACTAGTTCACGGTTAGGTGAGTTCCTTTTCAGTTTCTCTATTTATACAGAATGCTCACTTTTGCTTATAATGTAGTTTAAACACAATAATATAAATATACAAAACAGTGATGTAATCATTTAATAAAACAGCATTTGATATATACAGTTATTGAAGTTTCTTTTTCTTATTTTTCAAGCCTTGTGTATGTTTCATATAATTTTTCTCAACCCAATTAGAAAAATATAGCTATTATTGAGGGAGGTTAAGTATTTGCTGACAGTTTGTAATTTTTCCGTCATTATGTACGTTGAGGAGTTTATTCCTTTTTGTTAAGCTGTACACTCGTATGTTTTTTTGTGGCCCTTATATCTCCTGCATGGTTCTAGTGTCCTACTGCTGAGATTTAAGTGACTATGACTTGTGGGCCTTCATATGTGGTTGTACTGGGCTAAGTGCCCCTTCTCCCTTGTCACTCGGTTTTCACTGTGTTATAATTTTTGGGGATTTATATTGGGTTGTACTCTATGAATTTGTGTAAGTTACACACCCTTGACATGTGAGTATTTTACATGTGGCAGCTCATTGTGATTGTCTTTCAGGTTATTCATATTACTATTACCAGGTGTTAATCATATTTCATTCCATATCAATGCACAAATGGAAATAAAGTTCTTCATCCCCGTTCAACCGATTGCGATGCTTAGTCCTGAATGTTATGATGAGACGACATTTTAAATGTCTCAATCTTAATGTTCTGTCCCCTCCTCTCTTACTTCTAGGTATTCTGGCTATGCCATAGTATATCATCAGTTGCCAATCATATCCTGAGTGTGTTTACAAATGCTTGGTCATGGCATAGTTCATGTCCTTGTTTTGTACTGCTCGAATGTGGTCAAGTACTCTCTTTTTCAAAGAACATATGGTACCGCCTCTGTTATCCTTCCATTAATGGTGAACAATTTCTCTTTAAAATCCGGAACATCTCGTGTTGTTTTGCCTTTCCGGCATGCTTTGTATTTGTCACATCGCATGAAACCTATTTGTTGTTTTGTCAGCCACGACTTCGGTTTGGTTTTCTCTAAGTGGCTTCTCACTAGTTGATCTTTAAGTGAGGGGGCTTTACGGCACATTATGTCAGGTCTTTTTCCCAGCATATCTCATGTCTGGATCTTTCTTCAGTATGTTCCAATATTTATTCAATATATGAATGATCTGTTGGTTCTTTTTGCTGAAATTCAATATCATTCTTATTGTGGGATCTTCTTTGTCCGAGATTTGGACTGACTTTTTTTGAATCAATGTCTGTGCCCGTGTCATGGAATCCGCCTGTTTCTTTCCTTCTTTGATGGCCGTTGGTTTATATCCTCTCTTTAGGAATTTCTGATCTGTTTTTTCCAATTTGATTTCCAGTTCCTTCTGTCAGAGCAATTTCATTTCATCCTAATGAATTCTTCTTAGGGAATGCTTTTTTTAAGAGACTTTGGGGTGAAAACTGGTTCCGTGTAGTACATGATTTGTAGATGTCGGTTTGCAGTATGCAGTCTTTTTATGTGGTTGTTTTCAATTTAGACCGTTACATCCAGCAATTGTATTGATGTTACACTGGTGTTACAAGTGAATTTGAGAGCAATATCATAGGAATTTAATTTTTCAAAGTATTCCATGAATTCTTCACTTGCTTCATTCCAAATCAGGCATAAATCATCTATAAATACCAGGCACAGGGCTATTTTATCAGTGTACTCCTCGTTTTCCTCTCCCCAAGCTGTGGCTTTGTCCCACCAGCCCATGGTGAGAATCGTATAGCTTGTAGAGAAGGAAACTCCCATGGCTGCACCACAGACTTGTGTGTATATTCGATGGTTGAATACAAAAATGTTGTTGTGGAGACATAGTTCTATCATTTCTATAAGCATCCTTGAATACTTCAAATTTTGGACATTTCTCTGTTGGAGAAAGTATTTAACTGATTTTAATCCCACCTCATGAGTGATGGATGTATACAGCAAGATGACATCAATTGTGACTAATAGATAGCTTTCTGCCAAATTTGGTGTAATTCTGTCCAGCAGTTTGGGCTGCAGGCATGGCTAAAGAGTCTATGGGAATTAACATGGGGAAAATGCGCTTTGGGGCCCCCACTTCACAGAGCATCCCAAAACTTTCTAGACAGCAGTTCAAGTTAGCAGCATATTAGTTTGGAAAATTTCTTAAAGATTCATCAACCGGCACCAAAGATATAAGAACGTCAAAAACTGCTTTTTAATTGAAATTAGGTCTTAACTATAACTACCTAGGTAGCCATAGGACAGGATGTGTGGTATTAAAAGGTTGGACATACACGTTTAAGTTTTACATACCCTGGTACTGAAAAACTCCTAAATTCCTTTTTCACTAATGTGAGGCCTACCTGTTCCATAGGATATCATTGGGTTGCCTTATTACATTTAATAGGTGCTAACTTTTGATTGGGAATAGGTGGGCATTTCGTGTTTGGTGTCCAAGAAATTGTAATTGAAAGTCCTCTTTAAAGGTAAAGGAGGATTTTAAGTTACAATTTTGAAAATGCCACTTTTAGAAATTTGTTTTTTTCCTGCCCTAACTATCTGGTACCCGCAGCCTGCTTCTGGGTCTCATGACTGAGTGTAGCTGACAGCTAGACTGTTTATTCCTCTCAGGCAGCCACACAAGAGAGGGATTAGGTGTGCCTTAATTTGTCAGTGGATGGGAGTGGCAGAGCTGGGTACAGCCCTGCTTGCAACTGACTAGACTGTGCTCTGTCTTCACACAAAGGATGTCAACCCTGTGTTGTTCATGCAGCCAACCTGGAGCCAGGGCAGAAGAGTCAGAAAACTTCAAGCTCTTCAAAGGTAATTCTCTAGAAATGTGTCCTACTTCAAAGGAGGCACCACTGATAGAAAGGGGACTCTCACACCCACTCTTCAGTACTCCTCTGGACCTGTGGAAGACTCAGGCGGACTATGGGCTACCGTGCTGCTCTGCCAGAAGAACTGCTGCTCTGTTGCCCTGCTACCTTAGTAAGAAGGACTGGACCTGCATCTTGATCCCAGGATCACTAGAGTGACTCCAAGGGCTTGTTGGCTGGCCTCCTGTTTAGAAGCTTCAGTGACAGAAAATGCTCCAACCACCTTGAACCAGCACCTAGACTCTGTCTGCTGTGTGTCTTGACCCCAATTGGTGCTACCCCAGTCGTGGCCCTTCGAGGCAGACCTGAAGGTGCTCTGCCAGCTCAGATGTGCTCCTGTGAGCAGAGCAAATGCAGAGCGACACAACCCCTAGCAGTCACATCGTAACCAGCGCAATGCATCCTCGACACCATCAGTCTCATATTAATTGCCGCTGTTCGACACATCTTCAACCCAGGCCTTCGCATCGCAAGCACCCTCGTCGACTGCATCCCTGATAGCGATGCAGGGCTCCGCATCGCAGCTCCTCGGAATGGCTGCATAAGCGACTCATTCTTGACGCGGGATCACGCAATGCTCTGCAACCAGGATTTAAGGTACTTTGTTCAGCGGGTACTTGTTTCCAGCCCATTCTCCATCGTGGTTGGCCTGAACTTATGATTGTGTCCCGGTCTGGCATGACCAGAGAACCATAAATAGCACTTTGTGCTTCTAGACACTATTTTTACTTAAATCTACAACATTACATATCTCTGCTCCTACTGATTGGATTATTGTCGTTTTGGTGTTAATTAATTTATAAAAAATGTACTAATTTTTCCAAAATTGGTGTAGGATTTTTCTTGTGTTGTGTTTTCACTTTATTACTGTACCTTGACCTGGATTGAGCATGTTGCTTCAATATGAATCATCCCGCTTCAACCAACAATCAAATTTCTCACAGTTGTTCTCTCAAGGTTGATTTTAGGACTGGCTGGACTGTCAATGTGTCATCCTATCCCCTCTTGAAAGTAGACACCTGTTCCTAGCTGACAAAGGGATTTCTTGTTGTATCGTATGGCCAGGCCAGCCCTGATGCAATTCCAAGATGGTATGTCTTCATTGCTCCTGGGTTCATCATTCAGATCGGTAGTTGACTTGGTAGGTACACAAAAGATTGTAGATAGGAATGCCATTTATGGGAAAGAGGCAGAGGAAAGTGTGAGGGGGTAGAGAAGGTAGAAAATCTAGAAAAGGGAGCAAAAGGTTTTCTATTAATTCATGAAGTTCACAGAAGCAACACAGGGGTGCTGATGAACTCACAGAAGTAAGTCATGGTATGAGAAAGACAGACTTCTGAGTGAAATCATCGGTTATTTAGATATGATTTTTGCTCTCTATTCTCATACTCCTAGTGGTGGGGTCAAGAGGGCTTAACCAGGCGTGGCCAACCAAATGACCGAATAGACGTGCCTTAGAGACGCTCTGACCAAGAGGAGCAAAATTCTGCGGGATCCGTCAGATTGCGAGTAGATGGATCCTGAAGTGTGGTTGTCCAATCTGGGCCGACCTGCACTCAAAATATTCTAAACCCGGCCCACACTTGTTCATTTAAGCGGGCGGTACATCAGAGCTGCGTTGTGACAGGAGGAGCGGCCTGCCGCAACGAAGTGTGACGCTTTGGGAAACACGTGTCAGGTGAGATCATCCATGAGGAACCAACAGTAATACTTCAATAAAGGGTCACTACAACAACTGCACCTGTGAAATAAGGAAATGCACAGCAATGCATAAATAATTTGTTATCAAATTATTTTATGTACAATCAAGTGACGAACAAACCATGGAACATAGAGTGAAGATCTGATGTATACCAATTCTCTGACATTGATTTCAAGTTAAAAGGAAATATCACAAACCTAAATGAATGAAGTCGATTTATGAGATAGCATCTATATACTTTTCAAGCATTACAAATGCTATGCATACCATGATGCACTAATGGATATGTACAACTAATTTGGATTATGATGACAGTAGCTAACTACATGTGAGGAGTGCTCCACTATTTTGTATTTTCTGTTACACATCTATGATACACCAGCGGTGGTGATCCAGTGGCTAGAGTCCCTGGGCTTGGGCCGTAAAAGGCATTCAGCAGCATGGCAAGAGCCAAAGGACCATAGAGCGTGGCGTTCCTAGAACACTAAACCTCAGTCCAAGACACAGCGTGGCTCTGCTGCATGGGTGGAGAAATATTGTATCCTGGTTGATGCGGATGGTACACTGAGGGCCATGCTGGTGTCCTTGGAGACACAGAATCCCTTTTCACAGCTGAGTTATATACCAGAGACACAAAGTGTTGGAGCTAAAGTGGGGTGAACGAATGTCCACAGCTTGATCACTGCTGGGGGGCACCAGAGAGACAGTTATACCATTGACTTTGTGCTAAGTTGTATTAGTGGACTTACTATGTTCTAGGAATGTTATTGCTCACTAACTGCATATGCACTACTATCTCTTTTTTGCTATACGTGGTGCACATATTACCTCTTGGCTGTGTGGGACCAGGGCTAAGGCAGACGCAGATTGCTGAGCACCAATTAGGGACTCGAGACTCGTGGAGGTCTTGCCCACCTGGTTAGCATCTACACTGAGTGCTGTTTGGCACATAAGTTGAGAGGGGAGAAGGGGGCTAATTGGGGTAGGGTTTGGGGTCACCTGTGGCTGTTTGTGTAGTCACCGGGGGTGCACAGATTCTGCCTATGCGTGGGAAATTAGGGGTTACAGTTGTTACAGTTTGAGTTTTATAAAAGGGTTGCTTCCAATGCTGTCAAAATTTATGAACTGTAGTAAGGGCTGCCTGAGATGAGGGTCCTATTGCATTTTTATATCCTGAATGTTATACTGTGCAAATGGGGCCTAACTCTAAAATGTTGACTTTGAACATGAGAGGTCTACATATTCCCGTGAAGCGCAATAGAGTGTATGCTTACCTCTGGAGGTACGGGGTGAAGGTGGCATTTCTGCAGGAGACCCATTTATGGTGGGACTGTGTTACATGCTTGAGGAAATGTTGGAGGGGTCGTGTATATGCCATTTCCTCATCTGGATATGCCAGAGGGGTGTTGAAATGGATTGCACTGGGAGTCCTGTTTAGACACACCCGCACAAAGATTGACAGGAACGGGAAGTATGTTATATTGGAGGGAACGTTAGATGCACACGAGTTTTGCTTTATTAATGTGTACTCACCCAACATTGATGATGGAGTGTTTTTTGGGGAGGTATTGGCGGTGGCGAGGAGTTCACTGATGGCGGAGGTTCTTGTGGCAGGTGATTTCAAGTGTGTCTTAGATGGCTTTGTAGACAACCCCCCAGCAATGGGGTACTAAACCACATATGACAGCAGCACTGGTGCAGGGGCTGACTAGCTTGGAGCTCGTTGATATCTGACGAACTCACCATCCACAAGGGCTATAGTATTCATGCTACAGCCCAGCTGCGAACACAGAGTAGGTTGCGTTATTTCTTGATCCATAACGATGCCTCACATAGAGTATTGGATGTACATTATTTAGCTCGTTATATCTCTTATCATTCCCCGTTCCTGATCATGTATGCTTTGGAGCGACATCGACCACTGGTGCCATTATGGAGGCTAAATGCAGACACCCTGTCGGATCAGGTTTTCCTGGAGGCAGTGTCGGAGGTCAGGATGTAATATTTTTAGCTTAATTGGAATAGTACGTAGCAAAGGGCTACTGAGTGACACGATTGAGGCCCCGCTGTTACTACAGGAATTGCTGACGACCATAGGTGTGCTGAAAAATACCAAATTGCCTGGGGGAGATGGGTTCCCGGCAGAATTGTATAAAACATTTGCTGGGACACTGGTGGACCGCCTGCTATCGATGTACAATGAGGCATTGTAGAGGGGTGTGCTCCTGGACTCCATGACAGAAGCATTGATTGTTCTCATACTGAAGCAGGAGAAGGACCCTCTGCAGGCAAGTTCATATCAGCCTCTTTCCATGCTGAATGTGGACCTGAAGATCGTAAGCCATTTCATGGGAGCCAGTTACCACATCTCCCCCAGTTGGTTCACACAGACCAATCGGGCGTTATACCACATAGAAAAACACTGCAAAATCGATGCCGTCTGACACATGAGATGCATGCCTCGATACTAGAAGAGGACCAGTACACTCTGGTCTTTTTGGACAGAGAGCATGTGTTTGACTCAGTGAGGTGAGACTATATCTGACAGGTTCTGGTTGGGCAGGCTGGGCCACATTTATATTTGGTGGATACAGCTACTGTATGGGTGCCTGTGGGCGAGGGTATGAACGGGCTGATATGTTTCTGCTGTAATCCTACTGCAGAGGGGCACTAGATGTTCCCATTAATATTCACATTGGCGATTGAGCCTTTGGCATGTCGCCTTCGACAGACACTTCCTATATAGGAAATACTGGTTGGCAGCTCGGCACATGTGGTGGCATTATATGCAGTTGACTCTATGATATACTTGCGCAGACCTGACATGTCCGACCCAATATTACTCAATATAGTGCATGAATTCTGGGAATTCTTAGGACTCCATGTCAATAGAGAAAAGTTGGCCCTCATTCCCCTAGGGCAACTATGGGGCTTACCACTTCCCCAGTTGCCAGACGTTGGGATACCATGGCAGGTAGAGATTGTTAAATATCAGGACATTCATGTCACTCATAAAGAACAGAGAGCGTATGACTTAAACCTGGGCCAGGTGGTTGCTAATCTGCTAACTTCTATAGCATTTTGGAACACGCTGAAATTGTCCCTGATTGGGGGAAAATATAATTTATAAAGATGGTGGTCTTACCCCGATGTCTGTATGTGCTGCTAGGCGCAATGTATGAGATACCAAAGAAGGTGCTCCAGGAGCTTGATCGACATCTGGTGGAGCTCCTTTGGGCTGGTAGATGAAGCAGAGTAGGCCTTAGAACCCTTCAGAGAGAATGGGACAATGGCAGCATGGAGGTCCCTGACTTGGAACTTTACTACTTAGCAGCGCATTCACAACATACTGGCGATTGGTGGGATGGGAAGCATAACTGGGAAGGGGCCTTGTTAGATGGCACTCATGATGGTCACCAGCTGGGGGTGCTACTGATGTGAAGTAGAGTCATGTCTGATGTATTTCCACATTTGATCTGTCAGATTGTGGTTGTGGGAGAGAGCAGTGTGGTGCGGTGGCTAATAGGTAGAGCGTCATATGCACCGGAACTAGATATGTGGCTAGTGCGCCAGCTTTAAAAGATATCCTGAGCGACGTTAGTAGACCACTGGCGAGAGGGAGGGTGCATTATGTTGATGGATTTGTATTCAGTGGGTTGCTTTGTAACCCTGGCGGATGCGATGAAGACACACGGTCTGGAAAACGGTCAGTTTCTCCAATGCACCAAAATAGCAGCCACGGCCCGACAGCTCTGGCCTTCATTCATTGAGTCCCCGAAGACTATGCAAATGCTGGTGACACCGCTTTCTATGGCGGGGGCGTAAGCTCATTACACATATCTACTGCCCGCTCCACGTGGGCTGACGTTTAAATCCGCTCCAGGTGGAAACAATCTGGCAATGCGATAGTGGTGAGTCCTTTGAGCCTAAGGATTGGCCAAAGATACGTGCAGCGGTGTGAAAGGTCTCCGTTAGTGTGCTGTATTAGCTGATTCAATTTAACTTGGTGAGCCTGACATTTCTTTCCCCTAAGAGGCTCCACACGATTTACCCCTCCAGATCATCCGGCTGTCTGAGATGTGGAGCCAATGTGGCTGATTATGTGCATATGGTGTGGTGATGCCTGGTTATCATGCTATATTGGACTGGGATACTAAGCCATCTTCGAGGGATGACGGGCTGGGACATGCCGCGTATGCTTAAATGGTGTGTGCTGGGACTCTTACCTGAGAACCCGAAGAAAAAATGTAATGGCCGCTTTACAATGTTTGAGTTAATAGTTGCTAAATAGGGATTCGCTGGATCAGCCCTAGACCGCACTACACAAGAGGACTGGTGCAGGATTTACTCAAATGAGCTGGAGCAGAGGAGGCACACATGAGGCAAACCCGTGGGGATGACAAGGTAGCAGATGACATGCTCTTTTGGGCGATAATGGTACAAGCAGTGAGAGAGAAAATCCCGGAGATGTTTCCCCGGCCACATCGGGCCAAGAAAATGGTGGAGGTAGCCACAACAGGAGGGAGGTGTGACTCAGAGACGCAACCAGTGGGACACTCGTGATTAGTGTGACCTCTCAAGACACATACTGAGATACATAGATGCCCCATTGATTGCAGGTTCCGGGGGATGGGGGTTGATATGTTTGAAATGTTGATGGGCATTACAAGAAAATCATTTGAGGTCTATATATACTTTTGTGCAAGAGAATGCTGCTTTGTGCTGGGCTCTCTGGGCTTCTCTCCCTCTTGTCTTATGATTGAATATTCTCACCGTGAGATTGGTAGGAATCCTGCAATGCTAGGTGGGTCGGAGCACGGGTGGGTTACCCGTGCAGTGCTGCCCAGTATGTCTATAGGATGTAAAACAGCACGGTTGTGTAATGTTTCTTTGCCAATGTTCACGGCTAGTTTTCTTGTTTGCAATTTGAAATGCCAAGAAATGTTAATTTTTTTTAATGGCTTAACCGACTTGGCTCTGGGGTTCATTAAGTGCAAACTGAAATTTCTTATTAGTAGATTTTGCCTAGCATGAAGTTATATGAATTTGGAGATTAATATATACATTTTTGTCGTTTTGTTTTTTTAAACAAATTTTAATCCCACATCTAAGGAGTTTCAGTGCTGTTTTCTCTAAAGTGTGATAAAGAAATGCTATTTGCTTGAAAGGCAGTAATATTTTCGTTTGAGAAATGCAGTCGACGCCTCGCCCATGGGCAGCGGTTACACAATACGTCGTGAGCAGATTTTTCTTCCACTAATTTGACCTGTCATGCTGAATAATGATGACGGGGAAGGGCCCCTCTGTCGTAAGCATCTCTAGAGAGGCAAGCGGACAGGAGAATAGACTCGTGGCCGGTGGCGCGTGATGCGCAGTGAGTTGTGTTCTAATTCCGCGTGTGAATACGGCTCTGCAGTCTGCAGCGAAAAATGCTGAGCACTTCAAAGATTCACTGTTAACTCAAGTTCAACCGTGTGGTATCATTCAAATTCTCATGCCCATGCAATTAGCACGTTCCAGGAAAATGTGCTGAACCCTCTGGTACATATTTTCACCCCAGCCTTGTTCGTGGCAACCAATTGAGAATTACATTTAAACAAGCATTTGCAATGCAATCGGTCTCGCCTTTGGGACCTTATAAGTATTTCGACTTGCAGCACATTATCGCAGATTACTGCAAAGTAGACGAGCTATGGATTGTGTGGCAGTGATCATGGGTCTGGCAGTAGATTTGGCAACAGACAAGGGAACGTGGTATTTGGGCTCTCCTTAAAATAAATGTGTAAAAAAGTGGAGCCTACAAAGAAGCCTGTTTAATTTTGTGGAAATAAAAATGCGTGCCCTCATTATATGCAGTTATCACCAGCTTTTGAGGCTTATGATGTGGAGGAACTCTGCTCTCACACTTTCAACCATTGATTCGTAGTCCAAACTATCAGTAGTAAACTAACTACTGGTCTCCCAAAAAAACGGACACTTGGCAAGTATGTTGCATTTTGCCAACAGTTGCTTTCGAACTCTGGAAAGTGACCAACTCATGGTAGTAAAGCAACCAATCTGAGGGCGGCAACAGTTGTGTACACACAGGAGACCAGTGTGCTGAGCTTGCATCACGGCAGCGTGCACTCGGAGTTCACAAGCAAACCTGTGGCACGCGCTCCAGGCCCCACTCACCACTGCCAATGCAATAATATTATCACACCAGTGCTGGTAAACTGTACTAGAGACAGGTACCCTTTACACCATCAAAAAACACCTGAAATCGCACAGGGTTAAAATAATCTGGCTTGATTTCCTGGTGGCCTCACACTTTTATGGTGGCGGTGAGACCTGCACAGGAGTAAATGGCCTTCTGCAACCATGGTCTCCTTGCTCATACTAGCCAGAAGGCAGTAGGATGGCTCAGTGACTTACACAATGATATGGAAGCAACCAGTGAATCACATGCTAGAGACACAACCTGCACACTTAGCCTTTCAACCTCTTGAGATCGATAACCTATTGTGATTGGTAACTTGAATATATTTCTTGAATTATGCGACATTATGCACAGTTCTATGGGACATTAAAGTGCCACACAAACAAATTATGTTTTCTCTCCTAAAACCTGCCTATTTATTGTGCAGAGGTTGATCAACAAACGAGTGATGAGGTGGACTCTTAACATTACTTATAAAGGTCTGAACAGGGTTGGATTGGGATTAAAAATCGACCTGGGCACAGCAAAAAAAAGTGGCCCACATTTGCGTATTGCCTTTCCGCAAAACACTGCTTCAGCGAAGTATTATGAAAAGGAAGAGGGTGGGGGCCATGTTTAATTAACTTCACATTGATTAAAAAAATGCACAGATTAGTTCACACTGCTGAAACACACATGAATGCAAGTGAGACCACTTCTGCCTAGGACCCCTGCCCCCGCTCAATCAGCACACATTAATGGGCCGGCCCAGCGAGAGAAAGGGAGTGATACCTCTGCTCATCTGCCTCTAGAAAGGCCACCCAGGCCCCCAATGGGCCACTGTCAGCATCCTAACAGCACAGACAGCCGCCAGGCTTCACAAAAAAGCAGCCCACAGCTAGAACTCAGCTACCGGCCCTTCGGCCATTTCCCAAGTGCCTGCATTACCAATCCGACCCTGGGTCTGAAAGACTCTTCATATTGACAAAGTTATGCTTACTGAAGATTCAGTGTGTGTTGTGCGAGAGCTGGGAGAAATTGAGACGAAGAATACATCCGTAACTAGGTCAATCTGTTTTGTAGTCAGTAAGGAAATGCAGAGTGGAAAATGTAAGTCACATCTTTGGCAGCCTGCCACAACAGGCCAGGGACAATTCAAAGAGAGAGGAGGGCAGGCCGACGGGAACTCAACGCCCAGCCTGCAGCAGCTATGCGGTGATAGCACGCTGCCCAGGATCAAAGTGTGTGAAGAGGCGATGCCAGGGGTCCACTTTGTAAATTCTCTCGAGCCTTCAATAAGCGACGCGATTAATTAATTCAATGGTTTTCACTGCTTGACCTCAGAAGGATAAATGTCTGAGTCATCAGTGTTGGTAACAGAGTTTTGAGGAGTCACAGTGACATAACGTAGGAGTGGGAAGTAAGCACCCACCACCTCTACTGGTGCGCGTCTTCCCCAGGCGCTTTTAAAATGTTTGAGCTCGGCTGGCATTTAGGGCCGTAGAGAGATTTCTTGCCAGCCTAGCACATCTGACACGCTGGCAGGGCTAGGACAAGCAGCCGTGAGTCAGGATTTCCTGAATGGCAGGAATCTATCCGGGCCTTCATGCTGTGGAGAGTGGTTTATGGTGGCACCAGACACTGGGCTTGAATGCACGTAGCTGGGAGAATGAGGGGGTTGCGATACGGGGGTGAGGCTGTTACGCACAACTCAAGGATGGTCCTGATGTCCTCAGGTTCACGTGACGTGTCAGGGAAGCTCTGACTCTAGGCTGGACCTAAAGATACTGTATGCATGCTTCCTCACTTGGAGCTACGCTACTGCATTGCATTGTAAAATGCAAAAGTTTAGCTTAAACTAGTGTTTTATTTTTAGATACGTAACACATGTTAACACACAGACTTTTAATCACATACCACTATTACAGTATGCATAACTCCGTTGTCAGGGGCGTAGGAGACCCTAAATTTCTTGGGAGGACAAGGATAACTTTTTGAACCTTTCAGTGACCCTATAAAAATCACCCATTGTACGCTCCGTCAACCAAAGACAATCGCATAGTTTTGTAGTGAAACATTGATAAAGGCAGGCATGTAGTCATAGTTTGCAAGTATGCTTTAATTGTTATTTACACTCTCAAAGCAGTTAGAACAAATGTGAAAAAAACATGTTTTTGAATCTAACATCTTCATGCATGAAGTAAACAAAGGTGAGACAAAAAAAGAAAGAATAACCTGAATGCTCTACACAACATTCCTAAACCTCAAAATGCAATTGGACTAATATTGGAGAGTATTGAAGACAGGCTGCAGGCACACAGAGCTGTAAGAGCAGAGAAATGTCCACTTACTAAAAGTGGCATATCTAAAATAGTAATATGAAATCCAACCTTACCAGTAAAGACGATTTATCATTGCCATTCCAAACATAGAAAACATGTCACAGCTACTCCTTTCTAACCAGGAATTACAGCTTAAAAAAGTGTATTAAGGATTTCTTAAGGGTTAATCTATGAGAGGAGTAGGCCTCACAGTAGTAAATATGTGTTATTCACTACAAGGACATGCAAAACTTAAAAGTTCATGTTCTACCTTTTAGTAACATAGCACCCTGCCCTATAGGCTACCTAGGGCCTACCTTGATGTGACGTGTAATAAAATTGAAGTTTAAAGCTTGGCAAGGGGTTTTAAATACCAAGCTGAAAGGTCTAATAGTATGGTATAGGATTCTGTAAATCTGAGTATTGAAGTCAGTAGGATCCCTTTTGGAAACCCCTGGTCTAGCAAGGCACAAGAAGGAGAGCGAGAATAGTTTCTCAAACCCTGGAAGTTTATTGCCAGCATTCCTGTGGCTGGAGGGTGGAGAACCCTGAAAGCATCGCAAAGTATACAACACAATACAGAAACTTCAGTTGTCTAATCTATGAGAAGCGTTATTGCAGATGGATGATATGAGTGTAGACAGAACTCTAACGCATAATCTTGCTAAAAAATGTAAGAAGTCCTATGAGATAAATTTGCAATAAGAATTAGCCTTGTGTGGGATGCTCCCAAAAATGAGATGTACAGTGTTTGTGTGAAAGAGAGATGCTTACCAATATAAAAGAGCCTACTGTGAGAGACACATATGAGCTACTCACAGAAGATAGGTATAGTGAGATATACAGAATGAAATGTGTGGCAAAGCTCAGATATGAGGTGTTAGTGATGAACACCAGAAACATAGTGCTTGAGTGTGAAGCTTACAAATTAATACAAAGGGTGGAAGGTCACAAATGAGTAGTGCATGGGATGCACTAAAGCACACAAACTTTGTTATATGGGAGGCTCACAAAAACTATAAAATGCTCAAAACTAGCAAATATGCCCCGTGGTAGGATTATTCGAGCCAAAATACTGTGCATTTAATTTAAACAATGATTGAAGGCATGGAGGCCTTGTTCATGACTATGATGAATTATGTACAAGTGACATTTGGAGAGTTGTGTAGAAACAGTGAAGCAATCTTTGGGGTATAGTTATTGCTACCAAGAAAAAAGGTCAGATGGGCAGGATAACTTGGATATTGTCGGTGATGCTCCAGAAGATTAGACAGGGGTGTCCAACACCCGTGACTCTGCTTCTGGTCATATCTAGGAGTCTGAAGACCCCTTGCTAGAGAACTATAGTCCTCCAGGGAATAGTTCTAGTGACACTGAGGGAGGCCCTAGAGGTAAGACCCTTTATTCCTCCTGGGAGGGTACAAAGGGTTCAGAGGAGGTCCAGGTCCTTCCCAGTTAATTCAACCTCCACCGCCACTTCTATAGGGACCTACTTCCCTAGCAAGAGAGAAGATTCTTTAGAAAGAGAATATCACCTGCTCAAACTTGATTGAACCACTCTCAGAATCAAGATGGAACAGTTGGCCCTAGATAAATAAACCCTAGAAGTCCAGAGGGCTAGGAAACATTTCAGATTAAAATCCAATGGTGGCAGCACTAGTGAACCTATGGTCAGGGAAGACTTCTTTGACACTTGGAATATGAGCAGGATAATCCCCCCTTAAGTGTATTAGTGCTTTAGAGAGAGCTTGTAAAGTTCAGAAGGTTCATCAGTGGCAGTGGGCAGCTATCCTGTGGCTCTCCTTTGCTAACAAAGGTATAGACAAACTCTTGACTGTAAAGGAAGACGATGCAGACAATTACGAAGTCTTGAGGAGTGCACTCATAGATGGGTTTGGGTTAACCACTGAGCAATACAGGGATAAGTTTAGGGGCACACAGACGGTACTCACTGAAGACTGGGTAGATTTTGTAGATAGTACTATTAAGGCTCTGGAAGGCTGGTTTCATGGACGTAATGTGCATGATTATAGGACTGTACAATTTACTTGTGAGAGAGCACATCCTTAATAACTGTCAAAATCAGCAATTGCACCAGTACCTGTGGACTTGGATCTGAACACTCCCCAACAACTGGGAAAGAAGGCAGACAAGTTGGTCTGCACCAAGGCGAAACAAAAAGTCTCATGGTGGTGGTGACCAGAAGAAGCAAGATTCTTCTAAGGCCCAAGAGAAATGATGGGAGAAATCTAAAGAAAAGAAAGTCTTCTGAAGGTCCCCAAAAAGTTTCCTCTGGAGGTGGGTCCCAATGCTCTTCCTCCTCTAACAAGAAACCTTGGTGATAGTTGTGTAAGAAAAAAGTCCATAGGGAAAAGGATGTCAATTTCGCTAAGTCTAGCACCAATACTGCTACTACTACTACTACTTCTAAACCTCCTAGTGTCCCTAGAATAGTATTGGTAGTTGTAGAGGCCCCAAGAGTTTGACTGGGTTAACCTTGGGTACTGAAGGGTGTTCTGTCCTAGTCAGGGCACCCACTAAGGCTGTTTTAGTCTGTGATGGTGGCACTGAGCTTGCCCACCCTATTGTAAGTCCCACTAACTTGGGCAAATACAGACAACAGCCTCTCTTGAATGGTCACGAAGAGTTAGCCTACAGACACACAGGTGCCAGTGTCACTATGGTGACAGAGAAACTTGTGGGTCCTGAGCAGATGTTACTTGGTCAAATTTACCAAGTGACCATTGCTACCAATATCAGGGTAGATCATTCTTTGCCAGTTTTAAATTTCAGCTGAGTAGGGGGTAACTGGTCCAAAGAGAGTTGTGGTATCTTCAGACCTACTTGTGGACTGTCTACTGGGCACTGATTTTGAAACTTCAGCCTGGTCTGAAGTGGAGTTTAAGACCCATGCAGAAATGATGGTAATTTCAGCCAGTGTCTTTGCAATCACAAGGGCTGAGGCCAAGAAGGGAGGCACTGAGGGAGCCCTGGATCCAGAAAAAAATGGACCAGCCAGCTCCCAAGAAAAGGAGCAGGAAAAGTAAAGAGGTATCCTCCTCTCAGACTCCCAGTGCGAATCAGCCTCCTGAGGGAGATGATCTTAGTACCTGTGAAGGAACGGACCCAGAGGAACTTGGGCCTGGCAAGGCAGAACTACTGAGGTCAGGGAGGCCTTCCAGGGAAGACTTCAGTCTGAAGCAGAAGGGCTGCCCCTCTCTTGAACAACTCAGACAGCAATCTGCTGCTGAGGAAGCAGGGAATGTCATTCCCCTTGCAGGACTTCTTGGGCAAAGCAAGACTTGGGACAGGCATGTCCCTCACTTTCACTGGCCCTACATGTCTGAAGACACCAAGGAGGTTTGTCGCTCCTGTATCAACTGCCAAGCCAGTGGTAAGTCAGGTGGCACCACAAAGGCCCCCTTAATCCCACTACCAGTTTTTGGGGTTTCCTTTGAGAGGGTGAAGATAGACCTGTAGGTCCCTTAAACCCTGCAACAGCATCTGAGTATAGTTTTATCTTAGTAGTGGTGGACCATGCCACTAGTTATTCAGAGGCAATACCCTCTAGTACTGCTACAGCTCCTGTATTGGCCAGGGTCCTCCTGTGAATCTCCTGATGAAGACCCGCACGACCAAGGTCTAAAATTCCCTTAAGGCCATCAAGACGGGTCGAAACGTCGACGCCTTTCCTCAATTGCCTGGGACACATAATCTCTCCTCGTGCTAGACCATTAATTAGGTCTTCCTTTTTGAATTACAGTAATGTGGTGTTTCAATTTATGAATGTGGCCAGGTTTTGACTTTGGACGGTGAATTATAACCGATCCTTGTTGCCAATCTGTAAAACAATTTTATTACTTTGTCCTATTATTCTCTGTCTCACCTATTCACCCTTAACACTTTCCTTGATGCACGTTCCCCTTGGAGCAACCTTGCACTGTTGAAAATTTAAAAATATTGAAAAAAGTAACAAACTTTTGAATAATTTGAATTACCTACAAAAAGGAAATTAAATGTATGGTAAACACATGTTGGATGTTGCCCCTCTTTTCTTTTGAATTGTCATATTGATTATTGTGAGCCACTCCAAAGAATTTTGCATTTGAGCTCGTGACTAAGGAAATCATTTAACTAAGTGAGAACTGTTTTGCTCTGACTAATCAATTATTGGTCTACGACCATTGTTTTTGATACTAAGATTACACACAGGTCCTCTACTATTGGGTTACCCCATTTTTGTAATGGAGTTCTGGATGGGCAGGATCTCTGCCTTTAAATGTATATGCACCGAATGTAGACAGTCCACAGTTTTTTACTGAGGTGGCGACAGCAGCAGACCCATACCTTACTGATGACATACTGTTAGCTGGTGACTGTAACTGTGTATTAGATGCAACATTAGACCGTGAGCCTCTAAAAGAGCATACGAAACCCCACATGACATCACAGCTACAGACACTGATGCAGGAATTTGCGTTATTGGACATATGGAGGGAAAGACACCCGAGATCTAGAATATTTTCCTGCTATATGCCGGCAGCGGGCACATACAGTAGACTAGATTACTGTCTATTGACCTCAGGCCTTGCTGTCCTGACTCGTGAGGTGACGTATCTGGCAAGGTATGTCTCTGACCACTCCCCCTGTTGTTTTCCCCACCAAGAGGATGACCGCGTCCTGTGGTGCAGCTGTGGCGCCTGTGGGAGAAGGCACTGACAGACCCGCCATTTGTGGCCACAATCCAGGAGGCTCTTGACCATTATTTCCAGGAGAACTGGGAAAGTTCAAGCAGTAGGGATCATGATTGAGAAGTGATGAAAGTGGTACTTAGGGGAGTGTGCATGAATACTGTAGTAAATTACTTGTCAGCTATTCTCCACTGTACTGCTCTGTTAGAATGTTGCATGACATCATAGAATGCCTGGGTGCCTCTCTGGGTGAGATTGTCAGTTGGTCTACTCAGGCTGAGCTGTAAGGAGCTTGCTCCTGGTGGGGCTATCGTTGTATCATCTGTCTTCTCCTACCATCCTGACCACCTATGCTGGAACCAAGCTACTAATAAAGAAGTAACCTACATGAACAGATGGACTCTGTATCATCCTTTACAACAATTTTGGCGACGATCTGAAGAACTGACGCGTGAATTAAGGAGTGAAGACTACTAAGGAATCAAGGAACTAAAGCACAAGGAACTTAAGACTTTAATAATTTTCAAGATGTCAATTGAAATTCAGATGTACGCCCTGGCCAGCCCCACCAGTGTCCCGTACCACTCGGACAGCCTGCAACCTGGGCGTTAGTTATTCTTTCATTAAAGACCCTGCTGTCATCTGAAAGACTTCTGGTACTCTCTACGAGGCACAACAGGCACAGCAGTGAACCACGGATTTATCTAGAGCTTCCAACAGGGCTTCGCAGTGTGCTCAAACAGCGTCTTCTTTAAAGACTGAATGATTGTGGATCTAAACGGTTTCTGTGGCTGTGAGCAGCAGTGTACTCATTTGCGGGCTATATCTGACAGTCAGACACTGAACACTTTGGTGGTGTTTCGCTCTTGGTGTTTTGTGGAAACAGTGACGGCATTGAATCGTCCTCGGAGCCTTTCTGGAGGAACTGACGAGCGGTTGGTGTCTTGAGGAACGGCACCTTTGGTGAGCACTTGGGCATATTTGTGGGGGCAGAGACTGTGTTTTGGGGTGTGTGCGTGTTTCGTTTTGCCGTTTTCCTCACTATTGGACCCTCCATATCAAACTGTAAAAATGTGAACTGTGAAAATTCAAAACCAGTCCACGCGCACCTCACCGTTCTCTTAGTCCCGCGTGGAGGCTGAGCAAATCCTGGTGACGTCTTCTCTTGCTCCTCATAGCTGATCAGTGACGCCTGCGTGCAACAGCGTGCTGTGAGCCATACGGCGCTGCGCCTAGTAGCGTGCCGCCATCTTGTGCTTGGCTCTACGCTTCTCAGAGCTGGGTTGTGACGCTTTGCAGCTTGAACGGGCTGAGACCCATCCGGCGCGGCGTTACCATGCGCGCCGCCATTTTGTGACTGTCGTTGTACACTGGATTTCCTTGCAGTCTCCGGTCTTCTTCATGTTTTGCCAACCGCGTTTTGTTAAAACAGCGTCGTTTTCTTTGCAGTTCTATATTGTTGCGCTGATTGCCCTGGAAGCAGCACTCACTTCAGGAACCACGGCAACTGCCTGTTATGTCTTTGGAAGGACACTGGATATTAACCATGAGGGAGTCTCTGCGCTACATCGCTTTTGATGCAAACAACCATATCGAACTTCATGAGAAGACTTCGGGTGAGAGATCGCTCACCAGAGTTTATGAATTTTCCTTTCATTTTTAATACTTGTCATCTTAATGCTTGTCCAATATTAGTGTGAGTGTTTTTATGGTCATGTTTCGATTTTAGGGTCTGTAACAGTTGTATGGCGCTCCCTTCTCAGTTTACAGCAGCAGTGTGTACCCATTTATGGGGAGGTCTTGGGGACGTTGTACCCAGACATGGGGAGGTTGAGGGAGCAGTCTGTGCTCCAATTCAAGTTTTGTTTTTGGGTGACGTATATCCTACGGTGTACCCTGGTACAGGGAGGTTGTACTCAGATAGGGGGAGGTTGAGGGAGCAGTCTGTGCTCCAATTCAAGCTTTGTTTTTTGGGTGACGTATACCCTACGGTGTACCCTGGTACAGGGAGGTTGTACCCTGCCATGGGGAGGTCAGTTGGTGTGCTGATGTACCCTATTTAGGGGAGGTTGTAGCTTTTGCTTTCCAGGGTGAGCACCCTGTGGTGTATCCTTCTAGGTTTGAACTAGTTAGGGGAAGTTGGGCCTGGGGGGTAGTCAATGCCTTTAGTTTGTTAGTCATCATACGTAGAGTGTACCCATTTCTTTGGGGAGGTTGTGGGGGTAGTCAATGCCTTTGATTTATCAGTCTTCAAACATAGAGTGTTCCCATTTCTTTGGGGAGGTTGTGGGTGTAGTCAATGCCTTTAATTTATGAGTCTTCATACATAGAGTGTACCCATTTCTTTGGGGAGGTTGTGGGGGTAGTCAATGCCTTTAATTTCGTAGTCTCTGTACATAGAGTGTACCCATTTCTTTGGGGAGGTTGTAGGGGTAGGCAATGCCTCTATTTTAGTTTTCAGTTTTCTTGGGTGCGTCTACCCTATGGTGTACCCTATCTACGGGAGGTTGTTTTGTTTTCATGGGTTAGTACCCTGTCGTGTTCCTTGGTGAAGTTTTTGGGTGGTTCCTAATGTCATCCTGGGTCTTCCTTTCATATGGACACCATGCTCCGGTCGAAGTCTACCTGCGTGGAATTCGTGGCCAAGGGTTTCACACTTGTACAACTTTGAGTGGGAAGTTTTTTTCGTTAGTGTTTAGACCTCTTTAAGTGTCAGCATGCCTTCTACCAAGGGGCCTCGTGTGTTTCCTCTCTGGAGTATATTTGTTGTTGTGGTGGCACTCTTCTTGTTATCTAGAGTGTATCTAGCCACTATTGTATCTCTTTGTTGGGGATGTTGTTTTCTCCCAAGGGTCTGTGTTTTACACCCACTTTTGTTTAACAGGGTGTCTACCCTGTGGTGTACCCAAGTATGGGGAGGTTGTGTGGGTGAACGCCCTTCTTTGTTGCAGTGTTTTTATCTAAGCTGCTGTGTTTTCCCTAAGGGAGGGGGATGGGGCGTGTAGTAATGTTGTTTGCGATTTTAATGTTTAACAACTTAACACATTTCTGTTCATGCCAGTGGAATTCATGATACCTCATGCAATACACCTGTGGATATGTGCACCTCATTGTTGCACCTTCTTGCTAAAGATTTATTGGGGTATCATATTTGTCTTTACTTTTACTTCTGTTGTTCCCTAAGGAAAGAGGATGTGTAGTAAATTACTTGTCAGCTATTCTCCACTGTACTGCTCTGTTAGAATGTTGCATGACATCATAGAATGCCTGGGTGCCTCTCTGGGTGAGATTGTCAGTTGGTCTACTCAGGCTGAGCTTTAAGGAGCTTGCTCCTGGTGGGGCTATCGTTGTATTATCTGTCTTCTCCTACCATCCTGACCACCTATGCTGGAACCAAGCTACTAATAAAGAAGTAACCTACATGAACAGATGGACTCTGTATCATCCTTTACAACAAATACATTATACGGGGTGAAGCAACAGTTGATGTGAGACGTAGAACAAGACGAATCCAAACAGTTAGACGTAGAAAAGACACTCCCGGCACAGCCCCTCAGACTAGAATAGTGGCACTGCATATGGGGCATGGTACTCCATGACTGGCGTAGATTGGAAAAATATACTTACACGGCCTACAGACAAAGATTCCATGTGGAGGAGGATAAGAAAGGAGCTATGCTGGTGTTACTGGTGAGGCAACAGGACTCCCGAGAGTCCATCTTGGCGCTGCGGGGCCCAGGAGGCACATTAGTTACTTCACAAGCAGCTTTAAATGAAATAATACAACTTCTTTTTGAAGGAGTATATGCTGAGAGGGCGACGGTGATGGGCCATAGTGGGATGTTTTTTTTTAGCAGGATTAGAACTACCCTGACTGGAACTGGAGAATAGGGCCACACTTGAGGTGGATTTAAGTACAGAAGAGATCCTTGCCTCGCTGAAGAATCAGAAGGCGCTTAAAAGACCAGGAAATGACAGCTTCCCTGAAGAATTATATCATAAATATGCTGATCTGATGGTTGATAGATTATTATTAGAAATATACGGTGAGGCATACTGACCGGGGCGCCTCCCTGATACTATGCGTGAGGCACTTGTAGTAATAATGCCCAAACTGGGCAAGGCGGTGGATGAAGTGAAGTCTTACAGACCCCTTTCGATGCTGAGTGTCGATACCAACATTTTGAGCGGCCTGTTGGTGTCCTGAATGCTTCCCTACCTGCCTATTCTGATACACAGATCAGTGTGGGTTCATCCCCAAGAGGAGTTTCATGTTTAATCCATTTAGATTGTTTCATGTCCTTCATGCCCCTGAACTACAGGACGGCCCACACACACTAGCTTTCCTTGATATAGAACAGGCTTTCGATTCAGTCATGTGAGGTTATGTCTGTCAGATCTTGGAGAAAATGGGTTTTGGCCTCAAATTCATTATGTGGCTTAAGTTATTTTATACTAGGCCAGATTCTGGACTGGTGGCTTTGTCTCGGCTTCCTTCCTGTTGTGCTGCACCATGAGGCAGGGTTGCCCCCTATCGCTGCTACTGTTTGCGGTGGCAGTGGGGCCACTGGCAGCGCTGCTGCTGCGTGGACTTGTGCCCTGGGGGATTATGGTGGGGGCTCCATGCACACATTCTCACTCTAGGCAGAGGATGCCCAGGTGTACCTATGGGAACTGACTGAGGCACTGCTGGTGTTGGTGTCGGCACTGTCAGATTTTGCAGCCTCTCGGTGAACGCCCAGAAGTCACTGCTCATGCTGCTTGGAACACTGGCAGCAATGGACCCCGTGCTGCTCCCAAAGCTTGCGCTACCATGGAGTCTGGAGGGGGTGGCTACCTGGAATTTGGGAAAGCCACTGAGAAACAAAGATTCCTGCACTTGAACATAGGAAGGGTGCTTACGGGACTGCACGTATCTGTCCGGCTCTGGGACTGATGGGGAAGACAGCCCTGGTAAAAATGGTGGTACTGCCTCGCTGCCTCTACATTTTGCAGAGCGTGCTATATGAGATCCCTTGATGATACCTTAGAGAGCTGGACAGTATCCCCGTGGACCTATTGTGGTCCACAAAGCAAAAAAGAATGAGGCTGCACATGTTGCGGCAAACCTGGGAATGAGGGGGCATTAAACTTCCTCACCTAGAGTTCTGTTATATGGCAGCCCACATCCAACATGCGGTCCACTGTTTTGACGAGGAGATTGTTGGGAGACTTGGGCGGACACTGAAGTTTTCCGGAACTCCTCATCCTCATCCTCCGCACGATGCAAAAATAGAAAGGAAGGGGATGCAAAGTGCTGGGCGACCTATACCTGGGGGTGGGGGGGGGTGGTTAGTTTATTGCCCAGGAGGATGCAATGGACTCATTCACAGTGAGCGCGGGACAATATTTACAGTGTAGTAAGATGTTGGCCACTGCCCGCGAGCTCTGGCCTGGTTCATCAGACGAACATGTACTGTCTCAAACACTGAACAGGCTGTTAGATATGACTGGGCGTGGGAGACTTATCATACACCTATACAGAGTGATTCGAGAAGATTCCTGAGTTACTACCCCAAAGGCATATAACAGATGGGTGAAAGGGGGAGGACCTGACACCACGCATAAGATTCACGAAGAGATGTGCACGTTTAACACCAGCGCTCATTTTATAATCATACAATACAACTATGTTCACCAATTGTATCTCACCCCTAGAACCCTGCATGCCATCTATCCTTCGTGGCCAGATGGGTGCCCCCACTGCAGAACGCCTGAGGTCGATTTTTCGCAGATGTTGTGGCACTGCACACACATTGTACCCTTTTGGAGGGAGGTCCTGCAGACCCTAAAAGAGTTTGAGGCTACACCCCTGCGAAGGGTTGAGCCTTCTCTTCACCCCTGTAAAAAGAAACTTAGCCGCAGATTCTTAACACTGGGGCTAGTGCTGGCCAAGAGGCAGATAGCCATCAGATGGATGAATGCACGCCACCAGGACATGGGGAGTGGTTGCGAGATATGTCAGAGTGGGTGGTAGCGGATGAGGTCAGAATGAAACATGTCCACGAAGATGAGCGACTAGAAGAGGATCTTAGGGCGTAGAGGCAAATGCTTTTAGATTTACGCAAGCATGAAGGGACACCAAATGGTGTTGAGAGTGTTCTATACTGGAGCTGCTTTTCACCTAAACTTGAGAATTACCCTGAGTTCTCTGCTTCTATTTTTGCATAATTTATGCGTCACTCTATGCCTAAAACGGTATTGCTTTGATTTATGCTGGGTCCTCCCTTGTGTCTGGACAAAGCTATACCTCTCTGGAGAGCTCTAACAAGAGCGTAACACGTGTCAGGGTTGCTTTTATTCATTTCAGGTTTGTTTTGATGGTACTTTAACAATCTATAGCTGTAATACTGTGCCTGGAGTAATGAAAGGCTTTGGTCATTTTACATCTCGGCAAGGATAGCACTGTGCTAATCCTATGCCCAAAGACTCTGCTATGGAAATGGCAAAAGACTTTGTCCCTTTCTACCTCGGCGTGGATGGCACCGTGCTAATCCTATGCTTAAAGACTTTGATAGAGAAGCAGACATTTGAGGTGAGCAAATTTAGAGTGTCGCTGGGGTTGAGAGTGCTCTATACTGGACCTGCTTTCCGCATAAACTTGAGAACTACCTGCTTCTTTTTTTGCATAATCTATGCGTCACTCTATGCCTGAAAGGGTGTTGCTTTGATATATAAATCAAAGCAATATTTCAGTCATTGCTTTGATAGAGCAACCCCGGACACGTGTTATATATATATATATATATATATATATATATATATATATATATTCAATGAAAAAACCAAAGGTTTCACACATGTTATAGTTAGCTGGACATTTCACTCGTAAAAAACCAATGAAATTTCCCCGTTATAGTTAGTTCAGCTAACTATAACTCGCGCGCCCGCAATGCACTACTGATGACGTCACATATTACATCACTCATGACATGGTCACTGACATCACTCATGACATCACTGATGACATCTCAAATGACATCACTGATGACATCATCCAGTGAATGTGTGTTTTTCTGAAAATTAAATATGTTTTATATTTATGTATATCTCAAGGTCAATGGAAGAATAAATTGGTATTTTTAGTGTAACTGACTGATTAAGTGTATCATAGTGAATAAGTGAATAAATGGCTTACTGAGTAATCTTTAAATATGAAAATATGAAAATATCTGTATCAGTTTCTTACTTTGTGTATAAGTGGCTGCATGGATTGGTGAGTAGCTACATGAGTGTCTATATAGGTTATTAGTTGGTTTTTTGTCAGTATGAGTGTCTGAGTGTCTGTATGGTTCGGTGGGGGGTATTACGTAGTGCATAGGTGCATGAATGAGTGACTCACTGTTTGTATGTGTTGAAGACAGCATGTGTGCAGGACTGTATGGGTGGATGAGTGTGTGCATGGGTGTGTTAGTGAGTGAATGACTGTCTCAATAGTGTCTCCATGAGTAACTACATATGTTTTTAACTAGTATATGTGACTATTGGTGTATATAAGTGAGTATATGTGAGAGTGAGAGATTGAAAGAGTTCCTGTATGAATAAGTATGTGTTTCTATAAGTGATTGTTTAAAAGACTAAGTATGTGTAAGTTTCTGTAGAAGTAGGTGTGGTGGTGTGTGTATAACTGTATATGCAAGTAAATGGATGTTTGATTCTTTATTAGCATGAGTAACTATGTGTGTGAGTAACTCTATGGATGAGTGGCGTTGTGTAACAGGATGTATAGGTGTATGAATACATATGATGAGTGAGTACATGTATGAGTGACTGTAGAGGACTGTTGGTGAATGACTGGATGTGTATGTGGTTCTTCGAATTACTGAATAGGTTGTTGTAACTGATATGTTCATTATTTTGTACATTTTAGTTTCTATTTTTGAATGTGTGTATTAAAGGTTATATTAGGGGAAGAAGAGGTCTGCTACTCTTTCACAAGGATGATGTCATCAGTGATGTCATCAGTGATGTCATTTGAGATGTCATCAGTGATGTCATGAGTGATGTCAGTGACCATGTCATGAGTGATGTAATATGTGACGTCATCAGTAGTGCATTACGGGCGCGCGAGTTATAGTTAGCTGAACTAACTATAACGGGGAAATTTCATTGGTTTTTTACGAGTGAAATGTCCAGCTAACTATAACATGTGTGAAACCTTTGGTTTTTTCATTGAATTTCTAAGGTTTTTTAAATGCTAATTCCTAACTATAACGTGTGTGAAACCTATGGTTTTTTCAGTGAATTTGTAAGGTTTTTTAAATGCTAATCCCTAACTATAACATGTTTGAAACCTATTGTTTTTTCAGTGAATTTGCAAGGTTTTTAAAATGCTGATTTCTAACTATAACGTGTGTGAAACCCATGTTTTTTTCAGTGAATTTGTACGGATTTTTAAATGCAAATTTTTTTTTGTCATTTTTTGTAAGCCTTTGTATAAAATAATATATGTACTATATCCTGCATTATGGAAAGGTTTTTTTTTTTTTTAATGCATTTTTTTCCGTGCGCGTACGGTAAGCTGACGGTACGCGCTTCGTACGTCATAAGTACGGTGCGCGTACGTGATACGTGCGTGACGTACGCGTACACCCGGAAGCAACGTCGCGGGTACGCAGGGGCGTGTAATGCGCATGCGCGATACGCAATACGTGCGTGACGTACGCGTACACCCGGAAGCAACGTCGCGGTTACGCAGGGGCGTGTAATGCGCATGCGTGATATGCAATACGTGCTTGACGTACGCGTACACCCAGAAGCAACGTCGCGGTTACGCAGGGGCGTGTAATGCGCATGCGCGAGTGTGACGTACGCGCTTCGTAAGCGCACCGTAAGCGCACCGTAAGCGTCACGTGCGCGCACGGCAGGTCATGTGACTTACAAAGAACACTTTTTATTGGTTGAAATTACTTTCACTTCCAGAAACTTCCCACACCACACCCATTCCCCTCATTACTGCTTGAAAGAACACTTTTCATTGGTTGAAACTACTTTCAGTTCCAGATTCTTCCCACACCACACCCATTCCCCTCATTTCTGCTTGTGATTCTCTAGGAGCAGGAGCTGGATTGACATTGGGATACAATGGCAGAACAGCAGACCTCTTCTGAGAGTGAGGCTAGCAGCACCACCATGATCCAGAGAAGGAGGAAACAAAAGACTTCTTTTGTATGGGAGTATTTCACTTTTCCAGAGGGGGAGAAAAAGGTGAATGCTCAATTGGTCACTTGCATACTTTGTGGTCGTGTTTTATCAAGAGGAAATCCAAGGAAGAAATATTCCTTTGGAAATCACTCTATGAAGAGACACCTCCAGGACAGACACCCAAGGACCTTTGCTCGACATACTGGAGAAAACTCTTCAGTAAGTCACCAGAGCCCAGCCTCAGATGCTCAGCCGAGTACATCATCGGCAGCTCAGCTGAGCCCTTCCTCTGATGTTGGAGCATCACCTTCTTCTTTTCCTGTGGACATCAACCCTCGATTTGGGAGGGTTGAAATGAGGTGTGCAAGATGTGGTGGTCTTATTGTTTTTGGGGAGATCAGTCTTACCCTTATTAACAATAAGATAGACCAGCATGTTTGTAGACGCTCATAATACTCCCATTCTTTCTTTCCTCCATCCCTGTATGAACCCAACGGCTCTTATAAGAGCCAACCTTACCTCTCAACTTTTTTTTATTTTTTCTTTGAAACTTTTTTTTTTTTTTTTTTACCGTACGCGCACGGTAAGCGTATTTTTTTTTTTTTTTAAAAACACTAAAAATCAATTACCACATCTCAAGATCCTTGAGAAATTAATTACTAATTTTTAAAAATCTTTTTGAGATAAAGTGGAAGAAAGAGACCTTCTAATTTCTCACTTACCTGTCCCACCCAACAATTTAATTTATAATTAAAATGTAATTGTATCACTTTTACAGACTGACACATTATGAATCCACTTTTCAGATTTTTTTAAAAGCACATGTCCAAACTGCTTTTTCAGACCACCACCATGTGTAACCTGGGTGACTGCCTACATTCCAGCAAGGGCAACCAGCCTTAGTGATGCTGAATGTACTTACATTACTGACTGAAACCTCAAACCCCACTCGCTTGTAAATACTGTGCATGATTCCACATGGTAAGCAGCTGGGTGTGTGCTAAGAGTCTGCTTCTGCACCAAAAAATGGCTCCCCCTTTCCATCTAATGCAACTGTGAAATCACCAGAGCAATACGCAATAAATCTCTGCCTATAATTCCTCTTTGCACACAGAGTCATGTTTTCACATTAGTCACAAAACGAAATTTCTTTGCCAATTTGAAAGCACACTTACTGCTCTTTTTTTGACAAGTGATAATCACTTTTACAGACTGACACATTATGAATCCACTTTTCAGATTTTTTTAAAAGCACATGTCCAAACTGCTTTTTCAGACCACCACCATGTGTAACCTGGGTGACTGCCTACATTCCAGCAAGGGCAACCAGCCTTAGTGATGCTGAATGGATTTGCATTACTGACTGAAACCTCAAACCCCACTCGCTTGTAAATACTGTGCATGATTCAACATGGTAAGCAGCTGGGTGTGTGCTAAGAGTCTGCTTCTGCACCAAAAAATGGCTCCCCCTTTCCATCTAATGCAACTGGGAAATCACCAGAGCAATACGCAATAAATCTCTGACTATAATTCCTCTTTGCACACAGAGTCATGTTTTCACATTAGTCACAAAACAAAATTTCTTTGCCAATTTGAAAGCACACTTACTGCTCTTTTTTTTGACAAGTGATAATCACTTTTAGAGACTGACACATTATGAATCCACTTTTCAGATTTTTTTAAAAGCACATGTCCAAACTGCTTTTTCAGACCACCACCATGTGTAACCTGGGTGACTGCCTACATTCCAGCAAGGGCAACCAGCCTTAGTGATGCTGAATGTATTTGCATTACTGACTGAAACCTCAAACCCCACTCGCTTGTAAATACTGTGCATGATTCAACATGGTAAGCAGCTGGGTGTGTGCTAAGAGTCTGCTTCTGCACCAAAAAATGGCTCCCCCTTTCCATGTAATGCAACTGTGAAATCACCAGAGCAACACGCAATAAATCTCTGCCTATAATTCCTCTTTGCACACAGAGTCATGTTTTCACATTAGTCACAAAACGAAATTTCTTTGCCAATTTGAAAGCACACTTACTGCTCTTTTTTTTGACAAGTCATAATCACTTTTACAGACTGACACATTATGAATCCACTTTTCAGATTTTTTTAAAAGCACATGTCCAAACTGCTTTTTCAGACCACCACCATGTGTAACCTGGGTGACTGCCTACATTCCAGCAAGGGCAACCAGCCTTAGTGATGCTGAATGTATTTGCATTACTGACTGAAACCTCAAACCCCACTCGCTTGTAAATACTGTGCATGATTCAACATGGTAAGCAGCTGGGTGTGTGCTAAGAGTCTGCTTCTGCACCAAGAAATGGCTCCCCGTTTCCATGTAATGCAACTGTGAAATCACCAGAGCAACACGCAATAAATCTCTGCCTATAATTCCTCTTTGCACACAGTCATGTTTTCACATTAGTCACAAAACGAAATTTCTTTGCCAATTTGAAAGCACACTTACTGCTCTTTTTTTTGACAAGTGATAATCACTTTTACAGACTGACACATTATGAATCCACTTTTCAGATTTTTTTAAAAGCACATGTCCAAACTGCTTTTTCAGACCACCACCATGTGTAACCTGGGTGACTGCCTACATTCCAGCAAGGGCAACCAGCCTTAGTGATGCTGAATGTATTTGCATTACTGACTGAAACCTCAAACCCCACTCGCTTGTAAATACTGTGCATGATTCAACATGGTAAGCAGCTGGGTGTGTGCTAAGAGTCTGCTTCTGCACCAAAAAATGGCTCCCCCTTTCCATGTAATGCAACTGTGAAATCACCAGAGCAACACGCAATAAATCTCTGCCTATAATTCCTCTTTGCACACAGAGTCATGTTTTCACATTAGTCACAAAACGAAATTTCTTTGCCAATTTGAAAGCACACTTACTGCTCTTTTTTTTGACAAGTCATAATCACTTTTACAGACTGACACATTATGAATCCACTTTTCAGATTTTTTTAAAAGCACATGTCCAAACTGCTTTTTCAGACCACCACCATGTGTAACCTGGGTGACTGCCTACATTCCAGCAAGGGCAACCAGCCTTAGTGATGCTGAATGTATTTGCATTACTGAGTCCAACCTCAAACCCTTAAACTATTCATTTTTTATACCAGTACACCTTAATTTATCGTGAAAACATAGTCCATATTATTTTACATGCTCCTCACATTTAAATTTCTCCCAAAACAGAAAATGATAAACACAACTTCGACAAAAGGAATTCCATTTCTATTATTCATTTCTTAATTTACCATATACATCCCCTCTCAAACTCTAAACTCACCTTTAAAATTAGTTAGCTGTGAAAGAAATGTGGCACTCAAACAGCAGATTATCAGAGCCAGGATCTCTTTTCTTTACACCTCTCTCCTATTCTCTTTCTATTGGTTGAAAACCAACCCTTTTCCAAAAGTACCCTTCCCCCAACTTGACTTCTGCCTAGTACCCTTCCCCCAACTTGACTTCTGCCTGCTACCATAGCAACAGCTCATGGAACACTGCTGTGTGGAGTTAGGTCAGAAGTTCGCCAAACAATGTTTCAATTCCACAGAGCAAGAGTGCTTGACTTTTCAAACCTAACAGCAAATCCAAAGTACTGTTCTTTGGTAACACATTTTTCTGTACCAATACAAAACATGCTTCTATTAATTTACACATGCAGCCTAGTTTTTATTCTAGAATGGTATGAAACAGCCAATCAGTTCTTTTTTTTATGAAAAAAATGTGTATGCCTCCATTTCCAAACTGTCTTTCATTTCATTTTCCCATTCTACTGAATTACACCTCCTGAGTGCATCCAGATCTCCTTGGAAGATGTTCACAGTGTGGATTGTAGGGCACAGCTATGTTTTCTGGAGTGAAAAGTTTGCAGAGAAAACAGGTATGGTGAGAGACCTTGCTTTGCCAAATGTAGACATTAAATGGATTGGTCAGAGAGGGTTAAAGTGGCACCAATTGATGCCATTGGTGAAATCCTTCATGTAAATCCAACACCCTGACCTCATAATAGTGCACTGTGGTGGCAATGACCTAGGCACTTTGACTGGGGTAGGTCTGGAAATGCTTATGAAGGACACCTTTGCACAACTGTTTTCACTTTTCCCTAAAACTGCCTTTGTGTTTTCTAACATATGCCAAAGGCAAAAATGGAACTGGTCCAATCATTTCTGTCCGCAGATTGACAAAGCAAGAAAGCACGTCAACAAATCTGTTTCTGCTTTCCTCCGTGACTATGGTATGGGTTCCATTTACCACAACAACTTGCGTTACGACATGCAAGACATTTATAGAGGAGATGGTGTGCACTTCAATGATGAAGGGAACAGAGTCTTCCTCTTGAACCTTAGACTCTGCATCGGTACTTACTTGTAGGTACCACTAAAAAATCACTTCATAAACACAACGGCTCTTTTTAGAGCCCCCTAATATCTAAACACTTAAATCTGAATTTTATTTCTCTTTTTATTTTTTTTTTCTACCGTACACGTACGGTAAGCTTACCGTAAGCTTACCGTACGCGTACCCCGCGATTTAAAAAAAAAAAATAATAAATGTTTTCTTTGAACTTTTCTGTCCTTCTTTGACCCCCTTACAAATGTTAGGGGGTCTGTAACTCTCCACCTTGCCCCCTTTTCAAGATATCACTCTTTTTTTTCTGAGTGAAACACACGAAATGGCGGCCGCCGCTTCCTGGTTTCGACCGATTCGAATGTTTACTAAGATCTAACAGCCAATCAGAATCGTGCTCGCGCACGCCACCGTACGCGTACGGTAAGCGCACCGTAAGCGCACGGTAAGCTGCCACAGATATATATATTGATTAAAAGGCTATTTTCTCAGATTCTACTGAACAGATTTACACCAAATCTAACTATAACTACCTACTGGCGACCGACTGGCGGTCGCCAGTAGGTAGTTATAGTTAGGACCACGTTTCCATAGGAAATCCGCAACATTCTATTTTGAATAACTTTGGTGCCGGTCGACGAATCCTCGCGTATTTTTCAAAATAGGTGGGGCGCTACGCTCCGCTCCTACCCTGAAAGTCTCGGGTGGATTCGTCAAGCGGGGGCTGAGATAAAAGGGGGGTCCCAAAACGCATTTTTCCCATGCATTTTTCCATAGGACCTTTAGACAGGGCTACAGCCCGAACGGCTGAACAGAATTACTTGAAATTTGGCAGAGAGGTAGTCCCTAGGTCAAGGAAGTGCCTTTTGTAGGTTTGGTGTAAATCTGTTCAGTAGAATCTGAGAAAATAGCCTTTTAATCAATATATATATCTGTGGCAGCTTACCGTGCGCTTACGGTGCGCTTACCGTACGCGTACGGTGGCGTGCGCGAGCACGATTCTGATTGGCTGTTAGATCTTAGTAAACATTCGAATCGGTCGAAACCAGGAAGCGGCGGCCGCCATTTCGTGTGTTTCACTCAGAAAAAAAAGAGTGATATCTTGAAAAGGGGGCAAGGTGGAGAGTTACAGACCCCCTAACATTTGTAAGGGGGTCAAAGAAGGACAGAAAAGTTCAAAGAAAACATTTATTATTTTTTTTTAAAAATCGCGGGGTACGCGTACGGTAAGCTTACAGTAAGCTTACCGTACGCGTACGGTAGAAAAAAAAAATAAAAAGAGAAATAAAATTCAGATTTAAGTGTTTAGATATTAGGGGGCTCTAAAAAGAGCCGTTGTGTTTATGAAGTGATTTTTTAGTGGTACCTACAAGTAAGTACCGATGCAGAGTCTAAGGTTCAAGAGGAAGACTCTGTTCCCTTCATCATTGAAGTGCACACCATCTCCTCTATAAATGTCTTGCATGTCGTAACGCAAGTTGTTGTGGTAAATGGAACCCATACCATAGTCACGGAGGAAAGCAGAAACAGATTTGTTGACGTGCTTTCTTGCTTTGTCAATCTGCGGACAGAAATGATTGGACCAGTTCCATTTTTGCCTTTGGCATATGTTAGAAAACACAAAGGCAGTTTTAGGGAAAAGTGAAAACAGTTGTGCAAAGGTGTCCTTCATAAGCATTTCCAGACCTACCCCAGTCAAAGTGCCTAGGTCATTGCCACCACAGTGCACTATTATGAGGTCAGGGTGTTGGATTTGCATGAAGGATTTCACCAATGGCATCAATTGGTGCCACTTTAACCCTCTCTGACCAATCCATTTAATGTCTACATTTGGCAAAGCAAGGTCTCTCACCATACCTGTTTTCTCTGCAAACTTTTCACTCCAGAAAACATAGCTGTGCCCTACAATCCACACTGTGAACATCTTCCAAGGAGATCTCTGGATGCACTCAGGAGGTGTAATTCAGTAGAATGGGAAAATGAAATGAAAGACAGTTTGGTAATGGAGGCATACATATTTTTTTCATAAAAAAAAGAACTGATTGGCTGTTTCATACCATTCTAGAATAAAAACTAGGCTGCATGTGTAAATTAATAGAAGCATGTTTTGTATTGGTACAGAAAAATGTGTTACCAAAGAACAGTACTTTGGATTTGCTGTTAGGTTTGAAAAGTCAAGCACTCTTGCTCTGTGGAATTGAAACATTGTTTGGCGAACTTCTGACCTAACTCCACACAGCAGTGTTCCATGAGCTGTTGCTATGGTAGCAGGCAGAAGTCAAGTTGGGGGAAGGGTACTAGGCAGAAGTCAAGTTGGGGGAAGGGTACTTTTGGAAAAGGGTTGGTTTTCAACCAATAGAAAGAGAATAGGAGAGAGGTGTAAAGAAAAGAGATCCTGGCTCTGATAATCTGCTGTTTGAGTGCCACATTTCTTTCACAGCTAACTAATTTTAAAGGTGAGTTTAGAGTTTGAGAGGGGATGTATATGGTAAATTAAGAAATGAATAATAGAAATGGAATTCCTTTTGTTGAAGTTGTGTTTATCATTTTCTGTTTTGGGAGAAATTTAAATGTGAGGAGCATGTAAAATAATATGGACTATGTTTTCACGATAAATTAAGGTGTACTGGTATAAAAAAAGAATAGTTTAAGGGTTTGAGGTTGGACTCAGTAATGCAAATACATTCAGCATCACTAAGGCTGGTTGCCCTTGCTGGAATGTAGGCAGTCACCCAGGTTACACATGGTGGTGGTCTGAAAAAGCAGTTTGGACATGTGCAATTAAAAAAATCTGAAAAGTGGATTCATAATGTGTCAGTCTGTAAAAGTGATTATCACTTGTCAAAAAAAAGAGCAGTAAGTGTGCTTTCAAATTGGCAAAGAAATTTCGTTTTGTGACTAATGTGAAAACATGACTCTGTGTGCAAAGAGGAATTATAGGCAGAGATTTATTGCGTGTTGCTCTGGTGATTTCACAGTTGCATTACATGGAAAGGGGGAGCCATTTTTTGGTGCAGAAGCAGACTCTTAGCACACACCCAGCTGCTTACCATGTTGAATCATGCACAGTATTTACAAGCGAGTGGGGTTTGAGGTTTCAGTCAGTAATGCAAATACATTCAGCATCACTAAGGCTGGTTGCCCTTGCTGGAATGTAGGCAGTCACCCAGGTTACACATGGTGGTGGTCTGAAAAAGCAGTTTGGACATGTGCTTTTAAAAAAATCTGAAAAGTGGATTCATAATGTGTCAGTCTGTAAAAGTGATACAATTACATTTTAATTATAAATTAAATTGTTGGGTGGGACAGGTAAGTGAGAAATTAGAAGGTCTCTTTCTTCCACTTTATCTCAAAAAGATTTTTAAAAATTAGTAATTAATTTCTCAAGGATCTTGAGATGTGGTAATTGATTTTAAGTGTTTTTTTTAAAAAAAAAATACGCTTACCGTGCGCGTACGGTAAAAAAAAAAAAAAAAAAGTTTCAAAGAAAAAATAAAAAAAAGTTGAGAGGTAAGGTTGGCTCTTATAAGAGCCGTTGGGTTCATACAGGGATGGAGGAAAGAAAGAATGGGAGTATTATGAGCGTCTACAAACATGCTGGTCTATCTTATTGTTAATAAGGGTAAGACTGATCTCCCCAAAAACAATAAGACCACCACATCTTGTACACCTCATTTCAACCCTCCCAAATCGAGGGTTGATGTCCACAGGAAAAGAAGAAGGTGATGCTCCAACATCAGAGGAAGGGCTCAGCTGAGCTGCCGATGATGTACTCGGCTGAGCATCTGAGGCTGGGCTCTGGAGACTTACTGAAGAGTTTTCTCCAGTATGTCGAGCAAAGGTCCTTGGGTGTCTGTCCTGGAGGTGTCTCTTCATAGAGTGATTTCCAAAGGAATATTTCTTCCTTGGATTTCCTCTTGATAAAACACGACCACAAAGTATGCAAGTGACCAATTGAGCATTCACCTTTTTCTCCCCCTCTGGAAAAGTGAAATACTCCCATACAAAAGAAGTCTTTTGTTTCCTCCTTCTCTGGATCATGGTGGTGCTGCTAGCCTCACTCTCAGAAGAGGTCTGCTGTTCTGCCATTGTATCCCAATGTCAATCCAGCTCCTGCTCCTAGAGAATCACAAGCAGAAATGAGGGGAATGGGTGTGGTGTGGGAAGAATCTGGAACTGAAAGTAGTTTCAACCAATGAAAAGTGTTCTTTCAAGCAGTAATGAGGGGAATGGGTGTGGTGTGGGAAGTTTCTGGAAGTGAAAGTAATTTCAACCAATAAAAAGTGTTCTTTGTAAGTCACATGACCTGCCGTGCGCGCACATGACGCTTACGGTGCGCTTACGAAGCGTGTACGTCACACTCGCGCATGCGCATTACACGCCCCTGCGTAACCGCGACGTTGCTTCCGGGTGTACGCGTACGTCACGCACGTATTGCGTATCGCGCATGCGCATTACACGCCCCTGCGTAACCGCGACGTTGCTTCCGGGTGTACGCGTACGTCACGCACGTATTGCGTATCGCGCATGCGCATTACACGCCCCTGCATACCCGCGACGTTGCTTCCGGGTGTACGCGTACGTCACGCACGTATCACGTACGCGCACCGTACTTATGACGTACGAAGCGCGTACCGTCAGCTTACCGTACGCGCACGGAAAAAAATGCATAAAAAAAAAAAAAACCTTTCCATAATGCAGGATATAGTACATATCATCATCATAGTCTTTATTCGAATTACAAATAATTCATACAAGACACAAACATATACATAAGACAACAATATAAAATCCATTTCAATAAAACTATACGAAGTTTTGGCAATAAATAATTAAAAAACAGTTTAAATTGAGAATTAAACATATCAATTGACTACGGATGAGCGAGGTATTAAAAAGAAGTGATAAAAAAACAGCTGAACAATAAAGTATCCCGGGATTAAACCCTATGTAGGTGGCGCCTCAGCTCCCCGTATAGCATTACATCTTAGGGACCATGCCCATCCAAGGTATTTAGCTAAGGCAATTGAATGGACTGGAAAAGTGCTTGTGCTTAGAATCCTAAGAGCGACGGCAGAACTCCTTGTGCCCAATAATTTGCACAACGGGATAAGCCACCGTCGTCTGGGATTGACATAAACAGGGCAAACAAACAGAAAATGGGCAATAGATTCTTTTGGATTGCCACAACCGGGACAAGTGTCTTTATCTGTGCCGAACCACCCACTAGTTAGAGACCTGAGTGGTAAGGAACCTGCTCTAAATTGAAAATAAAGCTTCCTGTCCCTAGGTAAAGTGATCAAATCCCAATAGGGTTCAAAAAATGGAGTGGCCTTCGCCTCCAAAAAACAACTTGTCATTGAAGAGGAGGCAGAGTCACTCCACACCCTATGATCTACCTTCTCCCAATAAAGCCTTTTCAAAAGCTTCCTCGCGGGAAAGGTAGCGCTATCGGGGTTGCTCCATAGATCTGTCAGACCCAAGTCTGCCAAAATTTCCCGAAGGTTCCTGAGCCACCCTATCTTATGGAACTTGTCGGTCTGGATTACATCCATAATGCCCAATGCATATGGCCGAAGCTCAGACGTAGTCCAGAGTCTCCTCCAGTATAAGACTGGACGGAGTTTGGCCAGATCCTTGAGGGCCTTTCTTCCTAAGTCATAGCGCAGTGGGACCAGAGGTGTGCTTTGTGGGAGACCTGTTATACAGCGAAAAACTTTGTTTTCAACAACTGTAAGAACCGATAATGCATCAAAACCCCACAACTCTGCCCCATACAACACTGCACTAAGGGCCTTTGCCTCATAAACCTGGAGCACGGGCTTGACCATCAGTGATGTCATGAGTGATGTCAGTGACCATGTCATGAGTGATGTAATATGTGACGTCATCAGTAGTGCATTGCGGGCGCGCGAGTTATAGTTAGCTGAACTAACTATAACGGGGAAATTTCATTGGTTTTTTACGAGTGAAATGTCCAGCTAACTATAACATGTGTGAAACCTTTGGTTTTTTCATTGAATTTCTAAGGTTTTTTAAATGCTAATTCCTAACTATAACGTGTGTGAAACCTATGGTTTTTTCAGTGAATATATATATATATATATATATATATATACACACACATATACACACACACACACACACTCTATATGATTCAATGAACATCCAGGTCTGGATGGTGTGCAAGCAATGTTTGAGGAGTTGCATGGTTAAAGCTGAGGAGACTTTCAAATAAAATTGTGCATTATTGGCGTAATGGTGAATCTTGATGCTGTTATTAGAGAGTAGAGCATGAAGTCATTCATAGGTTGAAGATGACAGGAAACAATATGGAGCCCTGGGGAACTACAGAGCTGATAGGGATCTTTTGTGACCTGGACGCACCCATTCAAACCAATAGGTGTTGAATGGAAAGGTAGTAGGAGGACCAGCAAAGGACACTGCTGGTGAATCGCTTTCTGTGCGCAGATGAGGGTGGGATGGTTGACTGTGTTGAAGGCAGTGGATAGGTCCAGCAATATCAGGAAGCAGGGGTCATCTTCATTTGTGGATATATATGTATGTATGTATGTATAATTATTTAATTATTACCCATCCAATCTCCCAATAAACCCAACAACTCAAAATTAAATGTGTTATATAATTGAAGACTTTATTACATATGTAAAGAAATAAATCCCAAATAAAAAATAACATATTAAACAATGAACAATAATTTATATGCAATTTTTATAACACTACCTACCCCAATAAACTTCCCACCCCAAAATTAAAAGGTAATCAACTATTTAAAACTTTATTCAATATGTAAATAAATAAAAAAACATAATTATCAATTAAAAATAATTAATATACCCAAACTCAACCCAACAGGCTAATAAGTATATATTACTACAAAATGATTTATACATAATTAAAATAAATCTCACAGTATCATGCATAGCGAAATAAAAGCATTATACAATACAATAAAAAGCAATATGTTTACCTTCAATATTTTTGTATTCACAATATTTTCACCATGATATTATGGTCAAACCATATTTTGAGTCGGTATATAGGGGAACACCACATTGAGAAATGAAAGATGTGAGTTGGAATTAGTGATTTCTTGGGAAAATCGCTTGGGAAGTAATGTGGCTTAGCAGCTAAGTTGCAAAATTTGGAAGGAGATCTGAATTTGAACAATGGCTTTCTCTCATGATCAAATTGTGTGATTCATGCTTTGGTGGAATTATCTATCAAAAATATAGAAGTGCCAACAGATGACTCAGGGCCGATTCTCAGAACTAACTTAAGACAAAATCCTAAACTTACTACCATTTTGGTATTCACAGAAGGCACTTACTCATTTCGGTATTCACAGAAGTTAGGAGTCCTAACTTTAGGACTCCTAAATGCCTTCTGTGAATACCGAAAGTCATAAAGTTAGGATTTTTTTCTCAGTTTAGGAGTAGTAAAGTTAGGACTCCTAACTTTAGGACTCCTAAATGCCTTCTGTGAATACCAAAAGTCTTAAAGTTAGGATTTTTCTCAGTTTAGGAGTAGTAGAGTTAGGACTCCTAACTTTAGGACTCCTAAATGCCTTCTGTGAATACTAAAAGTCTTAAAGTTAGGATTTTTCTCAGTTTAGGAGTAGAAAAGTTAGGACTCCTAACTTTACTACTCCTAAACTGAGAAAAATCCTAACTTTAAGACTTTCGGTATTCACAGAAGGCATTTAGGAGTCCTAAAGTTAGGAGTCCTAACTTCCGTGAATACCGAAATTAGTAAGTGCCTTCTGTGAATACCAAAATGAGTAAGTGCCTTCTGTGAATACCAAAATGGTAGTAAGTTTAGGATTTGTCTTAAGTTAGTTCTGTGAATCGGGCCCTCAGTGTGTGCTATAATTTCTTATAGGTGTAATGTCAAATTCCTGACCCAAACTCCCTGTCATTTAATGTGTTACTCACTCTCACTTACCCTGCATAAATCCCAAATTGACTAACCTGTGAACGAGTAGAATGCTTGAAGACTGTTATTGCAGCCTAAGCCTTCTACTGAACTGCACTAGATTAGTGTGAAAATCACTTAGGGCCATATTATGAGTTTGGCTGTCTTCGTCTGGGATCGCAACTCCGGCGATCCCAGGAAGACCGCCAAACAGGTGGTGCACCCGCCCACCGGATTCCGAGTTGAATCCAGGGCGGGCAGGTGGTGCGGCAGCAGTGTCACAGCGGCGGTCTGTTAGACTCATAGGAGAGCCTAAACAGCACGCCACTGATGTGAGAGAGCCTGCTGCACATACATGCACTGTGTAGCATGCACCATGTCGTGCATGCTACATAGTGCACTCACGAAAGTGCAATTGTAGGGGTTGCACAACATGTGCCATCTGCACCTACTGCCCTTAGCAAAGGCAACAGGGTGGCCCTGTTGGGGGCCCCTTCCTCTGCCAGCTTTTTCATGGCGGAATCACCGCCATGAAAAGGCTTGGGGAGGGTAACAAGTAAGATGGACCGTTGTGCCAGGATTGGCGCTGCCTCCATTCCTCCCCACTTTACACACCACAGGCACCTCCTGGTGGTGCCGGTGGTATTGTAACAGGCCGGTTGCTGTCTGACCAATGCACTCAGAATACAGCGGTCAGAGCGCCGTGGTCTGACTGCCACAGTGAATACGGCGGTCCTAGGACTGCCGTACTCTTTATAAGCCCCTTAATGCAGACTAATCTGTTTCTGGCAGATCCTCATAAATCATCAAATTAACAAATTAACAGAGAGGAGGGCAAGAATAAGAGCACTTATAGCATTTACATAGCACTTTGTACATTGATGAGGTGCTGAGGCACTAATTTCTACAACTTGGACCATGAGAAAGACCGCACTATAAAGAATATAGACTAAAACTCTCTACTCTAGTCCGACCCAAAAAATAAAAGGCCTCTCAAGGCACCTCCTTGATCAGTGGTGTAAAGAAAGTTGAGGGCCCCCCCAGCAAAATACATAGAGGGGCCCACCTCTGGAGTCAGTCAGGAGCTCTCAGGCCAGGGTACTGTGCTGAGGGAGCCCCCTGGAGCACGAGCCCCCCGCCAGACTGCAGGGGCTGTGGGGATCTATGTTACGCCCCCGTCCTTGATCAAAACCGTTGGAGTCCCACAACTTTGTGCTGAGGAATGAAAGAAAAAAGCAGTGAATTAATTAAAAATTCATTTTATCATAAAAATAAGGGTTTCATTAAAAAAAGTAAAATATCGATTGGAGCTGTTATAGTACCCATTGTAGGGAGTACTTGGTATAGTTCAGTAGAATTTGGCCACTTAAGTCCAGTTGTTTTTTATTACAATACTTAATGGGGCCAATGGGACATCCAATGATGTCAGATTACTTCTAAAAACCATATCACTAACACTAACAAAGAAAATGGCCGCGGGGAAGCAGCTTCAGGAATGAGCTCCAGGCTCTGGGATCACTAACAGTGTAAATCCCGACCAGAACAAGTTCTTCCAGCCTCTCCCTATGAGATATTCGACGGACTCACTGGGACAATTCCAAACGGGGGAGCTCAAATCCGCGTCGCAGCTCCAGAGGCGATAAGGATCCACGCTTCGAATTCCCACCATCTGAGTTCCACCGCCAACGAAGCGACCCTCGGATACCTCCGTTCTTGACCCGCTAAGTCCCAAAAGCCAGACGGAAAAGTTTGTCCAAACCGGAACGACGAAACACTCTTCAGCCCAGAATCTGAACACCGCCACACAGCCGCCGCAATTAACTATGCCTGACTGGGTAATGGCCACCAGATGCAGAGCCACAAGAGGAAACATCCAGCAATAAGGCCACAGGAAGACCCCACGAAGCCTCGATCCACCTTACCACTGTAAGGCTGGACCTTCTCGACCCTGACGGAAAATAGTCTGTCCCGAGGCGGGAGCTGAGCCCTGGGACTCAAAATAATATGAGTTCACGCTGCCTGACCCGGTAATGGCCGCCACGAACATGCAGTATTAAGGCCTCACGAAGACCCCACAAAGCCTCGATCCACCGCACCATAGTAAGGCTGGACCTTCTTGACCCCTGACAGTAAATAGGCTGTCCCGAAGCGGGAGCTGAGCCCCGGGACTCAACGTATCATGATTTCACTTTGCCTGACCCCGTAATGGGCGCCATTCACACGACCACTCAAAAAAATCTCCCACCAGCAAGGATAGAATCACCGCGCAGATCGTACTCAGCCTCCGGGTCTCGCAAGCCGACTGCTTCCGCTCCTCAGGGCACACGAGCTCAGGACTACAGCGACCCTGCGAGGGCTGTCCTGAGTGCACTAGAAGTGCCTGACACCAAGATGGCCGCCCTCGGCAGAATTCACCGAGCTCTCCTGATTACTTCAGGGGAGTTGGGGAGATCTCGCCAAACCTAAGCAGGGACCGGCCGCAAGAGGGTCTCGATCCAATGCCCCTCCGATGCTCCGGACATCGTAACAAGGACTCACAGGTTAGTGTAGGTAGCCCCTAGGTGCCTGTCCCCAAAATGGCCACCTGGGACCTAATCTCTGAACCACCGATGCATCTCTGCAGAGGTGTCCCTACCACCTTATAGAAGGCACCCTTAACGATACAGGCCCCCTTCCCAAGATACCAGCCCAGCACAGACTCTCAACCCTGGTCCTAGAGAAGCCCTACTCCGTCCACCCCCTCACCATTGGATCCTTTCTCCCGGGAGGGTAATTCCTGGAGCTCCCTAATTCCCCCCACCTGACTAGAAAGCACTCTCTCCTCCACACGACAACACTTCTATTACACCCCTTAGGGTACCCGCCTCCCTCCGAACCATGACAAAATGCCTCGGGCCTCGCTAATGGTTGCCACTCCACGAACACAGAATTACCTGAAACCCCACGGGCCGAACCTCTTCGCGATCAATTTCTCCTCCAACCTCTCAAGTAAAGCGAAGAGAAACTTCAAACATAGACTGATCAGACAACACCCCAAAACACTATTCGCAGACCCCTTCCACTGCTCCTCCAAAGGGGCAGATAAAGATGGATCTTATCCTCCATACTGTAAGACCCGACAATTGGAACGCCATCCTCACCACACATCTCCACATCTCCAAAACTACCATGACATCCCATCCCATAGCCGCAAACTGACGACCTCTCTCTCGAACCACCAGACGCAGAGCGGGAACATCTCCATAAACATCTACGCGAATGGCACAGGCCTGATACAGGCTAATAACGATAACCTCGAGGTTTTCGACTCCCTCTTCCTCTTGCTAAAAAAGGCACCCCTGCACGCTAATCGGCCCGGCCCGACCCCTCTCTTCCCCCAGTGAGCCTCCCACGTCAGGTGAGGCGCCAGACTCCTCTTGCGTCCTCTACGAGAACCTCTTCCCCGCCCTCCCGAGTCACCTCCCGCAACTCTGCACCTCCGAATAACGATCCCATCCCCCCTGGTGGACGGCCCTCCCACCCTCGCCTCCTCTCTCATCCTAACCAGCCAACCAGGAACGAACAGTACTCCCAAGCTCAGTCTCCCTACAAACCCACCCCGCCCTCAGGCCACACGGGGCCAAATCCACGATATGAGCCAGTACTCCTCCTGCCCATGATCCCTCCCAGAGACAAACCAGGCAGTGCCTCCCCCAATAGCCACCATAATTTGGACCCGCCCACCTCCCCCTCGGGTAATTCTGCCTGAGTCACCCCCCCTCCCACCGTGGATAGCACGACGCATCGCCTCAATCTCCTGGAAACTCAGCTTGAAATCCTGATCCAAGGCCTGAACGAACCTTTACCCAACCTGGTCGCGATCCGAAAACCCATTCAGCTCCCCACCACAGCGCCAAATCTCAGCCAACCCTGGCGTGCCAAGGTACCGCCCCCCAGCAGGCCCCCTGGCCCCCCAGGTCCCGGCCATCGACCACCAGAACGGGTACTGAGAATCGCTTTGAGAGACCCAGAAGATCAAAAGCCACACTGTCCTCTCGGGAAGCGGCAGACCTAGTCTCAACCTACGACTCTCCCTCCAATTCCTCCCCCAAATCTATGATCCAAGTAATTACGGGAGTTGGAAGAGAACACCCTCCACCGAAAGACCCTAGACCCCCGGCTCACCTAACTTATATTCCTAGGGCCCCATCCACTAAGAATCTGAGCAACGAAGGATCCCCCATCAACTGCATGCTCCTAAACTGCAGATCAGCCTCTAAACATGCAACCGAACTAGCAGAAGCCATCCTCTCCCATGATATAGACATAGCATTCATCACAGAGACCTGGCTCAACAATCTCTCTTACCCCATCATGGACATGCCGGTGCCTCCTGGATTCACAATGATCAACAAAGATAGAAAAGTTCAAAGAGGAGGGGGCATAGCAATCATTCACAAGAATAACATCTCCATCACGGAAACTGCCTCTTGCCTGTATAGCTCCTTTGAATGTCTCTCAGTCAACATCAAGACAAGTGATAACAAGCCATCACTCTGCCATCTCCTGTACCACCCCCCAGGCAGCTCTTCCGAATTCGGGGAACACCTCTCTGACCTTATTGCCCATTGCTCACTCGGAAACTCAAACAATATAATTCTTGGCGACCTCAATCTAAGATGGAATGAAACACAAAACCCGCTTATTCACACCCTAAACAACCTCCTACTAGAAAACAATCTGACCCAACACTGCTCAGAAGAAACGCACCACAGAGGAGCAACTCTCGACGCAATTATTGCCCAAAGCCATGCAATCACCATCAACCACATCCTTCCCGTAGACTGGTCCAACCATCACATCATCCTATTTCACATCAACCAATCGGTCCTAACTCAACACCCCATGCAGGACCCCCCCAAATGGATTAGAACACAGCTCAGATCCCTCGAGCTGATCTAGAAGAAAGAATAAGCTCGCTCCTCCCCAACATCACTGATCACCTCCCAACTACAGAACTCACCTCTCTCTACAACTCAAATATGACGCTCACCCTGGACCAACTTGCTCCTCTGAAACTAAAAAAATCCAGGAGCATTCCATCCAGATCATGGTTTCACCACTGACATCAACAAAGAAAGAAGACAACTAAGAGCCTCAGAAAGAATCTGGAGGAACAATCCCACCGTCCTCCATCGCGATCAACTCCAAGCAGCCCTCAGGGATTACAAAAAGCACATTAAGAACAAAAAAAATCTTTCTTCTGCTCCGCGCTAGACAACGCAAAAAACAGACCCAAAGAGCTCTTCAATATCATCAGGAAACAAACCTCCATGCCAGTGGCCGTCTCAACACAGGCATCCAAAGAACGTTGTGACAATTTCGCCATCTTTTTCAACGACAAAATCGCCAAGATCGATCTCTCACTTAGCTCCAATCTCATCCCCTCCACCGAGATCCAGTCGTCTGAAACAAACGACAGCGCTTCCTTGAACCCCCCAAAACACTGGTCTTCCTTCATTCCCATTCAGGAAGCAGATATAGTCAAACTAATCTCCAACGCTTAACCCTCACCCCACGCCCTTGATCAGCTACCCCCTCAACTGACCAAGGACTTGAAGCTCGTCCTAGCCCCGCTATGGTGCAAGATCATTAACAGCTCACTGAGATCAGGAGTTGTACCAGATTGCCTCAAAGTCGGTCAAGTCACGCCAATGCTGAAAAAGCCCGGACTAGACACTGAGGATCTGAATAACTTCAGACCTGTCTCGAACCTACCTCTTCTGTCCAAAATCCTAGAAAGATGTGTACTTCCTCAACTGACCCAACACTTGGACAACATCAACCTTCTAGATCCCCATCAATCGACTTCAGAAAAGGCTGCAGCACTGAAACCGCAATCCTCAATGTCTTAGACGATCTACACAAGTCACTTGACTCGGATCAATGCTGCCTTCTCATCCTCCTGGACCTATGGGCTGCATTCGATACAGTCGACCACAAACTTCTCATCAAGGTTCTACAAGAAAGGGCTGGTCTTGAAGAGACGGTCAGTGGTTCTCTTCCTTTCTCCACAACCGCTCCCAAAGAATAAAAATTAAAAACTTTGAGTCCGACCTCCACCACGTTAACAGGGGTGTTCCACAAGGGTCAGTGCTCTCCCCTCAGCTTTTCAACATTTACATTAAACCCCTTACCACTCTACTCAGAAAATCCAACATCCCTTTCCACCTATATGCTGATGACACGCAGTTGTATCTGGAAACCACCTCCATTGACGACATCCAGAGACTCAACGCCACACTCAGAGAGGTACAACATTGGCTATCAAATAACCACCTAAATTCAATCGAGAGAAAACGGAAATACTCCTCATCTCCAACAAAGAAGAAAACCCCCAAATTGGAAATTGGCTCAAAGCTATTGACGCCCTCAATGGTAACCTCACCCTGGCGGATTCGGTAAAATCTCTAGGTATCACCCTAGACCTGAAACTGGACATGAACAAACACATTACAAGATCCGCTAAAAGTGCCTTCCTCAATTTGAAATTACTGCACAAAATAAAACCCTTCCTCCCGCCCAAGGACCTTCAACAAGCCACCCAAGCACTGGTGCTCTCCAGACTCAATTATGGGATTGCTGCCCTGACTGGTACAGCAAAATCCCACCTCGCCCCCCTTAAAACAACCTTTAATGCAGCAGCCAGAATGGTCACCGGAACTAAGAAATTCGAACACATCTCGCCCGCACTCAGAGAACTAAAATGGCTCCCAGTTGAGATGCGAGCCAGCTTCAGAACAGCCTGCCTCACGCACAAAGCCCTTCACACAGTCAAACCGGAATACCTGGACGCCAAACTCAAAAGGGTCGGCCAGTCCAGGAACCTCAGGAGCTCCAACACTCTGCTACTCATCCCGCTGAAAACACGCAAGCAAAAAACTGCGGCCAGGTCGTTTGCTGGAAACGTGCCCAAAATCTGGAACTCCATCCCCCCCACATCAGAACGATCCCCTCGTTTCCAAAATTCAAAAACCTGCTCAAAGTCCTCTTCCTCGACCGCTCACTAGCGAACCGATAGGAGCCAAGGAAGTTCCTCAGCTGGCACTCCATCTAACTTTAATTCTGTGCCTGGCGACACTGACTATGATCAAGAAAGAAAACTTATCAGATACTCGTCTTGTTTGACCTGCACCCTCCGTGTTTCCGTCTGCTCGATCACTCCTTTGTTCGATCTATATCCGGCGCGAACCCTTATGTTCTACTATAATCTCTGTACTGCCTGTTTGCATACAAGTTACTTGTGAAGCGCTCTGATACCCTCAGGTCCAGCTAGCGCTATATAAAACTCCTAAAATAAATAAATAAATATCAGATGCCATCAAGCAAAGCAAAATTCTAGAATGCTTATTGCTGGTGATTGTTAGCGATGCAGGACTGGGTAAAGAGATCTGTGTTTTTCTTATCTTTGGATGGCCCTTTTAATACTGAGTGTGTGGGATTTAATGGTGGCCTACGGGGAACATTGAGGTTGGGATGAGTGGTGATGGAAAGGGTGGGGAGGACAGCAGTTTATGGATCTGAAAGTGTGTTTACAATTGCTAAAGGATCTGCGACAATTTACATGCACTGATTAGCATGTGAAATACCTACTATTTGGACTTTCTCAAAGATGTAATACATAATCCAGATAGGAAAACGCACACCCTCCGACTGATTCACAAAATCTTATTAACAAGGCTCTTGGACTTTTGTTCACTTGACAGGTACTAGTGCCGCTTTGTCGCTCAGCATTTTGTTTTTATAAACTGTTTTAAAATTGCTTTCAACTAATTTCCTACACTTGAAACTGCCTGTTTTGAATCTGATTTGACTTGCTTTGTAATACACATCGCGCTCCGCATCATTCCTTACCGGTGTCAGGCTAACAGCATCGGATACACTCTTCCTCTAACCTTACGGGGAACCAATCACTGTGGGAGGGAGCGCAGCTAGCTCCTGCACTCGACCATTAAGGCCGGACGTAGCGTGGGAGCACCCCTCCCAGGTACTACTGCTGCTTTGTCGCTCAGAACGTTGTTTTTTAAACTGTTTTAAAATTAGCTTTTAACTTTTAGATTTTTCCATTCACAGAGTTTTATATAGCGCAAACTTGACCCGAAGGTATCAGAGTGATGAGGTCGCTGCTATAGTTCATCAGAAGCTAAAGTTCACTTCCCTTGCTGCTATGGGCATGTCTTCAGCCGACAGCTTAATCATGAAACTTGATTCCCCTCACACACACCCTGATCTGTTTGCTAATCTACAGACCCCCCTATCACATGCCACTTTTCCGCCAACATTTGGATGAAAAAATATCCCAACTAGTTAAATAACTACGTCAATATCCTAATAATTGGGGACTTCAATTATTGGGCTAAGGATGTAATGGGCGGTACTAACTCAGTTGAATTGTCTTACTTATTCAATGGACTAAACTGCGTTCAACATGTGACAGCTCCCACTCATATCAAAGGCCACACCCTTGACCAAGTCTAGATATCCAACTTGACGGTTTCTAATTTCATGGTCTCTCCATGCACATGGTCAGACCACTACTTTATAAAATTCTCCCTCACCAACCTGTACTAAGCTAAGTTCCAAGCTAAGGCAAGCCTAATGGCAAGAAATTGGAGCCGCTCCAACATCGATGACTTCTGCAGTCTGCTAGCTACTATGGCCCCATCTGAACAGCTCTTGATTAATAGACATGTAGAAAGTATTTAATCTTAGCTAGTGGCTGCTAGTGATAGCTACCTGCCAACTCACCCCCTAAAGCCCAGCCATCCACGCTCAGGAACCCTCAGTCTCTGGAGCAGTTCCCTTCCATCACCAGAGAAGTCTTCTTGAACCTACTAATGAAGGTCGGATCTGGCTCTCCGACGGACTGATGCCCCTCTCACATCCTAAGGCAAGCTTTCCTCACATGTCCTGACCCTCCTCTCATGCTATTGAACAACTCCCACACTCAGGGGGCAGTTCCTAATGCATTTAAAGAAGCAGAAATTGTGCCCATCCCGTAGAAAGTAGGGGCAGACCCTTTAGCCCTCACGAACTATCGCCCAATTTCCTTACTCCCCTTCTTAGCCAAGGTCCTGGAAGCTCACGTTGCAAACTGCCTCTGCTCTTTTATTGAACAGTCCCACTTTCTTGACCCCCATCAGGCAGGCTTCCGCTCTTCCCATTCTACGGAGGCTGCTATTTCGACAGTCCCAGACAAACTAAGGAAATGGGCATACAAGGGCACTACGTAGGCCCAAGTGCTTCTCGATCTCTCAGCAGCATTCAACACGGTCGATCATGAAATTCTGGTTTACCATGTCAGTAATGCAGAGATACAGGGCCTGGCCCTTAAGTGGCTTACATCCTTTCTAGAGGATTGCTCTCAAGCTTTACGCTTCGCTCAATTCTCCACCTCCAAAGTCCAAATCACATGTGGGGTGCCGCAAGGCTCCTCCCTCTCACCACACCTTTTTAATCTGTACTTGTACCCTCTTATTCTCTCCCTAGGCAAAAGGACGGTTTGTGCCTTCAACTACGCTGACGATCTTCAATTGATCTTTGACATTGACAAGTCGGCCGCTTCCGTCTCGAACTTTCAATCTACCATGCAACACATAAGTAGCTGGATGAATAGTAACCACCTGAAATTAAACCCAGACAAAACAGAATTGATCCTAATTGGTGGGCTCTCTAACCCCTGGAATTCTAACTTCTGGCCGGCTGAGTTGGGAATCCCCCCGCATCCTTCTAGATCAACTAAAGGCCTTGGCATTACAATTGACAGTGATCTGTCTATGAAATCCCAGATTGGGACAGTGGTCTCTACTTGCTTCTTTGAGCTCCGAAAGATCAGGAATATCAGTAGATTCTTTACCACTAAAGGCCAGACTCAAGTAGTATTAGCCTTAGTCATTTCCCATATTGACTACGCTAATTCACTCTAATTTGGTATGCCAACATACCAATCTAAGAGACTTCAACTGGTGCAAAATCAGGCTGCTAGATCAATCTATCATGCGTAATTTTTCGAATTTCAAGTATCAAGCGCAATGTGAAATTACGTGAGATTATGCCCTATTTCAGAAATGTTGCCAGACCTAAACCTGACAATGCCATTTGAAAGGCGACACACTCGTAAAAATATTGTGATACAGACTACCTGGTAAGTGCTAATAATGTGTGGTCCTGACTCCTAAAGCTGCCAGCTGGCACCTATGATGTTGCTAAATTCCAATGAAGCATTTATCATAGTTGTTTGTTTGCTGCGATTCAGGGACCCATAAAACACATAGCACAATCCCAAGATAAAACACATAAAAGCAAATTAACAAATCCAATAGAAATAGGTAACGTGTGATTGCGAAAATGGTGGTAAATCACCAGAGAAAATGCGATTTACAGGAAACAAGCACCTAAATGTGGAAGGTGACGAAGAAACAGTTATCAAATACAGCACACACGTTTCCTTAACCATAACAATATTAGTGATTAATAATTTCAAGGGCTTGAGTCTTGCTAACTATGCATGCATTAAAAATGTTAAGTTGCAAATGCAACTGACATGTGGCTCACTTGTTTGCATAATAAAATGGGAAGTCTATACCTCCTGATTCGAATAGCTTGAATAAAATTCCCACTGTATAATGAAAGATAAAAAGAAGAGGACTTTGCTTTTGGCAATAATAATTGACTATAGTGCCGTGGGCACTGCATGGCACAAACAGCCTTGCTTATATCCTAAGAAGATTTCTTTGTTTGTTAGTTGGAATTTGAACCCTAAACGTTCAGAAAGAAATAACAATAGATTATCCCAGAATTGCTTTCACAGTGGGTAATTCAGGAACACGAAGAATTTTGTTCCATCAACTATATTGGGTTGTGGTCATAAAAGTGGGTCTGCAGAATCAAAGGCTTTGATTATCTGTCTGTAACTGAAAGATGTTTTTTAGCAACCACCTTCCAGGTGGACAAACCTTCTCCTCAAGACCTCCAGGAGTTGAATGAGCGACATGAATTTGAACTGAATGTACTGTTGGAGAAGGTAACTGACCAAAGCAAGGCTGGGTTGGGATGGTACCTCTGACTTTTATGATGTCTCGCTTCGGAGTCTTCTAAGGTTCTGTTTTTGTGGTCGGATTCCTCCTGGGGTTCAGTTTGGTGCTTTCTCACCTTGTTTGAATCTTTGGATTTGGTGCACTTACTAACAATCGGTACCTTTATCGGATGTATTAAGTAATTATCTCTGAATTATTCAGACTCAAAGCATTCCCTTCTTTTCAAGATTGTCTCTTATCTTAGTTCGATTTTTCCAGTCTGCGCTTATCAAGAACGTAGAAACAAATTACTTTGGTGTAACAGTTCTTTAACAACAAAAAATTCTTGTCTTTTTTTATTTCATTGCGAGGTTAGCGCTGTATAACCTTTTCTTGAGTTTAGTCTGAATTTTCCATGAACAGGTGAGTACTGGTAACTCTTTACTTCACTTACACTCTTGGACGGTGGTTTAACCTTTGCTGTTTTATTTACGAGGAAAGGAGCACTTGAAAACAAATGTCACTAACCTTTCTCTTAGGAACCTTCTTTCTAAAAGGCAAGAAGCCCAAGCCCTTGCATGTGTATAGGGTGTGTCTTTTATAGGCTGCTTAAACAAGATGTCAACTGTATCATGTGACCTGGCCACACCGTGCCCAAATCTTACAAGATCTAGCCGAGTGACATGACGTTCTTTACTGGAGATGCCACGCGCCAGTCTTGATATTGGGTCTACGGAGTACATATCTATGAATGCTGAATCTCTAGGGAAGTTCTCATATTTATAATAAAACACCCTGGAAGTGGTCTCAATAAGCGCTAACAGGTGCTGGATCCCATGGGATTTTCTTTGGATATTGAGTGAGGATATGGGGGTACGAGCAGTATGGGATCACTGGGTAGAGCTGGTGTAAACTCCGAACCTGGCGGCATGAACAGTGTGAGATTACAGGGAGGGACTGGCGTGAACTTGTTCTAGTTCATATTGCAAACCTTGCAGGTTGCGACAACACCATTACAGGACAGGAGTGTGGGCGTGGTCCCCATGTCTTGTAAAAATAAATTTGAGAAGAGACAAAAGGGGACAGGTCTCCACTATCCTCTGACCAAAGGGCTCATGTAGGGGTTATAACAGCATTCGTTTTTCAGGCGAAACACTTTAAAAATATGAATCTACTTATAAATAATTTTCTTAAATGCAAATCAGCGAAGTATTGGTACCAAAGGCTGATGTCATTAGTGATCATCAATGATGTTGATTTAGGTGTCTTCAGTGATGTCATTAATGATGTAATTTAACAGGTGATCAGTTATGTCATATGTGAGGTCAAAAGCAGTGCCTATCAGGGGCACTGCCAATGGTTAGATTACCTAACCATAACTGGTGAATTTGAATGATTTTAAGATTTTGTAATTATAAAATCGCTTTTTACAGTATTTTTTTCAATGAATTCACTTTCAAAGCATTTCTGAGGTTTTTTTTAAACCTATGTTAAGGTGTCATAACCAGAGCTAACCATGACTTCCCTTTCAACTTTGCTTTTTTTTCTGTGACTATCGATCAACCAATCTATATCTATATTGCAGCAGATTAGGTTGGCACGTTCACAAACCGAAAAGATGAGTTACACTAGAGCAGATTTAGCAATGCCAGTGTTTTATTTTACGTCCATTACAAAAATAATGGTTCTTGTGGGCAATGTATGGATAAATGATACGTAACTGCATGTAGCAAATTCAAACGAGAGAATAGGATGTCAAAAGGAGAAATTGTTATACACAGAACAATAAGGACTCCAATTCTTATTTTATGCAAGTACTATCTGTATTGAAACGTAGGTAGTGCTCGGTGTCCCATGCGAAAAAGAACCAAAAAAGAAAGGTGACACAATACAATATGTATGGGATTTCATAAATATACATCAACAACTATTCACCAATGAGCAATGTCTTACAGGGGCCACCTTTGGAATTCAAAGAGGCCGGAAATGGTTTGTTATAACATGAGTCGACAACGTTTCGACCCCGTAAAGGGTTGGGGGTCTCATCAGGACCTGAAGATAAGGGACATCTGGAATGAAACAAAAAACAAATTCTGAGCTAAGAAAGAGAAGCAATCATGTGATATCAATAGTAAAGATAGAGAAAGAATATAAGGGGTATCTGGTGATTCAATGGGCAATATGTCCCAAATAATGAAGTGTACACCAGACTCAAAAATATTAATAAATAAAATATTACAGTCTGCGCTTCTGCATATATACTATATGTTACATAGTGTGTGTTGAGAAGGAAAGAAGAGGATATCCTTTTTTAAATCCAGTGAATGGAAGTGGCTCATACGTTGCCACATATGGAGCACGAGAGCCTGCAGAGACGGCAGCCAGATTTTACAGCTCCTTTACAATTCTCCTTTCATAATTGTTCCTTGACAAACGTTCTTATAGCCACATTGTCATACAATTATTCATCATTTACAAAAAATAAAACTCTAATTTTCTTTTTCAGCACTCCCAAAGCTACTATAGTTAATATGTCTGTTATTTGACCATTATGTGCCATGATTGAATTTCTATTGAAAATAATTCAAAGGAGCCGTTTTTTCCATGCATGATATGCAGGTGAATATTAAGGCAGGATGAGCAAAATAAACTACTTGCATAGGTTCTTCTTGAGCTACAAGAGCCACATTTGTAACCATGGTATGTTTCTGAGGCCATGTAGCAGGGAACACCACCTTGTTTCTACAAGCAGTGAATGAAGCCTCCATGCAGCCCCTGCGATTACCAGTGGCTGAGCTTAATTCAAGCATTATATCCATCACTTAATTGTATACTTCATTGTGATGCCGTAAGTGAGACGGGTATGCCCAGACGTGGGTCACTTGCATACTGTGCCACTGGAACTAAGCGATACCTGGCTGATGAGGCCTAAGAAGTGCAAAACTAGTCCTGGGCTGCTTGTGTTCCAGTTCAGAGATTGATTTACATAGGCTGGGTTCAAGCTGAGTTGACATGGTTTGTAAATTAATGATGGACTTGGGTGTGGCTCGAGTAATCACCATTGTCTGAGGTTAATTTAAGCATTCCATCCATAACCTTTTTAATACTTGAGTATGACGCCCTGAGAGGTGAGTAATTTCCAGATTTGGGTCCTGTGCATACCGGGCCACTGGAACCAAGCTTTACCTAAAAAGGACAAGACTGTCCCTGGGTTGCTTGTGTTCCTGCTCAAGGAGGTCCTGGCCTGGCTTTTCGAGATGGACAGTTCCCACTAGAGCAGGATCTAGACTAATTTGCATATGGCTGGGTCCAAACTGGGGTGGCATGGGATGCAAAATAATGATGGACTGGGATGCGGCCCAAGTAATTACCAGTTGCTGAGATTAATTCAAGTGTGACGCCTTAAGTGGGATGGGTATGCCCAGATGTCGGTCCCAAGCACATAATGCCAGTGGAACCAAGATATATCTAGCTGATGAGCCCTAATATGAGTGAAACTAGTCCTGGTTTGCTTGTGTTCTGATTCAGGTAGGAACTTGCCTGGCAGTATGAGCTGGCCTGTTCCCATAGGAGCAGGGTCGAGACTGATTTGCATATAGTTAGATCCAAAATGAGATGCTGTGCAAAATAATAATGGACTAGGATGTGGCCCTAAGTAATTACCAATGCTTGAGATTACCTTTTTTTGTATACTTTGCCATACAAGGAGAAGCAAACTGAGATGTCACCCAGAGCGGCAAAACCTGTCACATTAGAACTTTTCTTTTAATTGTCAGTTAAAACAAATAAATGTAGAAAATAATGCTGAGATTTACCATTTTGTTTAAGAAAAGTGCACTGCGTTTATTTGTTTTCTCATTCCTGTGTAACTAACAAAGTTTAGAATGGACTAAAGCCACTGAAGAGGGTTATGAACACCCCCTCCCCCTAGGACCACGGTTTTAGCTGGGCCTTGTTATCTATAGAGGTAATCAACTATGAACAGAAAGGGCGTTCACTGTTAGAATTACATGAAGACACATCCAGAAGCAAGCAAATGAAACATTCTAAATATGCGCTGTGATGCATAAAAAAACTACATATGATGAACATTTAACCCCCGGCTATGCACCTTGCGACTCAAGTGGAAATAATATTAAGGCATTAACACAGCTTTGTGTGACTCACTCTCTCTATTCTTTTTTCAAACCCATAACTTCAATCTGATTAAATTCTGTTTTTGTTTATGTCTACTTCATATGAATTTCCTGACTTAGATTTTTTGCTTCAGATGTTGCCAAAAACCTGCTAACTTCACATGCGTCGTTTATTTTCTGAAGAAACAATGCAACCGAGAGATCAGCTACTTCCTGTTTTCAAATGATTTGAAAGGGGAAGAAAGAACTAAACCGAAACCTTCTCTGGCCGAAGTTTGCTTTTAATATAACGCATTCACCGCATTTTTGTTCAGTTTCGGCTTTACTTCTGTTGCACTTTGTTGAAAAACTGTCAGGGATGTGTGGAAACACCAGTTAACATTATTAACAAACACATTGAACCATCCAAGAAGAGAAATATTCTGAACAATCAATCATCATCCAATATCAGGCCGGAATTCACCACCGCCGAGAGCAATGCAGACTTTTCACATTTCATAAGTTTATATCACGGTAACAATCAAGACACACATGAACACACCGAGGAGCAAGCAAACACAATAGAGCAGCCAGTGGCCTGTTCTTCTTGAAAAGCAGGCCATTTGTCTGTTCCTACCTTTAGGTAACTTCATCACATCTTTGTGTGCACTTTACAAGGAGGGTTATTGTTGCTGACTCTCATCAGATATATTACAAAATGTACCACTGTGTGATACTCTTGATATACTGCACCCCCTGGTGGATGCCATTCACATTAGTGAGTTAGCTAGTATCCAGATTAAAAGAATGACTTGTATTAGAACAGACATAAATGTTTTGGGCGCACCAACTGAATAACAAGCATTGCCAAATCCAACAGGTGTGGTGCTGGCAGCCACCCTTTTGGCTTGGTCAGTGCTTGTTTTCTCCAGATTTTTATAAAACGTTATTGTCTGGGGAGCAGCCAGCACCCACCAACCTAAAACAAAATCGACTAATGGCAAAAATATTTTTGGGTTTTAGATAGCGCACATTGCCATTGTAGCCCCTCAGACTAAATGAAACCACTTTGCGCGCTGATGTGCTCCTTGTGAAAGAGCAGAATGGTGTTTGACCTCAAGGGGAGAAGATTCCACATTGTATTCAGGGCAGGAATCGCTGCCTTGATGGCAAGTAGATCCCAAGGATTTTCGAGTCTTTAAGTTCTTAAATTACAAAATGAGGGGTAGACTGACACTAGGCTAGACAGGGTGATGGCCTGCCAGTCCAGTTTGATCAAGGAGAAGAGGAGATGAAGGCCCCAACATGGAAGGCAGAGTTAACATAGGATTTACCCATACTTACTTACATTCATTGTATGGGGGGTTGATATTCTGGCTACAATGCTTTTGAAGGTCAATGGTTTTGGACACCATATACTGTCATAAACCCAGCAGGAATAATAGCTAGTCCAGGTGTGTCGCTATATTGAAATTGCACAAAATTGATGTCGAAGCTAAAAAATAATACTGATACAGGGAGCATTTAGAAAATTCAGTAATTTATTGTGTTTCTAATTATTCCAACTCCTCTCAGAAATTCGTGTGCCTCAGCCACAAAAAGATTCAGATAATTGCTAAACCATTTACAGTTCTCAGTTACTGCCAGCAGTTTTGAAAGTATATCTTGATTTCTCACGATTAAAATAAAACCAGTTCTGCATAATAGTATTGAAGCATAGGCTCTATGCCGAGGCACAGACTGCCGAAGGTAATGGTTAAAACAAAGGTATTACAGGAATTGCAAGAGAACCACAGGCCAAAGTGGCTGGTCTGTAATATAGCTTCTTGCAGTCCTCACTGCAGTCACCACTGTGCACTTTGGAAGAAGAAAAGTGTTGAAATATGTACCGGAGGAAAATCCAGATATTTTAAGGCCTTGATGCACGATGACAAGCACCAGTTCTGTTAGCTGCTGAATATGAGACTGGCCCTTCATTAACATCAACAAGTCAAGAAAACCTAAACAGAGACTAGAACTGTCCACCATGTCTGAATATGAGAGCCATTCTTTGAAGACTGAGAGGTAGTACGACCTAGATTGACATCCACTAAGAGGGACGTTGTAAGGAATTGAGTTACTTGTTCAGGGGGTTGAAATCCTTTTCAAGTAGCAACCACGATTTTTCTCTGGGTGAAGTTGCGAAAATGCCAACTGTGGATATCTAGTTGCACCGGACCAGGTCAAAGTCACAAGTTCAGACCAACCGCGATAAAGCACTGGCCGGCTACACAGATCCAGTTAGGCCAGCTGAAAAAGTATCTTTAATACTCATTTGCAGATCTTTGCAAGGATCCGTATCTAAAATGTTTCACGGAGCCTAAGCGATGCGTCGGTTTCGAGATGCGGCGAGGCTGCGTTGCGAGGTCCTGTTGCATCATCGTTGAGCATCCTGTTATTGAGGGCTTACGATGCGAAGTCCGGAGTCGAAGATACATCACGCAGTCGGGGTGATACATCAGTTCCAAGGGGCTAAGATGCAGTGTCTGTTGTCGAGGCTGCCGTCGACGGGAAATGCGAGGGCCTGTGCAGAGGATGTGTTCCGAAGGTGGTGTGGGAGGTAGCGGCAATGCAAGTCTTTGCGACAAGTCCAATCCCACTTAGGGCGAAAAGTGCTGCAGTAACAAATGTTGGACGGAATGCTGAATCAATCAAACATTTACCTCCAGTCAAGAGATCTGGGTGACTTCCATTGTTCTTTTGCTCACTACACCATTCCCGTTAGGACCCAGACATATGCAAATCAGTCTTGACCCTGCTACTCACGGGAACAGTCCAGCCCGAACTGCCAAGCCAGGTGCTCCCTGGACTGGAAACAAACATCCTGGGACTGGTTTTGGGGTATTACCCCTCACCAGTCAGGCTAGCTTGAATCCAGTGACACAGCGAGCAAGGGACCTACGTCTGGACATACCCATTCGACAGGGCAAAAAGTGCTGCAGCAACAAATGATGACAGAATGCTACATCAATCAAACATTACACCCCCAGTCTAGCGATCTGGGTTAAATCCATTGTTCTTTTGCTTACTAAGCTATCCCAGTTTTGCCCCATGCATATGCAAATCAGTTTTGACCCTGCTACTCATGGGAACAGTCCAGCCCAAACTGCCAAGCCAGGACCTCCCTGGACAGAAACAAGCATCCTGCAGCCGGTTTGGGGGTATTACCCCTCATCTGCCAGGCTAGCTCGAATCCAGTGGCATGGTGAGCATGGTGAGCTGGGACCCAAGTCTGTGCATACCCGTCCCACTCGGGCGACAAATGCAAAAAGAACAATTGATGCACAGAATGCTGAACACTGTCAAGCATTTACCCCCCAGTGCAGTGATCTGGGCCTAAATCCATCGTTTTTTTGCCCACCATGCTATTCCAGTTCAAACCCAGTCATATGCAAATCAGTCTTGACCCTGCTCCCCATGCGAACAGCCCAGCCCGAACTGCCAGGACAGGTCCTCCCTGGACCAGAAACAGCATCCTTGGACCGGTTTCGGGGTATCACCCCTCATCAGCCAGGCTAGCTTGAATCCAGTAAAAACAAGATCAGAAAAATGGAGGAGAAAGGCAAAATGTTGGGGGAAGACCACTCTAAGCCTGACTGGTCTATCAAACGTGATCTCTGTTTATGCCCTATGCGTGCACCATTTTCTATGCTTGCATGTGAAGCAGTAACCTTATCAAATAGTAGTGTCTGATTTCACCACCTCTCATACAGCCCCTGGTGCAACTGGTACCCTTAGGTCAGGGAAGAAGAGTGGTAAAAACAGCATAAAAGGGATTGTGGAAGAGGTGGAAGTGGAGGAAATAAATTAAGATCTCCCACTAAGACTGGACTACATAAGTCCCCCCAAAGAGAGGTACTGACAAGAGGTCACCTAGTGGAGAATAGAAGGTAAATCCTTAACAAGCAGCTACCATTTCAGTTAACTCCACAGAAATAGTGCCCCCATTCACAGTCAAACTGCCACCTACCTGCGTCATTACAGGTTAGAGGTATAGTGGGTACAAATTTGGGAGAGAACTAACAGTTTCAGCCAGGAAGTACATATGGCTATATTGGTGCACCAAAGAACATGGCTAAAGAGAGAATTTCCTCTTACATAACAATTTTGCTCTTGTGCAACATTTCTCATCTTATGAATGTAATCTTATAGAACGTTTGTTTTGTGCCTTCTCTATTTACCACTACTTTTGATTTCTCATTTTTAAAATATTACTGTTAATTACTTATACCTAAAGCATTATTCTTGCTTAGTAATCACTACTAATACTTCCTATTATCTTACAGTAGATCAATACAGTGGTATACCTTTTAGTCTGCAAGTTAATAATTGTAGTGTTGCTTTTATTTTTTTCTATTACTGACCTAATGCTTTATACGTTATACTGTTATTTTTATCTAGTTTGATAATATACACTTCATGTTGTTTCAGAAAAGAAGAGATATCAGTACATTGTCCACTATTTTTGTACAAACTCATTCAACATATCAGAAATATTGAATTCTTAAAATGTTAGATATTATTTTAGCATTAAACAATCCAAATGAAATTACCCTGTACTCTAAGGCCCTAATTATGAGTCTGGTGGTCCGAGCACTGCCAGACCCACGGGGCCACGGTGGGTCTGGAGGAGGTTGCATATATGCTTGGTGGGACCGTGGCGGTCCCGCCAAGCATATTACGAGTTTCCTCTCCTCCAGGGTTTACATGGAGGTTCTTACTCCATGTAAAACCTGGAGGAGAGGAAACAAAGGGGGACCTACAGGGCCCTCTGTGCCTCCTACACTTGTGGATGCACAGAGGGGGAAATAATATGTGCCCCCCTGGGTGCATGCACAACAGTTCATGCACAGCATGCACTTTCGAGTCCATGCTGTGCAGGAACCTTGCTAGGCGTACCTATTGCGGTTCCTTTTTCAAAGGCAACGCCCTGGGACCACCACACCGCCCGCCTGCCAGACCACTTAAAAGTCATAATCTGGCAGGCAGTGGCCACATTGGCGGAGTGGTGGCGCGGCCACCACTCCCCCAAAAGTTGTAATCAGGGTCCACTCACGACCATCCTTAATTCACAAGTGATAAGCCCACACTGAAGGAATACAGTACCACGCATCAATGTATGTGAAGGCAATTTTGTTTTCTCTGGAGGAGATAGGGGGCAAACTAATTTAGGGGCATATCATCAACAACCGGCGATAATTATCGCTAAGCGCACTTAGCGCAAGGATAATTATCGCCGGCTAACGTGGATTTTTATCGCTGAGATATCGTGCTATTAGCAACGCTTATCTCAAAAGCGATAAAAATCCTAGCACTAACTGCCTAACGTGAGATTATCGCTGGAAACCCAGCGATAATCTCACGCAATGTGGCGTTAGCTTGTTTATAGGGCCTCACAAACTTAGCCATGATATCCACCTTCCATAGGATATCATGGCTAAGTCAGTCCTGAAGCAGGCGTAAGGAAAGTAGCGATAACAGGGGTTATCGCTACTTTTCTTGCCGCTGTGCTTCATAGCGTGGGGCTTGATGATAGGAGAAATGTCGCTTAGCGACATTTCTCCTGTCATCTGTCATATTAGGTCAGGAACGCCCACTTTGCATCTCATTAGAGATGCAAAGCTGGGCGTTAAGATTTCGTGCCGCTAAAGCAAGGTGTCACGCGTTAGCGTGACCTTGCTAATTAGGCGATAAAACTATCGCCGCTTTTCGGCCGAAAACAGGCGCAAGAGCGGCGAGAATTTTCTATCGCCGCGATGTAGATATGCCCCTCTGTTTTCTAAAATTAGAGTTGTTATTAGATCAACTTCTTCCTACTAACAAAAGAGAAAAACTTTGCTGAGATACTTAAAAACGCTGGCCAATGTACGTTTTTACATGCAGGTTTCCACCCTTCCAGAAATGCTTGCATTCCTACAGTGGAAGAACAGCTATAAATGTAACCAACATGGAGGAAGGGCGATCCTAGAATCAAACTTTGTGTAGGGGCTAACACTGAGCTGTAAGGGCAAAGTCATCTTGAGAGATGCAGGCCAAATTACTTTTGGAGGCTCACATCACTGTTCTGGCACAATGCGTAATGTAACGTGCCATTTTCTAGGCAACATGTGACAAGTAGCCCATTTTAAAGCCCCCAAGGGCAATAACAGATTTTAGCTGTCTTTGGTCGAAGACTGTTTGTGGACAACTCCAATACTTGCAGTGGGCTGTAGGTCAGCCAATTGCTCACCAGTGGGTAGCTTTCTTGCTAATTTCATTTGCTTGCCTCGTGGTCAATGGCTTTCCTTCCTCTTCTTGTGCTCATCCCTCCACTGGAGCATAGCGTCTTCACTATCCTTTTGATACTATGGCTTGCATCCTTCCATTGCTTACATTCAGGTAACTACATCTTTCCGCACTCACTGTGAGTGCATGTGCTTTTTTGCTCTAACCCTCCTGTGCTACTTCCCCAAATTCCCGTCCTAAGCTCTCTGTGTTACTCTACTCTGACCCCCCAGGTCGCCCATCGCCTCCCCTGTCCACCTCTTTTTTTATTTTAGCACCCCCACCTTCACTGCTCACGTCTATTGTTGCTGCTTATGTCGCTTCTCCAACCCGTCTGCTGCACCATTTCCTCTCATTCTCCATCTCGTTCTTTTTTTAAATTTTGTTTTTGTTTTTTGGAGTGCCCAACAGGTGCAATTAGGCTACAACCCGTTCCTTTCTAAAAAACAAAATACACTTTTGTATAATTGTTTTTAACGTACTGCTCCAATATTGATAGTTGCCATCTTTGTATATGTTTGATTGTCCTGCTATAAATACAAAGGCTCGCCTGAGAGTGTGTAATCTGTCAAGAATTATGTCTAAAACATGCACACATTTTACCTAACGAAGTGACTACCTAATGTAAAAGTTGCGATATACATGTTGGCAAATGTTTATGTTTCTTAAGCTTGAAATAATTTTTATGAACTCAGTTTCATGATCAAAACATCAGTATAACTTTCAATAAAAGGGTTTTTTTACAACATTAAATACCTCACCTAGTCATTTTTAGTTGTCATATAGCAGTGTTAGGGTAGGCCATGCAAAGGCCATCTCCATTGCCCGCCTCAATTGTGATTTCTCTAACTCCCCCCACAAAAAGTGATGGGCTAATTGCTGAAATTAATCTCGGCCATTGGTAATTTCTCAATCCAGTCCATTGTTTTTTGCACATCATTTCACCTCAGACAGGAACCAGCTATATGTAAATCAGCCTTGGTTCCTGCTTCAAAAAGTAAGGCCACCTCTGAACAGGAACGCAAGCTACCCAAGACTGGTTTTGGCCTATTCAAGACTCATCAGTACGGTGCATTTTAAGTCATATGGCACAGTGAGCATGGGACCCACATCAGGGCATACCTGTTGCACCTATGGCAACAAAAAGTGATGAAAAGAGTGCTTGAATTAATATCTGCCACAGCTAATTACTTGTGGGTTATGTTATATTGATTTGTATAGCACACTAATCACCCAAGAGGGTGTCCAGGCACTTCCAGTCCACTTTTTGTTCCCACCACGACACCCCAGACAAGAAGAAGCCATATTTAAATCAACATTGTTTATTTTCCAATAGGAACGGTCCAGCCTGAACTGCCAGTCAAAAGTATACAAACAAGTGCTGGATAGAATCCGTGAATTAATTTCAACCACTGGTAATCACTTGGGCTGCATCCCACTCCATTGTTATTGCGCACACCATGCCACCTCAGTTTGGACCCAGCTGTATGCAAATCAGTCTTGATCCTGCTCCAATTGGGAACATTTCAGACCGAACTGCCAGGTCCTCTCTGAACTGGAACACATGCAACCCAGGAACGGTTTTACCCTAGTTAATGCTCATCAGTGACGAATAGCTTGGTTCCAGTGACACAGTAAGCATGGAACCCATGTCTGGGCATACCCATCCCACTTAGGGCTACACTCTAACGTTTACAAAAAGTGCTAGATGGAATGCGTACTCCCCAGGTGGGCCGTTGCCAATTTTTCCCATAGGTGATGGACACTGAGCTCCCACCAAGAACTTCTGTTTCATTACAGTTCGGGAATGGAGTAGCATTGGAGATTCTAGGAGTGGCAACAGTCCTGAAGCATGGCAAGTTCAGCCACCCCTGTTACATACATAGAAAATGTTGCTTTGTTACTGGTGTTTTTTTTAAGCAAAGTTGTTCTTCAGAGCATGCACTGTCCAGAGAAACATGACTTACTGGAGAAATGTAGCAGACAATCAGCACTCCAAACAAAAAATGGTTTATTTAAGAAAAACAAAATATTCACTTTACCGCAGAAGTGAATCCATCAAGTCCAGGGTGGACGCCACTAGGGCAGGACTTCAAAGTTGCCCTTTGGTGGTTAAAACTTTGCATTCTGATCTTTTTATTCCTGTTTTACTAGAATGCAAGTGAAAAGTTCAATTAAGTAATCGAATGTCATACGCATATTGTCTTACATGGAAACATAAAGGAGCAGGTCATCTAATGGTATTGCGTGTGGGTTGCGTCACTTTTATGGTGCAGCCTCGATGCACAATCCTTTTATACATTTACTAAGCATGGTTTGCGTGGTTTAGTAAATACAAAGTTACTTTGCGTCAGCGTGGCATTGCATGGGTGGAGCATGGGTGTTCTCATGCATCCAAGCATGGATTTTGGAGCCTTCCCAAATTCACAAAGACTTGTAAACCTGGGAATGCGCCAAAAAGCTATGCCTCCCTGAAGCAGGCGTAACGGACCGAAATATATTTCTCCTTGTTACTTCCTCTTTCTATGTGGGCTGCATTCTGCAGCATACATAGAAAGAGAAAAATGCATTCAAGAATTGTTTGTGTGCGGGTAGGTACACATTCAAGGGAAAAAATCCTGCAATTGATACAAGGGTGCCTGCAATGACGCTAGGCAGGAACAATTGTGCATTGCAAGGAGAGAGATGAAAAGCACCATATCTTAGTGGATATGGAACTCTTCAGCTCTCTCCCACTCACACAACAGAGCGCAGCAACTTGTCGTACTGCGTAGCTGTGAATTGTAAGTAAATGTGTCCCGCAATGTGTCACGTGCCAAAACCCAGTACAAGAAACAAGTAGTTTTAAAGCTAAGAGTAATGCAAATGTCATTTACCCGCAGCAGACGGAAGTTTACTTCGGGAGTGAAAAACTACACACATATTTAGAAAAAAAAAACATTTTGGCCTCTGAATGAGGAAATGTTTCTCCTTAACAGTTAGACCTATCAATGTATGTAATGCCGTTGTTGTCTGTATGTGGTGGCAGGACTAGTCATACCCTCTACTAATAGTCTTTAATGACAGCTAGTTAAAACCATTTCAGTCAATAAAACATGATGTGAACAACCCGGTCCCATCAACAGAAACTTAAAGTGAGTCATAGGGTAAATCAGAAAATAAGAAAATGTAGGAAAAAACATTTATACAGCAGTTGCTATACATTTTCTCACAGATGCTTTACATAACTAAATGAGTTTGAGGATACAAGGTGGTGATCTGACCCTATCAAATATATCGAAATCAATATAAACCTCTCTGACCACAGGTATCAACAGATTCAGTTGCATTGAAGAAACACTGTAGAGTCGTGGCCTCATTTCAAATAAATGATGTAGATTTTAAAAACGTTTACAAAAAGAAGAATTACGATTCAACATGGTTGACCTAGACAACAGCAATAACATTCGATATTTCTATAAAGAAAAAGTAATAAAAGGCTCTAGAAAACATTAAAAAAAACATTGCAGTTGTGCAGGCAAAGGGGCCTCATTTAGAGTTTGTCGGAAATATGACGGAGTACCCACTCTACCCAAAAATATGTCAGCCTGCCTGTTTAGAGATGGATGGACCTTAACCTCCTCCGAGGGCCAGACAGAGTAGGGGCCATTGAAAGAAGGACTTTACAATGCCTATTTGGGGTGGACGGTGTAAAGTATTGTTTTCTGTCCGTCAGGGCCAGGAAAAGCCTCGTGGTGAGAGACAGAAAAAAAAATGATTTCCACAACCTGCGAGAAAGCTCCCAGGGTATGGGGGTCATTAGTTTTTTTGTTTTTCAGAAATAAATGCCTGCTTGTGGAGTTTGTTTCACTGTACAGAGATGACCGCAGGGCCGGTGGTCCTGTCTAAATTTAACAGGCAATAGACCGTTAGCAATGGCGTAACAAAACTTGAGGGGGGCCCTCTGCAAGGTCCATGGAGGGCCCCCCTCCGGATTCAACTCAGGTGAGGATACTGTGTCGAGGGGGCATCCTGGGGCTGCGGCAGCGTGTGTTACGCCACAGGCCGCTAGGATTGCATAGGTAATGTCCTCTGCCCACCTGACAGGCAGAGCGCTGTCTGTCAAACCATAATTCAGGCCCAAACTGATAGTGAATCCACACTCATTCACCAAGTAATAGTGAAATCTCCTTCATCAAGTTGTTTGTGAGCCAAGAATAAAATTGGGAAATATCAGCTGGCAACATGGAAACAAAGATTCTTGGGACCCTGTAGTTGGTCAGTGCTGGGAAGGCAAATATCTATTGTGAATTGCCCTTTTGATTAGCTTTAGTGTCTAATATCTCCTATGGGCTGTCTATGAAGGTGACATCAAAAGCTAAACATTTCTTTGTCTTGAAAATGTATATAATTCTTGGAGCTAATGCATGGAAAGACTGTATTCAGTCCACCTTCAATAAGTCAATGTGTTTTGACCTTTGGGGACTGGTTACAATGGTCTTCTTCAGGATTGTGAGTCCTAATGGAGCTTTCATAGGCATTATAGATATTTAGGTGAATGGGTCCACTAGGATTGATACAGGGGAGCTGTTAGACCGGACATCCTTGGTGTGGTATTCCCCACACATTTTGCCTTCAAGCTTGTTGTGCTGAATTCGTTTTGGCTGGCTTTAGGCATCTGCGCACATTACCACTGCTAACCCAGTGGAGTAACGAAACTTGAGGGAGCTCTCCTGCAAAGTATATGGAGGGGTCCCCCTCCGGACTCACATAGGAGTGCTCAGGCCAGGGTACTGTGCTGAGGTGGTCCACGCACTGCGTGGGCAGTGGGGCCTTTGTTACACCCCTGTGCTAACCAGGGCTAAAGTGCTTGTGCTCTCTCCTTCAAACATGGTAACATTGGCTTACACCTGATTGGCATATTTAATTTACTTGTAAGTCCCTAGTAAGTAATACTAGTTGTACCCAGGGCCTGTAAATTAAATGCTACTAGTGGGACTGCAGCATTTATTGTGCCAACAACTAAAGTAGCCTTTTAAAACATGTCTCTGGCCTGCTACTGCAGCCTGTAATCCTGCTTTAAACTTCAATTTTGACCTAGTAAAATAACCTTTTGCCAGGCCTAAACCCTCATTTTTATTGCATGTAAGTCACCCGTAAGGTAGGCCCTAAGGGTTCATAGGGCAGAGTGTACTGTTTTTAAAATGAAGGACATGTGAGTTTAAGTTGTACATCCCTAGCAGCCAAAGTCATTTTTTAACTGTTGCAAGGCCTATCTCTCCCATTGACTAACACTAGGACATTTACTGAGTGCTAACTGTATTGGCAGCAGAAAAATATATGATGTTTAGACAGTTTAAAATCCTCTTTAATGGTCAAATTGGATTTTAAGTCACAATTCTGAAAATGCCACTTTTAGAAAGTTGGCATTGTCGTGTCCTAACCATTTGTGCCTTCTGAAAGTATACTGGGTCACATGCCTGTAAATGGCTCAGTTGTTGGGGTTTGTGTATTTCTTCTAGACTGTCACACAAAAGGGGAATTAGGTGTTGACAGGATTGGCCATTCTGCAAGGAAGTCTTGGAGCCTTGACTGGGGAAGGTGAAGAACTGGGGATAATACTGAATACCCCCTCTTCAGAGGCTGGCCAAGGTATAAATGTTAGACCTCCAGAGTCCCCTTTTAGTACACTCCTGGACCTGTGGGCATTACTGAAAGAAGAACTGCCTTATTCCCCAGAGGAACTGCCTGCTGCGGAAGGCCTGCCTTGCCCCCCAGAGGACTTCCCTGCTGCTTGAGAACTGCCTTGACCCCCAGAGTGCTGCCCGGCTATTTGAGGACTGCCCAGCTCTCTGAGAAGGAAGGCTGGACCTACTCCCCTTCATCCCAGGTGAACCTAAGTGACTCCAAGGGTCAGTTGGCTGAGTTACGAGGACACAACAAGCTCCAGAGGCCTCCCTGCAACTGCCCAGATGACCTGCTGCACCAGACCTATCTTTACCTGTAACTGCACACACCTGAAACCCCTAAGCCTCTGCTTCAGTAAGTTCCTCAACCACAGGAGGTGCCTTCCCAGGTCTTGAACCCTTGGCTGGCATCAGTTGAACTCCTGTAAAGAAAGGTGAAATCATGAAGTTTGGGGCTTTTTGCGACTGTGAATGGGTCCAACAATGGCAAGACTCTGCCGGCTGCAAACGTGAAGCTCCAGGGAAACTGACTCTTTGCGCTACAACATCCACCAGCGACAACCTACAATGCAAGATATGCATTTTAAGCTACAACAAAGTCAGCCTATGGTGACCGCTAACACAAAGGTCCAGCAACGACCATTTGTGACACGACCAGCTCCTGGCAATATAGCACGATAGCCTGCAATGCTTGGTGCTACAGCAATGACCATCTACAACGCTCTCCCTGCTCCTCGTGGCTTTCTCCACCATTAACGGAACCTCGCAATGGACTTTGAGAAGGTAACTTTTTCAGCAGGACTAAACTGGTCCCTTTATCCGGCCAACACTCCATCACAGTTGGCCTCAACATGTGACTTTCCCTCAGTCTAGCACGACCAGATGATCGTGAATGGCGCTTTGTACTTTTAGGTGCTATACCTCCCTAAATCTTTGAAATTGCACGTCTCCAGTTCTACTTATTCTGTGTTTGTTATTCTGGACTCATTTTCTTTATTAAAGTTACTCTATGTGTCTAAATTGGTTTGGAATTTTTCTTGTGTTTTGTTTTCACTTTATTACTGTTTGTGTGTTGTAGAAATACTTTATAATTTGCCTCTAAGTAAAACCTGACTCCTTTGTGCAAAGCTACGACAGCATTAAGCACAGGTTAACTTAGTGACGTTTGTGGCTCACCCTGACATGGAGTATACCAGGTGGATGCATAACATGGGATCCCAGGCCTTCCAATGCGTATTCTGTGATAAAAAGATAGAAAACATCAGTGCATCATTATGTATGACTGTAGATGTGTATATGGAGCAAGACACTTCTAAAACGTAATGGGATAATCTTGTTGGTAGGTGATATTTTGGGGATGCTATGAGGCAAATATATACCGTGAGTCAGATAAGAACAAAAACAAATAAAAACATTGTGGGACTCAGTAGAGTTAGTGGCTACCCTGCCATGACTAGAATAGTTGAAAGATAGCACAGCCTACTTTTGACTGGATACAGGTAATGTGGGCCAAAGAAGAAAGATTGGAGCTTACTAGAGAGTTAATATCCATGGGGCTTATTTTACAAGCCCCTTGCGCCACCGGTATGTCAATTTTCCCACATTAAAAGTGACACACGGTGGCGCAAGGGGCATGTAAATAAGACCCTATATGTTATTGTATACCTCCAGAAAGAGTGCAGAGCTGCTAATTCAGTTTTGGGAAAAAGTTGGGTCGTAAATTTCTTATTCTCCACTCGCACCGCACTGTCTTTGGGTGATTATTTCTGAGATTTTTAGTGATACTCAGACTGCGACGACTGCGGCTGAGCAGAAGAGCAGTGTAACCCTATTATTTAGGGTTCACTTGTGACTGGGATCGCAGAATTTGAGCATTGTGAGCCATCAGTTCACAAGATGGTGGTTACCAGCTGAGGAGTGTGTCAGTGGCTATTGCACTAGAGATCTTGTGCCGAATCATACGTTCTGTAGTTTTAGTTGCTATGGTGGCATATGACTGGGACGTAGAGTGGGGAATTCGCTGTGAGGCACTAGAAGCTGTCATATCAGCATTGGATATGTTTGAAAATTGAATAGAACATTTATGGCAACAGAAGATGGGAAAGTCACTATTGCCTTGGATGAAAGGGTGAATATATCAGGAAGTTCAGGCAGACTTGTATGCTGTCTTGCAGTGGGTTGTCATGAATGAGGCCCCTATAACATATACAGTCTACTTAGAGGGGGTCTAATGCATACGGATTAGTCATTTACGCTCAACATATTTCCTTTGCAGGTCAAAAGAGTAACCCAACCCCAACTCATAGTGTGTTGCATGTCCTGGAAGAGCATTCAATCCCAAGAGCAGGGGCAGCATTGAAAAAAAAAACACTGAAAGGGAACCAGACTGTTAGTACTTGGATTACTTACCAATATTCTTTATAATACTTCTACTCTTCCTTGTTTGCAGACTTTGTATATTGGTTAAATCTTTCTAAAGGCAAACATTTGGCAAGCAACCCCACCCCAGTCTGATCAATAAGAGGAGCAAGCATTTAGAAACATATCCTGTAAATAGAAAACACTGAACAATACAGGTTCAACTCAAGGGCACCTGCTTCACTAGTGAGGGTGGGGCAGGTACAGATCTTTGACTATGAAGGGTAGAACTCAGAGTAATGAAGATTATTGGGAAAAAATCAAGGCATTATCCTCCATCCACATTCCTTCTTACATATGAAGATGCAGCAAGCAAGCTGTGGTGTACTGTAAAACAACATTGAGCGAATTACATCCAGTCACACGAGATCTCAATTTTAATGAAGGATAAAGATCAACATTAGAGCCACAGAACACAAATCTATAAATTATTGTAGCAGAAGAAGCAGAAGAAGAGGATGCCGCCACACTGAGGAGAGCAGCTCAAAAGGAAGCAGCATAGACATCCAAATGGTAAGGAGAAGTAAAGAAATGGGGAAATCAACTAGCAGCCTTGCAAATAATAAACAACCTTAAGCTCAGACCATGTGGAAGGAGGCTCTCCTCTAGTCGACCTACCCTTGACCCCAAACGAAAGGGGAGCACCAAACTTCTTGTAAACCAAGGAAATGGTTGCTGACGGTGGAGACATAGGGTTTACCACCCAAGTGACTTTATCCAATGAAAACAAAGAAGGCAACCCTAATTACATCAAATACAAGGAAAAAGTAATAGTGACCAGAAACACCACTTTCATAGTCACAAATCTTAGAGGGGTATCTTGCAGTGGCTTAAATAAAGCAAAGGAGATAGGCCCCAGGAGGTAACCACTGGCCTCAACTAGGCTGGGCAAGCTGAACTCCCTTCAGAAATCAATAGGCGTACCTATGTACGGATGCTAAACCTCTCTAATATTTACAAAACACTTGGGCCACATTATCAAAAGTGTGTGTGGGCTTGCTTTCTGTATAACTGTGGCTATGGTATTACAGATGGAGGACACAGATGCTTGCCGATTTCCCTCCTGTAATAGAAATAGTTCCAGGGCACATGTTGCACCGCCACAATTCCAAGGGGGTATTCTTTCATTTTTATTGGGGGGTATACTTTCAAATGAGGAGACACCTTGTCTCTGTACCATGCCATATTACAGAGATGGGGCCATGAGAGGTCACACTGTCTGTAAACCACAAAGAGGTGGTGCACAGCCAGTTTGCCCCACCGCCTGCAGGCACCCTTAGATGTGGCGAGAGAGGCGGTCCCATGGACCCATCTGGCATCCCCCCCAATTTGAGTTCAGTCACTTACTGCACCCAACTGCAGCAGGAGCTCTGTCCCTTTTAACATTCAGGCTGTTAGAATGGGCAACAGACAATCACATTTTATTGTATAGGAAAATTCATCAGAATAACCCAGCCGAGGGTACAACTCTTGCCAGTATTGTGGGACCACATGCTTCTCTGGTTCTGGCCATTTCTTTTGAGCTAACGGCATCATCTTACAGTGGAGCTTTGGTAGAAGATATGGAAGACTGTGTCATTTCTTGCAGCCCCAAATTATCCTGAATATGGGCAAACAGTTCCACCAGCACCTCTTGAGGCACATACATTGCAGAAGTGACCATATCAACATCTGTATTCAATTAATCCTTTCCAGTCTCAAACCCTCCATTCTACAGAGTTCAGGGGCAAAGGGAGTGGGCAGATGTTTTTGTGGAAGGGCTGAGGTCAGTTGCAGCAAACAGCTCACAGAGCAAGGGGATGACATCCTTTAAGTTAGCTATATATTAACATTCTTCAGCCCTATGAAGAAAATGGAAGCTCCAATTTGGAGAATCCTCCAGGTAAGAGACATAGTCTGTTACCCTGGCAACAGGTTACATACATATATTTATTTCCCTTGACAAGAAATAAGATCATAGTTAGTAGCCAATTCATACATTATGGGAAATCACAGGAGTCCCAAATTCCTGATGCAGGCCCAGATCGAAAAATGCCTTTATGAAAGGACAGAAACATGTTAAATGAGATTACACTAGTTGTGAGTTTTCCCATTAGTGGGAGTTGTGTAGGGGTGTTGGACCTTGAAGTGTTCCACCGAATCTGTGTAGGCACCTGGACACCTAGCTTGCCACTTACCTGTGGCCTCCAGTTCCTGCTTGTTCCAGACTGATCCAGTGACACTGCAACTTCTCAGGTTTTCCCGTTGGGGTTTTCCTGACTGAGTTTTCACACTCACCATTCTTCTTGCCAACAGAAAGCCCCGCCCACCCTAGGACCTACTTAAATGCAGCCCGTAGCACCACCACATCAGTAGGCACCTGGACACCTAGCTTGCTACTTGCCTGTGGCCTCCAGTTCCTGCTTGTTCCAGACTGATCCAGTGACACTCCAGCTGCCCTGGTTTTCCTGCTGGGGCTTTTCCGACCGGGTTTTCCCACTCACCGTTCTTCGTGCCAACAGAAGTCCCGCCCACCCCAGAACCTTCTTAATGCAGGCTGCAGCGCGACCGCACAGGGGATGCACCAATGGAGTGCCGAATGCACGCCAAAGGCATGTTCATCTGTGCCCGTCCGCACCTGAACCGTGGCCAGAGCCAGGACACCTACCCCTCCTGCTCCCCAAGGATACACCATCGCTGAACTCTGCACCCTCGACCCCAGATGCCACAACAAACACTGCCACTGCGCTGACCAACGCTCCACGGTAGGACCTTTCACCTTTACCCACTTCCACTTCACCTGCCACTGCACACACACCAGCCCACCGACCAGCCACCACCAATAACACACCACAGACACTACCTGAACAAATAAAACTACTTGCATGCGCTCTTCTCAACACACGCTCACTATGAAAAATTTCCACTGAATTATGGGACCTCATCCTCGCTGAGACCTGGCTCACACCCACATCCACCCCAGACATTGCAACAGCGATCCCCAAGAGATATAAAATCACTCACCAGGACCGCACCAATAAGCTGGAAGGAGAAACAGCCATCATCCACAAAGAGACCATACAGTGTACCACCACCACCGACAATACAACCACCCCCATGGGACATCTCGACTTCAAGCTCCAGACAGGTGGCAAGACAACCATCAGAGGCACCCTCGCATACCGACCCCCAGACCCGCGCTCCAGCTTCTGCAGCACCTTTACAGACTTCATTGCGTCCCTAGCCTAAGACTCCAAGGACTACATATTCCTCAGCGACCTAAATTTCCCTTTGACGATGCCAACGACAAAAACACCACATAACTCCTCGACAGTGCGAGCAGCTTTGGATCGATCCAGATCATCCACAACCCTACACACACTGCAGGACACACGCTGGAACCAATTCTCACCTCCAGCAACCACGTCGAATACAGCCATGTCACAGAACTCACATGGACCAATCACAGCATCTCCAGTCCCCGCACCGCCACCCCACAAGATGACCAACGCTCCCACTAGAAGTGGAAAAAAATCTCAGAGACCAGCTGAATGAACACCTCCAACCCTGCTACTGCCACCAACCTCAAACAGGGAGTGAAAAACTTCAAAGCCTGGATCACCAATTGCACAGACAGCATAGTCTCCATCAAGAGCCACATCCAGAGAAAAACCTCCAAAAAGGCCAGCTGGTACACCCAAGAACTCAGAACAGCTAAATGAGATAGCATACAGTTGTAGTGGAGATGGCACACCAGCAAAGACACCTCTACCATGCAGCCTTCAAGACCACCCTCAACCTCTACCACCGTCTGCTAAGGGCAACACAGAAGACAGGCCTTACAGCATGCATCAAAACTAGCACCAACAACACCAAGGAACTTTTCAACATTGTTAAGGAATTCTCCAACCCAGCTGCCAGTCAAAACAACATCACACCCTCACAGGATCTATGTAACAACCTTGCCCACTTCTTCCACGACAGGATCGCAACCATATACAGAAACGTTGAACCCCAACCTAAATCTACAGACTTCCTTGACATATAGGCCACCACTGCAACTGACACAAACCACACACTGACCACCTGCAACATCCTCTCCCCCTAGGATGCCACCTTCACCATGAAATCCATCCATCTAGGAAGTTCCCACAGACCAATGCCTGCACCACATCTTCAAGCTCGGAAACCAAAGGATTGGCCGGGAACTCACCACCCTACTCAACACCTCTGTCACACTGCAACATATCCCAGTGCCTGGAAACACACCAAAGTCAGACCACTACTCAAAAAAACCTTCACTGACCCCAGCAAACTCAAATACTACCTGGCAATCTCTCTGCTCCCATTCCCAGTGAATGTACTAGAAAAGATTATCAACAATCAACTCATGACACACCTGGAGCAGAACCAGCTACTCGACGCCTCCCAATCCAGCTTCTACAGCGATCACAGAACCGACATCGCCCTGTTTGCAGCCACTGACGACAACTGAACCCTCCTTGATCGAGGCTTAAAACATTAGCTTTGATCCTCCTGGACCTCTCTGCAGCCTTCGATACCGTATCCCACCACTCACTGATCGAAAGACTTAACCACAGCAGCATCCAAGGGGACACGCTCCGATGGATCACCTCCTTCCTTACCGGAAGAACCCAGAGGATCCACCTCCAACCTTTCATTTCGGAACCCAAAGAGATCACCTGTGGTGTCCCCCAGGGCTCATCCCTCAGCCCCATGCTCTTCAACACATATATGACCCTGTTGGCCAACATCGTCAGATCCCACGGTCTCAACATAGTTTCCTACGCAGATGACACCCAACCCAAGATTTGCTCCTGACATTGTTTTTGGTAAGACTATGTCCAAGATGATCTTCGAGGGCTAGATCAATATTATTTTTTTTAAACCCATAGGAGGTTTGATTTGGACAAGAATGTCATCTTGTTCTATACTTTCCCACCATTCCTTCTCAGAAATGGCAGTAGTGACCACTGCTAAAACAGGGCAATCTAACAATTCCTCTTTTTCACTTTACCTCTAAGGGTGCTCTATAAAGGTATCCAGCCGCCAAGTTCTGTCGAGTGGAACATATTCAACTTTCTTAGTGAATCCTTACAAACCCAACATCCATCTAAAAATATGGGGGAGAATAGGAGGGGTACCATGTTCTGCTCCCTTCATCGCAAACATGTGACCCAATGGTTTGTGGTCTGTACGGATAGAGAATGGCATACCCCACAGGTAAAATCTAAAACTTTTTGCCACCCAGAAGCACGTCAACTCCTCTCTTTGCACGACTGAATATTTATTCTCAGCTTGTGATAGGCTTCTGGGAGCAACAGCGACTGCCTTCTCTTCTCCTTTCACAATGTGGAATAAGGTAGCACCAAGCCCTTTGATATTTGCTTCAGGTGTGATGATGTGTTTACGTTTGGTGTCGAAAATCCCAAACAAGGGAGCATTAATTATGTCCAACTTTAAATTCAAACAGGTCTCCTGACAACAATCACTCCACTCACATTTGGAACCTTTCTTTAGGATCAGACAGAACATTTCAAATTTTTTTGTACTATCCTTTACATAAGAAAACCAAATCACTAGGCGCCAACTGCGAACTTGGGCACGCCGCAAATATGGCGGTTTGTGCCAGTCCCATGGACGCTTCTCGTGGGAAGGCAGGGTTAGTGGCAGCCGGTGCCTGCCCTCCTCCCCCCCGGGTGGCAGCCGCGACCCGTGGAGGGAGTTCCGTGGGGCAGAAAGGCGGGGCGGGGGAGGGGCAGGGTGGGGGGTACTAAAAACCGAAATATGGATAATTGGAGGTAAGTAAACAATTAAATAAATAAAACAAATTTCGTAGCGCGCGCTGCATTGCATTTTGCGATGCAGCGCGCGCTACGAAATTCGTTTTATTTATTTAATTGTTTACTTACCTCCAATTTGCGGCGTGCCCAAGTTCGCAGTTGGCGCCTAGTGATTTGGTTTTCTTATGTAAAGGATAGTACAAACAAATTTGAAATGTTCTGTCTGATCCCAAAGAAAGGATGTTTGGGCAGATGCCCCGGAAGCTTTCAAGTGCTTCCGGGGCAGTAATGGCAAAACAGGTCCCGGATCCTGCCAGGACCTGCAAGAACTGGTTCCCGGTTCTACCTCCCCATAAAAGGAGCGCGGAGCGGCGGCACGGTCTCTTCCTCGCCACTCCGCTGATGACTCCACATGCCTCGGTCCACGCGACAGAGATTTTCTTTAATCCGCACTCTTTCTTTTTCTTACTACAGGCACAGCACCTCGGAGCAGCATCGGCCCTCGATTGGGGACAACAGCACGGTGTTCTTGGGACCTGCACTGCACCACAGCTGGAAGCCATGCGGGTTTGAGTGAATACTCACCTGCCCCACTTGATCAGGCTTGTGGGAGTGGCTCTGGCTGTTTTGAGTGCAAGGCGGGTCAATCTGTGAAATTTTTCGCAGCTTGGAAGATGTCTGCAGGGAGTCGAGAAGGCGGGTAACTTGTAGCTTCTGGGTTATACTTTTATTTAGGGATCACTGACAGATTATCGAGCTACTGGAATATCGAGTCTACAATATTGATGGACAGAATATCGACAGCCTATCTCTACAATGGAAAATACAAAAATATCGAAACCAAAATATCGTATTTTTTAAATGTCTTAAAAATAATATAAAAAGCATTAAATAATAAATATAATAAATAGAAACATAGTTACAATTATTTAAAAATGATAAAAACTGATAAATGATAAATGTAGTATAAAAAAATTAAACATACATATTGATTTTTTTTATAAATATTAACTTTTTTCTTTTTTTAAATGTATTTTATTGTAAAAGTTTACATTGAACAAAACACAAGGAAGCGCCCAAGCTAAGCAACCTAATCAGGCAACTATTTCAATACATTTGGCATGGATCCACATTAGTCACTGTATACATAGATAGGCGGAATCGTAAAAAGAAATCTGAAGGAGCGACGCGCAACAGGGTTACCCTCCAGTCCGTGCTCATAACACAATCAATACTTCATTGATATACCTATAGGCAGATGGCCGAGGAGCAGGTCCAAGGCTCACATATTGTCAGTATCACCACAATTTTAATACAGGTCCCCCGTTTACGTCCACTTAGTAGACCAAGTACCCCTCTCTTCTTCCAGATTGTGTCTTAGTGTTAAAGGGAGTTGGCCAAGTCCATCACTGCTGTACATCTCTCATTATAAATATTAACTTAATAATACTAATAAATAATTATTTTATTTAATTAAAAAAGTTAGAAACATAAGAAAAGTTATAAATACATATATATATATATATATACATAAACCTGTAATATATATATTAAAATTATATATATATATATAATAAATTAAAATATTAAAATTAATATTTATTTTCAAAAACATATTTTACACTACATTAACTATAAAAGTAGGGAAATGTTGGATAGCGTAGGGGATACAATTACTATTCCCACTACAGAAAGTGCAACAGTAGGGAAAGTGTTGGTTAGCGGGTGGGTGAAAATTAGCATTCCCACTCCAGCGAGTGCAACAGTAGAGAAAGTGTTGGATAGCGGGTGGGTAAAAATTACTATTTCCACTCCAGCGAGTGCAACAGTAGGGAAAGTGTTGGATAGCGGGTGGGAATAATTTACTATTCCCACTCCACCTAGTGTAACAGTAGGGAAAGTGTTGGATAGCAGAGGGGAATAATTTACTATTCCCACTCCAGTGAGTGCAACAGTAGGGAAAGTGTTGGATAGCGGGTGGGTAAAAATTACTAATCCCACTCCAACAAGTGTAACAGTAAGGAAAGTGTTGGATAGTGGGGGGTTAAATTTACTATTCCCACTCCAGTGAGTGCAACAGTAGGGAAATTATTGGATAGCTGGTAGATAAAAATTACTATTCCCACTCCAGCGAGTGCAACAGTCGGGAAAGTGTTGGGTAGCGGGTATGTAAAAAGTACTATTCCCACTCCAGCGAGTGCAGCAGTAGGGAAAGTCTTGGATAACGGGTATGTAAAAAGTACTATTCCCACTCCAGCGAGTGCAACAGTAGGGAAAGTGTTGGATAGCGGGTGGGTAAAAATTACTATTCCCACTCCAGTGAGTGCAATAGTAGGGAAAGTGTTGGATAGCGGGTGGGTAAAAATGACTTTTCCCACTCCAGTGAGTGCAACATTAGGGAAAGTGTTGGATAGCGGGTGGGTAAAATTTACTATTCCCCCTCCAGCGAGTGCAACAGTAGGGAAAGTGTTGGATAGCGGGTGGGAATAATTTACTATTCCCACTCCACCAAGTGGAACAGTAGGGAAAGTGTTGGATAGTGGAGGGGAATAATTTAGTTTTCCCACTCCTGCAAAATAATTAACATTAATTAACAAATAATTGATTTTTCAAAAATAATTTGCCACCCACTGTATTCCCCTATAAACGTCACTGCCAATATTGTCAAATATTACACAGTTAACATAATTATTTAACAATTAATTAATTAACTAATAACAATTAACAAGCAAATTAAAAACAATAAAAAATAAATTAGTTTACACAATTAACTCTATAAAATAACTTTAAATAAATATTATATATAAAAAATAATTAAAATTGTATTAAAATTAAATTACTTCTCACCCTACTCCCCTTTCAATCCACAAGCAACTCTTTAAAAAATTACACAATTAACATATTTACCAATTAATTATCAATTATGAATAACCAATTAATAGTTAATTAATAACTTATTAATTAACACAATTAACAATATAAATTATTGAATACAAAAATATGAATTAATAAAATTATTAATTAATACATTCAAATTAATTTACTTCCCACACTATTCCCCTATAAACCCACAAACCCGCTACGGAACTAAAACGCAATATATATATATATTTTTAAATGTATAACTTCCCAAAAATGATTATTAAATATATTCAAATGTAATACCTTCCCACCCTATTCCCCTATAAACCCACAACCGGCTACAGACCTAAAATACGCAAAAATTAATTAACATAAAATTAATTACTTGTAAAAAATTCAAACATACATTACAAAAATATGCTATACTTTTAACACATATACTAACATACAAAACACTGAAAAAAAACAATATTATTTACAACAATATTTTTACTAACAATATTACTAACATCAATATTAATTAAAACGATATTTCTTACCTGCATGTCGATATTCTGGTCGACGATATTCTTGATGGTCGATATTCTGCCATATCGATATTTAAACATCGATATAATGGTATATCAATATTTAGACGTCGATATTATGCCTGCATACCTTTATTTAGAAAGGCCTGAACGTCTCCTGCGGTGGAAGGGGATTTAAAGCTATTCCGGCGTCCTGTTTACATGTGGCCGGTGCAGGGGTCAGCAGTGACTAGTAATGATGTACTGCCTGTGTCTCCTGAGTGGTAGCAGGGAGGTGGCATGGACTAGTGCATAGCTCTGCACTGTGTGATGTGGGCTAAATTAAATTATTTTACGGTTTGCCGACTAGGGGGCACATTCTGCTGGGATGCTAATGACATCGTGAAAACAAAGACACCTGGCTTTAGAGATGAGCAGTTAGGGTGTCAAAATATTTTATTGCAACCTTTTGCTTTTCCGAGAGGTTGCATGGTAGCAGTGCTACGGCAGATTTACCCTTTAGCGAGCAGCACTCCTTCGCTTACTGAACTCCCATAGTGGCCAAGTAGCTCAGTACAGTGATCTTGTGCAGAGAAGATTCAGCGTACAGGCTGGGCTGCACCCTTAAAATTGCACTCATCGACTTCTGCAGGATGAAATCTTTAGCGGCCCCTACTACATGCAAACCTTTGGAATCCAGGGCGAGTGCACAACTGGGCAGCACGCGCTGAGCTGACTGAGCTATCGTGGTCATCAATTAGTATTGCAGTGGTTCCAGTACCCCTTTGTCGTGTCTATGAACTGAGAATTACATTTGACAATTTGGAGCTGAGGAACCAGGTTCGAATCTCGGCGTTGGTTCAGCGTCCTGTAATTCTGGGCAAATCACTTAATCTCCCCGTGCATACCAAAAATGTTTTTCTCCTTGTGTAATGTAACTGGTGCGCCTGTAAAGTGCTCCAGTACATTCGGCTCGAGTTCGCGCTAAATATAAACTGCAAATGTACGCCTGATGCGAAAATATGGAACTTTGTGGTATGTTTCAAACACAACGCACAGCTGCATTTCACTTTCCATGCATTGCACCCAGCTCAGTTGGCTGGTCCCCAGCCCTCTTGATCTCAAGGGAGGCGGACATATCCGGCTGCGCTGAGTTGGCGGGTGCCCCCAGACTCCTGGTCATCTTGTCTCAGCATTAAACCTCCTGATTCGGGGTGGCTGACTCGATAACATGCCCAGGCATGTCCTGGAGACTGCGGCTCCATCTGACGTTCACTTAAGGGCCGTATTGGCGCTTATCGTAGCACTGCACTCCCCACCCAGCCACCGACGTCCTGGCCTGTGGAGGGGTTTCGAGTCACGCGGCCTCCCCTTGCGGATGCTGGGGGGTACACACTGCAGGCCCTTGGGCCATGAGTTATGGTAATAATTCTCAAGTTACTAAAGTTTGTTCAAACTGGAGCAAGAAACAGTTTTTGTTGGTTTTGTTGTTAGCGTTGTTTAATGAATGTTACTACATTTTAGTTAGTCTAAACACCATTACTGTATGTTTATACATGCATAAACAGTTAAAGCAATTCAGTCCACAGTAATTCATGTTCGTTAACTATCAGTGAGTTGCATCCGATATTCTAATTTTTGTAGTACGCTGATAGATAGAATGTTACTTTTAATTTTATGCAGCTTGGTGTACCATGGAAGAAGTAAAAATAAATCCATGTACGTGAGAGAAGCCTTGTGACAGTTTGGTTTTCCCCGCGTTAATTTATATGGCGGTTAGCGCGCAAAATGTGGAGCCTTCGAGCGCTGCGGCCGTTCTGGACGGTCACCTGTACGACGGGGCTTCCAGTGCTGGGTCGCAACGGATCACTATTATAGGTTTGAGATGACAGTCCTGGGCCCCACCTTTAGGAACAGGCTTTATTTATCCATGGCCTTGTCGCCGCTTGTCACACTAGGCCTCCCGGCGCAATTATTGTCTCAGGATTCAGCCTTTTCTGTTGTCAGTAGATCTCAGGCATGTTAAATATAGAAACACTGTGCAGACATGTTGAGATTCCTGTTTTGAGTCAGCTAAGCTCGTATATGTTTTGAATGCTGCATGAGGCAGATGTGTAGAAGATGCAGAATCCCAGGGTGTATGCAAAAGGACAATGTTTAATTAGCTGCAGGCAAATGCATTCAGCAACTACATTTACTGCAGGGATGAGTCAGACTTGGATGCAGACTGTAACATTGTACCCCGAAGTGGGTTGATTTGATTCAACATGTCACTGACAACAGCCATTGGTAATGAGATCCTTAAAGTGGCATGCTTAAACGTAGCAGTACAAGCAGAGTTATGAATGTAAATTCAGTGACAGGAATGAAATAATGCAATCATAGGATCCATGGTCATTTAAAGTTCTGCTTGAATTCCCACGGGCGAACAAGATTGAACATTCTATACACTTTACATTAACGGTGGCGTCCTTCACATCATACTGTACTAGTGGTCATTCAGTGCTGTACAGGCAGGCGATGACAGCCCTGAGAGGCAATCGCAGAGGAACAAAGGTGGAATCGAGCAACAGAAATAGTTCTAGCTGCAGGTTCACCAGAACCAATCACAGGAATTATATTGGTACATTTAAATAGACCGCTTAGAGAGGTGACAACAGGTGGCCTGCATGAGTTATTTTGGCGCAGAGACTAGTATTCTGTAAAACAAGGGCCAGAAAGTGTGGGAGGTATAGGAGATAAAGTACCCCCTGTAGTACACTGTTAGTATAGTGTAATCCAACAGGGAGTTCTGTGTCCACCCAAACGAATGTGGCTGAATTCTGAGTTTCCTGTTCCAAGATCATGTTTATGGATACATCTATACGGTATTTCTATAGTAGGAGCATAGCCAAAAAGGCAGCAACATGATGCGCATGATGTGCACCTCAGTGGAGTGGTGCATAGCGTTTTCAGTTAGACCCACCAGTTTGTCAGCAAGTGATGAAGGCCAACTTATACATCAGTGCCTGAGATTTCCTTTAACAAAGGTGTACATGACAGGAGCTGCCAACCAGTTGGACTAACACACATGTGAGCAATGATTTGTAACAAGAAAGCCTGGAGATCGTTAGATGATGTTATTTCAATGATGAATTGCGACCCCACCAGCACTTGCACAGGGCAAAGAGCACTGTGGAGGTGGCAGCATTTACAAGGCCCCAACCAGGCACCCAACCAGCATGGACATTTTGTCAACGGAACTTGGGGCATTGGAAAGGGTGTGTAGATCTGAATCTGAGTTTAGCACTCAGGGCAGCTGGTTTGGACCCATACAAATTTGGAACACATTCTTTAGGTCGAGCTTAGAGCAGCGCATGCGCTGCTGCTCGACTTTTAGTAAGGGGCTTTTCAAAGTGCTACCCACAAGCTTTTCCTGGCATAAAGCTTGCGTGCATGTTTCGTGTGCACGCCGCCATCTGCCTTTCTTATCTCTTCCTCCGCATAATTACTTTCACTTTCGCGGCCAATTTGATGTGAGTTACTTTTACGGCCGTGCTTGTTTTCCTCGTAGCAGGCTTCCTTTAATTTGAATTGCTTTACTTTTAGCATTAAAAGTAAAGCGCGGGTGCCACGATTATAGCAAAAGTAAAGAAATAGAAAAAAACATCTATTTCTTTACTTTTGCTATAATCGCGGCACACGCGCTTTACTTTTAACATTAAAAGAAAAGCGCGGGTGCCGCGATTATAGCAAAAGTAAAGAAATAGAAAAAAACATCTATTTCTTTACTTTTACTATAATCGCGGCACACTCGCATTACTTTTAATGTTAAAAGTAAAGCGCCGGTGCCGCGATACTTGTTTTAATGGTCCCATGAGTTTCTCAAGCTTAGAATATGGTGAGCGCTCATTTTCTATATAGATTCTTAATTCTGCCTCACCAGCGAGGACTATTATGCTAAATAGGGAGTTGGTTAGCATTGGAGGAATGGCGCTGAGGAAATTCAAAATACGGCCCCATCTTTGCTTATAACACCACTACGCTGTTGCCCTCACTCAGGCCCCTTCAACCTTCATAGCGTTTCTTTCACGTTCTATACTGTTGCACACATTACACAACCTTTCCTGTTTCCCCGAGCTAAGTCCATCCTGAGACCCGGCTCGGAGCAACTAATCCCCCAGATAACCATCTATTGACCCTTGGTGACCCGTTCTCGGCCTCTCCAGTTGTTTTACGAATCACCATCTTCAACACGCAAACACGTCCTGTCGTAAATTAATTCAACCTAGGAATGGCTATGCCACCTGACCTATAGGGTCGGGGAGAGAACACAACCTTAGGGAAGGAATTTCTATTACCCATTATCCTGTATCTTGTACAAAGAATGTTTTCTTGTGGATGATTTGTATTTTTATTGCACCTTGTGGGGGTTGTTGCTTTAGGGGATTCAAGCGCTACAAAAGACTGTGAGCCACAGAGTGAATTGGCAGTCTCCTGAGAACCTACCACTGATGTACTTCTAGGACAACTGTACCTAGCTGCAGCTATGAAATAAAATTCCTATGCCAAGAAGAGTGTTCCGTGTCTCTGTAATTTGGAAGGAGCAGTGAGAAGATTTCAGGCGTACCCTGCGCCGCCGGGCTTTAAAGCACGGTTCTTCAATTGGAGGCACTGCTGAGATCGCTTCAGAGGTCGTGGGTCCAGCCCGAGGATCGTGAGGAGCCCCGCAAGGAAATTCCGGAGGACGCGCACCACGTGATCGACCCCTGCATGTCGTAAGTGGACCGAAGGTTTTTTACCGTGTAGCTTCTCCCTGCCCTGACTGCGGCCACGCTTTGGCTCCCTTTGGTAATTTGTATCGCGAGACATCAGACTGACCTCTGTTGGCGTACGGACACATCTGGATAAGTTAAGTATAGTGGCCACTCCTTTGTCTTTGTTTTGTCTTTGTTCGACTTTTGCAAAAGCCGAAACCGAGGGGTGAGTGCAGTTTGTGTACGATAAAGTGGCTATTTAAACCCCTTGAAGTTTGTACAGAAACTAGTGTTGCAGCGATGCCTGGTTTTCAGTAGATTTGGAAATTGGTTTGGTTGCAATCGCGATAGGGCTTCCCGACTGGAGGATACTTGTCCAATTCCTCCGGCCGGAACTCCCACTTATGAAGTATATTCTAAACATGGTTTTGGCCCCATAGCTTTTAATGAGGCGTGGGTTCGCTATACTAGAAAAGATGGTGTTTTAAGATGGCCGCAGAACGGCAGTTATGAGCTCAATATTTTAGATAATTTGGAGAACACTTTGTTTAAACGAAAAGCCCGGCCGGCTATGTTTGACTCTTTTCGCCTATGGCGTAAGGAGGCCAAACAGAAAGAAATAAAACAAGCTAAAAGGGATGGGAGGGATATGTCTATTTTGCAAGCTGCGCAACAGTTTAAAAATAATGAAACCGATCATGCGATTGAGGTCTCAGATAGGCAACATCGTATGGCGGTAGATAAATGTTATCCAGTGTTGCCACCTTCCCCTACGGAGAAAAATGTGGACTCTGAGAAGGATCCTTTAATGTCTCATTTGTTGAGATTACCCCCGCCCTATGCACAGGGAGCTAATGTACCTTTTGGATTACCGCCTGCCCCCGGAGCGAATCCACCTTTATTATTAGCACCTGTTCCGCCTGTTGTCCCACCTGTCGCTCCCCAACTGGTTCCTGCACCCCCACCACAGCTTTCCCCGGCATTGCCGAGCTCTCCCTTACCTTCGGCTCCCTCCGTAAATGTTACTTCCTCTTCTGCCCCGCCTAATATTCTGTCCCCTGTTCTAATGACGAATTCTCCCTCCGCTCGGAGGCGAATGATCGATACCGTTTCTGGCCTTTTGTGCCCTCTCTTTGGGACATTTCAAACGACCCCGGTTCCTCCTCGTAGACAAACTCAGCTACCAGGTCCGGGGGAACGGGAAGTGCTAGACCTTCAAGCCCGAAGGTGGATCACGAATGGCCCCCAGTATAGTGTGCAAGACATTATGGTCACCTTTCAGCAGTGGGAGGCACCAACGCAGAGATATTATGTGTAACATTTTAAGTCAAGAGTGGGAGGATATGGGTTTGGGACGAGCCCCTCAGGGCCTGCTCGATGTACAGGCCGAGTTTGATAGAGGGCTGATTGTGGGCGCAGAGGTCGAGGACGCGGTAGGAACGCTTGTCACTTTTAGAACGATGCTTGCCTGCCGGTCCTTGCCGAAACGCGATTCCTCCGTCAGGCGACAATTAAAGCACTATCCCATGAGAGAGGTTCCCCCAGTGTGGAGAGAGGAGGTTGCAGCTCAGGGTGCTAATCCTCTTATACCTGCTCACTTTCAACGCGTGTGGGTACACGTTCCGTGGAAGCGATCTGAGGTATTGGCCCTTAAACAGTTGTTATCGGACCCCCGTAAAAATCCTGCTGGGTACTACAAAGAGTTGTCCCAAACTGTCGATGCATGTATTATGAATTTGGCCGATATAGACATGCTAATGGGTAATGTGGTCCCACAACCGTTATGGGCTAGGATTCGGAAGGAGGACCATGTAGGGGAACTGGGGGGTGATTGGGCTGCCATACTCGCCGCGGACAAACTCCAAGTGGGTGGTGCCAAACCTGAGCCTCTAATTACAGAACTCCCAGCTAGGATCATTACCTTACTAAAGACTATGATGCCCCTCTGCGAGTTAATTGGGATAAGTTAGCAGCTTGTAAGCAGAAAGCGGATGAAAATGTCTCTGATTTCTTCACTCGTTTCGAGGAGACGTTTATCGATCATAGTGGTCAGGATATGAGCACGGAAGGTGGCCAACGATTGTTTTTAGACAAATTTGTGTCTAATTTGGTTCCGGAAATATCTAATAAGTTGAAGAATTCCGAAAGCGCGTGGGCGGTCTCCTCTTCGGCCCAGATATTGGCTACTGCCCAGTATTATGAAAATAGGGATAAAGAGGAAAGAGAGAAACTTGATAAAAAGACCAAAGAGTTAAAAACAAAAGCTCTTTTACAACAAGCTTATCCTCCTCGCCCTGCACAACATGAATATCAGCCGTCTCCACAATTCCAGAGACAGTTGCAGAGGTCTGGGCCTTTCGTTCCCCGACCCCCACTGGGCCAAAATCAATGCGCTTATTGTAAAGAAGAAGGCCATTTAAAGTATAATTGCCCGGTTTTGTTACAGCGCACAAGCGGTATTCCCGCGTCACGAGGCCAGAGTGGTTATCAGTCAGCACCAAGAGGTAGAGGACGAGGTACGCCACCTAATAACCAACGTTCCATGCCCCCTGGAAATTCCACGAATTATTTTGATCAGCAAAATGTTCAGTCTACCAACTATTACAACAGTGATTACTATACTGAGGATGAGAGTCAGAATTCCCAACCTAGCTAGGTGTAACGCCCTGAACGTCTCAGGATCGTTTAACAGACACGATAATGAGAACGCAACCACTTGTGAAGGTTTAGTTATTTTAATGAAGGCAAAAATAATACAAGGAATAAACAAAGGGTTATAGTCACTGGAATCCTCCAGGCTAAGTACGTTACCAGCCCACAGCACGGATGGTCCTAACCGTCCTCTGCATATACGCCGATCCCGGCGTATGCCAACAGAGGGCAGGAATGAAATGGCCGACAATGCCAATCGGTAGGCTGTGAGGGGCACGAAGAGTGTTGGGGAGAATCGAGGAGTCAGGGAAACACCCAGCCGGGGTCTCTACCTGAAGGGAGCAGCCGCTCAACCTCTTCCTCAGACTGCACCGGGACGCGGAGTCACCTCCTGGTGATGCGTCACCGATACCCCAATCACAAGCAAACAAGACTGAACCGAGAGCAGCCGCTCGATCGATCCTGTGGACTTCCGAGTCTGTAACGTGGCAAACACCTCCTGGTGTGCGTTACAGCTGGCAGTCCCTGTATCTCTGGTCGGGCTGGGAGTTACGACTCCAACCAGCAAAAGCGCCACTGCGCTTTGACTCAGCCGAGTCAAAAAGCGAATCTCAATGGTTATCCGGTAGAGCTTCCGGGTCCTTCACAGGTGACGATGGGGCAAGACACGGCCCAGGGAGTAACGACTCGACCTACCTCCGTTCTTGCCTTACTGGAGCACCACTCCGGAACACTGCTCTTCACTAAGCAGGTACGTCGGTGTAAACACAATATCCGACAGCGTTGTACCTCCCGGTTCCTCCCTTTATAGGGCGTGTTTTCCTTGAGTTATGTAACAGCTCTCCTGTTTACATAAGGGCGTGTTTTCCTTGAGTTATGTAACAGCTCTCCTGTTTACATAACCTCTCAACCGCTAAGCATCCTGGGAGATGTAGTCCGGTTTTCGCTGGTTACCGTTTTCCTCCCCTCGCATGACAGGAATTCTTGACAGTACATCCTCCCTCTCAGCGGCTCCCCACGGGTCCAGCGCTGGCAGGAAAACGCCGATGGAACAAGGAGACCAAGCGCGGAGCATGAACCCCTTCAGCCGGTTCCCATGACTGCTCCTCCGGGCCATAGCCTTTCCACGCAACCAGGTACCACAGCTTCCCCCTGCGCCATTTACCGGCCTAGGTGTCCCAGACGGCTTGGAGGGTGCTGGTTTGAGCAATGATACATGAAAGACAGGGTGTATCCGCAATGACTGGGGCAAGCACACCTTCACGTTCACGGGACCCATACACTTGGTAATTCGATAGGGGCCCATGTACTTGGGATGGAACACACTGTTCTTTCGAAACCTCATGTTTCTTGTGGATATCCAGACGTAGTCTCCAGTGCGGTACAGTGGCCCGGGCCTTCTCTTCCTGTCTGCCGCAGCCTTGTATCTTCTCTTGGCCTCTATTAGGACAGCCCTTGAGCGCATCAACGTGTCTTTTATGTGTGCCACCCTGTCCGCTGTGGCGGGAATCCTGTCCTCTCTGAACGGATGTAGAAATGGCAAGAACCTGGGATGTTGGCCATAGTTGCTATAGAACGGAGATGACTGTGTGGAGCTGTGAGTGGCGTTGTTATAGGCTATCTCTGCAACCCATAGCAAGTCGACCCATTCTTCCCTGCCCTGGTCCACAAAACATCGCAGATACTGTTTGAGCGTTTGGTTCAGGCGCTCGGTTTGGCCGTCCGTTTGAGGGTGGTAGCTGGTGGACAGGGCGGTCTTAACATGCAGCGCAGTGCACCAAGTCTTCCAGAATTGCGCAGTAAACTGCGACCCCCGGTCCGACACGATCACCCCAGGTAATCCATGCAGTCGTACCACATTCTTTAGGAGTAGTGACGCCAATTCCCCGGCCGTAGGGACTCTCTTGCAGGGGATGAAGTGCCCCATTTTCGTCAAGTAATCCACCACCACCAGTATTGCCGTCATCCCCTGGTCTACCGGTAGGCCCACCACGAAGTCCAGTGATATGCTATCCCATGGTCTATCCGGGGTCGGAAGTGGATGTAAGAGCCCTTGGGTTCGGCCATGGTCGGCCTTCATGGTAGCACACGTAGGACACTCCTGTCCCCACCTCCTAACATCCACTCTCATGGTTGGCCACCAGAAATGCCGTCCCATGCTAGCCACCGTTTTTTCAAAGCCCAAATGACCTGCGCATGGAGAGTCATGGCACCAGATGAATGCTTGTTTCCTTAGCCTAGGTGTGGGTATCAATAGGCACCTGCCCTTCAGGGGTATCCCGTCCTTCAGCTGCCATTCTCTGTGACTGAGGAGCCACCTCCGCCATGCGAATGACCTGATCCCTCTCTTTATTCCCCTCAGGAAAGTATCCGGTTGGATAACCCCCAATACCATCCTCGGGGAAATGATGGAATGCTCGGTCGCAGGCAATGGTTCCTTAACTGCAGATTGACGGGACAGGGCGTCCGCCTTCCGGTTTTCCGTCCCCGGCCGATATGTGATGCGGAAGTTGAACCCCGCAAAGAAGATCATCCACCGCAGCTGTCTGGGAGAAAGGTGTCTTGTGGCCGTCATGAACTGTAGGTTCCGATGGTCCGTGTACACCGATACCACATGTCTTGCCCCCATCAACCAATGCCTCCATTCGGTGAAGGCGTCCTTGATTGCGAGAAGCTCCTTCTCCGCAATATGGTAGTTGCGTTCGGCGTCGTTGAGTTTGCGGGACATGTACGCAACGGGATGAAGCACCCCTGTGTCGTGGTTGCGTTGGGACAAGATAGCCCCCAGCGCCACATCCGATGCGTCCGCTTCCACCACGTAGGGGAGATCCGGATCGGGGTGAGCCAACACCGGCGCCTTACCAAAGGCGCTTTTCAGGGCCTCAAAGGCTTTGTTCGCTTCAGGGGACCAGACAAACTCCTTGGACTTCCTCAGTAGCTGTGTGATTGGGGCCACCAATCCTGAAAATCCATCTATAAACCGCCTGTAAAAGTTGGCGAAGCCAATGAAACTTTGGACGTCCTTCACGCTTTGGGGCACCGGCCATTATTTAACCGGCCTTGATCTTTCGTTCTGCCATCTCCTGTCCCTCTGGACTCAGCATCACTCCGAGGAATTCCACGGATGTGACGTGGAAGTCACACTTGCTGAGTTTACAAAACAGCATGTTTTCCCTCAGCTTTTGGAGCACAGCTTTGACGTGGTGTACGTGCTCCTCCACACTGGACGAATAGATGAGGATGTCGTCGATATATACGACCACGTAGATATCCAACTCCTCTCTGAATACCTCATTCAAAAAGTACTGAAAGGCTGCCGGGGCGTTGCACAGACCGAACGGCATGACGAGGTACTCAAAAAGGCCGAACCTGGTCTTAAAGGCGGTCTTCCACTCGTCTCCGTCCCTCATGCGCACCAGATGGTATGCCCCTTTCAAATCCAACTTGGTGTAGATACGAGCTTTCTTGACCTGTTCCAGAAGTACACTGATGAGAGGCAAGGGGTACCGATTCTTTACGGTTATCGCATTCAATGCCCTAAAGTCCACACAGGCTCTCAGCTCCCCATTAGCCTTCGGGATGAAGAAGAGTGGCGAGGCGGCCGGAGACTTGGACGGGCGGATGAATCCTAGCTTGAGGAGTTTATCCAGGTACCCCCGGAGATGCACGTTTTCAGGCTCCGTCAGGGCATACAGCCTGCCGCTGGGAACGCTGGCCCCTGGCACCAGGTCGATCTGGCAGTCAAACTGTCTATGTGGTGGTAGCACTTCCGCCTTCACCTCATCAAATACATCCTCAAAACTGTGATAAGCCTGGGGGAGAGCCACATCTTTTTCTGCCGCTGTAGCCACCGTCTGACTCCCGCTCTCATCTGCGTCAAGGGATTCCGTTCTTATTCCACAATGCAGGATGCAATACGGTGACGTCAGTTCGATGCGATGTGTTGGCCAATCCACAGAGGGGTTGTGTTTCTGTAGCCACGGCAATCCCAATATGACGCCGTATTGGGGCGCTCGGATGATGTTAAAATCGATTTGTTCCAAATGGTTCCTCCCACATCTCATCGGAAGGACCCCCGTGTGCTGCCCGATGGGCCCCGTCACCAATCGCCTTCCGTCTACAGCATAGACGTCTTCGGGTACAGCTTTGGGAAGAAGCACTAGCCCTAGCCTGCATGCCTCTTTGTGGTCCATAAACATGCCAGTGGCCCCTGAATCCACCATGGCCACAACGGGTATCCACTGGTCATGCACTCCCACGTGCACCGTGAGAAACAGGTGTCGTTGTCCCTTAGTGACCGAGTTGGAAAGTGAAGGGATGGATGAGTGACTCCGAGATGCCCCTTCTTTGGTCTGGGAGTCCTCTAGTTTTCCGCCGGTACGTCCACCACGGCTGTTACTGACCGGTTGGCCCGATAACGTGACGTCTTCGGTTTGGCAGGGCATTCACGTACGTAGTGGCCTTTTTTGCCACAATATAGGCACAATCCTTGTTTACGGCGTGACTCTTTCTCCGTGGCTGTGAGGCTCGCTCGTATTGCGCCGATGTCCATGGGTTCTCCCTTGGATGCGGTGGAAGTTTCAGGACTTCCCACTGTCAAATAGGATGGAAGGGATTTTCCTTTTCTCCCATGATCCCCCTTTCTTTCACTTAGCCTATGTTCCAGCCGTAATACCAGGTTGATAAGGCCCTCACATGTCTTGGGTTGTGGGTCAATAAGAGCCACGGCGTCCTTGAGCTCATCGCACAGCCCGTGATGGAAGAGCACCGTCTGTTTAGCAACAGGCCACTTGGTTTCCGCAACCAGCCTTTGGAACGCGTTGAGATACTGCACCAGGTCGTTGGATCCCTGTCTCAACTCAAGCATTTCACGGTCCGCCGTGTACGAGTCAGCCCTTCTGTCGAAGACCTTCAGGAATTCCTCGCGAAAAGCACCCCAATCACATAAGATGGGGTCGTCCCTGCTCACCAGAGGTATGGCCCATTGTGCCGCGTTTCCAGCCAAATAGGATATAAGGAAAGCCACACGAGCCTGACTCGTGGGGAACGCCCTTCCTTTGCACGATAAATGTAGCGCCACTTGTGTGAGGAATACCTGCACTGTGTTAGGATCCCCACCGTACCTCTCTGGTGTTGCCAAGGGGACGGCTACCGGCATTTCCACTACTACCGCAGGGGTCTGGTTCGTGAGGGAGGTGCTGGGCGTGAGCGGGTCCAATTGGTTAGCATCCAGTCTGGCTTTTACATCGGCTGTTTCTTGCCTGGAGGCAGCCAATTCAATTTGCACGGTCGCTAAAGCAGCCAGCACATCATCAAGTGTTGCCATGTCTGTTATCGACCGGGAGACAGTTAGTGTTATTAAGGTCGGATATTTTGTAACGCCCTGAACGTCTCAGGATCGTTTAACAGACACGATAATGAGAACGCAACCACTTGTGAAGGTTTAGCTATTTTAATGAAGGCAAAAATAATACAAGGAATAAACAAAGGGTTATAGTCACTGGAATCCTCCAGGCTAAGTACGTTACCAGCCCACAGCACGGATGGTCCTAACCGTCCTCTGCATATACGCCGATCCCGGCGTATGCCAACAGAGGGCAGGAATGAAATGGCCGACAATGCCAATCGGTAGGCTGTGAGGGGCACGAAGAGTGTTGGGGAGAATCGAGGAGTCAGGGAAACACCCAGCCGGGGTCTCTACCTGAAGGGAGCAGCCGCTCAACCTCTTCCTCAGACTGCACCGGGACGCGGAGTCACCTCCTGGTGATGCGTCACCGATACCCCAATCACAAGCAAACAAGACTGAACCGAGAGCAGCCGCTCGATCGATCCTGTGGACTTCCGAGTCTGTAACGTGGCAAACACCTCCTGGTGTGCGTTACAGCTGGCAGTCCCTGTATCTCTGGTCGGGCTGGGAGTTACGACTCCAACCAGCAAAAGCGCCACTGCGCTTTGACTCAGCCGAGTCAAAAAGCGAAGCTCAATGGTTATCCGGTAGAGCTTCCGGGTCCTTCACAGGTGACGATGGGGCAAGACACGGCCCAGGGAGTAACGACTCGACCTACCTCCGTTCTTGCCTTACTGGAGCACCACTCCGGAACACTGCTCTTCACTAAGCAGGTACGTCGGTGTAAACACAATATCCGACAGCGTTGTACCTCCCGGTTCCTCCCTTTATAGGGTGTGTTTTCCTTGAGTTATGTAACAGCTCTCCTGTTTACATAAGGGCGTGTTTTCCTTGAGTTATGTAACAGCTCTCCTGTTTACATAACCTCTCAACCGCTAAGCATCCTGGGAGATGTAGTCCGTTTTCGCTGGTTACCGTTTTCCTCCCCTCGCATGACAGGAATGCTTGACACTAGGACAGCCGTGGACAAAGTAAGGGAGTAGTATCAGTTCCAGTGGACCAAAGTGGGCCTTATGTTGATGTGGAAGCACTAGGTGTTACAGAGCCATTCCTATTAGACACTGGTGCAACAAAGAGCTCTATGATTCACTCTAAACTCCCTGGGGCACCTTTGTCTGGCTTTACAAATGTTTCTGTAGGTTTTTCTGGCGCCCCAGTTCAAAACCCAGTTTCATGCCCTTTGCCCATTTCAATAGGTCCTTACAAATTGGAGGCCCCGCTCCTTTTAACAACTGGTTGTGGTGAAAATTTGTTGGGCTTGGATTTATTGAAGAGATTGTATGCAATATTACACTGTTCCCCTTCTGGTGTACGTCTTACCTTAGGTAAGAAATTGACCTCACCGATGTATTTGTCTAAAGATCAGCTTCCCCCTGAATTACAATCTCTTCCAGCCACCCTCTGGGCCACTGGCCCCAATGATGTGGGCCTCCTGCGGATTCCTCCCTACATTGTAACACTCAAGCCTAATACTAAATTTCCTCGCATTCAACAGTATAAAATTTCCAGTGACGGCGAAAAAGCTCTTTTGACTATAATTCATGATTTGGTACAAAACGATGTGGTTGAAGAGACTAGGGGAAATGTATGCAATAGCCCTGTTCTGCCTGTTTTTAAACGAACCAACGCTTCTCAACCACCTGTCTATCGTTTTGTGATTGATCTCAGAGTGGTCAACAAGATTGTGATACCTCAATTCCCTGTTATCCCGGATATTAATGCCCTGCTGACAATGATACCAGCCTCAGCTTCCTGGTTTTCCGTCATTGACCTCAAAAATGCTTTCTTCAGCATTCCCATTGCTGAGGAAAGTAGGGATATTTTTGGCTTCTCCTTAGCAGGCCAAAGCTTCCGGTTCAAGCGAGCTCCTCAAGGCTATTGCGAGAGCCCCTCCATTTATAGTTAAGCATTGAAATCACAGCTCAATACTTTGTGTTTACCACAAGGGGCCACTCTCATTCAATATGTGGATGACCTGTTGGTTGCAGCAGATTCTGAAGACACTTGTAAAAAGGCTACCATTTCACTGCTATGCCACTTATCTGACCACAACCACAAGGTTTCACCACCGAAATTGCAATATTGCTGCCAAGAGGTTACCTACCTAGGTCATCTCTTGTCAAAGGAGGGACGGCGATTGACCTCAGAACGTATCCAAGCAATTGCCCAAATGCCTATTCCATGTACGCAAAAAGAGGTGCGTGCCTTTTTAGGTATTACCTCTTATTGTAGACAAAGGATCCCCAATTTTTCCCTCCTGGCAAAACCCTTGTTGGCACTCACTCTTAAAGATACACCACACCCGCTTCCATGGACTGCGGAATGTCAGAAAAGTTTCACTGATTTGCTCACTGCCTTGTGCTCTGCCCCTGTTTTAGGTACTCCTGATTATAGTAAGCCTTTCACACTCTATGTTCATGGGAAAGAAGGTTGCGCGTTATCGGTTTTAACACAATGATTTGGGGACAAGCAACGCCCCTGTGCCTATTTTTCAGCCACGTTAGATCCAGTGGCCAAGGCATTACCTAGCTGTTTGAGGGCTACAGCAGCAACGGCAGTTTCCATTCGCCAGTCTGCTGGCTTGGTATTAGACAAAACCCTTATGGTCATGGTACCGCATGCTGTAGACACCCTCCTAAATAGAACAAAGACTCAACACCTCACGGGTGCACGCCTTTCGGGGTACGAATTGACGCTCTTGGCTAGCCACATACACATTAAGCGATGTAATACCTTGAACCCGGCAACATTGCTGCCAATTCCAGTAGAAAATGACACTCAGGAGCAACACGACTGCTTCCTCCGCACGGAGGAAGAGACAAAAGGCAGAGTTGATTTAAAGGATACTCCACTCCCGGACCCGAATGGGACCTTATGGGTGGACGGTTCTTGTTTTAAGCTTCCCAATGTTGAAACGACCTCAGCCTATGCAGTCACTACCTTATACACTATTGTAGAAACAGCGCGTATTATACATAACTCAGCCCAGGCAGCTGAATTGATAGCACTGACTAGAGCTTGTGTGTTGGCTGAAGGAAAAAGGGTGAATGTGTATACTGATAGTCAGTATGCGTTTGGAGTGGCCCATAGTTTTGGCCGCCTGTGGAAGGAAAGAGGGTTTCTCACATCCCATGGCACTAAGATACAGCATGGCCAATTGGTAAATGACCTCCTTGAATCACTCACCTTGCCCACTCAGATAGCGATTGTGAAGTGTAGTGCACATAAGAAGATCACTGATGATGTAGGTCAAGGAAATGCTTTCGCAGACCACATAGCGAAAGAGACAGCTAGAGACACTACAAGCCGCATGTATGTTGTGGGCTCTGCTAGATGGGTTGCACAAGGGGGGATGTGTGAAAGTACTGTGGACAGTGTGAAAATGATCCAGGCAGAGGCCACAGAGAAAGAATTGAGTACGTGGAAAGAAAGTATAGGAAGATTGGATGTGACAGGGTGCTGGACAGACTTGTCAGAACATCAACGCTGGTTGTTACCAGATGCTTATGTACTCCCAGTAGTTACCATGGCACATGGTCCAGCCCATATTAGCGCTAAAGGTATATGCAAGCTTCTGGCTCCGGTATGGAAGAATGTGGGGATCCCTAAATGTGCAGACAATCTGGTTAAGCATTGTATTGTATGCTTAATGCATAACCCGGGGAAGGGAACACCAACACCAGCAGGACACTTTGCTCCCCCAACTTACCCTTTTGAGGTTTTACAAATAGATTACATCCACATGGAACGATGTAACAATCTGAAGTACGTTCTTGTTGTGGTATGTACCTTCTCCTGATGGGTAGAGGCCTATCCCCTGAAAGATAATACTGCTCTATCCACGGCAAAAGTCCTTTTAAAGGAGTTTCTGCCAAGATTTGGGTTACCGAGAATTATTTGGAGTGACAACAGAAGTGAGTTTGTGGGTCAGATCATGCAGAAAGTATGTGTAGGCTTTGGCATTCAGCAAAATTCCACGCAGCAAACCATCCTCAGTCAGCAGGTTTGGTGGAATGCTATAATGGCACCCTTAAGCTTAAGCTGGCGAAAATACAAGCCAGCACGGGTCTTGCCTGGCCTGATGCCTTGCCCTTGGCTCTCTTATCCACCAGAACAACCACCCATTCCCGTATGGGACTTAGTCCTTATGAGGTTGTCTTTGGATGCCTTGCAAACGTTTGGGGAGTCCCAAGGCCAAAGAAATACTCCGAGATAGAGCATCCATTGTTGATTGACTATTTACATGATCTAACAACTAAGTTACATGTCCTTCATCAACAGGTACAAGATACTTTGCCCCAGGCTTCGACGGATCCTGGTCACACCATACGGCCGGGAGACTGGGTCTGTGTCAAAAACTTCCAGAGGTCAAAGAACTTGGAACCTCGCTGGAGAGAACCTCGTCAGGTGCTCCTGACGATGCGTACTGCAGTAAAGGTGGTCGGCAAAAAGAACTGGGTACATGGGGTACATTGCAAGAAAGTGCCCCTACCATTGCCCTATGATCAATGGGTTCATCAACAAATTAGTGACTCTGAAACCGGAAGAACACCAAAATTTGGACTATTCAGCGATGCACGCCTAGACTTTGCCGGAGCAGGACAAGACGACGACGAGGTCCTCCAGACAACTATACCACCGGCAGTGAAATTGGACACTACTAAACCACATCTCCTTTTCCAAGAACAAACTGTACCTGGTTCCCAGAGGTACGATTTGAGGCCCAGACTGAACAAAATACCTCAATAGTGCTTCATTGATTTTTGTCTTTATCCCGATTTCCACATGATTGCCGGGCCGTGATCGTACTTCTCAGAATTGTGACCCAAATGTGGCTCTAGGCCTGTGGGACTTGTAGGAAAGTATAAAGAACTACAGACAATCACAGCTGAGCGAAGCAACCTCCCGTCACGGGCAATATTTAGAGCTGGAAATGACTGTTAACAAGGGAATGGACAAAATACAAACAAGGAGCACAAAGCATTGTAAATTATTGCATAATCGTTTTATAGTGGTTTTAATAATATTGATTTTGATATGTATTCTATTGTCTTGTATAGGATGGGGACTACACGTAATTTGTACACAGCCTACTCCCAAAGTTACGGTTGAAATGCATACACATGGCACTCTACCACCTCATGTTGAGTCAAGAAGGAGTGAATTCCGCAACAACACATTTGTTTCCATGCTACACCAACATCAATTGGCCACTAATGCGACAAACTGTTGGGTTTGTGGTCTTCTGCCAAGTTCGGTGAATACTGGAATGCCATACAATACCCTTCCTTTTTCATTTAATGGCTCTTGTAGTGCATGGTGGGAATTGAGCGGCAGTTGGGTCTTTTCTGGAGATGGGGATACACGAGAAGTAAGGAGCTTGGGAGTACATCTATACCATTTATGTTGGCGAGACAGAAAAAGGATATATGGGACGGATAGTGAGAAGTCAGAATATGCTGATCGCCAAACCAAATCTACGGATTTGTATTTTCTGCCCTCTAATAGAACCTCTCGTAAAGGACAAACTTTTCTAGTGGTACCTGGACAAGCACCATTCTGTATTAGGAAAGGAGGGTTAGAATATAAAGGTACAAGCAATTGCCAACATATTGTGACATTGAATGGGACAGATTGGCCTCGCATGGTTCCCTCACGTAATACATACTTCGTGTGTGGAAATAAGGCTTACACTTCTCTGCCAGGTAATTGGAGAGGCACTTGTTACATCGCTTGGTTGTTGCCCCCTACATATATAGCAGATGCCAAGCATCATTTACAGAAAAGAGGGGTGGCGTCTGGCCAGGATACGTCAGGACAAGAAGTCGGGGATGTCTTGAAAGGACTCATTCCATTCTGGGGCTCAATAGCCAACAGTAGAGACATAAGACATCTAATTTGAGTTGTAGAAGCCACTGTCAATGAAACAGCTGGAGCTTTGAGTAACATCACTGCAGAACTCGCTGCTGACCGCCTTGTCACGCTTCAGAACAGGATGGTATTAGATATCATCTTTGCTGACCGTGGGGGCGTATGCAGATTGATCGGATCTAGCTGCTGCATTTTTATTCCAGACAAACGCCCCTACAGTATACCAAGCCATCTCCAAGCTACATAAGATCGCTGAGTCCGTTCACCAGGATGAAGGGAATTGGTCTCTGATGGGATGGTTTGGGGGACTACTGTTTACATGGGGATGGAAGATTCTTACCTTTGTCGGAGCGACTTTGGCTATTCTCTTCTCATGTTGCCTTTGCCTACAATGTGGTCAAGCTATATGCGGACTCTGCGCCACCCTGTGTGTTCCAAATCCGGTATCACAGAAAGCAGCAAACACAAAGATAATGCTGCAACAACAGCTTGTAGATTTCATGGCTATTGAAGTCGATTCAGATTAACACCAGCCTCCGGTTTCTTTGCCTGAGTAATGGCAAAAGGAGGGTCTGAGGAAATTCAAAATACGGCCCCATCTTTGCTTATAACACCACTACGCTGTTGCCCTCACTCAGGCCCCTTCAACCTTCATAGCGTTTCTTTCACGTTCTATACTGTTGCACATATTACACGACCTTTCCTGTTTCCCCGAGCTAAGTCTATCCTGAGACCCGGCTCGGAGCAACTAATCCCCCAGATAACCATCTATTGACCCTTGGTGACCCGTTCCCCGTCTCTAGTTGTTTTATGAATCACCATCTTCAACACGCAAACACGTCCTGTCGTAAATTAATTCAACCTAGGAATGGCTATGCCACCTGACCTATAGGGTCGGGGAGAGAACACGACCTTAGGGAAGGAATTTCTATTACCCATTATCCTGTATCTTGTACAAAGAATGTTTTCTTGTGGATGATTTGTATTTTTATTGCACCTTGTGGGGGTTGTTGCTTTAGGGGATTCAAGCGCTACAAAAGACTGTGAGCCACAGAGTGAATTGGCAGTCTCCTGAGAACCTACCACTGATGTACTTCTAGGACAACTGTACCTAGATGCAGCTATAAAATAAAATTCCTATGCCAAGAAGAGTGTTCCGTGTCTCTGTAATTTGGAAGGAGCAGTGAGAAGATTTCAGGCGTACCCTGCGCCGCCAGGCTTTAAAGCACGGTTCTTCAGCGCCAGTTTGAACAAGCTGCACATTTCCCAAAGAAGGCAGGTTTCCTCGCCACCCCTGGTGTGGGCTAGCATTTAGTTTACTACTTGGGACACAGCTTCCTCTGTAACTGTCTGACCTATTAAACACAAGTGGGAGTGGAGGCGAGAGGAAGCCACGCACTCTTTCAATATACACGCACGAAAGTTGCAGGAAACAAAAATAACTAACAGAAAACGTGGAACTATGCGCAGCAGGGATTGGACAACAAGCAATTGGGTATTAGTACAAAAGTAAGTCCATGTGAGCGGTGCAAATAATCTGGCAACATAATTTTTTCTTTCCGAAAATGCACATGTCAAAAGACTGCAGAAAGCCCATAATCCGCCAGCTGGTGCCTGAACCATTCTACTTGAAAATCTCAAGCAGAGGTCACACACTTCCGTAGCTACTGGAGACAGGTCCGACTTGTTCAAATAACACCAATGACTGTATACCACAAAGAATGTTGCTGCCAAAGAAGTGAGCTGCAATTTTCAGCAGTCTTTAGGTCCGGCGAGAGACAGCTTGAGCAGTCCGCCAAAGCTCATGTGAAGGGAGCTGGGGGGGATATATGTTATTTTATGCTACAAAAATAAAAAGGAATACAAAGAAAATATGTTGTCACCTAAACATGGCCACCGTATTCTTGCAATACAATTTTAAAAAACATTCAAAGATGTGGCTGTCTTGCTACTGATATGTTTAAACAATAAACATTTCAGTTGCATCATGCGTTGCATTATTGTTTGTGAAGAAACAAAAATAAATTGCCACTTAACCAAGCACTCAAATAGCAGGATGTTACAATGTTACTTAAACACTGTATATAAAACATACATTTCAAAAAGCGTACAGGCAAAATAAGTAACCCGTTTTTAAAGTTAATGTAACACAATTAATCAAAGAAAAACTGATTTTAAAGGACACTTCAAACCAGACTTCGTTCCTTTCACTTTAGTTTTATCTTAAGCGGATGTGAAAATTGCACAGGACCTTTGTGCAGTCACTCAGTGAAGGGAACTATTAGGACAAGCATTGGCATAGTATTTAGTTATGCAACACAATTTTCTTGGTGCAGCAACACTAACGGTTGCAGGGCTAAACACTTATAAGGTCCCAAAGGCGAGACCTATTGGCTATGCCAATGCTTGTTTTAGGATTGGGGCTACCACCGAGGCCACGGCCAGAGGCATGTCAGGGCATGCAGTTCAGAGGATTGGCTGTGGTCTTCTGATGGTTACAAGCGTTAAGTGAGTCTACACATGCTCTGAATGCTGCTGTCCTTAATGACAGTGTTTGTTTTTGGTTCTCGCAGTTTTTTATGTCCTGTGCCGCAGAAAGGGAGCTTGCCATCGGCTCACCCAGCCCAGGAACCAGCCGGGGGGCCAGGTGAAGTGAAGTATGGATAGTTGGTCATTCATATGTGAACAAGTTACAGGCCACAAGGCGCGGGGGTGATTACGGCCGGTAGGCTGAAGGGTTCAGGGGTAGGAAGTTCAGTTTCCGGCAGGCCTTTTGGGACCAGTCATGGCCTTGCACGTAGGGTCACCCGGAATACGCAGAAAACAAAAATTGTACATATTTCAGTTTTAGGTTAGGGATGGCTATGTATTAGATACGTTTTAAGGTTAGCCATAAAGAAGTGTAAATACGTTGTTTATGAAAAGTGTAAAAGTTATGAATATGTTTGGGTTTTCTGTGTATGAAAAATATTTGAATTTTAAATATGATTTTTTTATTTTAATAAAACACGGCCGGGGTTATCCGACCCCTATTCCAAGACCTGTGTGGATGTTGATTTATTAGCTATGCCTCAGGGGAAAGGGAGAGATGAGTAAAATACCCGGTGGTCACTAGAAAGGAGGTTGGAGGTCAACCTGATGGAAGGGGACTCGGCAATACCTGCCCATATGGCAATCTGCGGAATCTATAAGCCCCAACAGGGTTTATAAATGCTGTTAAAGCCATAGATTCAGGATGAAGCTCCACTTGGTGATAGGCCATAAATAGGTTGATTACACTAAAGCAGCATTGTAGTGAAGGATGATCATTGAATCCAGGTAGTTGATAAAGTATATTTATTTGAAGTAGATGTTACAGGAAAAGAGTACATTCATTAAGTAAAAATAAAGGAAATAAAAACCCCACCAGGAGCAGGATGGTACCAGCTCAGCCCTAACTCTCAACTGAAATCCTAGAGCTCTGCAGCATTCTATTACATCATCATGATGTCAACATTCTACAGGGCTAGGCAGGAGACTATGGGGAAGGAAGTGTGAAGTGCAGTCACTACACATCTTCCCCTTTTACAATATCAACAAAAAACATAAGGCTTAAACCAGGGGTCTCCAACCTTTTCTGTAGTAGGAGCTACTTCTGGTCAGTGAAAGTTGTCGTGAGCTACTAAAGGCAAAACAATTCGCGCATTTTTTCGCGAGACGCCCCACGCCCAGTTTAATTGACTTTAAGCCTAATTTCTACGGAGTCCTTACTGTCGTTTAAACAACAGGGGCCACACTCCCTCTTTTGAAGTGACAGACAGCCGCAGGTTGTGCTACCTGAAGCAAAAGCTTGTCTTGCTTGGATGCATTCCTGGAAAGTATAACGAGCTATGTGGAGTACAAGCCTAAGGCCTCCTTTTGTGAACCTCAATCAACTTGTTCACACACTGCAAAAGTTAAACCTCAACATATATTCCTTACCAAATGTGATTTATTGAAGTCTAGCTTAGATGTGCACTCACTAGTTTTCGAAAAAGAGACCCATTTTAGAAGAACCTCAATTATTTCCAATTCACCACATACTCTTTTTTTGTAAAGTTTAGTCTACTACTTATTAGTGGTATTTACGTTTCTCATGTGTGACACTTTTAATAACATTTTACAAGAGTTGTTAGAAAGAAAGCGTGTATGGGACAAAATATCAAATCATCATCCATGTATTGAAACACCTAGATTAGACCACCAATTCCACCATAGGAGAGTTTTGGATTTCTAAAGCTGTTGTGCATCAGGTTCCATAGTACTGTGGTTCCTCTAATTTTTTTAATTTCATTCAAAATCTATTTCATTCATTGCAACAACTAACTGCCCCACCATCATTAACAACCTTAAAAACCCCTTACTGCTCTCTTGCCCCCCACCATCCCCCATCATTGAAATGCCTGCCCAGAGGCCTCAAAATAAACATACCAGGGACAGGGCAGAGAACCGGAGCAGGGGAGGGGCAATAACAGGGCGTCAGAGGAGGAAATAATACAACCTAACACAGGGCAATAACAACATCGGAGGGGGCAATAAGAAGGCATCAAAGGAAGCATTAATAGCGAGTAGAGCTGGCAATAACGACGCAGCAGAGGGGACAATAATGAGACATAAGAGGAGGCATTAATTAGAGACAATAGAGAGGGCAATACTAGCATCGCTGTCATCAAAGGGGCTGATAAGGCCTAAAAGAGAACAATGGCGAGGAGTCTGTGAGGGTAACCAGACACGACAATAATATGGCACCTGCGAGGGCAATAAACTGGTACTGGGCATCATAGAGGGCAATAATGCAGCATCAGGGAAATGGAGCACCAGGACCAGAAATATCGACATGATACCTACTTCACTTGGCTGCTGCCCGGTCACAGAGGAGTCCTAATGTTTGTGTGTCCGGGAAGCTGCAGATGGGTGGCACTTCTAGGCAGCACCTCACTCCGGCCTGCCAGGGCTGGCTGCAGCACTGCAGGCTGAGCACAGGCGAGGCCGTGATTCCGGGACCATTTGCCGCCTGGCCCGCGGCCTCCACACAGTGGTTGTTCTACCACTGTCCTGAAAGTTCAGTGAGGGGCCGCCCAGTGGCACTCTTCTGGCAGCCGCTTTGCGCTGAAATTCCAGGGTCATCACTTCTCCAAAGCGTCTGCATTCTGAAATACTATTGAAAACGCACATTCCTATCCTTGAATATTGGATATCAACACATGCATAATTTACATGAGCGTGCCTGTGCTCTGTCAATGACCTGGCAACAGAGGGTATGAAAGAGTTCAAATGGGATCATAAATTCATAGCTCGTCGGAAGAGCTTTTCTTTATCATGTGCCTTTGGTAAAGAAAACTGAAACTTGGCAAAACACTGCTGTCCTGATTTATAGCCCAGAGCTGGAAAGCGGGAGAAAAAGTAAAGAAAAAAACAATGTAGCTGCCTGCAATTTGAGCGCTTGGTTGGGTGATGATTTCTACTTCGTACCTTCACACAAAAAAATAGGAAAATGAGAGGCAGGACTAAAGGGCTGAAACATAACTTGTATAACATCTACATTACTAATTTATCATTTAATATTACATTTTTATCGCAGACATATGGCACGTGCTTGCAATATTTTAATGAACAGTTGCGCCAGCATGCCAAGCCAGGCCTGTTGGCTTTGCCAGTGCTTGTGTTCTAGTGAGGGTAGGCTGTCGTAGGATCGGAGCAGTGTCATATTTTAAGCATAGAAAGTACTCAGAAGATTTTGGGACGGCGTTTTTTATGCATCTGCGTACGCCCTGGACCGTGTGAACGCTGCACCCACGTCCCACCCTTGATAGTTTCACTTGACTCGAACTAGTATTAAAAAGTCTTAAAACGGAAACTCGCGTGCACATGTTTATGTTTCATTGCATGATTCAAGTGTGAACACAGGGGGCGGCCCCAGAAAGCCCACACGCATGAGAAAAGGCTCCTGTTTTGCATCTTTTAGAGCAGAGAGCTAACAACATTTTACAGCATGTGCAATTCACACCCTAATGTCTGACACGCACAAAAGACAGGTAATTGCTTTTCCACAGCTACCCCTCCATTCATTAGGGGACCAGACAACTAAATATGACGGGGATCCTTTCAAGTCAGCAGCGATGGATGAGCGGCACCTTCCAGTCTGCCGGGACAATGGGGCCTCCCTCCTGCACCCCTCGAAATCGGGCCAGCGTAAAGCGCCGAGAGGGGACTCCGCGTCTAAAGTCGCTGCAATTTACGGTTTTGAGTGACTTTCGCACCTACGTGCTACCAACCTGCTCTGGGGCAGTGCTGCCTTCCCGTGGATTCCTTGCCCTGTCAGCAGGGGGCCTGTGCTCTAGTGATAAAAGACATTGTGTCCCCTGGCTCACAAACAGCCCTGTGTATACAAATCCACTAGCCCTTTGGCTAGCAACATTTGAAGTCACCGAAACACTACAGAACTTGGACCCACTATGCCAGTATCAGGAACAATTGGCAGAAATATTGCAGACATTTTTGCTTTTTAAACCGTGATGATGAATTGCTGTTCGGGGTGCACTACACACAACAGCTGGAATCATGCCACATCTGGGCTTGTGACTTTTCTTCTGTGGGGGTGGCTCAGCACTTTCAACCAAAAAATAAAACCACGACAATATTATATTCCCAGTCTTTCAAAAGCCCGTGGCATACCAGCGGCTAAGGCGCACATCGCACCTCCAGTCTACAGAACAATGTATATGGTGTTTCCTGGCCAGGCCAGCGCTTACCGGGTTTGATCTGCTGCTGCAATATGTTCCAGGCAGAAAAAGGCAGGTGGTGGGGTTCGTAGCAGGTCAATACTGCTTGCGCCGCCTGCATGGTAGCTGACTTTCCGGAACCTGCTGCTCCACTCTGACCCACCTGTTGCTTGCTCCGGCACATGTCTTGCACAATCAAGACTGCGGTGCCAAGCTGTGAAAGGCAGGTGGCACGGACTCCAGTTCAGCAACAGCGTCATCATCTTTTGCACTGCCCCGCCCCAGCTAAGCTGTTAGACCAATCTAAGCAGCTGGTTTTAGTGATGGCAGGCAACAGCTTTGAAAATCGGCCTAAGAACCATAAATGACAAGAATAGGCTACAAAATTGAGATGCAATGCGCGAGCTACTGATGGGGGTTCGGCGAGCTACCGGTAGCTCGCGATCGACCGGTTGGAGACCCCTGGCTTCAACAATGCAGTAAGAAGAAGACCAAGTAGAGAAGAATAAGAAAAACACTAAAAGAAAGAACAACTAGAAAATCGCATCAAGAATGAGAATAGGAGAAAGCAATAAAAGCATAAGTGGAACAGGTAAGTAACACATGAACAAAAAACTAGAAACATGAAAGAAACACAGCTAGGGTGCACTGAGAAGGACAAGAACTAAGCCAGGAAGAAAGAAGAAAGATAAACAAGGATACAAGGAGGAAGACAGGACATCTTCTACTTCAACGACAATATAGGAAAGAAAGAGAGGAAAAAAACGTAAGGTAACACGTATAGAAAAACGTTCAAGATACTGCGAGGCACACTAGTTGGCCATACTGGAATGGATGCATGAATCAAAGAACGCTGAGCGATGAAAAGAAAACAGAACAAATAAAGGCAAGAAAATTACTCCAACAGGAGAACATAGGAGATCTCCAACACATGAATGAGAAGAAGGGTGAGGAAAAGAAAACTACACCCAACAGGAGTAACAATAATGAATGAATTAAAGGAAAACTTGCCAGGAAAATGTCAGAATGAAACTTTTGCGCAAAATAGAACAGAACCTGGCATAACTTAAGAAGAACATTCAACAACAGGGGTTCCGTGCACAGAACCGCTGTAAAAACTCATGAGTGAAAATGAAAATGCAGGAGTCGACATCCTAGAACAAGAAATTTTTCATAGAACTATGTGAATTAAAACATAAAGTGTATATAAGAACAAGCGATAATCTAAAATATTTTAAACATTTATATATTTCTAACTGTAATAAACTTATATTATGGTAAATATATTTTCTCAAAATCGCGTGGGGTGCGGCCTCCTTGCCCGCTCAGTGCGCGATTGCCATGTGACCTTAAAGAAAAGCATTTGATTGGTTCATAACATTTCCCATTGTAACAGTTGGAGGACCCCACCCATTTTAGTCATTCTCTCTACAGCGTTTGATGACAGACTCCTCTGCTGCTTAGAGAGCTTTTTTGAAAACTTTTTGCTATGTACACATATCTGACACTACACACAACATGCAACCATCATCTTCATCAATATTCATGCTCTGTAAAGTAGCCTTCCACCTGTGATAGCCATGCACCTAAAAGTTACGTACCCGAAGTTTTCCGTACTGCCAGAGGTAACATGGTTGCATACGCTGTCCACAGCACAAGGTAATGTGGTACGGCCCAGGGGCAGTATCATGCATAGACAATGAACACACGTACACAGATAGATAGTGGAAGTGGGTATGGGCACATGCGCTCGACTCCTCTTTATTACCAGGGTCACATATCCAGTGACGTCTGTGCTGGATGTGTGTGGGGTGAGTGTAAACCAGCCCTCAGGGAATGGTTGCGGCTAGCATCAACTACAACAGTAATCATTGGATCACACACAGAGATTCAATAATAAAAGGGTCAATAGTTTGTGCTGCAGTAAGGTAGGGACACTAGATGTGAAATAATACACAAAAGATTCTATCGTAAAAGAAGCATAACTTGTGGTATACTGAGATACAGGCAGCAGATCTGAAATAATACACAAAAAGATTGTATCATAAAGGGTCCATCAGTTCTAGTGCACTCAGATAGCCACATCAAAAGCATTCAGCATGTGCACTGCCAGCGATGATCCGTGCTGCGAGCTGGCCGTACTAGGAGCAATGTCTGTTGCCTACAGGACTGCATCATCTGCAATAGCGACTCGATCTGAATTGTAAACCCTTCTGTCTGCGGTGTAGGCCAGAGAGCGGTCAGCAAGGGCCCACAGTCGTGTGGCGTTGACTTGAGCTGTCCTGTTTGCAGTACGCGAAGCAACAAAGACCATGTGCGGACCCTGCGATGATGCATATGCGTAGGGTGAACAGAGCGCACTGGAGAAATGTCTTTTGCCTACAGGACTGCGTCATCTACAAAAGCGACTCGATCTGATTTGTGAACACTGCTGTCTGCAGTGTAAATTGAAGGCAGTAGTCAGCACAGTCATCCATGAATACTTTTTCTCACTTCCTCTTCACAAAATACAACAATATAAATTACAAAAGACTCAGCAATAAATAAATCAAAACAATTCGAATTGCGATCTCTGCTGTCCACAGTGTAGACTGTTATTCAGTGTTTTTTTTCCACTACCAAGAAGAATTCGGTCATTGTACTAAACCTATAAGTCATCTAAAAAAACTTGTGTATATTTCAATAGACGTTGTAGTTAGTTGCCTACTGGATTTTGTAATTAAACAATAACCACTCGATCTGAATTGTGATCCCTGCTGACCGCAGTGTAGGCCAGAGGCAGTGGTCATTAACGCCTCACAGCCACGTGCCGTTGGATTCAAAAGCACGAAGCTGGTTGCACCTGATCGGAGGGGGTACACACAAATCATCACAGACTTTAACTTCTGACATCCTCAATCACAGAATCAAGAGCCAGTTTCACTGTTCGGACCTGCTGTACCGCGGTGTACTCTAGCGACTGCAGTCAGCCAAGCCCAATGATCATGTGCAGCAATTAGCTACGGAAGCACAGAGCCTGATGCACCTCAACGGAGGGAGTTCTGTAAAAAACAACAAGCAGCAGGTAATATCGGACATCACCCATTCTTGGATCAAGACACCGTTCCACTGTTGGGACCTAGAGTTGTTTACACCTGGTCGAAGGGAGTACCTTCATCTCCACTCTCAGATGCAGTTCTAACATCATACATTGTGGGATCAAGACACCGTTCTACTGTTGGTACCTGTTAGACTACTGTGTTAGTAGTATACATAACACTCCACAGTGCTGGGCCTCAGGCTGGGTGCTGTATGCCTGTGTGGCGGCAGCCAGCGTTGATCTCAGGAGCCTTCCCAGCTCGCAGACCTCGGCCCAAAAGCTTCCGCCGGCACGTGGTGGGCCCTCTTTTACATACGGCGGTATCGAAAGGTGAACTGTGGGGCATATGTGCGTCGCAGCTGCCATGACGGTTTCTGGGTACCAGCAGGCTGAGAGCATTATTCACGCAGCCAACTTCGCTCACGGCGTCAGCCTCGTGGTGGTGTAAGCTGCGAAGACGTGGCAGACATGTTTGCCATTCCGGAAGAGAACCACACCCAGAGAAACGTGCCTTTTATTCATACCCCTACGCTAGCCTTGCGTACGCCGAGCCAGCCCACTACGCTAAAGATTTGGGGGGGAGGGGCACGTATGTGCTATGTTTTCGTAATCTTCCCTACTGACTGTACTATCATGGTTGCGTCCACTGTCCACTTCACTCAATAGACCATCAGTGTATGTTGACATGTATATGTCTGTGCTCTGCCTACTCAAGTCTGTCCGACACATCCCCTCAACACTTTGCATTGTATACTTTTATAATCGAGAATCACTTGCCACCTTCGCATCTCTCCCCGCATTCTGCATTGTGTGGCAGAGGTGCTATGCCATGTTTGGTTTGTGTACATGGCTAGCCACGGTTCCCACAGTACATAGTGTTGTTGTGTCTGCTAGATATACATGTTGTTTGTCATGTTGTATGTGATTATATAAGGTAGTGCTTTAATTTACGAGCAGTGGTTTCTCCCATTTACATATCGCTGTCTTAAAGAGGATACAGAAGTTTTTCTCACAGGTGAAAAGTGCGACCACAATGACAGTCATTCATTACTATGCAAGAATGTCCAACTGCACGACGCTTCTAAGCTTACAGCCCCCAATCTTGCGTGGTTTCTAAAAAGCACGCCAACTCCCACAATCAGGCCAACATTCACACAGCTTTCTAACTGCAGTTATCTGCTTCTTAATAACATGGACTGCTACGGAATGTGAGTATGTCCTTACTGTTTCAAACCGGGTAACTTCCTATGGCAATCTCTATTCCCACCCACACAAAGTAACTCCCAAAGTTCAACTTGGCCTTCAATTCCTACTTTGAAAACATATTTTATTAAACAGAGCAAACTGAAAGTCCTTTTGTTTCAAACAGAAGTGTCCCTCACTTCTCCAAAAGTAATTTATCGACTGAAGATAGCATGAACTTCAAGTAAAATACACTCCCTTTTAAATAAGAACCTCCCATTACACTTTGTGAATTGTTACACAATTTTCATCACATCTGACATTTAAGCTTTGGCACACTTTTTTAACACTGTCTCCTCCGGCCTTGTCACAGGCTTTCAAACTGTTTTTGGTATAATACCAGACTTCATTCATTCGACCATCTCTGGAATAACAGGAACAGTGCCCATAATTCTCGCTCTGTTTGCGGCCATCCTACTACTATTTTTGCTTGTAAAAAATGGCAGCGCTCCCTGTAGTAGCAATCATGTCCGACAGAATACGCCTCTACGCGAAGCTATATCAATACCGTAAAAAAATGGAACAACTTTTCGGCTGCCTGCCTCTATCTATTATCAGAACCAGCTACAACATGACATTTATTTACACATATGCAATCTGTGTGCAACCATCTTTTTATTGCAAAACTTGCCCATTCGACTGGCGAATGGAGTTTGCCTCACTGGATGGCTTAGCTCTTGCACCAGTGGGTCTATTTATGGCACTTAAATAAAGACACTTTTTATATAACTTGCAGACTCCATCGCTTTATTACACACAGCCACTTTCTTAAACACACCTGATTTCACCATTTGTCTTCTGTGGCATTGCAACCTTCTGCATTATATTCTTCACGAGTATTTCTTTATTCCTGCTTGCTAAAACACTCCATTCGAGTATTCAGACCGGTAGGGGTGAGTAGCTTGCTTCCCACTCCCGCTATAGTCTAAACCCATACTAACACCACTTGCACAGCTATGCTACAGCGGCCAGTACGCTAAAGCGCCCAAAGCACATCAGTTTACAGCAATCAGCTCACGGTTTCATCCCCGAGTGTACCGGCACCTCACCTCAGCACCATCTCACTCTGGGCAAAACAGCATTTTCACACCGGTAGGGGTGAATACTTCGCTTCACACTCCCTGTATAGCACACCCTAACCACCCCACAGAGCTCACAGCGCTATAGTCTAAACGCATACTAACACCACTTGCACAGCTATGCTACAGCAGCCAGTATGCTACAGAGCACATCAGTTTACAGCAATCAGCTCACGGTTTCATCTCCGAGTGTACGGGCACCTCACCTCAGCACCCCCTCGCTCTGGGCAAAACAGAACTTTCACACCGGTAAGGATGAATACTTTGCTTCACACTCCCTGTATAGCACACCCTAACCACCCCAAAGAGCTCACAGCGCTCCTACCCTCCTCTTTCCTACTTTTTTTGCCCTTTTTTCCCAGCATTTTCACACCGGTAGGGGTGAATACTTCGCTTCACACTCCCTGTATAACACACCCTAACCACCCCACAGAGCTCACAGAGCTATAGTCTAAACGCATACTAACACCACTTGCACAGCTATGCTACAGCAGCCAGTATGCTACAGAGCACTTCAGTTTACAGCAATCAGCTCACGGTTTCATCTCCGAGTGTACGGGCACCTCACCTCAGCACCACCTCGCTCTGGGCAAAACAGCACTTTCACACTGGTAAGGATGAATACTTTGCTTCACACTCCCTGTATAGCACACCCTAACCACACCAAAGAGCTCACAGCGCTCCTACCCTCCTCTTTCCTACTTTTTTTGCCCTTTTTTCCCCTTACTCACTTAAACGGAATCACAAAAATGGCTGCCAACACTTCCTAATTGCAACCATTCGCAGCCAATAACCAGCAGGCTCGTGCTCGTAACACCTCAGCCAATCAGATGGCAGAATTCCCAAATATCGATATCTGTAAATTTCGATATTTCTCCAAAACTACTGAACGGATTCACACCAAAAAAACAAAAGCATGCTTTCTAGACCAGGGGTCTCCAACCTTTTCTGTAGTAGGAGCTACTTCTGGTCAGTGAAAGTTGTCGTGAGCTACTAAAGGCAAAACAATTCGCGCATTTTTTCGCGAGACGCCCCACGCCTAGTTTAATTGACTTTAAGCCTAATTTCTACGGAGTCCTTACTGTCGTTTAAACAACAGGGGCCACACTCCCTCTTTTGAAGTGACAGACAGCCGCAGGTTGTGCTACCTGAAGCAAAAGCTTGTCTTGCTTGGATGCATTCCTGGAAAGTATAACGAGCTATGTGGAGTACAAGCCTAAGGCCTCCTTTTGTGAACCTCAATCAACTTGTTCACACACTGCAAAAGTTAAACCTCAACATATATTCCTTACCAAATGTGATTTATTGAAGTCTAGCTTAGATGTGCACTCACTAGTTTTCGAAAAAGAGACCCATTTTAGAAGAACCTCAATTATTTCCAATTCACCACATACTCTTTTTTTGTAAAGTTTAGTCTACTACTTATTAGTGGTATTTACGTTTCTCATGTGTGACACTTTTAATAACATTTTACAAGAGTTGTTAGAAAGAAAGCGTGTATGGGACAAAATATCAAATCATCATCCATGTATTGAAACACCTAGATTAGACCACCAATTCCACCATAGGAGAGTTTTGGATTTCTAAAGCTGTTGTGCATCAGGTTCCATAGTACTGTGGTTCCTCTAATTTTTTTAATTTCATTCAAAATCTATTTCATTCATTGCAACAACTAACTGCCCCACCATCATTAACAACCTTAAAAACTCCTTACTGCTCTCTTGCCCCCCACCATCCCCCATCATTGAAATGCCTGCCCAGAGGCCTCAAAATAAACATACCAGGGACAGGGCAGAGAACCGGAGCAGGGGAGGGGCAATAACAGGGCGTCAGAGGAGGAAATAATACAACCTAACACAGGGCAATAACAACATCGGAGGGGGCAATAAGAAGGCATCAAAGGAAGCATTAATAGCGAGTAGAGCTGGCAATAACAACGCAGCAGAGGGGACAATAATGAGACATAAGAGGAGGCATTAATTAGAGACAATAGAGAGGGCAATACTAGCATCACTGTCATCAAAGGGGCTGATAAGGCCTAAAAGAGAACAATGGCGAGGAGTCTGTGAGGGTAACCAGACACGACGATAATATGGCACCAGCAAGGGCAATAAACTGGTACTGGGCATCATAGAGGGCAATAATGCAGCATCAGGGAAATGGAGCACCAGGACCAGAAATATCGACATGATACCTACTTCACTTGGCTGCTGCCCGGTCACAGAGGAGTCCTAATGTTTGTGTGTCCGGGAAGCTGCAGATGGGTGGCACTTCTAGGCAGCACCTCACTCCGGCCTGCCAGGGCTGGCTGCAGCACTGCAGGCTGAGCACAGGCGAGGCCGTGATTCCGGGACCATTTGCCGCCTGGCCCGCGGCCTCCACACAGTGGTTGTTCTACCACTGTCCTGAAAGTTCAGTGAGGGGCCGCCCAGTGGCACTCTTCTGGCAGCCGCTTTGCGCTGAAATTCCAGGGTCATCACTTCTCCAAAGCGTCTGCATTCTGAAATACTATTGAAAACGCACATTCCTATCCTTGAATATTGGATATCAACACATGCATAATTTACATGAGCGTGCCTGTGCTCTGTCAATGACCTGGCAACAGAGGGTATGAAAGAGTTCAAATGGGATCATAAATTCATAGCTCGTCGGAAGAGCTTTTCTTTATCATGTGCCTTTGGTAAAGAAAACTGAAACTTGGCAAAACACTGCTGTCCTGATTTATAGCCCAGAGCTGGAAAGCGGGAGAAAAAGTAAAGAAAAAAACAATGTAGCTGCCTGCAATTTGAGCGCTTGGTTGGGTGATGATTTCTACTTCGTACCTTCACACAAAAAAATAGGAAAATGAGAGGCAGGACTAAAGGGCTGAAACATAACTTGTATAACATCTACATTACTAATTTATCATTTAATATTACATTTTTATCGCAGACATATGGCACGTGCTTGCAATATTTTAATGAACCGTTGCGCCAGCATGCCAAGCCAGGCCTGTTGGCTTTGCCAGTGCTTGTGTTCTAGTGAGGGTAGGCTGTCGTAGGATCGGAGCAGTGTCATATTTTAAGCATAGAAAGTACTCAGAAGATTTTGGGACGGCGTTTTTTATGCATCTGCGTACGCCCTGGACCGTGTGAACGCTGCACCCATGTCCCACCCTTGATAGTTTCACTTGACTCGAACTAGTATTAAAAAGTCTTAAAACGGAAACTCGCGTGCACATGTTTATGTTTCATTGCATGATTCAAGTGTGAACACAGGGGGCGGCCCCAGAAAGCCCACACGCATGAGAAAAGGCTCCTGTTTTGCATCTTTTAGAGCAGAGAGCTAACAACATTTTACAGCATGTGCAATTCACACCCTAATGTCTGACACGCACAAAAGACAGGTAATTGCTTTTCCACAGTTACCCCTCCATTCATTAGGGGACCAGACAACTAAATATGACGGGGATCCTTTCAAGTCAGCAGCGATGGATGAGCGGCACCTTCCAGTCTGCCGGGACAATGGGGCCTCCCTCCTGCACCCCTCGAAATCGGGCCAGCGTAAAGCGCCGAGAGGGGACTCCGCGTCTAAAGTCGCTGCAATTTACGGTTTTGAGTGACTTTCGCACCTACGTGCTACCGACCTGTTCTGGGGCAGTGCTGCCTTCCCGTGGATTCCTTGCCCTGTCAGCAGGGGGACTGTGCTCTAGTGATAAAAAACATTGTGTCCCCTGACTCACAAACAGCCCTGTGTATACAAATCCACTAGCCCTTTGGCTAGCAACATTTGAAGTCACCGATACACTACAGAACTTGGACCCACTATGCCAGTATCAGGAACAATTGGCAGAAATATTGCAGACATTTTTGCTTTTTAAACCGTGATGATGAATTGCTGTTCGGGGTGCACTACACACAACAGCTGGAATCATGCCACATCTGGGCTTGTGAATTTTCTTCTGTGGGGGTGGCTCAGCACTTTCAACCAAAAAATAAAACCACGACAATATTATATTCCCAGTCTTTCAAAAGCCCGTGTCATACCAGCGGCTAAGGCGCACATCGCACCTCCAGTCTACAGAACAATGTATATGGTGTTTCCTGGCCAGGTCAGCGCTTACCGGGTTTGATCTGCTGCTGCAATATGTTCCAGGCAGAAAAAGGCAGGTGGTGGGGTTCGTAGCAGGTCAATACTGCTTGCGCCGCCTGCATGGTAGCTGACTTTCCGGAACCTGCTGCTCCACTCTGACCCACCTGTTGCTTGCTCCGGCACATGTCTTGCACAATCAAGACTGCGGTGCCAAGCTGTGAAAGGCAGGTGGCATGTTCAGCAACAGCGTCATCATCTTTTGCACTGCCCGCCACAGCTAAGCTGTTAGACCAATCTAAGCAGCTGGTTTTAGTGATGGCAGGCAACAGCTTGAAAATAGGCCTAAGAACCATAAATGACAAGAATAGGCTACAAAATTGAGATGCAATGCGCGAGCTACTGATGGGGGTTCGGCGAGCTACCGGTAGCTCGCGATCGACCGGTTGGAGACCCCTGTTCTAGACCAAGACCCTTCTCAATGCCAAATCTGGGGTAATTCTGTTTTCCCGTTCGACCTGTAGCCTTGTCTAAAGTTTCCTATGGAAATTGCATGGAGAAAACACGTTTTGGGACCCCCCTTTTTTCTCCGCCCCCCCCTTGATGAATCACCCCCAAACTTTCAACATATGAACAAAGAATTAGTTTGGTAAATTTCATGAAGATTCATCAAACGACGCCAAAGTTATAAGCAAAACAAAAAATGCTCTTCCTATGGAAACTTGGTCCTGACTACAACTACCTACCGGCGACCGCCAGTAGATAATATCTATATATCTATCTATATATATATTCACTTAAAAAACCATAGGTTTCACACACGTTATAGTTAGGAATTAGCATTTAAAAAACCTTGCAAATTCACTTAAAAAAACATAGGTTTCACACATGTTATAGTTAGCTGGACATTTCACTCGTAAAAAACCAATGAAATTCCCCCGTTATAGTTAGTTCAGATAACTATAACTCGCACGCCCGCAATCCACTGCTCATGACGTCACATATTACATCACTCATGACATGGCCAGTGGCATCACTCATGACATCACTGATGACATGAGTGATGTCACTGACCATGTCATGAGTGATGTAATATGTGACGTCATCAGCAGTGCATTGCGGGCGCGCGAGTTATAGTTAGCTGAACTAACTATAACGGGGGAATTTCAATGGTTTTGTACAAGTGAAAAGTCCAGCTAACTATAACACTCCTGAAACCTATGGTTTTTTCAGTGAATTTCTGAGGTTTTTTAAATGCTAATTCCTAACTATAACGTGCCTGAAACCTATGGTTTTTTCTGTGAATTTCAAAGGTTTTTTAAATGCTAATTTCTAACTATGCCTACAGAGATAGGACATGTGAAGAAAGAAGAAAAAATGCACAGAAAGAAAAAAAAGAAGTGCAGAAAGAAGCAACAGAAGTCTTCAAAGACGAAGAAAAGTGCAGGAAGAAGGATAACGTGCAGAAAGAACAAAAAGAAGAGCAGAAAGAAGCCTTGTTGCAAAATCATCCTGTACCCTCAACTTTTTCAGACGGATACTGGTGGTAACTGAGTCTGACTAACCAGTCCTAGAGCCAGTGCTATGTTAAAAGACACTTAGAATACAGTGAAAACACCTACATACACTAGGGAACATTATGCGTTGGGGTCCCCCTGTGATTAGCATGACCTCCTCTGTAAGCCCCTAGTATATAATAGGGCAGGGGGATTAAAACTACCTCTTAAAACAGGCCACAGGGCATTTTTGCACACGTTAACTCAGGCCCCGTCCCCTCCCTTCACCACTGTGTAAACACGCCCTGTGTCCATTTTTAGTTGGGAGATTAAGTTCATTTGAATCCTGAGGGTCCCTAGGGTCCAACTAGCCCACTAGGTACCTCCAGTAAGTGCCACAGAGCTGGGTTGCAGAGAGGTGTAAAAAGTTGCACGGCCTGGACCACCTCTCTGCAATGCAGCTCAGTGGCGCTTACTGGAAGCACTTGGTGGGCTAGTTAGCCCCCAGGGGCCCTCAGTATTGAAGGAAAATTATATCCCCAATTTAAAACGTGCCATAGTGCGTGTTTGCACACGTCACCTCAGGCCCCGTCCCCTCCCTTCACCACTGTGTAAACGCGCCCTGTGGCTGTTCTAAGTTGAGAGATCAAGTCCCCTTGAATCCTAAGGGTCCCTAGGGTCAAACTAGACCACTAGGTACCTCCAGTAAGCGCCACAGAGCTGCGTTGCAGAGAGGTGTAAAAAGGGGCTTGGCCTCAGAATACCTGTCTGCAGCGCAGCTCCCTGGCGCATACTGGAGATGCCTGTTGGGCTAGTTGGCCCTCAGGGACCCTCAGTATTGAAGAGGAATTAATTCCCCAACTTACAACTCACCAGGGGGCGCGTTTGCAGAGTGCTGCAAGGAGGGGGCGTGGCCTCCGGCACGATGCCAGTCTTTTATTTATTTTAATTTATTAAGAAGGGGGGCTGTGTGGTTTCCCTTGTTATTCTAATTTATTGGCCCTGATGACCCCATCCCCCAGGGCCTGTCTCCTAATTATATTTTTTTGACCCCAATCCCCAGGGCCGGCCACTGTTTTTTATTATTTTTAAAAAATATATATTTATAGACACACCTAGGACATGCTGGACAAACCGTACGTACCTATCACCATGACGATTTGCGTGATATTCATTAAAAGGCGACTATGCATACAATGAATCCACGTGGAATGTATTTACACCACTAGTAAAGCTCTGACATGTCTGATGCCCTAATCCCGGCACCCCCGCTGGTGGGTACTTTCCAAGTAGACACCCTTGTCGTTTATTTATACAAACATGGGTAGCTATTGACGGGCACATTTAATACACATGCACACCAAGCCATTCTAAGGGGATTCGACAAAAATTCGACCAAAACTATGCAAGAAACCCCCCTCACGGTTAATAAAACACACATCCATTGCCGGATGTGTAATACTTTTTATTTTACTCTCTGGAAAGGAGACGAACCTCACTTGAGAGTCACAGCGTGCTCCTGGCTGAGCCCAATGCTGTGTTACACCCACCAGTGCCCACCGAGTGCCACACACCTCTGTGTTGTATTCCACCAGCTAGTGCATATGCTATGCCACTCTCTAGCCCATGTGCACTGTAACACCACCCCGTGAATATGTCATGCCACACTTGCCTTCGCAATGGGTTATATTGCCCCATCTAACGTGCCTTCCTCGATGCCTATGTTATAACGCACAGCGCTATGCCATACATATTACAATCTGGGATCCATATCTTTGTCACAGTGCATATGCAACGTTACACTCCCCAGCACATATTTTATATTACAACTTTAGAGACTAGTTAGGTTACACAACACTGCCCTGTGCATATTACACTCCAAGGCGCATATCGCATAGCACGCGCTAGTGCCTGTGCTATCTTGCGCTCTCCAATGAATCTGTCATTGCGCACAATGTATTGCATATTATATTTCACGCCCGGTTCATCTTATATCACACTTTTTGGTGCATAGTTTATACCATACACTATATCTAGTTTTCATTTTCAATCGTGCTCTCAGGACTATGTTTTATATAACACTGTGTTCACCTACCCTTTTCACGGGCATTACATTTTGCGATAGGGGGTGGAGGGTCAGGGGGTGTTTCTGCCAAGTGAGCCCGGAGTCACAGTCACAAATGTCCTCTTCTTCCTGAATAAAAGTGAGATTATGCTGCATACTTGTTCATATTTTAAGTAGTTCGCACAGACACACGTTTTAAAAACAATAAAGTTCCTAATACCCGCCTTCTCTGAACAGTTAGCTTGCTGCCCCATCCCCCTCCTCCCTATCCTCTGTTGTGTGAATTCATGGACTAGCCTCCTCCGTCCTGCCATGCATGGTCTGATGTGCTGCCACTGCCCTCAATTTAGTATGATGTACCAGTCCACTCCTCCTGCCCTCCATTGCCCAATTCTATGCCCCATCATTGACCTCCTGCTTCAACTCTGTGCTTAGCTTGCTGCCCCTATTCTCCTTCCCCCTGCCCTCCGATGTCTTTGTGCATGCCCCTGCTCCATCCTTTTTGCCCACCATGTTCCATGGACCTGCCACTCCTATCTACTCTGAGTGTTCTGTTGAGCTGCCACTCCCCTCCCACCTGCCTAGCATTGTCAGATGACTGTAACCTGTCCCTGCCACCTCCACCCTGCCTGTCCACATGCCATGCCCCTATCCTCTTCCTCCTGTCCTACATGGTCCATTGTACTGCCACACCCTTCTGCCCTCCCTGGTCTGTTGTGCTGCAACTGCTACTCCTGCCTGCCCCGTGCGGTCTGTTGTGAGGCCCCTTCCCCTGAACTTTCTTGTCTGTGCACAGGTCCTGACCCTCCCTTCTATCCTCCATCGTCCTTTATGCATGCCCCTGCACCCTCCTTCTTGCCCATCATAGCCATTGTGCTGCCACTAACCCTCCCACTTGCCATGCATGGTCTTCTGTGCTGCCATGGCCCCTCCCACCTTCCCTGTGTGGTCAGTTAGCTACCCCTGAACCCCTCCCACCTTCCCTCCATGGTCTGTGTGTATGCCATCACAGTCTCACTGTTGCTCTTCATGGTGTGTCTTGCTTCTAGTGCCAATCCTGCCTGACCTCCATGGCTATCTTGCTGCTCCTGCCCTGCCCCCTTGCCCCCAGCCCTATGTTTACATGTGCAGACCCCTACTCCCTCCCTCATGGCTTGTCTTTTCCATTGTAATGCCCCTGATCCGTCCCTCCTGCCCTTTATGGTCTGTTATGCTGCAGCTTTCTCTCCTGTCTGTCCATTATGGTCAGCTAGCTACCATTGCCTCTTGCCCCTCTGTTCTCTGTTGTCCATGTGCATGGTCCTGTCCCCTCCCTCTTGCTTTCTATGGATTGTTGTGCTGCACTCCCGTCCCGCATGCCCTGTGTGGTGTATTGTGCTGCTGCAAACCCTGATGCCTGCCCTGAAGGGTCAGTTTGGTGCACCTCTCCATGTCCCTCCTGTCCTCTGTTATCCAAGTCCATGTCCCTACCCCATTTCCTTCCATGATCCAATGTACCATACTTGCGAACATTTTGAATTTGGTAAGAGGGAGATTTTGAAAAAAAACTGGGGTGTTGATTTTCCCCTTTGAGTTACATTGAAAAAGAGGAGATTGTAGACAGGAGACAGATCAAATAAAGCCCATTTGAGCTTAAAAACATTGGACGTTTCCTGGCTGAATTGGGTCTGTTGGCATGTATGGTTGTACTACCATTGCCTCTTCCTTCTGCCCACAATGGTCTATTACATTGCCACAGCCTCTCTTGCAAGTCCTGTATTGTTGGTTTGTTGCCCCTGCCCCCCTTTCCACTGCCCTCCATAGTCGGTTGTGCTGCCACGGCCCTTCCTGCCTGCTCAGTGTGGTTAAATTGTTGCCTTTGCACCCTCCTACCTGCCTTCAATTTTCAGAGTCCGTGCCCCTGGCCTCTGCCTCTCAACAGTATCCTAATGAACAACTAGATTGCTAACATTCTATATTTATTACAAAAGTGTGGAACGCCTGACGTCATCTTGATGTAATCAAAACTGTAATACCTAGAGCATTTCCTTTAGAAATTACATATATGAGAGGGTCTTATTGGCATCAAAAGTATGGTTAGTGCTCTAAAAGACTAAAATAAGGACATATTTTCTGAGTTTTCAAATAGCGACAAAGTACTTTTAAATTATTTGTTACCTTTATGTTTTTTTATCCAGTTGACCACTTGATTAAATGTTGCACTTAGGGGAGAGGATGTGGTGTTACTTCCAGAACTGCAGACTTTGCAACTGGGGAACCAGGTTGGAGTTTCTGCTTCAGCTCGACATTCTGTGATTCTGGTCAAATCACTTAGTCTCCCCATGTCTACAACCAAAATGAATTTGTTCTTGTGTGATGTAACCAATGCTCATGTAAAGCACTCCAATACCTGACAAGTCTGCACTATATAACACTGCAAAAACACAAAATAATAAGTGTTTTGCACACTTCTGTCATTGGGCTATATTTGGGCTACATCTGGGTGATTTTGGGCTACATTTGGGCTCTTTTGTCTCCGGTGGCCATCTTGGGAGATTTATTTGTTATGAAGTTTCCTAATTTCCTCATGTACTGCAGTCTCCTCAGTAGGAAATGCTTTCAGTTTTTTACTTTGATTCCATCATGAAGGTATTCAGATATGTCACACATTTGCCATAAATTCTGAATGTTAGCACTCTAGTTGCTCATTAGATCACTGTAGTAAAACTACTGTTCACCATGGAAGTCTGCTCCTGGTATTAAAAGTGCATGTTTCAGTCTGCATGTCAGAATTTTTTTATGAAATAGAAGAGGATTTGAGAAGTCACTCAAAATGTGCCCTCATTTTCTTTCTTCAGCATTAATCATAATTTCTGTGGCAAAATGAACCCCCTCATTGTGTTCCTTTTTAAATTAAATGTTTTAAGTGTTACCAGTTTATTCCAATCAAGATGGCTTCAGGTGTGCCATACTTTTGTCATAATGAAGACAGTAAGCGCTCTTGTTGTTTTTAAGAACACTCTGGGACATTCTGTCATTGGGCTATACTTGGGCTACATCTGGGTGATATTTGGGCTACATTTGGGCTCTTTTGTCTCTGGTGGCCATCTTGGGAGACTTATTTGTTATGAAGTTTCCTAATTTCCTCATTTACTGCAGTCTCCTCAGTAGGAAATACTTTCAGTTTTTTACTTTGATTCCATCAAGAAGGCATTCAGATGTGTCACACATTTGCCATAAATTCAGAATGTTAGCACTCTTTGTGCTCATTAGATCACTGTAGTAAAGCTACTGCTCACCAGGGAAAACTGCTGCTGGTATTGAAAGTGCATGTTTCAGTCTGCATGTCAGAATTTTTTAATGTAATAGAAGAGGATTTGAGAAGTCACTCAAAATGTGCCCTAATTTTTCTTTCTGCAGCACTAATCATACTTTTTATGGAAAAATGAACCCCCTCATTTTGTTCCTTTTTAAATTAAATGTTTTAAGAGTTACCACTTTAATCCAAGCAAGATGGCTTCAGGTGTGCCATACGTTTATCATAAGTAGGACTGTTAGCGCTCTAGTTGTTCTTTGGAACACTCTGGGAAGCTGCAGTAGAACACAAAGGAATCAACTGACAGTCTCTGCCCTTGTTGGATGCACATGTTTTACTGAGAATGTCAGACTTCATTCTCACATGACTGAGAAAGATAATGTGAATTTACAGAACATAAGCTCTCAGTTTAGCTTATAGATCACCTTCCAAACCTCTGTGGGAAAAGCATGAGAAAATATTTTTCTCTCAATCATGATATCCCTGCAGAAGGCTTTTTCACATGGTGAAATCACCTTAGAACATACCACAATTCCTAAAATGAGTATGGCACCATCAACAAATGATTTATAATGTAACTAAAGTCTTAAAACCTTCTATTAACTGCAATGCTTTTTAATGAGGTGCTATCATGTATATTGGTCCCAAGATGGCTGCCAACACTTCTTGGATGAAGTGCTGACAGCCAATCAGATCTCAGGATGAGATGTGTGGTTAGGCTCCGCCCACATATGTATATGATTTTACTTTTGATTTTCTCAGGAACTACTGAACAGATTGACACCAGGCAAAAGGCACATCCCTGACCTGAGGACTACCTCTCAGCCAAATTTCAAGTAATTCTGTTCAGCCGTTCGGGCTGTACCTTGGACTAAAGGTCCCTATGGAAAATTGCATTGGGAAAACGCATTTTGGGACCCCCCTTTTTTCTCAGCCCCCGCTTGACGAATCCCCCCGAGACTTTCAGGGTAGGAGCGGAGCGGAGCGCCCCACCTATTTTGAAAATTTCGCGAGGATTCGTCAACCGGCGCCAAAGTTATTCCAAATAGAATGTTGCGGATTTCCTATGGAAACACGGTCCTAACTATAACTTTCTACTGGCGACCGCCAGTAGATAATATATATATATATATCTACATATATCTATCTATCTATCTATCTAGCTATCTATCTATCTATCTATCTATCTATCTATCTATCTATCTATCTATCTATCTATCTATCTATCTATATATATATATATATTTTTTTTCACTCCACCAACTCCGGTAAGGAACCAAGGGCTGTCACGGGCGGTCCGAGTAAGGATACCGGAACACCTTATACAATCTCCACACTGTCCCCTTACTACCAAGGAAACACTCGGACACTCCGTAGAAAGTAAATCCTTTAATCGGGCAAGTAGAACGACGCGTTTCACCATTACAGCTTTATCACGCTCGTGAAATCGACATTGCGCCAAGTTTAAATACAACATGATAGTAAATACTGAAAAGAAAAAGCGTACTTCTCATACAAACATAGCACAGTATAGGTACCAATGAAGTGGCCATTTTGAAATGTCGCATATGTATCAGAATGCAAACACCTTAATGGCATGTCAATGCGTAAAACAAATAGTAGTTCTACTTAGCGGATAGAACATAATTATGCCTAATCTTATCCTGCAAATACATCATGACTTAATTATTTTAGAAAATCTGCAATAGTATAATATGCACTCTAAAATAAATTACGAATGCAGAAAGCAAATGCAAAAAACATAGCACTCACGTTACCCTGTATTAAATGTTAAACCATTAAAAAACGGAAAGATTCCACCGTAGTTATCGTCCAAGTGGACAAATATTGACAGGTCTAATAACCGAATAACAGGTCAATGAAACCACATCCTATCCGTGGTTCGAGTGAGCTAACATCATAGTAATACATGCTAATTAATATATGCGACGAACAAACGGCCATCATATGCTTATCTCCATATCAGAAAATTGACAAAAAGGATCAAGGAAATACCTGTCAACGCATTTAAAAAATGGATAAGAAAATCTCTCGGAAATGTCTGCCATCTCAATGCAGTATGTTACAAACAAATGCAGCCCAAGTGGGCTTGATATTTCAACAAGAGCATGTTGACAATACTCCAATACACAGAAAAATCTGTACATAAATCTTTGACAATCTTCGATAATAAATGATCCTTCAATAGACCCACAAGTAAGAGAAGTACCTGAAATAAAACAAAATCTGATTAAAATCATGAGACATCTAATACAGACAATACATATTCAATTAATTGTGCAAATGCACTGCCAGTTCTTCCTATTTGAAAGATACTACCCATTTCCTGACTACCATTGAAGGTATACACTGGGAGAATGATTACATCTTGGTCTCCCTTGATGTCAGCAGTCTGTATACCAGTATCCAACATGATCTGGGTATGCAGGCTGTTAGACACTTCTTCAAGTCTAGATCTATTTCATTGACCCACCATTCACAGATGATTTTGACGATGATTGAGATCTGTCTCAAAAATAATTTTTTTATTTTTGATGACACCATATATAGGCAGTCACAGGGCGCAGCCATGGGAACCTGCTTCGCCCTCAGCTATGCGAATCTTTTCATGGGCTGGTGGGAGGAGCAGGTTGTCACTGAAATGGCGTAATTTAACAATGTGGCCCTGTGGCTGCGTTATATTGATGACATTTTCTTTATATGGTGTGGTGATGAGGATTCTGTCAGAAACTTTATTGACAAACTCAATGACAACGAACTGAATCTTCAGCTCACTGAACATGTCAGTAACAAGTCATTGGAATTTCTAGATGTACTATTGGTAGTGGAAGACAATCAACTCACTACCAAACTTTTTCGCAAAAAAACAGCAGGGAATAGTATACTGAGTGCTACTAGTAGTCATCCACGCAACCTGGTATACAGTATCCCCTATGGAGAGCTATTGAGAGCCAAAAGAAATTGTAGCTCTGTTGAGGCTTATAAAGACGAAGAAAAAACTATGTGCCAGAGGTTCAAAGAACGGGGTTACAGTAATAAGACTATCCAGGAAGCTATTTCTAGAGTCGAATTGAAATCTAGGAATGAACTACTGTACCCCCAACATAAGGATGAAAAGGAAGAATGTCCCAGATTTATTACCACATTTTCAGGGCAGGCAACTGAAGTACGAAATATTTTCTGAAAACATTGGCATGTGTTACTCACCGATGACCATCTTAAAAAGAACTTGGCGAGTAATCCACAAATTACCTTCAAAAGAGGACGATCATTGAGAGATGCACTCAGTCATAACCATATCACAGAACGGGAGAGCAATACATCCAAGGCTACACCTGGTTTTAGATGCTGCCGCAAATGCAAAGCATGTAGAAACAGTAGTGATTGCAATACGTTACCAGTACCTAACTCTAAGAGGGAGTTTGTAATTAAGAAAAAACTCACATGTAATACCACGTACTGTGTTTATGTTTTAATCTGTCCCTGCAATATGTGGTATATTGGTAGCACGAAACATGAGGCGAAAAAAAGAGTTTTGGAACATTTTCGTGCGATACGAAACAACAATAAACATTACCCCATAGCGCGTCACTTTTATGACAAACATTTGCAAGATAACACACTTGTTCGCATGGTGGTAATAGATACAGTAGATTTGGGTGTGAGGGGTGGCAATAGAGAATTGTCATTAAGGAAACTGGAATCTCGCTATATTATTGATTTGGGCAGTCTGGCCCCTATGGGGTTGAATCTAAGTGAAGAACTGGCAGTGCATTTGCACAATTAATTGAATATGTATTGTCTGTATTAGATGTCTCAGGATTTTAATCAGATTTTGTTTTATTTCAGGTACCTCTCTAACTTGTGGGTCTATTGAAGGATCATTTATTATCGAAGATTGTCAAAGATTTAGGTTCAGATTTTTCTGTGTATTGGAGTATTGTCAACATGCTCTTGTTGAAATATCAAGCCCACTTGTTTGTAACATACTGCGTTGAGATGGCAGACATTTCCGAGAGATTTTCTTATCCATTTTTTAAATGCGTTGACAGGTATTTCCTTGATCCTTTTTGTCAATTTTCTGATATGGAGATAAGCATATGATGGCCGTTTGTTCGTCGCATATATTAATTAGCATGTATCACTATGATGTTAGCTCACTCGAACCACGGATAGGATGTGGTTTCATTGACCTGTTATTCGGTTATTAGACCTGTCAATATCTGTCCACTTGGACGATAACTACGGTGGAATTTTTCCGTTTTTTAATGGTTTAACATTTAATACAGGGTAACGTGAGTGCTATGTTTTTTGCATTTGCTTTCTGCATTCGTAATTTATTTTAGAGTGCATATTATACTATTGCAGATTTTCTAAAATAATTAAGTCATGATGTATTTGCAGGATAAGATTAGGCATAATTATGTTCTATCCGCTAAGTAGAACTACTATTTGTTTTACGCATTGACATGCCATTAAGGTGTTTGCATTCTGATACATATGCGACATTTCAAAATGGCCACTTCATTGGTACCTATACTGTGCTAAGTTTGCATGAGAAGTCCGCTTTTTCTTTTCAGTATTTACTATCATGTTGTATTTAAACTTGGCGCAATGTCGATTTCACGAGCGTGATAAAGCCGTAATGGTGAAACGCGTCATTCTACTTGCCTGATTAAAGAATTTACTTTCTACCGAGTGTCCAAGTCTTTCCTTGGTAGTAAGGGGACAGTGTGGAGAATATATATATATATATATATATATATATATATATATATATATATATACAATTACTTCAGTTCTGCAAATTGTCAAACCATTTTCCATCATGGTAGCTGTAAGTCAACCACCCCCTTTCCTTAACACCATAGGAGATCCTACTTTGTCTTGGAAAGAGTGCATAAAAGTATTTTAATCGTATTTAATAGCAATTGATGGTGCGATAGGGGGCCCGATTCACAGAACTAATCTGAGACAAACTCCTAAACGTGCTACTTTTGGTATTCACAGAAGGCATTTAGTAGTAGTAAAGTTAGGATTTTATCTTATGTCTGTCTTAAGTCTGTCTTAAGTCAAACTTAAGACAAAATCCTAACTTTACTACTACTAAATGCCTTCTGTGAATACCAAAAGTAGTAAGTTTAGGATTTTGTCTCAGATTAGTTCTGTGAATCAGGCCCTCAGTGCCATTGGGAACCAGCATATTTTACTTCACAAATTGGGTGTACGGGGCAGAAGACTTTATGAAACTCTTCCTGAACCAATATAGTTACCGTTACCAGAGGAAACTGAGGGTGAACAACTAGATGTATATCAAACAAAATATTTGAATCTCGAATCACATTTTGATGACAACATTAATGTTGTTTTAGAGCGATACAAATTTTTCAGTAAATACCAAGGAGTAAACCAAAGTGTGCCTAACTATATTGCTGTCCTAGGATGTTTAACAAAGTTGTGTGATTTTGGTATATTTATGGACTTGTTAATTAGGGACCAATTAGCGAAATTATTATTTTTAAAAAAAAATCTTTTTATTAGATATTTTGACATTTTATATACAGGGCACAGTGCGTTATTACAAAAGAAAAAAAAGAAAAAAGAGAAAAAACGGCAGTAAGACATCCGGTCAACAATAAATACAAGTAGGGCAAAAGAAAGATACATTCATTAATTGCCATACATAATATCCCCCGCTCTAACGAAATACAAACTGTACAGCTTCTAGGCATCGAGGAAAAAGTGTATAGATTGGCAGGCCTATTTAATTCATTAAACTGAATTAGAAGTTCCCTTCTTTCCATCTAGTAATAGGATCCCAAATTATCCTGCCCAATTTCCTCCCACTTTTACCTTTCCTAGCATATATCTCTTTCTCAAGATGATACACAAAGAGCAGTTTAGCAAGCCATTGATGATATGTAGGCGGTAGAGGATTGAGCCATGCAGTGGCTAAGCACAATCTAAGAACTGCAACCGCTACAAACAAAAACTCTCCCCCTGACTGCATCCCTCCTTCCTCCTCATTTATGCCTAATAGAATAATTGGGGGAGTTAACGAGAAGGTATTTATTCCTAGTACAGTCTTTATGAAATTCCCAATGTCTTTCTTCAACATATCTAGGTGAGGGCACGTAGCAAACACATGTTCTAAATCTGCTACATCGCTTCCACATCTGAAACATTTTGTTCCTAAAGTTCCTCCCCATTGAGCTATTTTAAATGGGGTATAGTACAAACGGTATAGCGTTTTATAGTGCTGTGCCTGCAATGATGCAGAACACAGGAGTCTATGCCCCTCTTCCAGGGATAATTCAAAACAACCCTGACTAACACTCAGACTATCCTTCCACTTATCACTCCACTTTACTAAATCATCCTGCTTTCCCTTCATTAATTCGTAATAAAATCGTTTAATCGTACACTCTTTCCCTATCCGTATCAATTCCATTACCGAATCCTTATCAAACCCCAGAGATCCACCTACTTTATTCATCAAGAAGCTCCTAATTTGCAAAAACTTAAAAAAATGATTATTTTGCAGATTGTACCTATTCTGGATTTCAAAGAATTGGCAAATACATGAGTCCCCCATAACGTCCCCTATGCTCCTCACCCCCTTAGCTACCCACTCTGTAAACACCGAATCCGCGAAGATCTCTTCAGGGATATTAGGATTATCTTTGAGTCTAGTATAGCGGTTGAACCTCCCCAAGCCTGCCCTTTTCCGAAATGCTTTCCAGACTGCAAATGCTGCCATGAGAGTCTTAAATTTTGTGCGCTTATAGTAGCTGGCCTCCGTGAATTTTAATAACACATTTTCTACCTCCATGCCCAGAACCAAACCGTATATTGCAACCGTACCTAGATCGCTACCCCCTTCAGCCTCAGCACCCCCCACCAGCCCTAACATATTTTGGAACGTTGCAGCCCAGTAATACAATTTCAAGTCGGGCACTGCCCACCCTCCCCTTTCCTTTGGCAATGTCATAAATCTAAGTGCCCTTCTTGTCTTCCCTTTCCCCCAAATGAATCTATTAAGCATGTGTTCTATCTTTTTGAACCACCTAGCATCGAACAGTAGGGGGATTGCCCTAAATAAATATAAGAATTTAGGGAGAATTAGCATTTTGATTATATTTGTCCTCCCCACTAAGCTCAGATGCAAGTTCTCCAGTCTGTCCAGGTCTTTTTCTATTTTACCCATTAATGGAGCAATATTCATTTCCACTAAGGAATCCAAATCAGCCGATATTGAAATTCCTAAATATGTTCCTGAGCGAGTGACACGATTATCAGTACAGATAGCAAATCTATTTTTAATTATTTGTGTTTTTCCCACGTTCAACTTATACCCCGATATATAGCCAAATTTTGTGGCCTCGAATTCAATTTGGTTAATAGACTCCGTTGGTGTTGGTGTAACCACTGCCACATCATCAGCATAAGCTAACACTTTACACTGTCCAGTTAAAGTAGGGAGAGCGCTGACCAACCCACATGCCTCAATTCGCCGAATAAATGGATCCATGTAAATGGCAAACAACAATGGCGAGCAGGGACACCCCTGCCTTGTTCCGCGACTTATTTGAAATTGACTAGTACACCCTGCAATAACCCGAATGAAAGCAACAGGATTCAGATACAAGGCCTTAATTGATTTGATGAATCCCTGTTTTACACCGGACCTTTCCAAAGCCCCCCATAAATAGCCCCAGGAGACCCGATCAAATGCCTTTTCCGCATCCAAAAGCATAACAGCCATCGGGTCTCCTGCAACTTCCATCGCGTCAAATAGCGTGATCACTTTATGAATATGGTGAGTTGTCCCCCTTTCTGGAATAAAACCATGCTGCATTCTACTCACAATATCCGTAATCACTCCTGCTAGTCTTGTAGCAAATACCTTAGAGAACACTTTTGCGTCGGAGTTCATTAAAGTGATTGGTCTGTAAGACCCAGGCTCCTCCGGAGGTTTCCCTTTTTTAAGTATTAACACGATTGCCGCACCCCCCCATGATGCAGGGATTGAGGATCCTGTTTGCGCCTGTTGCATTATGTCTGTTATAACCTTCTTTAGTGCCCCCCAAAAGACCCGATAAAATTCTACAGGGATTTGATCCGGTCCTGCTGCCTTACCCGCCGGCAATTTCCAGACTGCCTCTTTTATGTCTTCTAATTGCAACGTCCCCTCTAAGCGCTCCGAAGCCTCCTCCTCCAGTGCTGCCCCAGGCATCCCTTCAAAATACTCATTAAAAGCCCGATTATCAAATTCCCCGAGATCCTCGGTATATAGCTTTTCATAAAAACTCCTGAATACGTCCCGAATTTCCTCTGGATCCGTATGTAACCTACCCGCAGTGTCCCTTATCTCCCTTATTGTACCCTCAGACTCTTGTTGTCTTGCCCGCACAGCAAGGTGCCTGCCTACGGCTTCACTACACTCATAACACTTCTCCCTTTTTGATGTGAGCAACTCTGCTGCTTTAATAGCCACATCCCTTTCAGCCTCCCCTTTCACTTTCAGTAGCTCATTCCATGCATTATCAATTTGGATACCGTTCAGGAGACAACCTTCTAGTTCTGCCTCAGCCAGAATCACCTTTCCCCTTACCTCCTTGCCCCTCAAGCGTTCTTGCTTCTGTTTTATAAGAACTAAAACTCATTGTCTCGCCTCGGATTCCTGCCTTAAAGGCATCCCAGACCACTCCCGCTGCCGCACTACCTCTGTTGATCAGAAAGAAATCTTTAATCCACCTAGTCATATGCTCTACATAGCCCTCATTTTTTAACAATCTCCTCTCGAACGTCCAATTAGTGCGCTGTCTCTCATTTGTTTTATTTAAAAAAGTAAGTATTAATGGGTTGTGGTCGCTGAATAGCCTTGGTAATTTATCTATCTGTACATTCGACACGTCTGAGCTAGGGATAAAAAAATAATCCAGCCTAACACACACTTGATGCGGGGCCGAATAGTACGTGTACCCCTTGTCAGCCACCCGTTTAATCCCCCAAACGTCTATTAAGGCATTATTAACGATTAGATTTTCCAATGCCCGACTCACTCTTTTCTTTCTTCCTTTATATTTACCAAAAGAACCTTGCCCTAGCCCATCTGCCCCTCTCCTGCTATAATAACTCTAGGGGCCCAAGTAGCCGTCTCCACATCTAAAAGTTGAAAGATTTCCGGATCATCTTCCGTTGAACCGTACACCGATATGAGAGTGGTCCAAACCCCATCCAAAAGACACTCTACCATAGCCCACCTTCCCCACTGATCCTGCGCTTTCTTCCTTACCACAATAGTCCTATTTCTAGCAAGAATAGCTACGCCTCTCTTCTTCACCCCATGTTTGGAACTCACCAATAAGTGGAAACCCAGCAGGTTCAACAAATATACCTGCGTATCCATTATATGTGTCTCCTGTATAAAAACCAAATCAACATTCATTTGCCTTAAAGCAATAGAGATTCTCATTCTTTTTTGTGCGTCATTTAATCCACACACATTCCACGTTACGCACCTAAAACCCATAAGAACCCATAAGTATCGTTGCTCACAGCTTCTCCCATTTCTTTCTTTTTCCTTGAATTATCTTTTTTTGCTTCCTGACTTGCCTCCCTTAGATCAGCTTCCCTCTGTACACAAACACCCGCCTTTTCCCAGTTACTTGAGCCTACTAAACCTAGTACCACCTTTCTTACCCTCTCATTAAATCCTCCTTGCCCGTTTTGCCTACCTGTCCAATACGCACCGTGCCTTGTCCCCCCCTGAGTGCCCCAGCCCACTCTCCCCTCCCCCCTCCCCCCCCCCCAATTAGCGAAATTATCAATAATTCACGTATATGGGAAAACTGTTATCTAAAAATTCAGACCTATATGATGCAATAAAAATTGATGTCAGTTGAGCACACAGTTCAGTGTATTAAGGAGATGAAAACCACCACAAAATCCATAGCTAAAATAAAGTAGCAAAAACAACGGATGTAATATGTAAAGTAAGAGAATCCAAGACAAATAAAAGTAAACAAATCATAGCAGTTGGTAAATTGAGATTTTTCCGTTGTGGTCGTAGCAACAATCTATTTTACAGACAATTTTGTCAAGCAAAGATATTGTGTGCAGAAAATGTAATAAGAGAGGTCACTTTACCAAAGGACAGGTTCTTCTAGTTGATAGAAACATGATTAACACTCAAATTGGCGATCAGTTCCCAGAATTGTTTACTGTCAAGTTAGGTCATGTACAGAAGTTCCAACATAGGAAATGTTCAGAACTGTAGACCCTGTAGTATTAAACACTACAGCTCAAGGTAGTGGTTTGAGCTTATGTGTTGATCTTCGTGATCTTAATGCAAATATTTGGGTGGAAAGATATCTGTCACCAAGTATAAACAAAATGTTCAGTACACCTTCGAAGCATGCTTGTAGTGACTGCACTTCACACTTCCTTCCCCATAGTATCCTGCCTAGCCCTGTAGTATGTTGACATCATGATGATGTAATAGAATGCTGCAGAGCTCTAGGATTTCAGTTGAGAGTTAGGGCTGAGCTGGTACCATCCTGCTCCTGTTGGGGTTTTTATTTCCTTTATTTTTACTTAATGAATGTACTCTTTTCCTGTAACATCTACTTAAAATAAATATACTTTATCAACTACCTGGATTCAATGATCATCCTTAACTACACTTATTTTGGCGACGATTTGGTCTTCAAACCCTGCGTGGATTCAAATTCTATGGACTTTCACTTCAAGTAACCTTCCTTCCGCAACTAAGAAACCTACAAGGATTTTCAAATTCAAGCAACTTCAAGGTAATGAACTTCGTCTTCTTTCTCAAGCATGCTGGCTAGCCCCACCAGTGACCAATCCACCGGTCATCCTTTTCTTCTAAACAGTGCCAGTCCCTGCTACAACTTTCTTCATAACAATTCGTAAATACCTAATTTAAAGGCATCCTGACTGAATTTAGTTCTGCCTTCATCATTTTTGTTCATTTTGTAATGTGAGAGAGGATTCCCCTGCGTTACTGCGTGTTCTGCCACTTTGAGATTCTCCGTGAACTAATAATCTACACGATCTGGCATTCGTTTACAAAAACAAACTGGCAGTGTCTAAAGTACTTTAATAACTTAATCCTGACAAAGTAAAAACTGTCTGGCAAGATTTATGGCGTTCTGGGGCAAAGATCCAACCGCAATTGTTCTGGTAACTGCAAATGCTGCCCGCTGTTTCCCTGACCAAATTATGAGCCAAAGGTAATTTCCCGACTTTCAGCATTGTTAGTGCTGCAACTGATTTGAGAGACCCCTGACCCTGCGATAAAGACAGTTGGTTCTCCCTGTCCTGATTAATTTTGCTAGCGGATGTGTGAGTCGCTGGGAGTTGGGAGTCGTTTCTCATCTGCTGCCAACTCTCCTACACACAACCCATATGATCGGGTGTAGATGTGCCTTCTAGGGTTGAGTGATGTTTTGGGACTGTGTTTGTGCTTCTCTTGGACAGTTGTTCGCTGTTTGCATTTGAATTGCCATTTTAATTTCAAACGTCGCATGAGCTCACTTCAGCGCACATATTTCACCGCGCGCTCTTACCCGCCTTGTTCTGTGAAGCTTCCATGACGTCCTGCTCGTTCCTACGATGCCTCCTCATGTTCTTATGTAACATCCTTTCATTCTCTTCGTGTGCTTAACTGCGCGGCAACGTATGGTGTTTGTTCATGCTGTAAGCCACCCAGATCAGCGTCACAGTGCGTGCCGCCATTTTGAGTTTGGCACTCTTTCTCCAGTCATCTTTAATTTGAAACGTGTCATTCATACCAACCAGGTTTTTTTTCACTGTTCACGTTACAATAAAGTTCGAAGTAGCTTCGTTGTTTGCCACTTCTTCCGCCATGCCATTTCTTCAGCCTTCCTTAGGGGTACTCTCTGTTCACTTATTGAATCTCAATCCTGAGGTGTCTTCTTTTCCAACATGCTATCGGCTACTCAACCAGTTCTTCAATCTTCTTGCCGATTTGTGTGAACTATTTTTGGATGACATCAAAAGTGTGAGTACTGTTTTTCATTTCAATGCTACAATATGCAGCTTTTCCTTTTATTCAGCTGTGTTCCTACTGCGAGTCCTTTCCGCTGATTCGCACAGCACTTCTTGTTTTATTTCAACATATTACGCAGATGACAGCGTAGACCACTTCATTTATTTTATTTTATTGTTTTCGCATTTTATTTGCCTCATCTTGGTTCTGTACAATTTATTGATTTTATTGTGCTTAATTTCTGAATGTCCTGCGTTGTGTTACTCTATAGTGCTATTAATTACTCCTCTTTTAAGTCATTATGTTTAATGCAAGGATTAGTTCTAGTTTAAAAAAAAATATATGTATATATTATATGTAATTTGCTTTATTTCTGTTAAGTGTCTATTCACTTTTCAACTTACAAGTCGGTACAAGTTATTTGATTTGTGTTATGCATAATTTTTGAATTTTTGCAATTAATTTCTCTTTATTCACGAAATATTTTGAATGAAATATTCAATTTATGAATAATCTTAATTTTATTGCTTATTGTTATGTTTGATATGACTTTCCATACTGATTTCATACAGCTCTTAACACTTTCTTCGTATTTTGATGATGCCTTTTAATGTTTGGTTGAATGCTTATATATTTGCAGAATTTTTAGAAGTTCTTGCACTGTGTAATTCCTCACAGGATTTAGTATATATATATATGTGTGAATGCCTGTGTTTTTGTATATTTTTGAATATGTGTGTACTTGGGAGTGCTTGGTGTGTTATCTTGCTCTGGTATATTCTGTATATACCTGGTACCTGGTGGGCTACTGTAGCATTCCTGGCATTTGCTGGTCAACCCAGGCATTCGAGACGCCCATGGATCCATTGCCAACAGGGCTTCACTGACATATGGCTGCCACAACCAGTATAGGAGGGTTTAAATATGTATATGGTGGTTGCCTCATGCACTTGATAGCCCTTTGGTACATGGTGGCTATTCATGGAATGCTGTGGTTTCACCTGATATTTGGTGTGCATCTGGCATTCCTGGCATTATTGTGAAACTCCCTAATGTGATAGAGCCCATTCCCAGCACGCATTGAGTATCCTTGTCTTAAAGTGGTCAGTATGAGGGCATATCTAACAACTGGTGGCTACTCCTAACTTTAATCAGGCATCCATGATATTGTATAACCACTACTGGCATTTGGTGGCAGTTGCTGGCATAGGGCGTATATCCCTGTCATCTGATGGACATGTGAGGCATAAGTTGGCACTATTGTCATAAGGGGGCTGCCTCTGGAATCTGCTGGGAATCTTCGGCATCTGCTAGGAATCCATGACATATTGTGGTTACATTGGTATCCGCTTATAATTCTGGAAAAGGGTATCCATCTCCTGGGTAAGGTAGGCACACTTGACCTCTGATGGCCAACCTGGCATCTGATGGGCATCCCTAGCATCTGGCAGATGCAAATGGCATGCCATCATGACAAACCCTCACAGAGCTCTTAGGCTCAACCATAGAGCTGTCAACAAACATAACCTTAGACGAGTTTACCTCACACATTGTAACCCAGCACACCACACATCCCAACTGAAATGCATGCTAATCAACTGCAGATCTGCCTCAAAACATGTTGGAGAAATTGCTGACCTGATCCTCACACATGATCTTGACCTCCTAGTCCTAATGGAAACCTGGCTAAATGACTCATCTACACCTATCATGGACATTCTAGTCACTCCTAACCATGGTATTACTAGACTGGATAGAACCAGTAGACTAGGTGGAGGAATTGCTTGCATACACAGCCTCAACTTATCAGTCATACATGTACAAACTCCTGTCTTACCCACCTGTGAATGCCTATGCCTTGATATCTCATGCAAAAACAGATCCATATGCAAGCTGCACACGATATACCACCCTCCAGGAGACAATCTGGATTTTATTGAACAATCCTTGGAAACCATTGGAACAAACGTGGATCAGCATTGCCCTCAAATCTTCCTCAGATACTTCAATCTACATTGGAATGACCTGAATGATCCAGCAGTCATTAGCTTCGAACCCTTCTTTGCAGACCTGAACCTGAAACAATTCTGTGACAAACTCACTCACAACAAAGGATCAACATTAGAGCTTATCCTTGCAAAGCCCGGCTCAATTCAATTGGAATCTATCCTACACTGTGATTGGATCGACCACCACCTCATCTCATGCCTCATCACAGACGTTTTGACAACCACCACAGGTCAATGATCCAAGCCCAGAATCTGGAAAAGGAACATGCACAAATTCGATAGGAATGCTCTGACTTCTCTCAGTCACAATATCTGGACTCCCCCTGAAGAGCTCTCAGATGCCGTTGATCTTACAAATCATTACACTCGCTCCATGGAGTCTGTTCTTGACTTGATCACTCCATTCCAACTAAAAAGAATGTCCACTAAGGTCTCTAAACCATGGTACAATGGTAGTCTCAACACAGAAACTTCAAGCACCTGAAATCATTGAGGAACAGATACTACAAAAACATCAGAATCTCAAAAGCAAATTCCTTCAAAAACCAACTAGATCAAACCAGTAACTAACCCAAAAAACTGTTTGATCTCATAAAAGCACACTCGTACTGCGCACCCAATTAGTCAGTGGCTGGATCTAATTTGCTACCAAATTGTAAGGAATTTGCTTCCTTCTTTCTGCAGAAGGCAGAAATCTTGAGAAATTACCTGCAGACGGCCTTGTTATAACGTTCTGCTCCCAGGCCTACTGTTCCAGCGTGTTCTCCATGGCATTTTTCCAAAAACAACATCTCATCGAACTCTTTCAGAACCTTCGATGAAGACACCTTTCATAAAATCTTAACTAGGATGAGACCCTCAAACCATTTCAATGATCCTCTTCCCTCTAAATTCTTCAAGGAAGTAATACCCTCAATACCCCCAATCTGTACCAAGATTGTTAATGACTCCCTCCTTCAAGGCTCCATCCCTGACTGCCTAAAGTGCGGTGAAGTTAGCCCCATCCTGAAAAACCCAAAAGCGGACCAAACTGACCTTAACTACTTCTGACCTATTTTCATATCCCTACCCTGGTGAAGCTCCTGGAAAAATGTGTTCACATACAGCTCTGTAACCACATCGATCAATTCCAACTATTGGACCAATTTCAATCTGGCTTTCATGCAGGGCACAGCACCGAATCAGCAATTACTCACATTGTGGATGATGCTCTAAAAATGCTGGATTAGAATCAAGCTTGTCTCTTAGTCCTCCTTGACCTATCATCAGCATTCAATAGGGTTAAGAATGTAAACCTCCTAGACCTTTTGGAACACTGTGTGGGCCTAACAGGACCAGTCCTTAACCCTTAACTGGTTTTCCTCCTATTTCCGAAGCAGGTCTCAAAGAGTCAAAATTAATCACTCTCTATCGTAGACCACAATGATCACATTAGGGGTCCCACAGGGCTCATCTCTTTCACCCACTCCCTTCAACCTATTCATGAAGCCTATCACTGAAATTCTGAGCTCATCCATCATCACATGCACGCCAAGAATACCCAGCTTTACCTAAAAGTCTCCACCCCAGAAGATATCACCTCCCTCAACACAAAACTAAAGAAAACTCAAAACTGGCTAGTACCCAATCACCTCAAACTAAATACTCAAAAAACTGAACTCCTTCCAATCGCTGCACCCAACCAATCGCTGGTCATCAAAGAATGGTTGAACAGCTTACAGTCCTCAACTGCACTCCACAAATCATTTGACTCTGCAAAATCACTGGGTGTAACTCTTGACAAGAATCTCAACATGCAGAAGCACATCTGTGCCGCCGCCAAAGCAGCAAATCACCAAATGAGTATTTTAAGAAAATTAAAACCTTCCCCTCCCCCAATGCCTTCAAGCATGCAGTACAATCCCTAGTTATTCCCAGGTTGGACTATGTATTTCAACCCTAACTGGACTACCCAGGTCCAAATGGGCTCCTCTAAGGGCCTCGCTCAACTCTACCGCTAGCCTCATCACTGGCTCTAAAAGGTACAACCACATCTCCTCAGATCTCAAATCCCTCAACTGGCTTCCACACGAAGCAAGAATCCAGCAAAAAGTTGCCTGCATAACCCATAAAGCCTTCCACCACAATATCCCTAGATATCTTATCCAGAAGCTCGAACTCTCTGGCGGCTCCAGATCATCCAGAAGCTCCAACAGCTTTCTTCTGAAACCTCAGAGATTCCACAAGAAGAAAACCTACAACTGATCCATCTCTGGAATTGGCCCAAGAATCTGGAACACTTTACCTCCTGAAGTCAGAACGAATCTCTCGATCATATCCTTCAAGTACAAAGTCAGAATTCTCCTTATGAACAAATTTCTTACCTAGATCCCAAGATACTGGTTTCCTCAGGCGCTCACATGACTATTTATCACTGGCTACCTAAGTGCGCTCATCCTAGCAGTTCTGACATTACCCCCCTGCTTCTCAACACTGCCTGGTACGTGCAGTTGTTTGAACTATGATATTATGTTGTAATTAGTGATGGAATTATGATATACGGTTGTTACTGGTTTATCTCCCCTGATCTCTGAACATGGTAAAGCATACCCTCAATTCTTTTTGAGTGTACTACCCTCTCCTGCTCTTTGTAGTGAATTTGATATTACTGTTTCTACTACTCTGCTCTCTGTAAATTTGTAAAGTGCTCCTACACCCACAAGGGTCATGTTCTTGCTATAAAACAACTAGCAAATAAATAAATTAATAAATAATGACAACAGTGAGCAGCTCTGGCCTGCTATGGCAGTAGGCATATTTTAGGAGGAAGAATTTGTCCATCTAAAATCATATGAGAAAATGGCAAGTTGATATTTGTGGAACAAACTATTGCATTTAGTGAAAACTAAAAGGTGGTAGTCGCAGACAAAAAGCTTTTACTACCAGAAAGTTTATTTACCCCCCCCCCCCAAAATGGCATATGAAGGCAATAAGTAATTTCAGACTATGGCAGACTGCTATTTGTAAAAAATGTTGATTTGCAAAAAATAACAAGCATTTGCAATGCAATAGGTCTCGCATTCACGCGAGTTTGAGCTATTGGCATTGTAATTGACAATTACTTTTATTTATGTTTTGGTTTTTAAAACATAAATAAAAGGCCTTGTCATTTACAATGCCGATAGCTCTAAATCTCGCAATTGCGAGACCTATTGCATTGCAAATGCGTGTTACAAAATGTGACGTTTACTGCACACATTTTAAACATTCTGCCTCCACCAAATGACGCTGCAGGACGCCCGGGATATAACGTATGCTGTCTGCAGAGACAAAGACATGTGGTTTGTGTGATATGCAACCCAACCCAAGTCTAGCTGAATACAGTGTGGTTTATCAGAGCCATATATTTTAGCGTGCGCGGTTCTGCTGCAGTCCGTAATTTGAAGCGGAGGGATGTGCCACTCAAAAATGAACGCAGATGGAAACAAACGTATACACTGCCGAAGAGCGACACAGACAAAATCGCAAACACTCTGGTACTATGTAAAGCTGAAACCAAAGGCATGCGCCTCGCCACAAAGAGAATGCCCATATGCCGTTCACGGCAAAACTACAAAGAATGCCGAACCCCAGGCTCGACAAGCGGCTCACATCTCCTCGCCTATGCAAAACAAAAAATAGTAAATAAAAACCACAGAAAGAAGAGCAAGTTGGGCGCGAAGAGACTTACTCAAGTTCGGCAGAAAGGATCGGCGATAAGTTTGATGATGTCTGAAAATTAAAAGACTGCATGTCATTGCTCAATACGTGTTTTTGTTTTTTTAAATCTTAATTTATACTTGTTTTCCATCCAATATAAATATGCCAAAGCTGGTTTAATATAGTGAGTCGATATCATAGGCTTCAATTTAAGAAACAAATATTTTATTAAAGTGATGACACCCTACTATACATAGATACTAGTATCCACTGGGGAATACAAGTCCCTGCAGTTGTTTAACAAAGGGGGATTTCTTTTTCAGCGGCTGTGTTGTGAAAAGCTAAATGCAGTCTCTCAAATTGAAGGTATCCAATGTCTGGAGCTGGACGACCTAATATCTTGTACTGTGTGGAGGGAGCATCATTATTTTTTGTGAAAAGCAAAGACCAGCAAGACAGCTAAAGCTATCTTTAGGCCAGATATAAAAAAGCAATCATAAGATTGAACAGTTATTTTCTCTTTTAGCCTGCAATTGTACTTTCGTTGATGACATTTCTAGAAAAAAAACACTCACTTCATTGCACAGTGTGTTTTGCCATTCTATGAGAAACAAAATACAGTTTTTGCTTTTTTTTCAGACAGCCATCAAATAAGAAATATTCTGTATTTTTAAAAGAGCAACAATTTGGTCCCAGGGTGACAGGTGTGGTAAGATGAAGGCAAACTCTTTAAGCTTTCTCTGAGTTTTAAGTAGATTTCGTATTTCACAACTAACTCAAGCCACATCTAGGAGTGTTTTTGGGCTAAAAGATGCTGATGGATTTACCCCCTTATCCCTAACAGAAGACATACTGGTGAGTCTAAAACCCGGACCAGCTCGTCTGTAAGCAGATATTGCTTCTAGGTGAAATAGTCCAACCCTATGTCCTCATTTTCCAAAGTAGTTTTTTATTGTAGCGTATCACTCTTGCTTTATCTTTCTAAAACGGGAGAGGAGTTGGCCTAACGGCTAGGGCGGTCGACCTCGAATCGGGGAACCGAGTTCGAGTCTCGGCAATGACTCTGAACATCCTGTGATTTTGGGCAAATCACTTAATCTCTCTGTGCCAAACAAAAATGAATGTGTCCTCATGTAACGCAACTGGTGCTATGTAAAGCGCTCTGATACCAGATACTGGGTCAAGTTTGCGCTATATAAAAGTACTTAAAAGTTATCTTTTCAAGAGTTTGCAAGATGTTGTGCTGTTGTGTTTACATCTATGCCAACGTTGTTTTGCAGAGTTAAACATTGTTCGTTTCTAAGTTATATGTTGTCTTTGGGGATAAATATGAAAGTGATATTGAGTGGCGAAGAGGCTTGCAGGGCCTTGCTGATGCTCCGATACTTTCTGATACTTTCTGATATCGAAAATATCCTGGTGAGGATGCAACATGCAACAAGGCGCTATCTATCTCGAAGGCAACCTGGAATCTGTATTTTAGTCGCTTGTTCTCTTCCCTGGAAAGTCTGGCTCCCCTTTGACCCTGGTGACCTATTGCGTCCTTAGTGTCTGTAGGGGCTTATCTGATCCCCTATCCCCTTGTACAGATGGAGGGAGGGGGCTGGTAGAGCAGGGGGTGCGGGGAAAGCGGAAACACACAATGGAGAAGAGGGGGCTTAATAAGACGGAGAGAGAGAGGTGGACAGCGAGACAGAGACAGCACATAGAAGAAAGAACAATATACACAGAAGAAGAAATATGTGCAGACAGACAGCTGGGGAGGAAATGGAAAGAATGAGTAAAAGAAAAAAAGAAGTAGAATTAATAGACAGTGGTTTGGAGAAACAGAGAGATGGAGACAGAAAGATTGAGAGAGAAAGAAATGGAGGAAAATATGAAAAAAAAAGCTGCGAGAGATAAAGAGGCCAGAGAACGAGGCAGGGGAGAGCGAATGGTACAAACAGACAGAAAGTGGAACGAGAGGAAGAAGAGGGCAATGCATGTAATGGAATACGTGGCAGGAGGGAGAGAATGGGAGAAGATGTGGTCCGTCGGCTGCGCTGCCGCCTCCTGAATGTGTAACGTAAATACGGTGCTATGTAAAGCACTCCAATACCTTTGGGTCGAGTTGGCGCTATATAAATATGCAACAAAAAAAAACAAGACAAGCCCGGCGGAACAACTTGTAAATCTTTAACTTCTTATTGGGAAACACACAAAGGCAAGCCCAGGATCCATCCACCTGTGTTTTGCCGACCTTAGTAGTGCTTTCACCTAGTAGACCATTCAGTTTTATTGCACACTTTGCTCTCTTACAGTCTTATATTGTCTGTCGTCTCTCCCGACTATATAGGAATCTCTCAGCCAAAGTATGGTATAGTCCTAACGGGGAATGCTCCCCATCTTTTAGAATTAGGAGGGGAGTGAGACAAGGGTGCATGTAAGCGTCTTTTATGTACTCTCCCTTTGTCATCATCTTCTATTATTCACAAGGAAATGGGGCTAACTCACCTGGAAGACATGCTCTCACTAATACCTATTCTACTGTGGTTTTCAATACGGGCTAAACCAGAGACAGAATTGACGAAGGAAATTATACGGGATTGTTTATCGTTAGACTATGCCTTTAATATCCTGTGGTTGTCCTAGATTGACGATACTCTAAAGTGGGTGTTTGGTTCTCCTGGGCTCCAGAACCATTCTAGACTCCTTATGCAATGTAAGTCTGATGTGAAGGCAGTTTTACTTGATGCTTGGGTGGAAAAAAGAACCCTTGTTAATGTTAGGAAACCCACGGTTGTCACATATATGCCGTATGTACTCCCCAAAGGATTTCAGACGTATTTGTCTCTGGTGACAAACACTCAATACCACTTTGTTTTAGCCTGACTGCGGCTAGGCATCATATACATCACTTTCCTTGTTATTAATCAATGGTTTAGAGCGTCGGTCCCGTGCCCATGTGACGGATCCTCAAAACAGAGCACTCAGCACTTTATGCTTTTCTGCCAATTTTATTATGATTTAAGAAAACACTTTTTAAAAACAATTTTTATTAAACACAACATCAGGGATCACAATGCTGCAATGCGTTTTCTGTGCATTATGGAGGACCCAGCAATATGTTTTAGTGTTACTTCTTACATCTCTGAAGCAACACATGTTGGGAAAAGCATTCTCTATCAATTGCAGCATCGTTTTGTTTGTAGGATTTTGAGCCTTGGATGTATATTTAAACGTTTTTAAACCTGTGGTATGATGTATTGTATTTTAAACAATTGCTCTTTTATAGCCTATGCCGAGAGTGCCGAAATAAAGATTTTCAATCGAATTGAAAATTTGATCTTTGAGGTCGCGTCTATTTTCAAAATATTTATTATTGGTGATAGTTGAGTAATAGTTCACACCAAGCTTGGCACATGTATACATTAAGTTATTATTATTGCTATCAGGTGGCACTTATTGCTATCTCTGTCATGTTATGCTATTGTGGAAAAGGAAAAGGCCATGTCAAATGACATATTCCGGTTATTTGAATTCTGTATACCATTTGGGCATTATGCAAGTTATTTTCATAAATAGTTTTGGAGGCGAAGTTTCAAGGATCAGGGTTGCATGGTACATCGTAAACTAGCTGGAGGGCTTTTAACCAACTTATTTGAAACAGATAAAATGCACCATTTGAAAGTAAGATGAACCACCACAAGTCCTTGCAGATGGGTCCCTCTCAGGGCTTTAACTCCCCCCCCTTGACAGAATTATTAATTCTGCCACAAGAACACTGTTCAATGTTAGTAGACATACCCAGATGCCCACCATACTAGTTCACAGTTCACAGCCAAGCATGGCCCAATATAAACTTTTGATTCTGATATGCAAACCACAACAGGGAGCATCATCCTTCAGCTTCTCCAAGATTCTCTCATGGTGCGTCCAAAAGCACTCTTTTCACTGTGTCAACTTCAATCTTCTCACTGTTTTAAAGTAAAACCAGTGTGGTCTCAGTGCATTGTACCCTTGAATACTCATACCCCTCTTATAAAAGCCTTCCATGATCAGCTCTGAACAAACCTCTCTTTTCCCAGTTCAAACGTGGTTTATTTGCTCCCCTTTTAAATATTACAAACAGTCAGTGGTTACTCCCTACCCTTGTTCGCAAATGATACTTGGATACCTGGAACTTGTGAATGGAAATAAGTATGTAAGATAAAAATATGTTCTAGGTATATTTTATTGTCCTGTGTTAGACCCACCACTCATCTCTATAAACCTTCCTACTGAAATTGTTTGCACATTATGAAAAACATTTCTGATGAAAGTGTCCCAATTTTCAGTAAATACATATACAATAAGTTGATTTTAATCTGTCTTTTGGTTATATTCTCTTCAAATATATTCATTGTAATATTAACCCCTTGCATACCCGCCCCTTTCCCCGCCCAGTGCCGCGCCTTCCATTAGCGGGCGGAGTTCATGACAAGCTGGACTCGTCATGGGCACAGCGCCACCGCAGCCCATGACGAGTCCAGCTCGTCATGGGCACTGAAGGGGTTAAAGGGAAGATTAGTGTGGGGCATCTGTCATTGGATTTTGTGTAAACCTAGCCTAGATGGTTTATCCTTGGAGTTCCAATGTGGATTACTCTTCCGTCTGAGGATCTAACAGTTCATTTCAGTGCACCACCACCACACTCATTTCACAAAGCATCCACATGCCAGTATCTTTGAGTTGAAGGACCAATGATGACCTGGAGATACTAGGCGGGATCCACAATGCAATTGGACATATAGTAATGCCTCCAAATTGTCAGAAATTGGAATTCACCAGTATTTTCCAGATGTGGTCTCGTAAATCTGTGACTATCCTGGGTTTCCAAGGATACTTCTACAAAATTTTGTGACGTGCTCAAAGTCATGAATCTTCACCGGTGCTAAATCATAGACCTCTGAGTGCTGATTAATGAGTTATTCATGAACCAGGACCACTGTGTGAGCGTCAGACTGAAATAGGAGGGAGAAACACAGCTTTGCATCAACTTTGGAAATAATTCTGTGGTATTCAGTGAGTCACTTGAACCCCTTTGGACTTTTTCAAATTTAGAAAAAGCCCCAATACTCCCAAAAGGTTTAGCCAGGAAGTGAAGATTTCTAGATAGCTTCCTAAATTAGCCGTCAGACAGGATTTCCCTCTTGAATATCTCTCTAAGATGATCAGTGTGATTTGTTGTCCCTTTCTATATATAGAAACCTTTGAAAAGGTACGCACAGAATCTCTAATGAGCAGGTCAGTGATGCATAAAGGTATGACAAACCAATTACATCTGCTTGGATTGAAAGTAAACCGCGTGCATTGCATTTTTCATGGCAGGTCTTTGAAAACAAAAATGTGACATGACAGTATTTTAGAATATTAATCTCATGCTTGCACAGCATAAAATGCTCAAATGGGTGTGGATAGGAAATACCTTTTCAAAAATGTGAGCCCGAGTGTTAAAAGAGGTTTTATTGTTTTCACAGACACCTTGAATCACTGCTTGAGTAGTTCATTGATTTAAGTATGTGAGTGATTTTCCGCAGTGGCAGGTCTTGCAATACTCCGCATTCCTGCACCTACTCAGAACACATAGGGCCTCATAAGGATGTCGGTCGGAAAGCCTCCAACCTCAGACCGGAGGCTTTCCGACCGACATCCCTGGTTTGACTTCCAACCGCTTAATTATAATGTAGGCAGTCAGATGTCAAACTTGCAGGTCATTCCGGTTGGCTTCTGACGAGCTCAAGGAGCCCGTCGGCCAGCTGGAAACTGCAACATAATCCTCACAGACGGTGGTTCCGCCATCGGGATTATGATGTCGGTTTCAGACAGGCTTTATATGTGTCAGGCTTTCTGACATGGAAAGCAAACCGGAAAGCGTCTTTGGTGACCCATAGAAGGGCTCCCTTCTCCCTACGGCCTCCGTTTTTGAGGGTTGAGGGGGCACATGGTGCAGGTATTTACACAAACGCCCACAGCACAAGTTCCCATCGAGAAATGGGAGTTTGCAACTGGAACACGTGCGGTCATATCATAATGCAGTGTTCAGGAACCACCGATCTACGGTCAGTCGGGTCCAACACCGAAACGGTGTTGGGTGGCTCCAGTCTGCCCAACATCGGAATTAGGGACACAGTATCTTGGTATTTGCACTAGCTTGCAACTTTTGCATTTGCAAACATGGCTGGAATAATTTAAGATACTGTGAGAGTCATGATAATACCTCCACCAGCATACAATCTCACTGTTACTGTACTTTCTTGCAAAATTTGCACCAATATTTACAATTTTACTGCTGACTAAGTGTTGCATTTTTTTAAAATTGGATTCCTTGCAATACATGCTAAGGTTATTATTAACTGAAATGAACATACTTTCACTTTGACATTGTATCTAAGCCCCAACAGGGATGGTAATTGATCATTGGTAATTAGGTCCCCGAAGAGATGGTAATTGATCACTTGCGTGTTTAAGGCCTGAGTTAGAATTTGGTGGATGGGTACTCCTTAACAAATTGGATAGATAGCCTGTGCACCTAATTGCAAGTGCATTAGGGTATAATGCACTGGTAATTAGGCGGGTGGGAGAGCCGTCACATTGCGTAACCATCTCTATAATCAGGCCCTAAGTCCGTATTTAGTTGGTAATTGATGGTTGGAGCATTTTAGTCCCTACAAAGACGATAATTAATGATTGGGATTTTTAAGTCCCCATATAGATGGTGATGGATAAGTGAGAAGTTTAAGCCCCCATCTGGATGTTACTTGATGATTCTGATATTTCATTCCTGAGAGACAGGGTAATTGATGATTGGCTGGGATGTTTAGATTGCCACAAAGATGGTAGTTAATGACGGGGTTATTTAAATCCCCACAGAGATGGTAATTGATGATTGGGTCCCTACGGCGATTGTAGTTAAGAAATGAGATTTTTAAATTTCCACAAAGATGATGATAATGTTTGGCATGTTTAATTCCCCAGAGAGATGGTAATTGATGGCCGGTTGTTTTAGTCCCCACTGAGAGTTGATAATTGATGATTGTGGTGTTTAGGTCCCGGTAGATGTGGTAGTTGCTGATTGGAATGTTTAAGTACCCAAAAAGATGGTATGAGGTGATTTGAATGTTTAAATCACTAGATATATGATAATTGATCATTGGGAACTTTAGTCCCAAACTGGATGACTGTTGGTATGGACAAGTCCCCTGCATGGTGACAGATGTGCACCCCTACTCTGAGTTACTAAGCTGCATGGCTATCTGGATCCCTGGTACTGATTTTTGTTGGGCGAACACCGATGATGCATATGCACCATGACTTAGATCTTCTCATGGTATTGAGGTCTGCTTTGGCCAGGAGGAAGGGGCACCAAGAGATACTCCCTCATGAGGGTAAAGGGCTACTGCCTTTTACAGGAGTTAAGTGACAGATGAAAATGGTCTTAGCATACCAGTGTTTGTGTTCAGAAGAACCAGAAATTCAAACAGGCCTTTCTACCTGTGCCAATGGAGTGGGGCCTACTGGCCCTCTCACATAAAGTTCTGTGGCTATGTACTTAAATCACCCTTGGCCTTCATGGAAGGTGTATAGAGCCGGACAGCGCGTTATACTTGTGTATGCATGCTGGGTTCCATATTTGTGCCTGTGCATTATACATAATATGGAGGTCTTTGACTTCGATTTTGGAAGGCCAGGGCCTGGATAAGCTGGAGAGGTGAGAACTGGAACCCCCAGACTGGTAATATGTATTGCTAACATTCCTGAGGGCTGGGGTGTGGGACCCACACTGAAGGGAGAGCAGCATAGCATCCTCTGTGCATATAAAACGGCTCTTTGATTCCAGGAAGAGTTACTGGTCAATGGGTCCTGGGCTCATTGTCAGGGAGAGGGTGGTATTGATTAAGGTGACGCAACCAGCGAATTTTGATGGCGAGGTAGGTTTAGTCCTTTAAAGCTTTATGGGGTATATTTCATTGGATGCTGAGATCTCTGGGTACTCTCTTGGTCTGTGTTGGGCGTCGCTTAGAATTGGAGCCATTCCAGCCGTGGCAGACTGTGCTTTTGACAATGGACACTGCAGAGGAGAGAGCACTTCAAAGGAGCTGACACTCTCAACATGAAATTCAGAGGCCAGACACTAAATGACATATGTTTCTGGATTTGAACTATAAGGTGGGAGCATGATCCCAATACATTGTTGAACAGCATCATCTCATCATGAGAGGGAAGACTGCTAAGACCTCTTACTTCAGGAATGAAGCCTGGGGACCAAGTTGTGCCAGTCTCCCTGCTCTGTAAGGGGCCATCACCCCGGAAATCAAAACAACGTGTCCTGAGCCTGGAGCACCAGCCTTCTGCCTTACCGCAAAGTCCAGAGTCTCCTATTAGGAGTAACACACCAAGCTTCTGACTCCCTGTTAAGTTCAGAGTACCCTGCGAGGAGGAGAGGGGCTGGAGTCTTTCTGCTTGCCAAGACCAGAGAGCCCTATGAGGAGCATGGAGAGTGCTTGGAGGAGCAAGGCTGAGCTCGGATCCTGATAACTCGATCCCTGTGAGCAAAGTGTGAGATACCTACTCCAGTTGGTACCACTGCAGGAGTGTGGGCCATCCACCTGATTCTGCAGAAGCTGGTGTGTGTGCTGTAGTTGGGGAGGAGGGGTCCACCATGAAGATAAGGCTGTTGCCCATGACGGAGACAAAGTTGGTGCCCCCTGTGTGCCTGAAGAGTGCTACCATGGAGGCATGGCCATTACTATGGTTTGTTGGGCCAAGGATGCTGTAGAGAATACTTGCCAATTGCTGCTGGATCGGCAAGAGGATGTCCGACAAGGGAAACTGGAGCTTGAGAAGGAGCGCCCTAGTCCTTCTGGGATTGATGCCTGTTAACGGGTTGGGTAAGACTGTTCTTGTAGCCTTGGCGGCTGCTGAGGACTTGCATGAACTTAGCTCTGAGGTGAACTCTTTTTTTTTTGTTTAAATCTGTTTTTATTGACTTTTGGGTTACGTGTATAGTACAGGCGAAATACTCTTAGAACTGTCCATGCATTAGATCACACATCAATAGTGAATACATACTACTAGTACATGGAGTCGAGCATTACAAGTATACATGGGGCGCCTAGTGCACCCGAATGCGCAAAGTCCAGTGTTTAGCTCAGCCCTTGGATAATATAGGATACAATCCCGTGCTAACATGGTTCCATTATCCCAGTGTATAAAGTCTTTCAGATGGGTCATTATGGACTTACGAACAGATATCATATAGTGAAAACAGTCTAAACCAACAACCACAACATAGATTGGCGCTAGTGCAAGTGCCCTTCCTCCGCCACTCCTCCACCCCTCCTAACCTGCCACATCATGCCATTCTGGCTGTTACTCTCCTACAGCGACATCCTCTGTGATCACCCACAATGACCATTCGGATTTGCTAATGTACATGGAAGACCACGGCAACACATGAACCTGGCCCGTGTCACCCACTCTGCGCCTTCATCCCTCCCCTCCTGTTGTCCCCCTGGGCATGTTTCCGCAGTTTGCTGAAGTGTTTGGAGCAGTCCCTCCCACTAAGTAGCTATGGGCTCCTTCCTCAGTCCCAGGATCTCTTCCCGTCGGATGGCCGTCCCCTCTGCCCTGGCCCATGCAATGAGTGAGTGTCTCCATGCTCATATGTTAGGAGGGTCCTGCGCCTTCCACTTCCTGGTAAGAAGTCGCTTGGCTGGATGCTACTTTTGTGGCCGGGGTCCTACGGAAATGGTGCAGTAGGTAGACCGTCCAGTCAAAGGGTATGTTGCGCCCCGTGCTTACGTGTAGAAGCTCGTTGATTGTGTGCCAATATATGCACAGTCTGTGGCAACTCCAGAACATGGGAATAAGGCCAGCCCTGGGTTCATCACATCTGGGGCAAACTGCATCGGTGCGGTGAAAGTACCTATTGATCATCTCAGGTGTAAGGTATGCCCTATGCACAATGAACAGTTGGATTTGTCGGAACCTCATGTTTCTGGGGATGCGCACTGGACTCTTCAATACCCGCTCCCATTCCTTGTCCTCTAGTGGCCTCCCCAGATCTAGCTCCCATTTGCGTCGCAGGGGCTCCAGGGTAATTGCCGTGTGAGCGCAGTGACGCTGCGAACCAACGGATCAGGTGATGGCCTCACCCCATAACATGGAGATATTGAATGGTGAGGTGTTGGCTGTGTTCTGTGGACATGTCTCCCCATTTGGCGATCAGGGTCTTAATTAGTGAGCGGTGCATTAGGAATTGCTCCGGTGGTAAGCCATCCTCTGCAACCAGGGATTCATACGGAATGAGTGTGCCATCACAGTATAGATCTCCCAAAGTCTGTATGTCAGCGTCCCGCCAGCTCGCGAGTGTGGAAGATGTAAGTGTCCTCATCCCGCTGGGGGAGCCCTCTAGTGGTATCACTGGCGCGAAGGGACCAAAGCCTTAGAAAGGAAGAGGCTCCTGCAGTAACATCTGTACGCCACCGCTAGGAGGAGCGGCGCCGGCACCGCAGACCTGGTGGCCGGATGGAATAGCACCAGTATCTGCTCTAAGGAGCGTGGGGGTAGTGTAGACGCCGTATCTTCCCGACCCTTATACGCGAGCTAGCGGGCGACCCACTGCAGTTGCACAGCCAAGTAGTAGTGCTCAAAGCAAGGCGCTGCCAGTACCCCACTATCCCGTTGGAAGGTATAGCTCCGCCAGTGTCATCCGGTGTCTGCCACTCCCCCAGTTGAGGTCTCTGAGCAGCCTAGAGAGCGCGGCAAAGAAAGACGCTGGGACATATAGAGGCAAGTAGTAAAGTAATACAGTAGCCGGGGGATAATCACCATTTTGGACAGTGCCACTTTTCCGGTGACTGTTAGCGGTAATGTGTTCCAGAAACGTACTTGTGACTTGATGGCCGTGAGGGCCCTTCCCAGGTTACCGTCAAAGAGGTCCGCCGGCTGACGGTATATCTGAATTCCCAAATATCGGAAGGTATCCCCTCTCCACTGTACTCTCGAACCATTGAGGGCTTATCCCGGGTCCTGCCTCCCCTCCCCGAACGCATAAAGACAGGATTTGCTGGCGTTCACCCGGAGTCCCGAAATAGTGGCAAAGTCTTGTAGGATGTGGGCTAACTGGGTTGGGATATCGTCTATGTCCCACACGTATACGAGTAGGTCATCTGCATATAGCGACATCTGGTGTACTGCATCACCTAGGGGTATTCCGTTCCCTAATGTGGCGCGCAGTGCCGCCGCTAGGGATTCGATCACCAGCGCGAACAAGAGCAGCGACAGTGGGCACCCCTGTCTGGTACCCCTGCAGATTGGTATGGCATTAGGTATATACGGACCCAGCCTTACCTGAACTGTGGGATTCTTGTATAAGACTCTGAAGTGAACTCTTAAGGCGAAGCATAGACTTTTATGGGCTGCATTTGGAAGTCGCCTCCATTATTCGAATGGGGGATAACCACCCTTACTAAAAGAGACATAGTGACTCAGCTATTCTGCCCTGAATAGTGCTAACAAGCTGACCTTAAGAGGGCTGTACAAATTATTTAGTGTGTCATACATGCTTTGTGTGCCTATATTAAATACTCCTTTTTTCATAAAAGCTAGTATTTGACTGGACAGTTATCTTATTGCTGCTACTGTTTGTATGTTGAGCTATGAGCCTTTATATGATTAGCACCTACCACCCTGAAGAGTCTTTGACTGCTCTATCCGTACTACCAGTGAGAGTCAAGTGCTGAATGGGATAGTACTTGGCCCAGTTACTCAGGACCCATAGTAGGGGGGAGACCGGGCCATCAGGAAAAATTGGCCACAACGCCCATGATTCGGCCCAGAAACTCCTACTTGCCCCACAGCCCTACAAGATTTTTCTAACAATCAAACTCAGTTTAGATATTTAAGTCTGGTCAAACATGGTAACTGATTATTGATTGGCATGTTTAGGTTGACACAGAGATGGTAATTGATGATTGGGTCTTTTAACCTCTTCTGTGCCCATGACGAGATAGTCTCGTCATGGAGCACGGTCGCGCTGTGCCCATGACGAGACTATCTCGTCATGAAACCCACCCGCGTGGGAAACGCCCGGCACAGGAGGGGGAAAAGGCGTGGCACCGAAGGGGTTAAGTTCCTGCAGAGATGGTAATTGATGTTTGGAATATTCAAGTCTTCAAAGAAACAGTAATTCATGATTGGGATGTTTAAGTCCCCACAGAGAATTAATTGATGATGGAAGTGTTTAGGTCCTTGCAGAGATGGTAACTAATTATTGGGATGTATAAGTCCCTGTAGAGATAGTAATTAATGATCGGGATATTTAAGTAAATGATGATTGGGGTGTTTAAGTCCCCACAAATATTGTAATTGATAATTGGAGTGTTTAATTCCTTGCAGAGGTGGTCATTGATGATTGGAATTTTTAAGGCTCCAAAGAGTTGACAATTGATGCTCGGGAGGTTTAAGTCTCCAGGGAGATGGTAATTGATGACTGGGAGGTACTCATAAAGATGATACATGATGAGTCCCAAGTTAGAGGTTTTAGGATGACTGTCTCTGTTCCCACCGATATGTGCCAGTGATTGGCATGTTTAAGTCTGTATTTAGCTAGACTGGGATGTTAGTGATGTTATGATCATGATCCTAACATCTGTAAATAACTCCTGTCTACTTACATTTTTCTTTTATAATGATAGTCTAAAATAGAAGTAAAGTTTGATAATCTTTTCTGAGGTAGTTCTACACAATTCCTGCAATGAGGAAATATGAATAGCTATTAAGGGAAAGGTACTTTTATAACGCTACATTCTTCCCACCTAAAGCCTCTGGATTCCCATTTGCATCAGCTTGAACTGTCAACTGGCAGCTGAATAGCCCCCTTGATAAGGTTTGAAAACTGCTCTCACAGCAGGACAAAGGCATTGGGTGTGGGGAGGTGGTGGTGTTCTCTTGACAGGATGGACAGTGGAACTGTACAAGGAACTTGATTAACTTAAACAGGCCTGCCCTGTGACAGGCACATGTTAGTTGACACCTGGGTAGGCCCTTCCTTTCCCCCCTAGTAACACACATACCAATGCCAGGGTGATAGGAGATGCCCCCAGAACTGTAATAGAGTGAACACTGCTCATTTCTCAGGGGGGCATAGAAGCTCTTCACACTGGAAGAAAGGTTTTACCATCTTGGTTTTAGATAGAAATGGGCACTGTGGGACTGTTTGCCATTGGGCACACAGGAAATGCTGCATATGTGGGTAGGGTCACACCTAGGAACATTTACCCTATTGGTTAGGGAGGGACCAGGAGTCTCAGCTGAACCATAGGCTGGTGTCAGGCATAAATGTGGCACCCTGAGTACCCTCCTCAGAATACTACTGAACCTGTTGAAAATCGGAAGAGGACTGAACCTGCTGCCCGAGGCCTGACAAGGGCCTAGAGGACTGGGCCTGTTCTCCCTCTTGCACCCAGGAGAAAGAAGTGAGTTCCAAGGGTCATAAGGCTGATCTCCTGTTCAAGATACAGGGACACAGCAAGCTATAAGGTGGCTTTACTGCAACTTTACAGCTAGCCAGTTCCAATTGGACCTGCCCTGGACTCCTGAAGTGCTGTTACTGAGGTACTGGAACTGTGGACTCTGTCAAAGTGTACATCTCCTAACATCTCCTGTAATCTGGTACTTAGAAGTTTTTTTATCTCCAAAAAACTCCTGAGGACCGGAAACAAACCTGCCAAGCCAATCTGACAAAAGTGCGTTGCCACTGTGCTGCCAATTCAGATTGCTCCCTCTCTCAGTTTTTCTGCAGCGGAAAATCCGATTCAGCTGAACCTTGTGTAAGAAGGTATCTAGACTTATGGAGCCCTGTTGGGCTACAGCCTACAGCTTTGCCTCACTGGACGATCCTGAGCTCCCAAAAAGTGAAAAGTCCGAACACAGAAATCTTTACCGGGCGAATGTGCCAAAAGTATTCAGCCAGTGAGGGACTTTCTCTGGAGCCGAAATAAAAAATTTTCACACTCTGACTTTTCCCACCAAAGGTTTAGGGCTTCACTGAGATCTAGTACAGTGATATCCAATGACTTGGACCCCTACTTGACTACAGCCTGTTGCCTTGCTCCACTGAGGATGTTTTGCTTCAATTTCAGAGACTAAGTCAAACGGCAATGCACTTTGACTGGGATGAACAAGGTTTATGTATCTGACTTGTGCTCCATTACAGTCAGCCTTAACTCATGCCAGTGTACCGGTCAAGAGCAACTAGATGACTGTGGTTAGCGATTATCTAATTTTGGCCCTATTTTGAACCTTAAAATAAAAAAAATAAAAGTTGGTTTCAGTTATTGGATTTTTGTCATTTTGGCATCATGCTACTCATTAAAATGTATTCTATTTTCCTAAATTGGTTTGGGATATTTTTTTTGTTGTATTTTTACTTTATTACTGTTTTGATATCGCATAAATACTTTATACATTGCCTCTAAGGTAAGCCTGTCCACTCTGTGCCATAGGACCACGGATTTGAGCTCAGGTTAATTTAATGACTTTAATGATGCACCCTAGCAAGGGTTGTGATTGTTCCTAGAGGTGGGTAGTCACCCACCCCAAATAATGATCTAATTTTGTACAATGAGAGGATGATAAACTACTTGAACTGATGTGATGATTATACTAGGGGTGTAATGGTTTGGAAGTTTATTTAGACTCATTTGCTATCAATAAATCAGGTGGCTCAAGCTTGCAGATAGAATGTAAAATGTGTGAGAACAGATGAGAAACAGTGGGCTGGAGTAGCAAAAGTATAGAAGCCATTCTCTTCTCTAAACAAAGAATAAAGACCTATATAAATAAGAGCACTCTTAGTGTACCATAATGTGAGCTTGAAGAGGAACTCCCAGCCAGAAATATTATAAGACACTAACTATAGGCCCCTATAACCTTCTAGGTAACTGTACCGATTTGGAGAGAATAATCTATGGATATGTAAAGATGTAGTGTGTGATCCATTAAATCTGAAGTTTTGGCTGAAACAGAGTACTCAATTACACCAGAGACATGGATAACTTGTGTTACAAATGGGATTTCTGGTTGACTAGGGTTTGCGCCTATGCCAGGCAGAAACCACCACTCTAGTCAGGGCAAGGGAGTTACACGCTGAAGATAACCCCTGCTCACCCCCTTGGTAGCTTGGCACGAGCAGTCAGGCTTATCCCAGAGGCAATGTGTAAAGTGTTTGCGCAACACACACGCACAACAGCAACACACTAGACACACCACAAAAGAAACTCCACATAAGGTTATATAAAATATAGCCTTTGTATTATCCAAAACACATTAGAATCATAATCACACATCTACAGTGTGCGAACTGGCACTGGGCAAAATTCACAGGGAATTATATATATGACAGGGCCAATCGGGCCACTGTCAGAACCATCACAAGCACAAGTAGTAAAAATATCACAACCAGTAACTACTGGCAAAATACTGTACTCAGCATTATCACATTAGCATTTGGGCATAATCATCAGCATAACCACATTATGCAATCTCTGTAGGCATAAACACATTATGCATAAACATCCTAAGTATAAACACATTATATCATAGGCATCACAGTAGGCAGAGACACATTAGGAATAAACCACATTAGGAATAAATACATAATGCCTAAAGCATGAGTACTGCAACCCAGTACCACAGATAAAGTGCACACAGCACCTTAGCATACACACTGAAATGACCCCAGGCCAACTGGCCTTCTGTGGGGCTCAAAAACCCTTTATCCAAAATGTCAGGGCGCGTTCCTAGGGCTTTCCAAGTGCCCATTTGCTGCCAATGCAGCCAAAGCAGTGCGCAATGCACTGGGGCAGAGGAGCGTATCTCACTCCTTTAACATTATGAAAACAAAATACCCCCGTGTTGCAGCTGCCTGCTCTCTCTCACGGTGCAGCTGGAAATTAGGCCTGGCACCACTGTGCCTTTTGAGCCCCACTCCGGGACTCTTAAATACAAACTTGCCCCCACGGTGCAGCTGCCCGCAACTGCGGCGCAGCTGGGGAAACTTGCTTCGGCACCACTGAGCCTTGGGAGCCCCCCTCTGGGACTCCTCTTGGTGTCCTCGATCGGCACCAACAATGCACAAATTGAAGCCCCACTCACCGGGGCTCTCTGGTGGGCGCCTCCGGTTTACCTACGGGAGACTAACTTCTCTGGGGCTCGTCCGGACCGGCCCCGCTCTCCTCTGGCAGCCTGCAGGGATCAGCTGTAGCACCACGGTGCCTCCTGGAGCGCCGACGCTGCTCCGATTAGCCCCCACTCACCGGGCTCTTCCTCCAGACTCCTCCGGTCCAGCAGCATGCGGGGCTCTCTCTGATCCTGGGAGTAGAGCTCCGCACACGATCAGGCTTCACTTGCCTGACTTCCTACGTGGCCGCGCTGCAATTGGCAGACTCAGCAGCTTCCTCTTCCCGGCCTGCTTCGGTTGGGTGGCGGTTTATTAGCCCCACCCACAACCAGGCACAGGCTTCTGCCTGTCTTCCGGGCCAGCTTTACTCCTTGGCTTAGCAGTGCGGGGTAGGCTCCCGCCGCGCTGGCATCAATGCGGGGTGGGCTCCCGCTGTCACCATGCATCGGCAGTGCGGGGTGGGCTATCGTTCTGTTGCCAACAAAGTACCTCCAAGGCGGGGCAGACTCCCCCCGCACTTAGGGACCACGGCAATGCGGGGCAGGCTCCGCTTCAGAACTTAAAGGCGGGGTGGGCTTCTGCCTCTAAACGCACACAAATGTGGAGAAGGCTCCCGCTAACAGGAACACAACCGCGTGGTGGGCTCCCGCCTCCCACACAATGCGGGGGAATCCACACGTCGGGATTCCCTCCGGGCAAGTTGCAGCCCACTGCTGCGGAGCACGCATGCTTCTCTTTCCCTGGCCAGGCTGGAGTCCCTCTCCTCGGGGATTCCTGCAATCAAGAAATAGCGCTCACAAGGAGCTAGCAGCCAGAGTCCCAAAAAGCAAAGCTGGGCTCAGGCAGTCCAGCTCACGGGGCCCTCCAGCAGAGGGCCAGTCCCTCGTGGCGGTTCCTCCTGGTGCCCAGTGGTTCCAGCATTCAAAACAGCACCAGAAAGCACACCCCTACATGGGGTCACAGCCCCAATATTTATAGGACATTTTCTTTATCTGTTCTGGCACAGGACTTGGGAGAATCCAGCCTCAACTGGTACTGAGGGGTGTGGAGCACTTTGTTTACAGGGCTGCCGCCCTCCTTTGTCAGGTTGGGGCTCTGTCATCAGACACACCACAGGGGGTGGAGTTAGCATTCACCTAGCATCATTAACTGGTCCGGAAGATGTCCTCCATCCACGCCGTTTCACTAATCCGCAACACAGCCCAATAGGGGAGCGCCTCGATGTGGTCACTGCACATGAGGAGTTGTGCAATCTCCCATGCACAACGGCCAGCACATACGCCAAATATCAAGGCATCCCTTGCACGGGTATCATGGTTACACTCCTGTTTGAGGGCCAACAGGGAGCGCACACACAAGTCATAATCCAGTTCAGCTACCATTGTGTTGGATAGGCAGACCTCCATAGGCCACTCGAATGTGCATGATCGACAGTGGAACCAGGGCTGGATGCAGGTGATGTACGCAAGACGGAGATTCATATTGGTAATTGATGGGCAACACTGCCAGTGGCAGTGATCCCAACAGATGCAGCATTCGTGCACGGTACAGTTCAACGTGACAGGGGTTGTGCATGTACCCGGGATTGCCTGCCATTGTGTTTGTTGGTCTCGTACTACCGGCACTCTTCTGACCAGCGGTAGTTATGTGGATGATATGCCACAGCTCGGAGCAATGAGTCATATTTGTGTGCAACGTTTGGATGTGTGGGTTGTTTTTTACTTATGTGTCAAGGGCATCCCGTGCAGGTGTAACTCAAGCAGGGACAACTGTGTGCTGGGTGTGGACACGTTGGTCTTTCATTAGCGCAGTTCATGGAGTAAGAGTCGTCAAGATCTGGTATGGTATCTCTCGCAGGGAGTGCCAGCCGCATTCAAGACCAAGGTCGGGGGTTCAGATGTCCTTCCGCCTTGTGTATTGAGACAAAGGAGTTTTCATAACTAATGTTAGTCTGACTACTGCTTGCATTTTTTAAATGTGATGTGGCCTTCGCCTTGCAATTGATGCCAGGCCTTACACTTAGTGTGCACCAATAGCGATACACACACAACAGTTGGCATGTATGAGCCAAGAGCCCGATTGGCCTTGCGCTCCTTGTACAATCTTTTTCTTTCTCTCTCTTTCTCTTCCTCTCTTTCTCTCTATCTCTATCTCTCTCTCCCTCCCTCTATCTCTCTCCCTCTCTTTCTCTTACTCTCTCTCTATCTCTCTCTCTTTCGCTCTCTCGCTCTGTCCTTTGATGAGCGCATGACACACCTTCTTATATGGAATTTTGTTCTGCAGGCTGTAACTTACAGATTGTCCTGAGAGGACCCGCCATGACTCTTCAAAATAGTTGTTTTGTGTTTTTTCTGTATGAAACAAATTATTTGGAAATTTTAAGATGAATGTAGGATTCTCCTTTTTCTGACCACACATGTATGTTAGGTGTTGTAATTGTGCGACATCAGGCAAATTGTTTTGTTCATGATTTAAGTAACGTTGATGTGACATATCTTTGTCTGGGGGGGGGTGCCCAGAGTTCTCGGGGTGGTGGCGGTGGGTGTTGTTGCCCTCTTGGGGCTCCGGGATTCATGGTCAGTAGCTCCATCTGTAGTTCTTCAGGTGTGGCTCTGGGCTGGGCTCCCTTTGATGGTGCAGGTTGTCGTCTGACTTTACACCAGGTCAGAGCAGATGTTAGATTCCTGCTGCTAACACGCCTTATTGCATGTTTTGCGATCTTATCGTCGATCTGGCTGGTCGTTGAGAATGTTGCGGAGTGGTGTTGTCGCGTTTTTTTGCACGGGAACGCATACTCTGCATCTTATTAGCGATAGTTGCCGGGCTCATCTGTGGAGATGTTTTTTGTGTTTGCTATCACAGGTTAACTGGTGATATCGGCTGTTAGCACCAGCTTGTGAATGGGGAGATACATCTATAGCAACTTTGGCTGTGATAAAGTGCCGATAACTCGGCGATAGATCCTTGAGAATATGGCCCTATGTTTCTAGGAGGAAAGGAGTTAGTGGTCTATGTATATAGCACAAAATCATTGACTTTTTATAGCCACTCCAGATGAAGAGCTCCAAGATCCATTCAGATAGTGGTTTTGGGCAAAACAAAATTCACCAGCATAAGAGATTTATGTGGTAGTTATTATTTTGCTGCAGCAGTGATATATCAGTCATGGTTTTCATTGGTTAATAATGATTTCTCCAAAAGTATATAGTTTCTTTGCATATCATTATCCATTCAGAGTCTCAGTTATGCGATATACCTTTTCCCAGGCTATATGTTCCCAGGCTTAGGATGCATTCAGAGAAGAAGCCCATCTGTGTGCTGAGCAAGGCACACTCAACCAGATCAGCCCTGAAGCCCCCACTTCTCTTTAAGGATGTGATCAACTCATGGACCTAAGTATGGCTGTTCGAAGCTCTGCTTGCTCAGTGGGAGATGAGGAATATGCTGATGACAGGCGGTATCCTGCATTCACTCGTAAGAGAATATTTTATATCTATGGGCCTGATTTACAGTTTGGCGGACAGGCTGTTGCCTTATTACAGGTGCATTATATCCTTTTTTAATTGACATTTTGAAGTTAAACAAAACTTCACATTCAAGGTGGCCCTCAAGTACAGACAGTGAGTTTATGGCATGCATTCACAATAGCAGAGTAGCCATATCCATTTGAGCTACTCCAGAGGCAGGCCAAAGGTAGTGTCGCTCTCAATGATTCTATTTACTGAGTGTACGAAACATTAGTCCATTGTTATATCACGGGTACGATCTGGTCCACACAGCCAATCAGCTTAATATACATTCATATGCAGTCACAAAAGCATAGTAGCCATATATACATTTGAGCTGTTACGGGGTGCAGGCCGGAGGCAGCGTCGCTCTCAAATTTTCTATTTACTGAGTGTAGGAAACATTAGACCACTGTTATATCATGGGTACGACCTGTTCCACACAGCCAGTCAGCTTGCGCCACACGCGCTCCTTGGAGGGCAAATTCACATTATCCAGCACATTGACAGCACTCCAATACCTGTTTCATCTGCTTACTCACTAGTCCCTGTCCTAACAGGCTGTTTTAGCCAGTGTCCTGGTCTCGCCCTGCCACATATACGCAAAGTGGACCCCAGATGTCCTTGGGGCGAGAGACAGCTGCATGGTCTTCCAATACTCTTCAAGTGTTCATGGCAGTGGGAAATGTCTTTCAGCCAACAATTCTCCATCTGACTAGTGCTCCATTGTGGTCAGCGTCAAATTGCACCTAGGTCTTCTTCTACCATGGGCATTGACTATCATTGGCACTTTGTTCTTCTTGACGCCGTATTTACTTAAAACTTGTTCTAATTTGCTTTGGGATTTTTATTGTTTTGCATTTCAACTTTAATAGTGTTTTAGCATTACATAAAAACTTTACACATTGCCTCTAAGTTAAGCCTGTTTGCTCTGTGCTATAGCTACTGGGGGTAAAGCTCAGGTTTATTTAGTGATTTTAGTGGTTCACCCTAACAAGGATTGTGATTTTTATTAGCTGAGGTGTGAATGTACCCCTTCAACTAATAACCTACTTTCTTTCAGGTAACTAGCTACAGTATAATAGAAGAAAGGGCTCAGCTTGTGAAGGACTGTATCCGTGTCAGTGAGCGCAGACTCCTGATGTAGCACGCGCCTGGGCAGGAAGAATGCTTTATTTAATTAGTAAGCAAACTTGGCTAGAGCAGTCACATGTGCATGACATTTTTCTATTTTCCCTTCTAAATTATACATTTTGTTTTATTTTTCCAAGTCGAAAAGCACTACTCTGTAGCCTGCGATCAGATTTAGAATCTGTTTGAAGGCTTCAGCCCAATCCTGGATGCTCACAGAGGTCTTAGGTCCTCAGGCCCAGCTCTCCCTGTTCGTTGTCGGGCTCCTGAGCAGCTACCACCCTCAGTGACACGTTGCCTCTGCCAGCTGCTATTCCTCTTGCCATTCTTGCCTCTCCCTCTCACTGACTGTTGTGCTTCTCTGTTGCCTCTCTCTCTGTTAGCGTTTTTTCCATTGTACTGCCTCTGTATCTTATTGCCTCTTTTGCCTGTCTCTCTGTTTGCCTTTCTGCATTTCGATGGCCTCTATATCTTATTGCCCCATTTGCTTATCTCTCTGCTTGCTTTTCTCAATTTTTACTGCCTCTGTATCTGATTGCCTCTTTCCTCCTCAGTGCCTTGCAGTCTCTTCTGCTTCCTTTTCCCACTCTTTCTCACCTTCGCACTCACCGGCTGCTGCCACTCCCACCTTGCTCTCCCACCACCTGCTAGCCCCGCCCACCGCCACCCAGTGCCCGCCCACCTCTCAGGACCTACATAATGGAGGCCACAGTGCAGCCTCGCTTCCGGCGCGCCAATGGCAAACTCTTCTATGCCTGCACCACGCCCAGCGCCAGGACCCTGAACACTAGACACCCCAGCGAGCACTGCTACCACTTAAGAGTCATGCTCTCTAGTCTAGTATACAGTTTAGATTTGGCAAAGTGTGATACAACCGTTAAAAAACAATTGCTTGTAATCATGTCAACCTGAGGTAGTTATGGTAGACATCGGAAAAATGTACATTAAAGGATATAAGAAATTCAGAGCGTTTGTGCCCAAGTTTTAACCAATACACGATATTTGTTCTGTTAATATGCAGTAAAAAATGATGTGGGTGAAAAATTATGTCAGTTGAGTCTTGCATATATAGGCTTATTTGACATAAGTATACTCTAAATTGTTATATATGGATATTTTCACCATCAAATTAATATACATTTAGTATTTATCAAGCAGTGGCTAGGATCTGCCATTCAGCAGCTACACTGAGGCCTTTATTTACGCTATCCACTCTACAGAGCCAACGATTCTCTTTGATTGTCAACATGCGATCAGTGTTTAAAAATCTCTTCGATGGTTTCACATCAATCACCAACCATGTAATTTCCTTTTTCTGAATGTTTCAATTGTATGCAATGCATCAATATATGGAGAAATGTGTTTTAAAGTATTCGTTATATACATGATAATGATCAACTTATTGCCACAATCTTGCAGTAGTGACCCGGTTCACTTCCAGTAAACTATTGTGAAAATAGATACAAGAAATAACCTGTCCTGATGATAATTTATGCACACTTACTCAATGAAAAAAAAAGAGTTGTTATTGAACAGATCTGATGAAGATATCTAGCCGCAGATTCCTTAACTTTGACTTTCCCAGGCGCCAGCCATATCCCAGCCACAAGACCTTGCAAGTTCAGCAACCTCTGCACGGCTCCTTTCGACCCCATGGGTCAGGCGGCTAGAGGTCAGGTCAGTCCACCCCTCCCCCTGCAGGCTCCAAATCTTCCTAGTCTGGTCCTTCAAAATCATGGGCAGCCAGTTGGTGGCAGGATCAGCTATCCCCTCGACCACTGGCAAAACACCACATTGCCACAACGTCCAGTGCAGAAACTACTGCGCCAGTACAGGATGCACAGCCTGAAATCAGCCCAAAGGCCATTGTATTTCAAACAGTTTAATTTATCTCCATTTTCATCAATTTTTCTCACAAAGTACTCAAGTAATCCAACAAAATGAGTCAGTCATGTTCACCCTCTAACCACCACCACCCCCAGGACCACCCCCCCCGTACCCCACCCGCCCCCCGGACCACCACAGATGCAGCGCAGACAAAGACAGCGGACCTTCAGGAAACGCACCAGCCTCACAGACCTAACACCAGACAATGTCATTGCCCACTACAGGCTCAAAAGAACAACCATCCTCCACATCCTGACAATCATTGCCTACTGGCTGACGATACCAACACAGCAAACAACCAACATCCCCCCTCAGACAAAGCTGCTGGCTGTGCTGCACCTTTTGGCCTCTGGTACCTCTCAACCAACAACCGCCAGAGTCGGAGGAGTCTCACAGCCAGCCCCATCCAAGTTCCCCACACCTGTCCTGGATGCCATCATCAGCTTTGTACCCCAGTACCTATACGTCCCCCACAATGCGCAGGAACAGCTGGAGACCAAGCAAGGACAATACGCCATAGCAGGATTCCCGCACGTGTTGGGGGCAATGGACTGCACACATGTCCTACTTGTGCCCCCTGGCGACACTGCACACAATTACCCCAACGGAAAACACACACATTCCATCAATGTGCAGGCAATAGTGGACCACCGGGGACACATCACCAATTCCGTCGCCAACTACCCAGGCAGTGTGCGTGATTCATTCTTCTTACGACAGTCCATCATCAACCAGCGATTCCAGGATGGCACCTATGGGAATGCACTGCTCGTTGGTAAGTACCAAATGAACACACCACACACCTCAACTCCACAATCATGCAACTCACATCTTTGGCAATGCACACATTACAAAATCACACACAACATGCCAAACAACATGCCCACCCACCAGACACGACAGCACAACTTACTTTGGTGACCTGGGCAAGCCATCTACACGAGCCATCAATTGCATGGCACCTCAGCCACAAAATAGCAGAAGGTGGGGAGAGGTGGGAACCATGCATGTGCGAAGGAGGCAAGTGACCCATGAATGAGAATGTACACAATGCCAAGTGTGGCGTGCATGTGCTGGCCAGACTGCAGTATGCAGAACACAGACATATCCATGTTTACATGCACAGCTGGTGTTTGGAGTGTAGTGGACGCAACCATGTCACCCCAGCCATTGGGGAAGATCGCGGAAATGTAGCTTGTGACGTCCCCCCCTGTAAGCGTGTGCGGAGTGGGTTGGCTCGGCGTACACCAGGCCAGCGTAGGGGTGTGAATAAAAAGCACATAGCCCTGGGCATGGTTTTCTTCCAGAATGCCCAACATGTCTGCCAGGGTGGCACCTCCCACCCCACCACGAGGCCGATGCCATGAGTGGTGTTGCCTGCGATCCTGTGTGCCTGCTGCACACCGGGCTGCTGGTCTCCGAACCCGTCTTACCCGCCCCTGCACAGCCAGGCCTCACTGCTCACCTGCCGACACCGGCGTGTGTCAAAGAGGGTCCACCACTTGCCGGCGCAAGCTCCAAGTCTGAGGACCGCGACCTTGGCAGCCTCCTCAGACCATCACAGCCTCTGCGACACAGGCCCACTGTACTCCTTTCTCGTTGACATACTCTACCGCTGCCTTCGGCCTACACTACGGCCAAGTAGGTCACACATTTGGAACTGAGTCTTGATTATGATAGCTGAGTACACATACCGATGCAGAGTTTAAATAACTATACTCCCTTCGATGTGGTGACACCAAGTCTGTGCATAGCATCCCAACCACACGTGTCTGTGGTCCCTTGCTGACTACTGCCTACGGCCTACACTGCGGTCGAGTAGGTCACACATTTGGAACTGAGTCTTGATTTGTGTATGGCAGAGCTCATATCATTGTACGCAAGGAGAGGAGTAAGAGGAAGATGTGGTGCAGTCCGGAGGAAAAAAGGATCCTCGTTACGGAGGTGATCGAACACTGCCAACAACTACTCTGGTGTCACTAACTGTGTGCATCTTGAGCCAACAACACGTGGCTGTGGGCCTCTGCCTCGGGCCTACAGTCTTGATTTATTTATGGCATATTTGATATCATTGTACTGGCCTCATTGCAGACTACATCCCCTTTCAGCTCCGGTGCCACTAAGTCTGTTCCTCGACATCCATGGACACTTTCTGGTTGAACTTTGGTGGCGACAGATTCTATGGACTGGGGGTTGTCTTCATCATCATGTTGGTGATACTGACTTTGTGGCAAAAACGAGGCTGTAGCATTCCACTCCTCCATTTGCCACTTCGGGCCGGCTTCTGTCCGCTGCATCATGCCCTGGAGGACACCTTCCACTGTCCCCAGCAACCCTCCACTACATTCACCTTCGACATCGACGAGGACCCGCTCAGCTCGTGTGGCCCTATATCACCGCATCGCAAGTCACCGTCCCGTGGCGGTGTGCCTGTGCCGGCCGCAGTGCATCCGGGGCCACTAACTCTGTGCAGCTCAAGTCATGGACCCTGTCTGATAGCATATTGGATGGCCTCTGGGTCGATGGACTGGGGGTCATCAAGGCCATGTGTCTGTGGCCCAGCGCTGCCCACTGCCTCTGGCCTCAACTGCGGTCCACCTGTGCTCACACATCAAATCGAGTCCTGACCTGCCCGGACGTCGCATCACCGCAGGATGCACACGCCACCACCGCCAGGACCAACTACAAACAACAGGTGCCAGAGACGGAGATGTCTTACTGCCAGACTATCAGAGTTGCTCGTACCTGTCGTGGGTGCCATCATCAGCTTGACACCCTGCTCAGCTCTTCAGGTGCCACAATTCGTGGACCATTCTGGTTGCATATTGGATGAACACTGTACTTTCTCTGGCTACCACCATGATGCTTCCCAGTTGTTTATGTTTTGCTGGTGTTTTCTGTTTCCGCTTTAATTGTGATCACTGTTCAAGTTGTTGCCAGCACCAACGACTCCATAAGGGCTGGCTTACACTCACCCCACACACATCCAGCACAGGCATCACTGTACATGTGACCCTGGCAATAAAGGTGTCAAGCGCCTGTGCCCGTAGCCAGTTCAACGAACTATCTGAGTGTGTCCGTGTGCTCATGATTTATGCATTATGGCCCTGGGCCCTACAACATTACATTGTGCCGTGTACTGTGAATGCAGCCATGTCACCGCAGGCAGCGGGTGAGACCTTGCACATGTAGCTTTGTTGTCCCCCACTCAATACGTAAAAGGAGTGCACTGGGCAGGCGTACGCCAATCCAGCGTGGGGGTGTGTATGATTATCCCATGGCTCTGGGTATGGTTCAGTACTGGAAATGTGCAATGGCATGTGTCTCTGTCGCAGTGTGGGTCTCCGTTGGGGAGTGTAGGTGGTTCCTGATGGGACTTAGTGATCTAGTTCAGCTTCCATGAGGTAGAACCCCACCTGCACCTGTTCATCCACCCCCTTCTGGCAGTCTGACACCTGGCCTTGGAATGCGAGGTATGCTTCGGTAGGCTGCTGGGAGCGATCCGTTGTGGTGGGTGCGTCCAGCTGTGTGGGGCTTCCCTGCTCCTGGAGGTCAATTGTCTATGATGTCCATGAACTGTTGTAGGATGGCGGTGTCGAAAGTGTGGAGGTCCTCTTCAGCATCACTGTAGAGTTGTCTGGGCTGCTCTGCTGGAGGTGTTGTTTGTCCCTATGCAATGTGAAGGGGAGATGCTTGTTGACATTGTATTGGCATGTATGTTGACGCATAGTTCAAGTTTACATACAGATTGCATGACAATGTACATTGTGACTGTTTGGGAGGAGTGAACTATTTGATGCGGGACAGTTGACATTTGGACTACATGACGTAGGTGAGGTTGTACACGTACATTTTCATCTCACAGTTTCCTGCTATGTCAGATGTGATTGGCCATTTTCTACGCACAAACGGACCCCCTCTGTTCTGCAGTGTAAGTGTTGCACTGTGCACCACATTGTCTTCCATGTGGATGTTCTGTCATTGCTGTGTGTGTGTGCTGAATTGTGGGAGCATCGCCCCTGCAGCTGTGATTTTGCTGCCCCTTATCGCTTGGAGGCGGTGTGCCTTTGACTTTTGTGCTTTTAAGGTGCTGTGATGTTGGCGACTTGGGTCATTTGTGCTCTTGGATGCATTTTGTACTGTTGTACATTGTTTGTCTGCAGATGTATTGTTGACGTCAGTGGTTGTTTGTGCACGTGGATGTGTCAGAGTGTGACCTGCTCCTTGACGGATGTAGTCCACACTCAGCCATCTCAGTGTCATGGTGTGCACAATGCCATGGTGATTGTACTCCAGCCACGCTGCTCGTCATGTAGTGTCACTTGCATTGTCAGTGTGGATCACAAATACGCATCTCTGCAGTGTTTTGCACTGGCGCATGTGTGTGTTGTGGAATTGGTGATGTGTGGGGTGGGCCCCCTTTGGGCACATGGTGGACGGGGGACTACTTGATGTTTGAATGTGTGCTGGAGTGTGCCATGGGAACAGGGACATGAACCAGGGTCATTGTGGGTGTGCGTTGTGCTACACGTCATTGTGCATGTGTGCCATTGTGCCCGTTACCTCCCGTCCACCCAGTCCCTGTTCGTTACTCACCCTGTTGATGTTGTGTCAGGTCATGTCGAGCAGTGTCCGGACTCCCAACTCCTTGCACCGTCTCCACACTGATCACTGTGGCCACCATTTGCACAAGCTCCTCCTGTGGCGCAGGACTCCCACCTCCATTTGCCTTTGCTGTCTTCCTGTTGGCAGCGGGTTTGTGCTTGGTTTGGCTTTTCACATCATGCCAGCGCATCTTGGCCTCCTCGGCACTCCAACTGCATTCACGATGGAATGCCATTTTTCCGTCTGTGTTGCCAATGACACGATGGAGGTGATGGACAGTTGTTATTGGTGTTCTGTCACCTCCGTGATGATGGTCCGGTTGTCATGCGGACTGAACCGCGTCTTCCTCTTCCTCTTCCACTTCTCCTTGGCCTTCCCCAGCCCGAGGTTCCTTGCTGGTGGTCTGTGGGGCTTGTGGGGTTTGCGATGACCTGGGTACTTGGTCCGGGTGCATCCATGGTGCTACGCAGTTTATTTTGTTTTTGGTGTGCTTTTCTTGTTCTGCTTTTATAGTGCATTTTCCCATATGACGCGTGGAAATTGCTGGCCTGTCACTGGTTATCGCAGATTTTTGTATCGCCATTGGCCTCCTCGCAACTTTTTTCGTGGTCCGGTTTCGCATTTTTGTGGCGTCGCGTTGATTTTACCTCGGTCATTTGGCATGTTATCGTGGGACTAGCGCATGGTGCCGCCGGGTTGAGAATACTACGTTAACACAGCGTTGTTTTCCCGCGATAGACTGCAATATGCAAAGTCGCGTTAAGCTAATTTTGCGATGTTTATCACATGTTCTTGAGAATATCCCCCAGCCTTTTTAGTGGCAATCACTTTTTCCAGTAGGATGAGCGAATTGCAGGCTCTGTCATCCAAGCCTCCTCTTTCCTACCAAAAGTGGTAACACTATTCCACATGGGGCAATGAGTTACCTTGCCCACTTTCTATGCTCTTTTGCACCCCTCTAAACAAGAGGAGCGACTCCACCATCTGGACCCAAAAAGAGCGCTGTTGTTCTACCTTGACCACACTAAAGAGTTCCGGGTGGACAACCGACTCTTCTTGGGGTATGTAGGATCAAAGAAAGGTTGTGCGCTGTAGAAGAGGGCTATTTCATGATGGGTCGTCCTCTGCATCAAAATTTGCTATGCTCTGGCCAAAAAGCAGCCTCCTGAAGGCTTAATGGCTCATTCCACCAAAGCTAAAGCTGCTACCACGGCATTGCAATATGGAGTTCCAGTCCTTGGCATTTACTGGGCAGCAACATATGCATCCCTGCACATGTTTCCCAAACACTACTGCCTGGACAGTCAAGTCCAAAGGGATGGCCTTTTTGGCCATTCTGTCCTGCAGAACTTCCTGGTCTTATCTTGTCCGCAGTCCCTGCTCTGGGGATTTAATTTGTTGGGTATCTACTCAAAGGTAAGGAATCAGTGGCTAGATGTCTCTATCAGATGGACAGGTTACTTACCTTTGGAAACACCTTATCTGGTAGAGAAATGCTCTCGCCGTAGATTCCTTACTGACCCACCCATCTTCCCTGCACTGTGTACAGGATTTAAGGTCAGGGCTGATCTCTTTCAGGGCCTTAGTTATTCTAAATACACCAATGACAATGCACTTCATTGCTCCGTGCTCCTGGCGTGGATAGTCATGAAAAGTAACTGACATCAGTGTGCCGAGTTGGTGCCTATATAGGTGACGTGGACATCACTTCTGGCACGGGAACACCGACGACGTCACACAAAGCTGACTGATGCAACCTACCGGCAAGGGTATTGCTTGAGGAAAAGCCTTCCGTATCCAGCCTGACGCCTGGGAAATTCAAAGGTAAGGAATCTGCGACTAGATCACGTCTCTACCAAATAAGGCATTACTGAAGCTAAGTAATTTGTCCTTTACTGTATAAATGACCACAATCACTACGTTGCCTCCATTTCAAATTAGTGATTGCTATGGTTTACGGAAATGTATTGCCAATAGCAGAAACAGTGAACAACTTGTGCTGCTCACCACTTATGCACATCACTTCACAATAAAGAAAGGATTCTTATTGAATTACTTGGAACTAGGGCCGGACTGGGACCCAAAGCAGCCCTGGCAGTTTTGTCGGGCCAGTGAAGCACTGTTTGTAATTGGGGGCCGATATTGCAGCACCGCTGCAAAACCGGCCTGAGAAACAAAACCGGCCCCCACTGTTGCATAACAGGCCCCCACCCTTCCAGCCTCCTGGGGAAATGCCCGGTGCTCCTGTGGCCAGTCTGGCCCTGCTTGCACCATAAAATAGCACATAGCATTGATAACCTGCTATAAAAGTGATTGCAGACACTTAGGGTGCTAAAACAGTATTGTGATAACTGGATTTCAGCCATCTTGCAACAGTAGCCATAAAGATGTATGTTCACAGAAAAATAGCATGGGAGTAAGGAGTTGGTATAGTCTAAAACCCTCAAAAGTCAATTAAAAATCATAACTGAGGTTAAGGGGAAGCAGTAGAAGGACGTTTGCTGAAGTGACATAGTGCCTGTCAAAGAAAATCCACACATGTGAAAGTCACCAGTTAAGGTACAATGCAATGCTAACTCTCTGCCCACCATGCAATGCTGATCACCCTAAACATAAAATCAAAAGTGGCATCAACAATTACATTACTGGCTCCTCATCAATTTGGGATTTTTACTCGCCAATTTCGTCGTATAACCATATGATACCGAGCCGCTTGCTTGGCTTATTGTGTCATGATAAATCAATAAGGTAATATATAAAAAAAAATTACATTATTGATGATGACACAAATTGCCATTAACGACCATATAAATAACTGCCTTAATGACACAGGACTCCATATCCTTATCACGTAAAACATCTTATACCCATGCACAACATGACTTATGCCTTAACTTCCAAACAGTACTTAAACTTACGATCAAACTATTGCTCAAATATCTATGCATCTAATCTCTGACTATATGAACTGTGTCACCAAATCATTAAAACTTCCACAAACACAACAAAGCAATAACTCAGTCTCATACACACATATGTACATTAGGGCGAGGGGATGCAAGTTAAGGTTTTGTTGGGATCCTAACTGGTGGAGTCGTATTTTTAGATTTTAGGTCAACAGTCTATTTTGGACTTCCTCATCCACAACTTTAACATAGCCTTTTTGTCTAGCAATATCATTAGTTTGTTTAACACTTGAAACGTTATCCGTTTGTTTATTTTGAGCCTAGTTTGCCACCTAGTGGCTCTGTATCAGAATTATAATGAGGTTTTTACAGCATATTGAGGGCTGGAGACCTATGCACTAACCTGAAAATTCAATATCGTACCCCCACTCTTGGAAGTTAACGCACATATTAGCATCCACCCCCCCACCCCCATTCCCTTCCCCCAAAGAAATGTGTGTCAGATATATGTGCGTAAGCTCAGACAGTCATACCGGTTCAAAGTTTTATCTCAGGACTTGGTAATTTTTCTGGAAGTCAAACTCCTCCAGAGGAGCAAGGCAGGACCTGTAGCAGGAGAGGGTGCCTAAAAGTCAAATACGTCAAGTCAGGTTCCGATGCCTTCAGTTTTGATGCCAAACATTCCGAGAGCGAAAAACATAGAAAGTTTAGCAGCCGAGTTTACTTTACCTCTTAAAGCATTTTACTGCCATGTCCCAGTTTCAAGTTTTATGTTTCGAATTAGTCATTTTCCAGTGAGGTAATGCTGAATGCTGCGTTGGACTTCAGATACCTTCACAGTGAGGTACCGTGAAGACTTGTTCTTCACCGGAAAATGCTCCCAGTTGAATGAACCTGTAAAAATTGTAGGTCTGAGGTTGCACCTTTCCCCAGAGCATTGGCATCTTGTCACAGCCTTTCAAAGGTCTAAAAAAGCCCTAACTTTTAACAGCTGTTAGAAAACATCTTCTTGGTCACGTACACAGCTCCTGGACTTCCAGGGGTGGCTCATTGGGCCCAGGTCTCTTTCCAGCAAGGACTCCATCAAGGTTTAGTGCAGTGAATCCATTTTTCAGGTGGTTATTTCACACACAGGGGCACTTCTTCAGCCTTTTCTGTCTCTGATGCTCTTCTAGTACCTTGGTGCAGGAGAACAGCAGGCCACACACCTCAATTCTCTTCACACAGAGGTCCAAACAGAACTTCCTTTTCCTGTTTCTTATTGAGTCCAGTTACATATTGGAGAGCTAGTGGTGGAAGCTCAGTTTTATAATACATGTTAGTTATTGATGATAACTCCAGAACCAATCACCAAATAATCCCCACAAACCAATTTGAATTTTTCAGGATTCCCTCCTTAGTTTCCTGCAAAACAGTAGTCTGCTGTGGTGACTTCCAAGATTGCTCATCCATTCAAAATCACTCGAACCTTATCCAAATCCCCATTGCACCCCCTGAGCACCACCCTGCACATAAACTCTACAGACCTCCCCTCAGCTGTATGCTTCATAACTGCTTCTCAGCGGTCAAACACTGACTTTACACTTCGGAACCGATCAAGAATTTTAATCTTGACATCATGTCTTTCATTTTTTATTTTTTATTTATTTGATATTGTGCTGACAAGGTAACACAAACAAAACACAAAATACAATATACAATTTATAACTTACTTTTCTCTGATAACCCCTCACCCAAAATATTTTGGCAACAACGTTAATATCACAATACATTATTCAGCAGTTATTAAAACTCATCTAATTATTCAGTCCATAAAAACCCCTAACATAACACAGCCAAACCAAAGTTATAAAAATTCTAGTCTAAAATCATTTCAGTTCTCTTAAATACAGTTGCAAAAAAAGTTCTAATCCCATAACATTATCTCATTTTATCGCATTCTAAAGCTATCACAAACACAGCAAACATTTAAAACACTAAAAATCAGGAGTAATAGACTTTTCCTTTCCTCAACAAAAGTTCTACAAAAGACAGTTGAATGTCCTAGAGTTAAAGGAAAATGATTAAAACAAAAAACACAGACTAGCTTCCATTCTAGCACAATTCGGTGTCCTCCATTTTATTAAAGCTGGCACCTGGCCAAGCCTAATCATAAGTGACCACCTTCTAACCATAGAGCTCTTCATGTCACGCAGGGAAGGTTGTAAAGCACCACCATAATCATTAGCTACTAAGTGAGACAACTTATTTCTTGTACCTACATCCTCTAAATCACAGCGTTTAGATTTAGCCTTAATTACTCTCTTTCAAACACTCTTTCGTTGGACTGCAGATAAACCCTATGTATCATAAGAAGGCGTGAGCCAAGTCTGTCCTTAATATTCTGTATGGTGCTGATGAAGTGAGATGTAAATGATCCTTAATAAACTACCTGAACGAGTCCTCCGCAGCATTCCTGAAGCAGGCCCCATAATTGAGAATCCTTTGCTGGCACCTATATATTATATTTGTCCAGCCTAGTTCCAACCTAAGTGCACTATTATTGTACCCCTCGGAAGATTTAACCATCTTTTCCAAATTTCATTTAATTATGTTTATTTTGGCGATTGCCATAAAAGTACAGAATAAATGTTGCCATAAAAATACAGACTAAATACATAAAAATATAAAACATTCATTTTTCCTTTTTTTGTGTTCAAATATCTTTATTGCTATTTAAAAATAGATAATGCATTTGTAATATATTGCAATACAACAAATCATTATGAAATATATGTTAAGTTAAAATGGAAGAATTACAGAATCAAAAATAGATCTCATATCAAAGATTAATGCACTGGGCTAAAGAGAAAGACGTAAAAACATATCATTATTCAGGCAAGAGAACAAAGTATCTCGGTGACATATGTTATATGACATAAGTTGAATTAAAAAATATTACAAAGCCCAGGAAAAAGGAATAAAGGAGATCACCAGCTTTATACCACGTTGAGGTGATAAACCAGACGTATTGCTTAATAAATAAAATTGCAAAACAAGAGAGAGCAGAGGAAAAGAGGAAAAGATAGAGAAAGTAAAGACAGAGAAAAGAAGAAAGGAAGAGGTAGGGTCAACTGCTACAAAAAGGGAAACAACTCAAAAAGTAGAATCAAAGGGATACTGAGCTACCAACCCCTGAGGAGATAAATCCATATAATCATCCAATGACCTCCATACATTACTAGAAATGGAAGGAGTGTAATGCTTCTCCTCCACCAAAGTATGAGCCCCACGAAGGTATGATACCCATGCCCACCAGGTATGATAAGACAACAGATGAAAAGATTTCCAATCTGATAGTATAACTTTAACAGCAACGGATATAAGTAAATCTAATAACTCCATATCCGTATTATCAAGGGGTAAAGCAGTAGTTGAAGCCCATGGGCCCAATAAAATCATAGGCAAAGAAAGCTCTAACGATATGTTAGAAATTAGTGATAAATGTTTCCGTACTAAACCCCAAAAGGAGTGTAATAACGTACATTCATAAAACATATGAGTGCCTGGTTCCAAATTACAGTTCCAACAAAGATCACTATCTCTTATGTTCAATTTGTGCAAGCGAGCAGGGGTCCAATAAAGAAGATTTAGGGTAAGAAATTTAGATTGAATAAGAGAAGGAGAAATATTTTTGCGTAGGGATAACGTCCCAATCAATTGCCAGGTTTCCTGTGAGATATGTTTAAAAATACAATTTTCAAAATGAAGAGACCATTTTACATATGTGATTGTAGACTGCGAAGGAAGTGGAGCGGATAGAAATGTATATTTTCTGGAAGCAGCATGTCCTGAACGAGACCACATAGAGAGGAGTGAGACAGTAACCGACTCTGTAGAGAGGGATACTTTAGAAAGAACAACCTTGAATTTCAGGAAAGAATAAAAATCCATATTGTCAAGGTTATATCCTCTAGATAAAAAAAAGAAGGGAAGAGGGTCATGGTTAGAATCGTAAAGATCTTTTACCAATCTAATACCCCTAGTAGCCCACGAAGAAACCGTATCAGGGTCAATATCAGTAAAGACTTTACGATTGTACCATAATGAGGGCCACCTCAATTTATGAATAGGCTTAGATACTTTTTTGTCAATATATTTTAATGCATTAATTGTGGCTGAGATAATACGATGGGAATGACCAAGAACAAGTTTAGAAGCAGTTAGAAAAGAAGGACTCTGGCAAAAACCAGAGAGCACCTTTAGAGGCTAGAAAGGCAATTTGATACAAGTTTCAATCTGGAAGATTATAGCCAACCAGAAGAGAGGGCCTTCTAAGATGTTTATATGCAATTCTAGCACGTTTATCACTCCACAAAAATTTTGAAGTAAGTGAATCAATCTCATGAAAAAAGGAAGAAGAAATCTTAATGGGTAACATGGAGGATAAGAAATTAATAATCGGTGTTATCATCATTTTAAGAGTTTGAAATCTTCCCCACCAGGACATATATTTAGGAGATCAGGAGGACATAAGTTCTTTAATTTTAGCAATGATGTGGGATTCATTATAAGAAATAGTATCTGAAAGGACTTTACAAAAGTACATTCTTAGATATTTAATACGAGTCGATTGCCATTTAAATCCTCAATCGCCCTTGTGAGAAGCGAAACACAACGAATTGAAGGGAAACATTTCCGTCTTGTCTTTGTTCAAAGTATATCCAGAAACAAGCGAACACTCTCTAATGGTATTAGTGCTATCCGGAATTGCAGCAACAATATCTTCAGAAAAGATAAGAACATCATCCGCATAGGTGACTGTTTTAAGTGTATGTGGACTAAATTGAAAACCTTTAATACCTTGGTTCAAGTTGAGTAAACGAAGGAGTGGATCTATAGATAATAAAAAAAGAAGGGGTGACAAAGGGCACCCTTGTCTAGTGCCCTGTCGGAGATTAAAAAAGGAAGACGTAGCCCCATTAACTCTGATGTTAGCTTTTGGTTGCGCGTAGAGAGACATAACCATATTGATAAAAGAATCCCCTATGTTATGGGATTTAAGCACTGCTTGTAAAAAAGGCCAAGAGACTTTGTCGAAAGCCTTTTCGGCGTCAAGGGCAATCGCACCAATGGTAATGTAGAAAGTTTTGCTTTCTCCAAAACATGACAAAAGGTTCGGATATTATCTCTAGCAAGTCTCCCCTTAACAAAACCAGTCTGGGAATCATGAATAACAGTAGGAATATGAACTTCTAAATGCTTAGCCAAGATCTTGGCAACATTTTTAGCTTCCATATTTAATAATGAAATTGGACGGAAATATTTAGGATCAGAATGATCCTTGCCATCTTACGGAATCACAACAATAGTTGCCTCAGCAGCTGAGCCAGAGACCTTGCTAGAAAGGACAAAATTATCAAAAACCTCTTTAAGATATTTGATTATTGAGGAAGAAAAGGTTTTATAAAAGGCAAAAGGAAACCCATCAGGTCCCGGATCCTTCCCCGACCGAGTAGCCTTAATAGCCTGAATTATCTTGTCAGTCTCAATCGATTTCCCTGGATCAATCATATCAGAATGTGAAATAGTATTCGTAGGAATCGAATTCAGAAACTGCTGACAAACAGAAATGTTGCATTGATCTTTACGAGTGTATAGTTTTTCATAAAAATCCCGAAAGACTTACCAGCTCTATTTCTTAGTAACAAGTGTCGAGATGTTTGAGCGTGGACACCAATATGAGCTCTTTCAGTGACTATAGAGTTAAAAGAGCATTTCAGATTCTTTATATCCAGTAAGAGAGACATATTGTTAGAGCTTCTATATAGCTCCTCCTTACGTTTGATCCTGATAGAGATCAGGGTGTGTATAATATTCCCACTACCACAGATAGAGTAATCTCACAGTTACACGCACATACATTCATCATACACTAGGGCCCATTTCACTAACATACGCTCAAATACTCTACCAGCAATAAACCTGTGGAAAGAAAACTCCTAGTCACCCTGCATCTATATCGAGGTCGATAAGACCTGGTTATTATGACTGTCCATAAACATAATCTATACAACCTATACGGCAATAATCAAAATATAATACACAATAATTGACAAGAAATAATATCCAACACCATGTTCAAATTATATTGCTTTATCTAAAATTAGTCAAAATGGAAATCAATCAGAATAAATCATTTTCTCATAGTTACCTATTCTAGCTAAATGTCAGAACGGGTCAGGACAAGTCTCTCGGTAAAGTCTCTCAAGACGAAGTCCCTTCAGCATCAATCCTCAGCAACGCAGATTCGGTACGCGGCAAAGGCAAATGGCAAGTGGCAAGTGGCCTCTCTAGGCTAACAATTCTTATAATGAATCGAACAAAGGAAAGATACATAGAAAAGTTGTAATGTCCGCTGGACCGCTGAGCAGAGCGAGAAGGAAAGGATGTAACATTGCTACATTTGAAAATCTCCGCTCAGGAAAAATCACAAAATAAAGACTACGGAACAGGAACCAAGAAACATAAATGTATCTTGTTAGTTCTACTTCTCCTCGGCAATGAAACCATAATTCAGAGTCTTTCTCTAAGGCTCCTTTGTTTCCCAAGGCTGCCTAGGACGTTCCATTTCACTTGAAGATTACCCAGGCTGCTGCTGTCCTCACGGAAATTTTAGCAAGGCAAGCAAGGACTGTGGTCAGCTGACTTCAGGACCATATTCAGCAGGGCTCTCTCCCATCACGGTTTTTCTACTTTCAAATCGAGGCCAGGCTTACAAAATCGGCCATCTTTGTCTAGGCCACCATAGGCCACAATAGACCATCTTAATTAAAAGAAACAAAAACAACGTTACCACAGCATAGTGATTAAACAATGCTAATCCCACTAATACCCTTATGTGTATGTATCTATCTAGCACTTGCAACATAGAAAAGCATTAATTCGGAAAGCGTTTTGTGCTCAAAAATAAACAGCACATAGCAACGTTTAAACATGAAAACACGCACGTTATTATATTAAACAGCACATTTATGCGTACCCACGTGTAACTCTCTCTTATTAGGACAAACGGATTGATTAATATAAACACACTTGCACAAGACAAATAATTAATTATTAGTAATTAATAAATTAATATGACAAATAGACATGCCAGAGCTTCAAAAACCAACGAATTTTCAAACAGAAAACTCTGCTCCAGCAATCCCCCCTTTGGTGATTTTATCACCAAATAAACCCAAAAAAAAAAAAATTAGTGAAAATTTAGTCCCATTTTAGGAGAAATCGGAAATGTCTTTTTCCCCTACACAACATTACACACCAGTCACTCTTTCATCATCCCTTTTTGTCTCTAAGTAAACACTCTCCCTCAATTCTTCCAATTCAATTTCTTGCGGTTCTCTTTTCAACCTCTTGTTTTTCTTCTCTTTATTCAATTTCTTCTTCCCTCCCCTGTTTTTACAACACACACACACTAATCTCAGTATCAATAAAGCAACAATTATACAAGTTAAAGGAAACAATATTCTACCTATAATAGTACTACCTATTTTTGCAATAAAATCCTTAACAGCTATCATTTTATTAGCTATTTTAGTCCATAAATTCTCAGCTTCAAGTGGTACTAATTCTTCATGCAAATCAGTAATATTTTTGATATAGACCTTCAGGTCTTTGCTTTCGTCTGGAATGTAAGTGCAACAATGTTGAACTTTCAGCATTCCACAGACTCCACCCTCCTTGGCCAATAGAATATCAAGGGCAAGTCGATTTTGCATAGACATGGCACGTACGGCACTTAATTCCGTATTCACCAAAAGAAACCCTCCAGCGGTATTTGTCGATAAGCGATCAACCACTGTGGACAGTTTCCGAATTCCATAAGCATTCAAAGAAATTCCCACTGCCGGAATCAAAACTCCAAAAATATCACCCACTATTTCAGACCAAGTTTCTCTCTTAAAACGCATTAGTAAATTAATATGTTCCACATCTCTTATCTTATCTATATGAAAAATCTTTGGAAAAACCAGGCCCACATAACACGTGCCATACCAATGGTCAGGCAACTTGTAATAAGCCTTGTTCCCACAAACATAGTATACTACTGGAAAAATTGTATCTTCTCCACCTCTGAAACCCCAACCTGTTGCAATGAAGTATGTATCATGGCACTCACTAGTCCCAACAAAATATGTATCATATTGGGATTTCCTTCTTGTGATGCAAAGTTTACCCTTCTGTGGTGCATCTAAAGCTAAAGTTGGACTAGCCCCATTCTTCAACTCTTTTCCCATCTCAATGTCCCAAATTGTCTCACTCACTTTATATTTTCCTGCTTTCTCCTGCATGTTCAATCTCCTTTCCTCTACCATATCCAGGAAAGCTTTCTCCTCTCCTTTCAGACTGCAAGTTAAATTATTTTTAAAAATGTAATCTAATGTTAATCCTTTTTCGTCAATAAAAATTTCACCAAAAGTGTTAGCTTCTTTAGCTGGATTCAGCTCCTTGTTCATTGGCAAATGCCCCAAAATACTATCTCTGTTAGACATCTTATATTCTACTTTCCCTAACAAATAAAAAACACTACTTAAAATACTACAAGAAATACCATATGTAGCTGGTAAATGATGATAAGTAACACCCTCTGAAACGGATGCAGGTAATTGCATACAAACGTAGCAATCCCCCACTTCCATTGTTTTCACATATTCATATAACAATTTTGAAAAAACATTACTAGAAAAGTTATTAATTGACCTATCTTTGTGTAAGTAAGTATTACTAATTCTAATCGGAACTACTTTTTGCGAATTCTTCTCTACATTTGTCACATTCTCTGTATGCATCTCAAACTCAACTTTAAAAGTAACTAATAAAACTAAAACACCCCATAGAAGCATTAATAATCCAGTACAGCAGCAGCACATTCTACACCACCTTTTAAAGAAGGCACATCTATTTCGATTATCCTCTATGTTAGCCATTTTACTACTTTAATTTAGCCTCTACTACTCCACTACTGAAATTGGAACTCTTAAATTCTTCAACAATTCTTTTCAAATTTTTTCTCTTCAGTTTTCCAAATGATCCTTTCGTTCACTTAATCCAAGTGAATCCTTCCTTTATTCAGTTTGGATACTTGTCATTCTTCACTTCAATTTCTTCAACATCAAATTGTATTAGATCTCCAACATCAAAATCCTCAGTATTTGACTCTTCTCCAATGTCAGTCAAGAGTACTTTCAGAATTTCACCAGTATCTTCCTCAACCACTTCTCTCAAGATCTCTTCCGGATTATCTCGAGTCACTGTTTCTTCTTTTCCTTCTTCAGACAGTGCCACATAAGACCATTCCGGTGATCTGTACTTTTGGTTGGGTCTTCTTACTCTTTTTATTTCTACTGGTTCTTTTGATTCCTTTGATTCTTCTCCTTCAGCTTTTGAACTTTGACTCGATACTTCATTCACTTGTTCAGCTTTTGATGTATTTGCTCTTATTATTCTGTATTTCAGCCTCTTAACTCTGTTGTTAGGCCAACGATCTCCTTTTATCACCTTTTTCGGCTTTATTTCTTTATTACTTCTTTCTCCAATCCAAGTTCTCTTTCTCAGAACTCGACCCTCTGTTTGTTCATTCTCATCATCCAATTCTGCTTCAAGTGCCTTCTGTTTTCGTTTTCTAGCAGTTTTCTTCTTTTCCACAGATTCTTTCATCACTGTTTGAGATTTCCCTACTTCTGTCCCTCCTCGAGTCTCCGACACGCAATCTTCTTGCTGTCTACTTGTCCCTTCACCTAGCTCATCAAGAATGTTCCCTACACCTCCTCGGGGGTCTTCCGCAATCTTTCCCTCTCTATCTTCTTCTGACCCTACTTCTTCAAGTATAATCTTAAGTGGTTCCTCAATCTCCTCCTCTTCTGATTCAGGAGTAGTCTCTGTGAAATTTCTCTTTTCTTTTCTTTTTCCTTCACTGCTTTTTGAAACTTCAGGCTCTCTTACAGAATCTGATCTTTTCTCTGATACTCGCAGTGGTTCATTCGAAGCTTTTCCTACTTCTTTCCCCACTGATTCTGTATCTTCATCATCACTGGAATCTGACTCTTCAAAATACTCTTTACCAGTCCCTTCTTTTGGGTTTGGAACTCTCAGAGTATGACTTGCATGTACCCAGTGTTTCACTCCAGCACACTTTACTGCAGTTGTCGTAGTCAGAATAACTTGTCTCGGCCTTCCCCACCTTGGAACCAAGCAATTTCTTCTTCTGTGTACCTTAATCCTCACCCAGTCTCCTGGACTCAGATCATGGGCTTGCTTCTTCTCAAGTGTGGTAGCTTCTTCTCCAACCTGGTGAAACACAGAATGAACTGCGTCAGCCAGGCCTTTACAGTAATCCAAAATCATGTCATCAGTTATTGTCACCAACTTATTGACAGGCACAAATGCATGGCGCATTGCACGTCCCATGATTATTTCGTGCGGACTCAAGCCAGTAGTTCTATCTGGAGTAGATCTAATAGTCATCAGCACTAGAGGTAAAACATCTGGCCATTTCATGCCAGTGGCTAAGCACATTTTTCCAATCCTGTTCTTGATTGTGCCATTAATCTGCTCAACCACACCAGAAGCCTCTGGTCGGTATGCATAATGTAGCTTCTGCTGTATTTTCAATGCTTCACAAATCAAACCCATGAGTTCATTTTGAAAGTGTCCACCTCTATCAGACTCAACTGTTACTGGAAACCCGTACCTAGGAATCAACTCCCTTAACAGTAATTTTGCCACTGTAATTCCATCATTTCTTCTAGTCGGGTAAGCTTCCACCCACCTTGAAAACAAACAGACTACCACTAGAACATACCTCAGTCTGTTTACTTGGGGCATTTCAATGAAATCAATCTGCATTCTTGTAAAAGGACCTCCTTCTCTGCCTATTGTCCCCAGACTCACCACTGTCTTTTTCCCAGTGTTAAATTGCTGACAAACCAAACACCTTTGACAGATGCTTTCTGCAATTGTCCTGAACTTTGCATTGTACCAGGTTTGTTTAAATGACCTAACCATCGCATCTCTTCCCAAATGTCCCTGGCCATGATACATTCTTGCCATTGACGACAAAATGGAGTTAGGCATTACTGGTCTGCCATCTCTGTAGACCCAAACATGGTCTGTTTCTCTTGGAGCACATCCTGCCTTAATGCAATCTTTTTTCTCTTCCTCTCCTGCCTCATCTTGTAACTGTTTCACTTCATCCCATGTTTCTAAGACATTAGTAAACATCACAGAGAGAAAAGACATTTCCCCCTCTCGGTCCCGATTAATGGACTGATTGGTTTTGGCGCCGTATTGCGCAACATCATTTGCGTAACGGTTTCCGACCGTTATAAAATCTTCTCCTTGTCCATGGGCAGCACATTTTACAACTGCTAACTCCTTAGGCAGCTGTATCGCCTCAAGCAATTTACCAATCATTTCAGCATTCTTTATCGGAGTTCCACTCGATGTCAAGAAACCTCTTTGTAGCCAAAGCTGGCCAAAATCATGCACAACTCCAAATCCATACTGACTATCAGTCATCACAGTTGTCCTCAAATCTTTCCCAATTTCGCAAGCTTTTGTCAATGCTATCAATTCAGCAACTTGCGCAGATTTCACTCCTTTCAATGGTGATGCTTCCATGACCTCTGAAACTTTGCACACCGCATATGCTGCACATAACACACCATCATCATTTCTCAGGCATGATCCATCCACAAACAACACATGATCACTCTCATGCAAGGGAAGATCCCTTATGTCTGGTCTCGGTTTTGTACAGTACTCAAGCACATCCAAACAATCATGATCATCTTCCATCTTTACACCCACGTTTTCAATATCCGGCAAGAGTGTCGCTGGATTCACATTCACACATCTTTCAAGAGTCACATTTGATGCTCCCAGAATCACTTTTTCATATTTAGTCAACCGACTATGTGACATGTACTGAGTTCTGCTTCTTGTCAAAAGAATTGCCACATTGTGAGGTACGAATACCCTTACAGGATATCCCATTATGATTCCCTCACTTTGTTCCAGACTTCTGCATGTTGCAGCCACAGATTTCAGACAACCTGGTAAACCCACAGCTACAGGGTCAAGTGTCGATGAGAAGTACGCAATAGGCCTTCTCAGTAATCCATGCTTCTGAATTAACACTGAAAGTGCACATCCATTTCTCTCACTGCTGTACAACTCAAACTCCTTTTCATAGTCAGGCATACCCAAAGCTGGAGCCTCACACATTTTACTTTTGAGCTCTTCAAATGCTGCCATTTGTTCTGCATCTAGATCCAATGGGTCTGTCATCTCACTTTTTGTCAGTTTAATCAGTGGCTTTGCTATCAAAGAAAAATTAATTATCCACTGACGACAATAACCCACCATACCCAGAAACATTCTCACTTCCCTCTGAGTTTTTGGGGCTTTCATTTCTCTGATTATTCTGATCCTGTCATCCGTCACTTTTCTCAGACCCTTTTCAATATTGTGTCCAAGATAATGCACCTCTTTCTTACAAAATTGCAATTTAGCTGGAGATACCTTTAACCCTCCATCGGCCAGATGATTCAGTAAAGCTATGGTATCTACTTCACAAGCTTCACGTGTCTTTGATGCCACAAGTAGGTCATCAATATACTGCACTAGTACTGAGCTCTCAGGCATGATCAAACTCTCCAACGATTTCTTCAATAACTGATTGAATATCGAAGGACTCTCCGTATACCCCTGTGGGATACGACACCATGCTAAAATACGCTGGCCAAACCTAAATGCAAAAATCGGCTGGCTATCATGATGTAATGGAATTGAAAAGAACGCATGACACAAATCAATTACTGTATACCACTCGGCATCATGTGGAATTTGATACAGGATCACTGATGGATTTGGCACGATAGGACAACATGCCACCACAATTTGATTAACTTTTCTCAAATCCTGTACGATCCTAAATTTCCCATTAGGCTTTTTTAGTCCCATTATCGGTGAATTACACGGACTACTCAGTAGTTCTCTCAGGACTCCCTGCTGAATCATTTTCTCAATTATAGGAGTTATCCCTTCAATTATTTCTGGTGTCATTTTGTATTGAGGAATGTTAGGATATGTAATTCCCTCTTTTACTGCAATTTTCACTGGATCTACATTATTCATCAATCCCACATCCTCTCCAGTAAAATCCCAAACTGTCCTTTTCACTGTGTCTCTCAGCTCTCGAGGCAAATCCTCCGGATTAAACACAGCAAATGCACCAATTAACTCACTTTCTCTATTCTCTAGAGTCACTCGGTACAAAACATCCTCATCTGGTGTCTCAAAGGCTATTCCATCCGGTGTACAAAAAATTGTGCAGTTCATCTTGCACAACAAGTCCCTACCTAACAGGTTCACTGGACTCGTGTCACAGACAATGAATCTGTGCATGTCTGAAAATTTCCCTATCTGTACTCTTACTGGTTCAGTAAGACGTGTTCTGATTTGCGTATTGGCTACACCAACTACTTGGATTGCTTCATCCGAGAGAGGAAGATTTCTAACATCTGTTGACCTGACAGTTGATCTTGTCGCACCTGTGTCTACCAAAAAAGTAACACTCTCCTCATTTATTTTCCCATCCACAAATGGTCCTGTCTGGTCTATTTCTAGAGTTGCACCAAGTATGCACTCTTCTTCCTCTCCTCGGCACCGTCAATAATCACCCTCAGATTCACTCCCTTCACTCTTTAACAAGTACTGTTGTACCTTGTTTGAACGTCTTGGTTTGTTTACCTGTTCATCATTGTAGAATCCTGAATCCTGATTATACTTTTGTAACCCTTTATTCTGCGGCAAGGGCGGTTTTGGCTCTTGACTCTGCTGTCTCACAACTTTCTGTTGTTGCTGCTGTTGATTATTTCCTTCATCCTGCACCTGTTGATTTAAGGATTTATTCTCATTACTCACTAATGGTGGATTAGGACATTCTGATCTCCAATGCCCCAATTGGCCACAGTTGTGACAAGGAAACTTTTTTTTCGCTTCCTCAAGACTTCCTTTTCCTTTCCCTGCATATCTAGGTCTATTCCCTGCATTGTTTCCTGGATTATTCGCCTGTTCCACTAACTGTGCTTCCTGTCTTTCCGCAACTTTCACTTGTGCCCACATTGCTTTCTCTTTCAGCTTTCTTTGTTTCGCTTCAATTTCATCACTGAAGTATTTCGCATGTCTCAGAATCTCATCTACTTTCTTACTCTGCCAATCCACTGTATGCTCACGAATTCTCTCACCAATTTCAGGTCTAAGGCCATATACAAATCTGTATACAAAATGACTCAAATCTTTGTCACCCAGGTGTTCATCTCCACTGAATTGTTTAAATGCTAGTATCAGCCTCTCGTAAAAAGCATGAACTGATTCTTTCGCTTCCTGTTGTGTTCGATCTATCTTTACCCAGTCTGTCTCTTTTGCAGGAACTTTACTCTTCAGGTATACCATCACCTGATCATACTTTCTCATTACCTCTGGATCTGGTGCCCCTGTTCTTGGGTCTCTTGGATATTCCTCAGTAGGCCAACTCACAACTATTTTACACTTAGTCCACAAGTCTGCTGGAACAATTATATCAAACAGACTATTCAGGTCAACCCACAGCACTTTTGACAATTTCACAAACCTATCTACCTGCCTATACCACTCGACGGGCTTTTCTCTCAATCGAGGGAAATCATTCGTGAATGATAAAATATCCTGTCTGGTCCATGGAACATGTACATATCCTCCTCCAGGTATTTCTCTCATAGGATAATTATCCACCGGTTTCTCTTTTTCTCTCACTGGAAATGCTGAATAAGTTGTTCTATCTTCAGCTTCCTCTCTTTTCTTATACCACCTATCCTTCCACTTTTCTACATCACCCCATCTTCGCAATAATGCTACCATTTCCTTAATCTGTCCTGTTCTACCAGTAGCATTCAAATTTTCAATATCCTTCTCTGTAAAATCCATCCTGTAGGTTTTTTGTAAAGCTTTCACTTTATCAATGTCAACTCCCTGCTCATTCGCTATTGCTCTTAGCCTGTCATGTGTATTTCTTGCTCTCCAGGTAATGTTCTTGCACATAAAGATTAATTCACCATCATGATGACTCTTCAGAATTTCTGTTGGAACTGTTCCTGTAACCAGCTCTTCTAGTTCTACACGCAACCTAGCCACGTCAATTACTTGTGAATCTTTATCCTTTTTCTGTAGAACTTTCATCCAATCATTCAAATCTTCAACTGTTATTTCAGCAGTTTTTCTCACTGGAACCACTCTCTTCTGCGGTTCTAAAATTGGCATCCCTGAACAACTAGATTCACTAGTATCCAATATTTCACTACATATGTCATGTCTTGATTGTCTCAGGTCACTTCTTTCTGCTCTTTTGCCTGAATATCCTGAAGGACCAACTGAATTTGTCAAATTATTCCCAACATATGGAATCACCAGTCCATTTTCACCTGTCCTCTGTTTGTCAAACACAAGCATAACCGGACCTATTGTTACAGGCACCGTAACAGCTTCCAGATTCTTCGTTAACTCCCTAATCTTCTCAGTCAACTCTGTTGTAGTTCTGGCTAATTGTCTGGCATTCTCATCAAGGTAGTGATCATTTCCTAATTCAGGTGTCTCATTTTCTGTCTCATTGACACAAACTGTATCTCTTATCGGAGAAACAACTGGTGTACTCTTATCCGGTTCTGGTCTATATGGAGGTGGTCTCTTGTAAATCATGTCATTCAAGACCTCATCCTCATACTCATTAACTCCATATTTCCTCATTTCTGACTCAGGAACCCTTTCTGCTCCGCCTTCAACTGTTCTCATCGGATATAATCCCTCTGACATACTAACATCTCGCCACCTTTTCATTCGATCATGATGAGTCTCACGATCATGTCTCCTCCCAAACATATACCTGTAGTACCCTCCAGATCTCTGTTTTTCTCGCTCATGTACTTCCTCTTCCCATTCCACTAAAGCCTCGAACTGTGTAGGTCTTGGTTTCGGGCCTAGACATAACATCTTTTCCCGTAAATTTCTCAACACGGCCAGATTAAATGAACCATGTTCTGGAAATGCTAGAACACCATCTTCTTTAGTATACCTAACCCAATTCTCCAACCATATACAGGTATGAAACCCATATTTCGCAGCCATGAAGGATGCAGGTGTTTTCGTTGGAGGTAACAACTCACCCTCTCTCGTTTTAACATCTTTATCCTTGTTAAACCACTTTTTAATTTTACCAAAAAATGTTTTCTTCTTTTTCTCTTCTTGGTAATACATTTTAGCGTTTACCAAAAACTCTCTACTCTTTCCGTATTATAAATATACAATACGAATTTTCAACCAATAGCAGCGCGACTCACACCAACGCACCAATCCTGGAGCGTCTACGTCACTAAATAGCTCTTCCAATCCTTGCGCGGCTCACACCAACGCACCAATCCTAGCGCGAACACTATTCTGATCCACTATCCAATCAGAGCGCGGTCTTTCTGACGTCAACAGTCGCTGCAGTCGCTTGTCTCCTGTCTTCTGTCACTCGTCTACCCCTCCTTTACAAAATCTTTTCAGTAGACTTCGTGTCAAAATTTCTACAAAATCTATTAGTTACAACATAAAAAACATCTCCATTGTCTGCTTCGCTAACCACAGAATAGTAAAAGAGAGTCTATTCCTCAAGAGTCAACAAACTTTCATACATCTCTTAACTGTTTCCTCTAGGACTTGTCCAAAGAGTCTTACAATCAATTAAATATGTATATACATTTACGCACATTCATACAAGAAAATATAGTACATACACACAGAATCCTGCTTCCCGAGAACAGCGAATAATCTGTCCCACTACAGAATTATAACATACATCAATTAAACAGCTTTCCTCTGTCTAGTTTCTCAAACAAGCTCAGAGAATACCTATTACTTCTCCCGCGATAAGCTTTAACGGTAACGGTAACCTTCACTATCATACACACTCCTTATATACCAGAAATATCTAATAGTAACATACGACAATGTCACTGATTCCGAACCCAGACAATGTGACGCGCAACTTCAATTGTCACACGTTATTCCTTACAATTCCGTCTTTCCCGAGAGCAGCATATACTTCCCTCTGCCCTACTACGGAACTGCTACCAGCTCCCAAGTTCCAGAAGCACTACATATAACTCAACATTACGACTCCAACATATAGTATTAGTACATATACCAACATCAACCAATAATCAATAATCAATAAGCTAATGTACAAGCAATCTTATCAGATCAAGACAATCATCAATAACCATCCTACTCTGCTACCAGGAAATTGATAGAGATCAGGGTGTGTATAATATTCCCACTACCACAGATAGAGTAATCTCACAGTTACACGCACATACATTCATCATACGCTAGGGCCCATTTCACTAACATACGCTCAAATACTCTACCAGCAATAAACCTGTGGAAAGAAAACTCCTAGTCACCCTGCATCAATATCGAGGTCGATAAGACCTGGTTATTATGACTGTCCATAAACATAATCTATACAACCTATACGGCAATAATCAAAATATAATACACAATAATTGACAAGAAATAATATCCAACACCATGTTCAAATTATATTGCTTTATCTAAAATTAGTCAAAATGGAAATCAATCAGAATAAATCATTTTCTCATAGTTACCTATTCTAGCTAAATGTCAGAACGGGTCAGGACAAGTCTCTCGGTAAAGTCTCTCAAGACGAACTCCCTTCAGCATCAATCCTCAGCAACGCAGATTCGGTACGCGGCAAAGGCAAATGGCAAGTGGCAAGTGGCCTCTCTAGGCTAACAATTCTTATAATGAATCGAACAAAGGAAAGATACATAGAAAAGTTGTAATGTCCGCTGGACCGCTGAGCAGAGCGAGAAGGAAAGGATGTAACATTGCTACATTTGAAAATCTCCGCTCAGGAAAAATCACAAAATAAAGACTACGGAACAGGAACCAAGAAACATAAATGTATCTTGTTAGTTCTACTTCTCCTCGGCAATGAAACCATAATTCAGAGTCTTTAGCAAGGCAAGCAAGGACTGTGGTCAGCTGACTTCAGGACCATATTCAGCAGGGCTCTCTCCCATCACGGTTTTTCTACTTTCAAATTGAGGCCAGGCTTACAAAATCGGCCATCTTTGTCTAGGCCACCATAGGCCACAATAGACCATCTTAATTAAAAGAAACAAAAACAACGTTACCACAGCATAGTGATTAAACAATGCTAATCCCACTAATACCCTTATGTGTATGTATCTATCTAGCACTTGCAACATAGAAAAGCATTAATTCGGAAAGCGTTTTGTGCTCAAAAATAAACAGCACATAGCAACGTTTAAACATGAAAACACGCACGTTATTATATTAAACAGCACATTTATGCGTACCCACGTGTAACTCTCTCTTATTAGGACAAACGGATTGATTAATATAAACACACTTGCACAAGACAAATAATTAATTATTAGTAATTAATAAATTAATATGACAAATAGACATGCCAGAGCTTCAAAAACCAACAAATTTTATCCCCCAGAGAATGCAATGACTTTCTGATGTCACTATTCCTTTTTGACAATATGACCCCGAATAGTACACTTAAAAGCATCCCATAGAACAATAGGGGAATTTACAGAAGACTCATTATCTTTAAAGAAGTTGTCAATTTCCTCATTAAGCTCATTAACGTCATCCTTATCATCCAAAATTTCTGTATTAAGACGCTAATTACGAAGGCCTCTCATGTCTGTAAGATTAAGGATACTCAGGGAAACCGCAGCGTGTTCAGAAACGACGATTGGATGGATCATAACATTTATGGTATGTTTTAAAAGAGCAGCATCAACTAGAAGAAAATTGATACGAGAAAAACTAGAATGTGGAGAGGAGAAAAAAGTGAAATCGCTACCCATAAGATTATGAATCCTCCAAGCGGTCAATAAGCATGATATGAAGAACACATATAGAGCAAATGTTTGTGTGATCTAGAAGGACTGAATTTGAAAGCAGAATGTCTATCCAACAAAGGATCCAAGGGCAAGTTAAAATCACCACCAACAATTGTTCTAGCATCCTGAGGAATGTCAGAAAGTTTTTTATTTATGGAACGCCAAAAAAGAGGATCATCAATGTTAGGGGCATATATATTCATGACATATAAATCATCTGAACCATTGGACAAACAAGAATATAACCATCTACCATTGGTATCATGCTCAGCAGTAACAATAGAGAGGCCAGATTTTTGGGAAATCAAAGTCACAACCTCATTCTTTTTACCAGAAGCTTCAGAACAAGTAACATCAAGAACCCACTCCTTCCGCAAAAGCAAAGCTTCTTTAAAGGCTATGCTAGTCTCCTGAAGAAGAACAACATCGCCAGATAAGCTCTTGCAATAATCTAGGATCTTCGCCCTTTTGGCAGGGTGATTCAGCCCACGAACATTAAGTGAGACTACGTTTAAACCAGACATGAATAGACATAAGACAACACAGATAAAAACATGTGATAAAGAAAAAAGAAAATGTTAACCAATAGATCTACAGATATAAGGGTAAAAGAAGAGCACACAAACCGTAAAAAATGTACCGAAGCAGAAGTCTCCAACGAAAGAGAGATAGAAAATGAGAGGAAAAGAAGACTAGAAAGAACAAAATAAAGAACAAAAGTATTCCAAAGAAAAAAGGAGCATAAAAAGAGAAAAACCCCACCAGGGGATGTCTGTAATAGACAATTTGCATGGGGGAAATAACATGGAGGAGCAACCACAGAGGCCAACAGACACAATGCAGACCGCTCAACAATAAATATTTCCTTACATATTTCACTAAGCGACGGAACAAATATAAAAATATTAATATCTATTACACTATCAATAGTCCATCAATAACATTAAATAATGCAACAGTAATATCAGGTATTTTAAATAACAGTCTAAGGCATAATGAATACCAATAAATGATGTAGTAATTGGTAAGTTAAGGTAATATAAATTGCAATATAGGACATTATAAATCACAAACTGTTAACTTATCGAACACAGCAAAATTGACACTATCTAGGAATCAATACTAGAGAATACGGAAAATTAATTATTAAATAGCAGATTCTACATCAGATGTAATTCATGACTTGAATATATATATAATGAAAGCAAAATAATCAAAAAGAATATGTAAATTCATATATGTAAAAAGCTGGAGCGCAGCTGGAGACAAGCCTACTGCCCACTGGCAATATCAGTACTAAGGAAATCCCAGAAAGATTATTATACTGCCATCAAGAAGGCCAAAGGCAATTTTTATGCTGAGGGCATCGCTCAGTCTAAAAACAACTCAAAAGAAATCTTCTCTATCGTCCAGAGTTTCCTGAAGCCTTGCGTGGAACGTATTGCCGTCCCCGCCTCAATCTCTTGGTGCGAGGAGCTGTCCGGGTTCTTCATAGACAAGATTCAATCGAGCCAGGACAGCTTAGGGCCTTCCACCCAAGTGCAGGTGGTTCACCCCCTACAGAGTGCCCTGGAACCTGATCCATCCCGCACCTTCCTGGCAGATTTTTCACCTATTTCTCTGCTGGATACTTTGGCTATCCTCAAATTCCTTAAATCAGGTTCCCCAGCTGATCCTTGCTTAGCTAGACAGCTAGCAGCAGTGGCCGAGGTAGTTAACCCTGAAGTAAACAATATTATTAATGTATCATTTCAAACAGCCACTGTAGGAAGGTGGATATCTGACTATGGTTACCCCCAACTTTTTGCCTAGTGTCTAGCTGGTTTTTCGACTTAGTTGGCCTGAGATCCTGCCATTCAGGGTCTCAGGCTGTCTGCTCTCTCTTTAAAATGGACTCCATGTACCCTAGGTACATAACCAATTGGTAAGGATCACCTTATTGGACCCTGTACAGTGTACCCTAGGTACCCAGGGCATAGGTGTACCCTAGGCCTCCCAGGGGCTGCAGCATGTATTATGCCACCCCTGGTCTGGCCTTCCAATCAGACACAACTGGCTGATCACTCAGCTGGGGCAAGGTCGTGTAATCACCCCTTGCTTAGATATAGTATGCCTATATCTACCCTTATATATAGACACATGTGTACCTATCAGTCACTCCTATGGCAGGCCTTAACAATCCTGGAGGCAGAGTGCTTGGTAACATGTGAGATGGTGCTCTAGCATGAGCTGAGCCTGTCTGCAGCTTTCGGAACCATGTCCTTATAGCTGTTCTATGATATAGCCTACCATATACTCTTAAAGTGCCTTATAATCTTAAACGGTTATGGTAACTATGGTTTGGCTTTATCAAAACATGTCGTGTAAGGTGTCTAACACTTTGGAATAATACCCCCATACCATTTCTGGTGATGAGGATATTATTCCTCCCTTCTAGAGGGAGAGACATGTTAAAATCCTACCTTGTTGTTTAACTCTAACCAAAGCCTCAGCATCACAAAATGGATGCTGCTGCCACAGACACGAGTCTGACCCCCTGCTGCTGGGAGTGATCCTGGCAAGGGAGGCTTGGACAATAGGTTTCCTGCTTGGGGAGGTGCTAGCACCTCCCCAGACAGCCTTTAGTGTATTGGGGCAGGGTGGGCTGAAAGGAATGAGACATGCCTGGGGCACACAAGGTGTTCCTTGCATAGTCCAGTTCAAACCGGCGCTGGGGCACTCCAGCCCCAGCTCTGGCGCGAAACTGGACAAAGGGAAGTGGGTGTAACCACCCCCTCCCAGGTCCCACCCATAAGGCGTGACCTAGCAGGTATCCCAGCCCCCCAGATTAGTATAAGAGTGGGAGTTGGGCCTCAAGACTTTAGATTATCCTGAACCTGCAAAACTGAACAGAAACTCTGGACCTTCGACATTCGACGAAAGAAGAAGACTGAAGAATCTCCCTTGTAGCCAAGGAGTGGCTACCCTGTGCAAACAGGCACCATCAAGAGACTACCCTTTGCTTTGCGACCGTTCTACGAGGAACCGACTGCAGAGCCCGACCAGAGCCTTGACTTCCAGACTTCTCCGACCCTCATCCACATCTGCAGCAGAGCTGAGATCCGTGGAGGCGACGAGCGACGTGGGACCGGCTACCTGGGAAAAGTGGCTAGTAACTTACAGCGCAGCTTCTGAGGTACCCTCGAAGTTGTGCACCGGGGATTGAGAAGCCCCAACCCCAAGCACCATCTGCACCGAAGATCAGCCCCCCACACTCCACGAGTCCGGCGTGGGGCCCTTCAGCATTTTCCTGCTTGCCGCGTCTGTCCGGTTGCTTGCCCGCTGGCTAGTGGCCTCTGTGACGACGCTCCCTGAACTCTTCTGCGCTGGTTTGGCTCCTCCAGACTGGCTCCCGCTTCTCTGCAAAGAAGAAGCACCCCAGACCTTCCTGGTCTGCACCAGAAGCAAGTCCCTTGTTCTTCGTGGGTTCCGCTTGCCAAGGCTTGGTGAGTCCTAGTCCAACTTCGACGCCGCCGACAGCAAGAGCCTTCGTGGGACAGCTCGCCTCCTGGTCCTGGTCGTCCTCGACGCTTCCTGGTCCTCCTGGCTGCAGCGACAAGCTTCACCTTCACCTGCAACTTTTCACGACATCGCCTGGTTCCTTCCTGGTTCCACGTGGTCACTGGCTAGTGACCTTGACTCTGTCCCTTCTGCTTGCAGGTTTCTTCTCTTCTTGATCCCAGCCTTGGGATCCACCGGACACTCTTCACTGACTGCCTGTCAGCATCTTTCTTCAGGCATCCATAGGAATCGACGACGAAAACGACGCATCTTCACCCCTATGCACCCGCAGCCTGTGGGCTAGGTAACTTGGGTACTCCGGTGCTCATCAGGATAGTGACTATCCTAGTGTCTAGTTTTCAAGTCTCAACTTCCTAGCTACTCCGGAAGTGTCCTAAATCTATCTATTCCTAAACTGTAACATTGCTATTGACTTTTACGCATTACGCGTGAGTGTTTCCACTCTGCACACGAATCCCGTGGGCCTCCCACTTCCTAACTAACGCTAGTGTAGTGTAGCCCCAGCGATTCCCTAGGCCTAGGCCTATCCTATTTCCGTGACAGTGGTTCTTATACCACTTATTTAGTATATGGTTTGCGTGGCCCCTAGGGCCTAACTGTATTACTTACCTGTGTGACTTACTGTATGCATTAATAAGACTGTGTTGTACTTACCTCTAAACTCATAAAGAGTGCTGAGGGTTTGCTTAGAATAAATACACTTTATTTTATATATATATCTGTTGTGGTGTCCTTTCATTTGGTATTCAAGGGATTATATATGGTATCACAGCTGGCTTCACATGCCATTCAGAGTTTAGCCTAAGACTGCTCTTGTCCATGCTACCACTAGGATAGCTGGTCTATAAGGTTGACTTTACAACCAATCACCATAAGGGTATTTGGACTGATATAAGGTGTACACTATAACTAGTGACATCATACATCAGGCCAACTTCTCACATTGGTGAGCAGCGGTTGGGATCTGAGCTTGCTGTTGTAATACCATTGTAATCTTGAGATACTAAATTGAAAGATCACACAGATATTGTCTAGGTACATATAACATAGTTTATAATTCGTAAGTCCTACTGGACTTAGTGGTTGTAGGTTGAAGGGAGTAACACACCCTGACTACAACTACTAGAGAGGTTTAGTAGAAACAACTAGTGTAGGTAGGTGCACACACCACACCCTCACTAGATCATGTCTCTGAGAGGAGATCAAGTAGATGCTCTCTCAGGAGGATCAGGTCTGCAAAAGATCCCCTCTAGATATGATACCTTAACATTCCAAGAGATGAGACATTTGTGTACCTCCAGAGGAATAAAACAGGGTTCCAACCCTACCCTTAGACAGCTAGTGGAGCTTCTGGAGGCCTATGATGCTGAAAGAGCTGCCAGGGATGGTGCCATAGCTGTAGATAAGGGTCTACCCACCACAGAGGAGTCAGATGGGACTTCAGATGAAGAGGTAGACAGCCAGGGCCAAGTAGGAAGACTTAGCCAGGCTAACCTAAGTTTACATGGGAGTTTGCATGGGGTCCCCCCATACAGACCCCCAAGTAGGCTTTCACAGAGAAGCAGGAGGGACAGATCCCCTTCAAGGGAATCCATCCACTCCCATGTTTCTAGCATCTCTAATGCTTCCTCTCACAGGGGAATGACTTCACCTGAGAGAAAGGAGCATAAAGCCAGAATGAGGGAAGCTAATCTGAGGATTCAGAGGCAAGAAATTGCCCTTGCCAAAGAGAAGCTTGCTCTGGCTAGAGAGCAAAAATTGTGTGGGTCAGAACCCACTGGTGGCAGCAACATTCCTAGAGATAGGGATAGGTCTTATGACCATAGAAACCTAAGCAAGATAGTCCCCCCATATCAGAATGGGGATGACATCCACAAGTGGATGACTGCTTTGGAGAGGGCCTGCAAAGTACAGCAGGTACCCCAAAGTCAGTGGGCAGCTATCTTGTGGCTCTCCTTTTCTGACAAAGGTAGAGACAAGCTCCTCACAGTCAGTGATGAGGATGCAAACAATTACAAAGTCCTGAAGAGTGCTCTGATAGATGGGTTTGGCTTAACCACTGAGCAATATAGGTTGTTGTTCAGAGACACCCAGAAGACACAGACACAGGACTGGTCTGATTTTGTGGATTGTGCCACTAAGGCTTTGGATGGTTGGTTAAATGGCAGCAAGGTGCAGGACTATACAGGATTGTACAACTTGATTATGAGGGAGCAGATCCTTAGTAATTGTCAGAACCAGCTTCTCCATCAACACCTGGTAGACTCAGATTTGACCTCTCCCCAAGAATTGGGAAAGAGGGCAGATAAATGGGTCAGGACCAGGATTAGGCCTAAAAATCAGGGTGGTGACCAAAAGAAAGATACCACCAAGCCTCAAGAGAAGGGTGGGGATAAAACAAAAGAGAAATCTTCCTCAGGGCCCCAAAACTCCACACAGGGTGGTGGGTCCCAAACTCCCTCCTCTACCACAGTTAAAAAGCCTTACTGCCATGTGTGTAAAACACCTGGGCATTGGAAAACTGACAGCAGTTGTCCACAGGCTAAAAACAAAACTGTTCCTCCAACTACTCCTAACACACCACCTATTACTGTCAGCAGTAATCCCCCAGGTGGTGGGAGTGCCCCCAAAAATTTGGTTGGGTTTTCTTGGGGAACACAGGGGGATCCTGGCTTAGCCAATTCCCCTGCAGCAGCTACTCTTGTCTGTGATGGTGGCATGGGGTTTGCCAACTTCACTGCCTGTCCCAACACTTTGGGTAGGTACAGACAGGAACCCTACATCAATGGTAGAAAAGCTGAGGCCTACAGAGACACTGGAGCTAGCATCACTATGGTGGCCCATAGGCTAGTTCCCTCTGAGCAGCTTTTGCCTGGTTTCTCATACCAGGTAACTAACATTGATGGCAAACAGAACAGTCATCCCATGGCAGAGGTATGTCTCAGCTGGGGAGGTGTCACTGGCCCTAAAAGGGTGGCAGTGTCTCCAACCTTGCCTGTGGACTGCTTACTGGGGAATGACTTAGAACTCTCAGCTTGGGCTGGAGTTGAACAAGACACCCATTCTAAAATGGTAGGCCTTTCCAAAAAGGGTAGTGGGGATGTGCCAGTCACAACCCCTGTCCAAGTAGCTTTCCTCCCTGAAAAGGTTGAAAGGGCAGTGGTAGCCACAGCCCAGGCACAGACAGACTTCCCTGTAGAAATTGGCAGAGCTGTGACAGTCACAGCTCAAACACAAACTGAGTGCCTTCCTGAAAAGGTTGGCAAGGCTGTAATGGTCTCAGCCCACACTCAGACTGATATAGGTGTAGTGAAGCCTGAAACTATGGATCACTCCACACAAACAGAGAGTAGTGGGGAGGAAGAAAAGTCTCCCTCTCCCCAGACATTAGGAAAAGGTCAGCCTCCTCAGGGACCTGACCTCACCCCTTGTGAAGGAACTGCCCCAGAGGTAGCCAGGCCTGGCCTGGCAGAGCCTCTGATGTCAGTGGCCCCTTCCAAGGTGGGACCCAGTCTGGTGCAGGTAGCCTGCCTCTCTCTACCCTGCCTCAGTCAGCCCAGGGCTGCAGAGGTCAGGGAGGCCAGTGGACCCCAAGAGGGCCCCTGTCCACAAGAACCCCCCAATCAAAAGAATGAGGATTGCCTGGCTAGTAGCCCTAGCCAGGTGATGGGTAAAAACATTCCTGAGGGATCCCCTTTACAGGTAGTTAGGGACCTCCCCCAGAGGGATTCTGTTGGGCACAGGCAAACCTGGGACCTTAGGGCCCCAAACCTGACCTGTCCCTCCAGTAAGCCCACAAAAGGGACCCAGCCTCCAGCTTTAGGTAGCCAGAGGCTGACCCTGAGAGCACAGTGCAACTCAGTTAGAGAAAGAAAGGCATCCATGGTGGAGGATGATTGGAGGAAGCTGAGGCCTCACTTTGAGGGCACTCACTTCAGTACTCCATCTCAACACCAGCCTTTTACTTTGCAAAGACACACCAAAGGTAGAGATTCCCTATGGTGGAGACCCTATGATATCTTTAGGATGAGGGATTGCTTAGTGGACCATGAGACAGGGGGTAACCATGCCAGTGCTGGTTCTTCCTTATATGGCCACTTAGGCAATAGAGGCTTACCTTGTCAAGGCCAGCCTTATCTCCTTTCGTTTGGGGGGGGGTTGTGTAGGAAGGTGGATATCTGACTATGGTTACCCCCAACTTTTTGCCTAGTGTCTAGCTGGTTTTTCGACTTAGTTGGCCTGAGATCCTGCCATTCAGGGTCTCAGGCTGTCTGCTCTCTCTTTAAAATGGACTCCATGTACCCTAGGTACATAACCAATTGGTAAGGATCACCTTATTGGACCCTGTACAGTGTACCCTAGGTACCCAGGGCATAGGTGTACCCTAGGCCTCCCAGGGGCTGCAGCATGTATTATGCCACCCCTGGTCTGGCCTTCCAATCAGACACAACTGGCTGATCACTCAGCTGGGGCAAGGTCGTGTAATCACCCCTTGCTTAGATATAGTATGCCTATATCTACCCTTATATATAGACACATGTGTACCTATCAGTCACTCCTATGGCAGGCCTTAACAATCCTGGAGGCAGAGTGCTTGGTAACATGTGAGATGGTGCTCTAGCATGAGCTGAGCCTGTCTGCAGCTTTCGGAACCATGTCCTTATAGCTGTTCTATGATATAGCCTACCATATACTCTTAAAGTGCCTTATAATCTTAAACGGTTATGGTAACTATGGTTTGGCTTTATCAAAACAAAGTCGTGTAAGGTGTCTAACACTTTGGAATAATACCCCCATACCATTTCTGGTGATGAGGATATTATTCCTCCCTTCTAGAGGGAGAGACATGTTAAAATCCTACCTTGTTGTTTAACTCTAACCAAAGCCTCAGCATCACAAAATGGATGCTGCTGCCACAGACACGAGTCTGACCCCCTGCTGCTGGGAGTGATCCTGGCAAGGGAGGCTTGGACAATAGGTTTCCTGCTTGGGGAGGTGCTAGCACCTCCCCAGACAGCCTTTAGTGTATTGGGGCAGGGTGGGCTGAAAGGAATGAGACATGCCTGGGGCACACAAGGTGTTCCTTGCATAGTCCAGTTCAAACCGGCGCTGGGGCACTCCAGCCCCAGCTCTGGCGCGAAACTGGACAAAGGGAAGTGGGTGTAACCACCCCCTCCCAGGTCCCACCCATAAGGCGTGACCTAGCAGGTATCCCAGCCCCCCAGATTAGTATAAGAGTGGGAGTTGGGCCTCAAGACTTTAGATTATCCTGAACCTGCAAAACTGAACAGAAACTCTGGACCTTCGACATTCGACGAAAGAAGAAGACTGAAGAATCTCCCTTGTAGCCAAGGAGTGGCTACCCTGTGCAAACAGGCACCATCAAGAGACTACCCTTTGCTTTGCGACCGTTCTACGAGGAACCGACTGCAGAGCCCGACCAGAGCCTTGACTTCCAGACTTCTCCGACCCTCATCCACATCTGCAGCAGAGCTGAGATCCGTGGAGGCGACGAGCGACGTGGGACCGGCTACCTGGGAAAAGTGGCTAGTAACTTACAGCGCAGCTTCTGAGGTACCCTCGAAGTTGTGCACCGGGGATTGAGAAGCCCCAACCCCAAGCACCATCTGCACCGAAGATCAGCCCCCCACACTCCACGAGTCCGGCGTGGGGCCCTTCAGCATTTTCCTGCTTGCCGCGTCTGTCCGGTTGCTTGCCCGCTGGCTAGTGGCCTCTGTGACGACGCTCCCTGAACTCTTCTGCACTGGTTTGGCTCCTCCAGACTGGCTCCCGCTTCTCTGCAAAGAAGAAGCACCCCAGACCTTCCTGGTCTGCACCAGAAGCAAGTCCCTTGTTCTTCGTGGGTTCCGCTTGCCAAGGCTTGGTGAGTCCTAGTCCAACTTCGACGCCGCCGACAGCAAGAGCCTTCGTGGGACAGCTCGCCTCCTGGTCCTGGTCGTCCTCGACGCTTCCTGGTCCTCCTGGCTGCAGCGACAAGCTTCACCTTCACCTGCAACTTTTCACGACATCGCCTGGTTCCTTCCTGGTTCCACGTGGTCACTGGCTAGTGACCTTGACTCTGTCCCTTCTGCTTGCAGGTTTCTTCTCTTCTTGATCCCAGCCTTGGGATCCACCGGACACTCTTCACTGACTGCCTGTCAGCATCTTTCTTCAGGCATCCATAGGAATCGACGACGAAAACGACGCATCTTCACCCCTATGCACCCGCAGCCTGTGGGCTAGGTAACTTGGGTACTCCGGTGCTCATCAGGATAGTGACTATCCTAGTGTCTAGTTTTCAAGTCTCAACTTCCTAGCTACTCCGGAAGTGTCCTAAATCTATCTATTCCTAAACTGTAACATTGCTATTGACTTTTACGCATTACGCGTGAGTGTTTCCACTCTGCACACGAATCCCATGGGCCTCCCACTTCCTAACTAACGCTAGTGTAGTGTAGCCCCAACGATTCCCTAGGCCTAGGCCTATCCTATTTCCGTGACAGTGGTTCTTATACCACTTATTTAGTATATGGTTTGCGTGGCCCCTAGGGCCTAACTGTATTACTTACCTGTGTGACTTACTGTATGCATTAATAAGACTGTGTTGTACTTACCTCTAAACTCATAAAGAGTGCTGAGGGTTTGCTTAGACTAAATACACTTTATTTTATATATATATCTGTTGTGGTGTCCTTTCATTTGGTATTCAAGGGATTATATATGGTATCACAGCTGGCTTCACATGCCATTCAGAGTTTAGCCTAAGACTGCTCTTGTCCATGCTACCACTAGGATAGCTGGTCTATAAGGTTGACTTTACAACCAATCACCATAAGGGTATTTGGACTGATATAAGGTGTACACTATAACTAGTGACATCATACATCAGGCCAACTTCTCACAGCCACGGTTTCACCTGAGTGGAAACAGGCCAAACTACTCCCCCTGCTAAAAAAACCCTCCTTAAATCCAGCCACATTAGCTAGCTACCGACCTATCTCACTACTCCCGGCTGTGGTGAAGGTGTGCGAAAAGGCAGTACACAAACAACTCTCCAAGTTTGTTGAGTCTTCGGGTGCCCTACACCCAGCCCAGTCGGGATTTAGGGCCACCTATAGTACTGAGACTGCCCTGGATGAGTTGTCGGAGGCTATTAGGGAATGCTTAGATTCAGGCGGGAGAGCAGTGCTGATTCTATTAGACCTTTCTGCCGCCTTCGATACAGTGCAGCATCATCAACTTGGCCCGTCTCTCCGAGATTGGAATCTCCGGATTGGTATGGGATTGGATTGAATCCTTCCTAGAGAATAGGACACAGCAGGTTTGGCTGCCTCTGTTCTCTTCAGCATCAAGAAAGGTGACCACAGGAGTCCCCCAGGGCTCAACTCTCAGCCCCCTTCTCTTTAATATATACGTTACACCAATGATCTATCTGGAGGAGGAGCTGGGCGCAAAGATGACAGCATATGCAGACGATACCCAGCTCCTCTTCACATGGAAGGAAAACGACCTGTCCCCTGCATTAGCCAATAACTGTCTGCCAGCAGTTTTTAAATGGCTGGCAGGAGCTCAGCTTAAATGCAATGAGGATAAGTCCGAGGTCCTCCTCTATGGGTCTTTCCCTCTGCACTTCAGGGATAACTTTTGGCCTACGGGCTTCCCCATGCCTAAATCAACAGGGAGCCTAGTGAAGAATCTGGGGGTCTGGTTCAGCAAGGACCTCCGATTCTCACCACAGATAAATAAATTGGCCGGTGTGTGCTTCGGCACATTGAAATTACTTAGGAAATTCCTGCCACTGTTGCCGAGACCAGCAAAAGAAATGGTGACTCGTGCTCTCATCCTGTCGCGTTTAGATTACGCCAACGCTTAATACATTGGCCTCCCTGGCTATCAGCTAACAAAGCTGCAGACTAGCCAGAATGCAGCAGCAATAGTGCTGCTGGGCGTTCTGGGCAGAGCCAGTACAAGACAAAATCTCCGGGATTTGCATTGGCTCCCAGTGGGACAGCGTGTCCTATTCAAGGCGCTCACGTTTGCCCATGGTGCCTTATATAAATCTGGGCCCCCCTACCTCAGGAGATGCTTTGAGTTCCATGTGCCTCACAGACATCTTCGCTCCGCAGGACAATGCCTTGCCTCTATTCCTCGGTACCGCCTTGTCAGAACTGTTGAACAGGTTGAACCACAGTGACACAGATGTGGACACAGTGCCATACAAAAGTAAATCATCATTGGGACACCCTTAGTGGGCAATTAGGCATTGTGAGATAAGAGGGAGCACAACAGACACATGTGACACAAGCTGGGATGAACACAAACTAACACAGCAAGAGACTGACACACAACAGCACTACTCCCAGGGACCGGACATTGGGGTGACACAAGCATGCATGACACATCCACTGTGATGACAAAGGCAGATGTCGTACAAACTGGGAAACACAGACATGTGTTCTGTTCCACAAACGTACATCACACATACACAAACACAAATCACTCAGCATGGCCCCTCATCCATGGACAAACGGGAGCTAGGGGACCATCCATGCAAACATTTACATCAGTCTACCCTCAACACCACACACCCTGAACTGCAACAATGTGCATCTGTGAAGCCCACATGGACAGGTGACAATGCACATGCACCCATGACAAACACAGGAATGTTGGGAGGAACTAAGGTGCACAGAATCATCACACAAGGACAGTTTACAACCCTGGGGAATAACAGACATACTGCACAGTATGCGGTACATGGCCATGACGTCAAAGCTCACGTAACCTTCAGAAAATCTTCCACAGTCCCTGGACAATGCAGAAGCCAAGGAGAAACACAAGGCACACATGCTGACACCTGCCAACATTGCAGCCATGAACCAGACAAGTGGGAGCAGTCACACACACATACACATGTCTCAATCACTGAAAGGTACCACCTAGGGACAACTACATGATTTTGCAAAGAAACAAGTGCCTTGGGGAACCCTGATTGTGTCCCATCTGTATCTGACAACATCATCACCACTCAGAACTGACAAATCCCAATGATGATACACCAATTAACAGTAGTGTGTCATGCACCCACACATCTGGTAGCCCATGGCAAAGTAGTGGGATGAACCCAGTACCACTCAGCAAGCATCAACAACAGGAACATATCAAGGGAACACTGCCTGTGTATGAACAGGGATGTGGACACACACACATGCTCATACAACACACACCATGGCCCCAGGCTATGTCACAGGACAACACACTTACTTGAGGGGAACCAACTCCTGTGGAAGCCCAGCTGTGCCAAACATATTCACAGCACGTCGCACTTATGTCAGCAGAACACTTGGTTGGTCAGCCATCAGTTACCACACAATGAAGGCTCTGGTCACAAGAGCCTGGGTACATGAGTCTCCCCTAAGTCATCTGCACGTACTCAAAACATATGTCTAGCAAGTTGCACAGAGGACCCAGTTGCTCCTATACCAATGATGCCCACACCTGTAGGTCCAGTGGTGAGGCACATAAAGTCTGTGAAATTGACAAATTGGACAATGTGAAGCACATCATATGTGCATGGGTGCAAGCCAGAGATGTGACCATGCAAATGAAATGTTCACAGAGATGTCCACAAATAGTTGATCATGACACACCCAGGTAGCTGCAAAGGATGACATGGATACCCACCAGAATAGGATACATATCTCATGGACCACATGGAGTACCTCACAGCAACACATCAGTATTCAACATTGGAAAACAAGCATTACAGGTGCAAGGGCATGATAAACATCATCAACATAATGTACAGCTAAATCAAGTTCACAGGGATAAAGAAAAAAGCTTTATTCAGCATATTAAAAGTTAAACGTCCGTTCAAACAAAATGCCAATGGCCAGTCCATGTCCAAATGCCAAGAAGTGAACTAGAGTGACAACTGTCACACCTTGCTTGCCTGCACTGCTAAGGACCGGGGTCATCCCCTCGGAGGGGCATACATGGGGGCAGGCCAGGCACCGCAGGGACAGGATCAGGGCACAGCAGAAGGAGGCAGTGAAGAGGTGGTGGATGCAGGCGAAACACTTGCAACTGCAGTGGAGCTGACTAAAGTGGTGGGTGCTGTCACAACTGTGGGGCACAAGTCAGATGGGGTGGATGCCGGCACAACTTCAGAGGGCAGGTCAGATGGAGTGGATTGGGTCCCCACTGCAGTGCCCAAGTCAGACGGGGTGGTCGTGGACTCCACTGCAGTGCCTACATCCATGGGAGCGGAATGGGGGACAGGTGAGGTCGGCAGGACAGGGGGGGACATAGTCCCCACATCAGTGGCACTAACCATCTGACCAGGTGTGGAGGAGCAAGTGGTAGGGGAGGAGGGCCTTAGCATTTTGGGGATGGTGTATCTGTGGGTGGGGGAACCCGGGGCAGGGAGTGGCAGGGGAACCTCTGGAGTGGTGATCTGGGGAATGGAGGACGGAGACTTTGCTTTGGAGCTGCGTGGTGGCGGGGGGGTCTTGCTCTTCCGGCTCTGGGGGGACTTGCGGGTGGGGGTCTAAGTGTGACTGCGCCTGGGGGAGGGTGTCCGGGTGTGAGGGGAACTCCCCTCTGTGTGTGGGGACTTCCTCTTCCCCTTGTAATCAGGATCTGCTGGGACGGTGGGGAAGAGGCCAAGGTTACAGAGGAAGAGCTTCTGGGGAGATGGGGTTGCAGGTGAGGCAAGGGAAGGGGGCTGGGAGGGAGAGGTCTCGGAGGACTGCGGAGTGATTGTGGATGACTCTGTGTGTCTGCAAACCAGCCTCTGTGAGTGTGGTATCAGTCCCCTGCGCTTGCTTGTGCGCACGTCTAGACCTTGGTTTGGGTGTTTGTGTGCTTGGGACAGGTAGGCTGCTAGGAATCGTGGGTGGTGCAGGGGTAGGGGGGTGCGAGACTGTTGGAGGAGGGACACTGCTGCCGTCAGGGAGAAGGCCATGGACTGATTGGTCCTCTGTAGGGTAGACATGCCCGATGAAATGCCCTCCATGAACGACACCAGTTGTGTCAACAGACTTGTGTGTGCATGGAGAACCTTCAGCATCGACGTCTGCCCTACATGGATCTGTCTAAGTAAGTCCACAGACTCCTCACTCAGGGCAGCAGGGGACATAGGGGCAGGGGGTGCGGTGCCTGGCACAAAGAAGACATGCTCACGAACATGGGAGCCTACAGGGACCTCTGGGATGGGAGCCGATGGGTGGGGGGTGGTGGTGGTGGTGGTGGTGGCGGTGGCAGGGACAACCTCACTAGCTGGGGTTTGGTGGCTGCTGACACCCACCTCCACAAGGGAGTCATCCTGTGGTAAATAATTTAATTACCGGGACTTAATTTGATACAGAAACATAATAAAAATAGCTCAGTAAATAAGAGGCAGAATCCGTGGTATTAGAGGTTCGGAATGGGCTTTATTCCAATGGACGATTCGAATCGGTTGCTCCAAGTTCCATCACCACGAAGGTTCAGGAAGTGAAGTACATACATTATTGATAATTAATCACTTTTATACAATAGGCATTACAGTGAAGCAAATGCAAGAGGCGTAACAATTGATAGCAAAGATAACATTTCACATGCGTAGCTGAAGGAGGCGTAATTGGGAGTAACAAGGAAACGTCATTGGTTGTGATGTCACATATGGGTGGACCTATGAAATAATTTCGCAATGTCAGCAGAAATACTTGGCAGAGATGCGCGCGCAGCAGCATGACGTGTGATTGACGTGCAACTAGGGGGTGAAGGGGACTTGACATTTAGCTCTACATGTGGCGACAGAAGTCTGGAGGGTCAAGTCAACCTAATCCCCAAATCATATCTAACATCCTATGTTTAAAGAACTATGTTATCCAAAAGAGAGGTCTCTTAGAGTAGAATCTTATTCTATACTGACTATACTGACTGTTAGTGCGTGTACAAGCGTCTAAGTGTCTACACTAGATGCGAGGGCAGGAATCTTCCATAGTAACAAGGCTATGAATTACTTGCATAAAGACGGAGAAGCCGGGCCTTTGCTCGGTAGCTGGAAGAATGTTTACTGAAACTACTAGACAGGAATGCATTGGGCAGGGAGCGGAGCAGATAATTTCGAAGGTGAAATACAGTTTCTTGGCAGGCAACAGGCTGATGTCAGGCTTCGTGAGCCGCGCAGGGAATGAGACAAAGTTCATGGTCACAGATGCAGGCTCAGACTGGAGCTTCAGAGACAGAAAGCAAGAAAAGCTTGATGACAGAATCAGGGCCTACTTGCCTGGACTGTAAAATGGCATAAGTGAACCATATAAAGCCGGTGGCCTTTCATACTTAGGAATGGAATATCCGGCCTATTCATGGCGGATCTGAAAGAGGACATGTTGACGGTGGACGCACATGTGTTTGCGTCTTCATAACTGGAACTGGAGGAAACATACATGTACTTGTGATTCATACATGAAACCGTTGGGGTCCAAGATAGGGGACATAACTGATCGGAAAAATCCATATTTCCACATTCCCTCCTTGTCCCCTACTTGCCCGTCAAGAGATATCAATCTTCATCAATCCATTGATCTGTTCATATAGCATCATTTGTTCTTCTTTTTTCTTCTGGGACGAATGAAATCTTGGTGATGGAATACACGATGTGGCACACAGACCACAAATCGCTGGTCCACATTGTAGGCATAGACAGCAACTGAATAGTATGAGAAAGCCAATACCTAGGAAGGATAGGACCTTCCATCCAAAGGTAGATAATACACTCCAAAACCAACCGGACCAAGTCCAGGTGCCTGGATTCTGGTGTATCTGGCTTACAATCTTATGAAGGCGAGTTATGGCTTTATATACAGATGGCGAATTTTCTGGTATGAAAATGCAACAACTTGATCCGATGACCCTACAAGCTCCGCCCCTATCGGCCAGGATGACGTCAAGGACAAGACGATTCTGAAGCACAACAATCCGCATAGCAGACTGTTCTTCTGTTAAATTGCCTAAGGCGGAAATAGTTTCGTTCACTACTGCTTCAAGGGTTCTAGTTAATCTACGTATCAGCTTACTATTAGTAACGGTACCTATATAGGGAAAGAGACCTTTATTGAAATCTGTGTATTTTTCCCATGCTGTTTCAGTGTAATCGACAATTGGGAGATCTCTCCTTTCTCTATTGTGTACTAAATGAGTATTTCTGTGATAATCAGGAGGAGCTAGGAAAACAGGTGGCAAAAGAAATCCAATGTAACAGGTACCATCCCAATCTAGAGGTAGGCGTACATATGCCGTCTGACCACATATGAAATAGGAATGGCGGGAAGCTCTAAATGTCGACTTGCCTTGATCACTGAATTCTATTACAGTGGTGCATCTACTATGGCCCATATGTATGGAACCATTCTTTCTTACACATAATTCACCTTTTACTGGAAATATTGACATAGCGGGCAAAATTGGAGTAGCTTCGGATTCGACATTTAGGATCATAAGATTAAGCGTAAAATTACCTAATCCATATACTTCATTTTCTAGATCAGTTCCTGTTCTCTTGGGAAGTCCCTCCTTGTTAGGGTAGCAGACTTTAAGTAAAACTAAGTTTAAATTTCCCCATACCCAGTTGTCCTGATAAACTGCAGAATTTGAATCTAGGGGATTAATTAAACTAAACCATGCTCCACAGGAGCCGTTGTGTGTGAATGGGTATGGAAAAAGAGGTAGAATTCCTTTATAATTCTGATAGGGAGGGAGTCGGCCACATATCCAACAATTTGTAGCATTGCTAACCTGATGGGAATGATGTAACATACTAATAAACGTGTTATTGCGCAGCGCAAATCTATAAGACAACTCATGCGGAGGTAATTCACTAAAAAAATGTTCAGCAGTAACATTATAAACATGTCTAGAAATAGGATAATATATGTGCAACAATATACTTGCAGTAATTATTAAAAGACTTAAGAAAAACAAAATTAATAACGTCACTGTGCAATGACTACGCAGTGATTTACAGTATGCATGTCGTTTCAACATTTTTCGGGTGTTTTCTCTATTCAGATCTAAGGGATACATGTCAGGGACAAATTCAACCGCTTCACCTTGGAGAGGACTTAAACAATCAAATTTCCCGACCGGTTAGATCTGAGTTTTAGTTTATATTGTTCGTGACTACTTGATTCAACAAAAGGAAGTTTTGAGTCAATGGGCGAAGACACACGAGGTGTGGTGTTTACGTCCGATGGTAGTCCATGAAATTTCTTGATATGACTTGAATGTACCCAGCCTTTTCTGCCTTCGATCTTCACGGCTGTCCTTGTGGTGAGCAAGACCAGTTGCGGTGACTTCCACCTAGGATCCAGCTGAGTCTTTCGATCAAAGTTCCTCACGAGGACCAGGTCCCCCGGAATTATATCATGGGGTTTCACCTCAGTGTTGTCGGGAAAGGCTGCAGCTACCTGTGAACGACAAGATTGTAGTGCAGACATCAAGGAAGCCAAATAATCTGTCAGCATATTACAGTCAATATCAGTTATTTTACGTGGTATAGGCGTCCCCCACATATTTGGTGGTCTGCCAAAGATCACATCATACGGGGATAGCCCTGTTCGAGAGTGTGCTACCATTCTCATGTAAAAGAGTGCAACTGGTAAGGCTACTACCCAGTCGACACCTTTCTCTCTGCATATTTTGGACAATCTGATTTTCAGGATCTGATTATGTCTTTCTACGAGACCTGCTGCCTCGGGGTGTCGGACACAGTGGAATTTCCACTGATAGCCTAACAAAAGTGAAACGTGTTTCATTAGTTCGGATGAGAACGGCTGGCCGTTATCTGAGTAGACAGCACGTGGTAAACCGTATCGTGGGAAGAATTCTCGAACTAACTGTTTGGCAGTAGTCGGGGCAGTGTAATCTGAAACCGGGTATGCCTCTGTCCAACGGGAAAGAGCACAGACAACTACGAGAACATATTTGAATCCTCGACATCGTTCCATCTGGATATAATCCATCTGGAGGACTTCAAAAGGGTGATCAGGAGACTGAAATCCACCCTGTTCTACGGGAACGCTTTTTCCTGGGTTAAACTGACAACAGATCATACAGGTACGAACTTTTTGCTTGGCTGCTGCTCGTAAATGTTTATTGAACCAAATGTGTTGGATGCTGTCTAGCATAGCTTTTTCTCCTAGATGCGCTGGACTATGTATAGTGTTAATAATAACTTGGACCATTGAATCAGGAAGGAACCACACAGATTTTTCCTTCGTCATCCATCCTTGATCCGTTTGGATCCCTCCTAATTCAGTCCATTTCTTTATTTCGTCTGGTGTAGCATGCGTCTGTATGTCAATTACGTCAAGAGCGGGATCCTTAACCATCATGCAATGTGTTGGCGTCGGGACTTTTGTCTTTGTCATGTCGGATGTTTGAGTTTGAGCAGTCTGTTTAGCTGTTCTGTCAGCTAGATCATTGCCTTGAGAAATGATATCAGTAACTTTCGTATGAGCTTTACATTTCATAATTGATATTGCAGTGGGTAGATGTATTGCATCTAATAAGGCATGAATGAGGGGTCCGTGCTGAATGTGGGCACCGTGAGAAGTTAAATAACCTCTCTCTCGCCACAGCACGCCGAAGTCATGTACAACTCCGAATGCATAACGTGAATCAGTGTATATGTTGACTCTTTTATTTGTGGCTTGAATACAGGCTTGCGTCAGAGCGACGAGCTCTGCTGCTTGAGCGGACAAGGTATTTATGCAATTTGTTTCGATGACTTCAGTGTCTGTTGTGACTGCGTAAGCGGCCACTAACTCTCCTGTACTTGCTCTCATACATGAACCATCTACATACAACGTTAGGTCTGGGTCTGACAATGGGACATCTGTCAAGTCTTGTCTGGGTTTCGTCGTGATTGTAATAACGTCAATACAGTCATGAGCTAGTGGGTCTGTTCCGATTACGGGTAAAAGTGTGGCAGGATTCAATGTGTTACAACGTCTGATTTCTATATGTGGCTGGAACAATGTTAATTCATACCCTGTAAGTCGCGCTATAGTCAAGTGTTGTGTTTGCGTTCGATTCACGAGAACTTCTACTGCATGTGGTACTTGAACTGTCAATGGATGTCCTAACACTATGGCATCGCTTTGTCTTATTGCTAAAGCTGTTGCTGCCACCGATTTTAGGCATGCAGGCAAAGCCTGAGCTACGGGATCTAATGTACTAGAAAAATAAGCACATGGTTTGTGGGATCCTGCCTGTTCCTGTGTGAGTACTGACAAAGCAGTACCTTCGCGTTCTGTAACAAAGAGTGTAAACTGTTTATTGTAACATGGTGTTGCTAAAACCGGTGCTTGACATAAAGCTTTCTTTAAGCTTTCAAAAGCTTGTGTATGTTCCTGAGTCCAAGGGAGAACAGTCGATGTGGCTGCCTCCTGTGTTGTCAACTGAATGAGTGGTTTTGCTAGAAATGCATACTGAGGGATCCACTGCCTACAATATGAAGTGAGGCCTATAAAAGCCCGCACCTCCTTTTGTGTCTTGGGTATTGGCATGTTAGCTATTAACTGAATGCGGTCGGGTGTAAGCTGCCTTCCCTCCTTGGACAGCGAGTGTCCAAGATAAACAACTCGCTGGACACAGAATTGCAGCTTAGAAGGGGACACCTTGTGCCCCTTTTCGGCTAGAAATTGTAAAACTGTCAGTGATGCTTTCTCACATTCGTGTTCGCTTCTAGCGGTGATCAGCAGATCATCGACATATTGAAGCAGGGCAGTGTTTACTGGCATGTGGATACTGTCGAGTTCTCGTTTCAGTGCTTGGCTATAGATGCTGGGGCTTTCTGTAAATCCTTGAGGTGCGCGTGAGAATTTAAAGCTACGTCCATTTAAACTAAATCCGAACAAGTACTGTCTTTCCGGATCTATAGGGACGCTGAAAAAGGCATTCTTGAGATCAATTACAGTAAAGAATGTTGCTTCAGAATCAATAGCTGTCAGTAATGACGAGATATCTGGGACCACAGGGAATTGTGGCACAATGCACTTGTTTAATTCGCACAGATCAATAACCAATCGATATACTGGCGGGGCCTTCGGATCTGTTCGTTTAAGAATCGGAATTATCGGTGAATTACATACATTGGAGTCTGTTTCCACAACCACTCCTTGGGCAATGAGCTCGTCAATGATTTGTAGTAAAGCCACTACAGCATCTGGTGGTAACTTGTATTGTCGCATTCGTGGTAGTACCACTCCTGCCTTTAGTGTAACTCGATATGGTGTAATATTCATGCAACCAACATCAGTAGGGCCTTGTGCCCATAGATGTGTAGGTAAAGTCTGCAGTCGGGGATCCATGTCTCTAGACACATAGTGACCTTTGAAATCACGTAAAAACAATCTTACTCCTTCCGGAGAACAACATATTATAGCTCCTAGAGCTTTCAGTGTTTTTATACCTAACAAGTTTTCTGGACATGATTTAGTAAGCAATAAATCTGTAGTTCTGGTCAAGGGTCCTATCGTAAGTGGAAGAGGCTGTGATACTTCATTAACAATAGGTTTTCCTGAAAAACCAAGGGAAATATTCTGTGAGCCTGAGAGGGGTGCCCCTGGAACTTCACTACGTTTTATGGTTGTTCGACTTGCCCCTGTATCGAGTAAAAATTTTCTATCTTGGCCTAATAATTCACTATGTACATAAGGTCCTTCTTGGTCTACTGGGACCTCGATAAGGGGTAAGTCAACTTCCCTCTCTAGGCTGGTTCATGCGTATCGTTGATAATCAGGATAGTCGTACTGTGCGGTCTGGTACAGCTGTCGTGTCGTGGTTTGTGTGGCAGCAACCGGCAGCGCTGGTGCAGCTGGCACAAACTGTATAGACTGTTGTGGAGCTGGCATGGACTGTGCATGCTGCGGGGCTCCTTGTTCATTCTGATCCTGTCTAAGTGGCCGTGGTCTTTCTTTTGTAATACCTGTGGCGATATTACGCTTCAGGACTGGGCAATCGTGTATATAATGACCTAGTTGTTTACAATAGTTGCATGTCCCTTTTACAGGTCCTGCTGAATCACCGGAATGTGTCGTACCCTTTTTATGTCCTTCAGCTGGAACTGTCTGGGAGACTAGCATTTTCATTTTCGTGTCTTTCATGCGTCTTTGTTCATGATCTTGTTCCTCTCTAATTCTATTGTGATGATACTGTAACATTTGTAACATTTGTGATGGGGTGTTACCTTGCCAGGTACTCTCGAATTTTAATACTCTATTCTTCACTTGGGGCAAGGAATTTTCAACTAATTTTGTCACAAACAGATGTGGGTATGATTCGCTACTTGCTTTTATGCCACTATTTATACCAAAACATTTTTCAAATCGGGCATAGAAATCACTAGTGTCTTCATCTTGCTTTTGTTTACAGGCTGAAATTGCACCCCAGTCTTCTTTTTTCGTAGTTAATAAACGTGGCAGTACCTGTACTAGTAAACCTGGTAGTGCTTTAGTTTTGTCCCCAAGTCCCGAACCTGGACCTCGGGCCTTTTCTTCATTTTCTAATGCTGTCCAGTCTATCTTTTGGTCTCCCACCTCCCACTCTTTTTCCTTGAGTTTTTCATAAATGCCAGCAGGCATCAATACCTTTAATATTGTCATAATGTCAGGATAGGTATACTCTCCCATGAGTAACATGTCTTTAATTTCTCGGTGGAAACCCGCTGGGTCTTTGTCATGACTGGGTACCACTTTCTTCATTTCTAGCAATTCTATTTTTGATATGGGCGTATATACAAATACACGTTTAAACTCATTGTCCTCGCCCTTTATTGGGTGTACTTCTCGTAAGGGATTCTGTCTGTCTATGTAATACATCGGTCTTTCCTTGATGGGCAGTGAGACATGTTCTGGACATACAAAAAGAATGTACTGCTTTCTTGATTCTAGTATTTCTTTAATTAGCTTAGTACCTGAACCTCTCCATCTATTCGTGAGTAATTCAGTCAATATATCAGGTAAAGGACCAGGATCTGAATGTTGGCTTTTATATAGTATAAGAAGTTGTTGAATCATATAAATCCCAGCTAAACGCTGTTCATCTGGGGTGAGATTCAAAAATGTGTGGGCTACTGTATCATCATCATACTTTCCGGGACTGTCAACCCAATGAACGGCTGACCTGGCTAATTCTTGTTTATCCATAGAATCGAGAAAATGATAACCCCTTCGTTCTCGGAGTAATTTGTCAGCGGCTTGGAACGAATGCTCGGGGGACCTTATATTTATTATAGGTGTTTGGAAATTCCTGTTATTATCTGGACATATCGGACGTATCGGGTCAATAAAACATCTAGTACTATTACAAGATCTTCCTCTACCTACATAGGCTATGGTTTCTGACTGTCCTGTGGACAGTCCTGATCCTTCCTCCTCCTCGTTTTGTTCGAACTGGTCTACCGCTAATCTCTCTTCATGTAGGCGTTCTATTTCCTTACGGATCTTTCGGCACATGGCTATTATACAGTTTTGCTTATCATGTCTCCCTTCTGATATATTCTGGCTCCATCTGGTAAGAGTTTGCATTGCTTCCGGGTCTACCCCCGGTCGGTCTTGATTTCTGATCACACAATTTATAAGGAAACGTAACAGTTCCCCTTGTATCTCCACTTTCTGGTATTCCATAGCTCTGTTAATACATTCAGAATCTCGCCCTGTTTGGACAAAATGGTATATATTATCTAGATGCATAGTCATTCCTGGTAACTTCCCTAAATACACCGCGGCTCGTCGGATACGTAATGATGCCATGATCATTTCGTCCTCTTTGCCGGGCACAGGGTCATATCTACAATCTATAAGAAGTTCCTTAAGCGTACGGGCATTTATGAGTTTGGGGGTACGTGGATGTGCTGATTCTTGAAAGGTAAGTTTATTTATTCTGGGTGGCGTAGAAAAAATATTGGTAGCACCTCCCGTAGCCCCGTCTGGGGTATCGGGCGTGAAAGGATTCGTTGAACGCGATACAGCAACTATAGGTGTGGACACAGCTATAGAAGTAGCTGTAGGAACAGATGTGGAAACAGATGTGCTTGCCGGAACTTGTGTCAGGATTTGTTGTTGTAGAGATACAGATACAGGATCTTGGCGTTGAACCTCCCCGGCCGACGGTCTATGTGGGGCGGGGTTAGCATACTCGGGAGCTGCGTCATCTAAATACGAGGAAAGAAAAACATCTTCTGCGGTTCTAGGATGCCCCTTAGGATGTACTTTTATTGGAAATAATGGGGGTGGCAAGTCTTTTGGTATCCCCGGAGTAGCCTTAGGTAATCCCTCGGCCAGAAGGGGATACATACCCTTCATAAGGGCATTTCTTTGTCTGTCTACTTGTTCTGATTTCACTCGTGTACCTTCTTCAATTAATAGATTTTCTCGAACTTTATTTGAATTCTCCTTATTTCTCTCTTCCTGTCTGAGTGCTTTTTCTGTACGTCTATGAGATTCTTTACGCCATAATTCAACGGCGTCTTTCTGTGACTGTCTGACTTTCCTTTTCCATAACTCTTCCTCTACTTTCATGATGCACTCTGCATCCCAGGTCCCAGCTGCGGGCCACCTCTGACTTTCTGGTAATTCCTTGGTGTAGTCTACCCATAAATCAAGAAATAATATAGCGTCTAAGCCGTGTTTATGATACATGAAGTACCCTGGAGTGTCCCTAGGAGGAATAGGAACAGCTTCTTCGAGTACCCCTTTTCTAGTTGTGATCTGTCTTAATTTCGAAAAGAGCGGCATATTGAGAACTGATCTGATACTTGGTCTTGAACAAACTTAATACAATAAACACGATAATGAACAGTCATTCATACCACAATATGCAGAACGTATTAACACATTTAACATTTAACATTTAAATGAGCAAACAATGATGATGACGATCTAAGGAAAACTTAATCACTAAACATAATACTCGGCATTATCTGGATTATTCTGAATTTATATACTTGATATACTAGATATACTGCTAAACAGTACAGATACACTGCTGAAACAGTGCAGACCGGATTTGTGTACCCAAACCCGTCTTGACCGGCACAACCTATGTGCACGTCAGAACGCCTCCCCAGTAATGGTACTCACCGGGTAGCTCGGAACGGAAGGCCTCGGAACGGAACTGAACTGAACTGGACCGGACTGGACTCGACTCGAAAACTTCGGACACTTCTGAGCCTCGGGAACCTGGTGGGCCTCTGTATACCTCGGATCTTGCTCTCTCAGCTAGGCTCTGGTCGGGATACTTCGCACTTCTCACCGCCTCGTCTGGGTGTTGATCGCAGCCTCAGTCGCCCCCGCTTGACCGGAGGGAGATACAGGAAATCCTGCTGGTACGTGTTGTTGTCCGTCCAGCTGTGGCAGGAGACCGGGCCTGCAACGCACCGCCGGCGCGTGAGATGAGAAAGTGTCCCTGTTCGGGCGCCATTCATGTGGTAAATAATTTAATTACCGGGACTTAATTTGATGCAGAAACATAATAACAATAGCTCAGTAAATAAGAGGCAGAATCCGTGGTATTAGAGGTTCGGAATGGGCTTTATTCCAATGGACGATTCGAATCGGTTGCTCCAAGTTCCATCACCACGAAGGTTCAGGAAGTGAAGTACATACATTATTGATAATTAATCACTTTTATACAATAGGCATTACAGTGAAGCAAATGCAAGAGGCGTAACAATTGATAGCAAAGATAACATTTCACATGCGTAGCTGAAGGAGGCGTAATTGGGAGTAACAAGGAAACGTCATTGGTTGTGATGTCACATATGGGTGGACCTATGAAATAATTTCGCAATGTCAGCAGAAATACTTGGCAGAGATGCGCGCGCAGCAGCATGACGTGTGATTGACGTGCAACTAGGGGGTGAAGGGGACTTGACATTTAGCTCTACATGTGGCGACAGAAGTCTGGAGGGTCAAGTCAACCTAATCCCCAAATCATATCTAACATCCTATGTTTAAAGAACTATGTTATCCAAAAGAGAGGTCTCTTAGAGTAGAATCTTATTCTATACTGACTATACTGACTGTTAGTGCGTGTACAAGCGTCTAAGTGTCTACACTAGATGCGAGGGCAGGAATCTTCCATAGTAACAAGGCTATGAATTACTTGCATAAAGACGGAGAAGCCGGGCCTTTGCTCGGTAGCTGGAAGAATGTTTACTGAAACTACTAGACAGGAATGCATTGGGCAGGGAGCGGAGCAGATAATTTCGAAGGTGAAATACAGTTTCTTGGCAGGCAACAGGCTGATGTCAGGCTTCGTGAGCCGCGCGGGGAATGAGACAAAGTTCATGGTCACAGATGCAGGCTCAGACTGGAGCTTCAGAGGCAGAAAGCAAGAAAAGCTTGATGACAGAATCAGGGCCTACTTGCCTGGACTGTAAAATGGCATAAGTGAACCATATAAAGCCGGTGGCCTTTCATACTTAGGAATGGAATATCCGGCCTATTCATGGCGGATCTGAAAGAGGACATGTTGACGGTGGACGCACATGTGTTTGCGTCTTCATAACTGGAACTGGAGGAAACATACATGTACTTGTGATTCATACATGAAACCGTTGGGGTCCAAGATAGGGGACATAACTGATCGGAAAAATCCATATTTCCACAATCCTCAGAGCTGCTGTGGCCCTCAGCTGGGGGTGATGGTGCTGACGACTCCTCTGTGTGGCTCCACTCGCCCTCCGTGCCACTGGGTCCCCCCGACTCCTCTCCATCTGTCCCTGTCAGGCTCTGTGGCTCCTCCTGGTCCATGGAGCTGTCCCCTCCTGTGGCCGTGGATGTATCTGGATAGGAATAGGAAGTAAGAGAACAACATCAGTCACCTGCACCGACTGCACACACCACAGTGAGTACATCACATCACAGGGCAAGCCCTGGCATCATCAGCTGAACACAGCTCAAAGTGCCAACACTGTTTAGAATAAGCCAATTGTCATTCTCAACATCAACCATGGCATACATATCCCTCCTTGACTTGCACACATATGTCTGTTGCATGTTGGATGCTAATACCCCAATGTGCCGACATGCACCACCCACACCTCATTTGGACATGCAAGTGAACATGTAGGAGTATGTCACTATACACACAGCACATCTCTTGCTACTGACTCAGTACAGGTGTCCGGATGAAGGGATGGGCAGAGACTCATTTCACATGCTTGTGATGCATGCCAGCAACACACACTATGATGTCCTCATGTCCTGATGGACAATGCCACAATGGGGTGCATGGTGCACACTTGAACACAATGCAGGATCACTCATAGCAAGTTAAATGCAATGGCACTGGCATGCCCGGAAAGTCAGTCAACACTGTCTCCTGTCACAGGGGCAGGGCATCCAGACAACAACAATATGCACTGATTCACAATACTAACTCAGGGGTAAAGCTAACTCTGCAGATGACCGGCGCACTTGCCCATCCCCTGCAAACAACATATACAGGACCCAGAAGACCCCACACCATGCAAATCAGACATATGAGTCTCTGCAAACACAACTCCATGTACATTAACACATCACAGTCTGCCATGCATGTAACCCAGCTGCATGAAGGACACAGTTGCATACACCATTGTGCGCTGTCAGATGATCACACATCTATATGTCACACAGGTCTTGTCTCTCATAGTCACATCTCAGATGTCCTGCTGACCCTCTGAATCATGGACACCCCAGTTGTACGTAACAACAAGCCACACCCTAATGACACAGAGGCAGACACCTGAGGGCACATGTCACTAAGCACAACCTGTAATTTCATACACAGGAGTGGGATTACAGAGTGTTTCTAAATGCCCTTGTGGAGGCATGCCTGGCCAGGTCTCCATGAAACAGTGTTTTGCCCTGGACAGTAGTCAGGTGGCTAAGCAAGTGTGACATACTTGATATACATACTCCTGTGGCCCCAAAATTGGAGTCTCCTGCTGCATGGGTTTGTTTGGAATACCCCAGCCACATGTGGCGAGTCAGACCAGCAACTGGAACACATCTCAAGGGCACACACAGATCACATGTCAGATCTCAGGCATTGGGCAAACAATTGACCCACCCATGAAACACACAACAGAGTCACGGGAACAGATGCTGTCCGGTAGCTGAAGCATTGCTGACTGCAGGGACACAGTGCCCTAGTGACACAAGCAACAGACTGTAGGGGCCACACCTGTGGAACAGATGAGGGGGTGCATCACACAATTGAGGGACTTGAGTATTGGACTACAAGACCTACGTAATGTGGAAGTGTGACCAGGCCAAAAGACTGCAATTAGCATGTCAGACATAGTACACAGATTAGGCATGGACTTACCCCCTTCCTGCTGCTGTCTGGCCTTCAGCTGCCTATCCAGGTCTAGGAAGACCACCGCCAGTATCCGGAGCATGTGGGGGGGTCAGGGTCCGGAGTCCACCCCTCCTGCGTGGAGGTGTCAGCTTCAGCTGGACTCTAGCTATCCTCCGGGTCCAGCCCCAAAGGTCCTGCCACGCCTTCTGGCAGTTGCGGATCCGGTGCTTGTAGACCCCCACCGAACGAACAGCCCGTGCGATGGTCAGCCATATCTCCTGCTTCTGGTGGGCATCAATCTGTGAGGATGACAAAGTTAAAAGAACATTAACACACATGCCCCAGATTTGTGCTGCACACATTTGGATATACATGTCATCATCACCAAGGGAAATGAGTTACACAGGAAGTGCAACCATGGGGAAGGACAAATCACCTGCATTTCTGACATGTTAACAATGCCTGGATAGTTTAAGCTTGCACTAATGCACTTTAGCAGCAGGACACCTGTTCATTACATGTACCTACACACTTTGGGGGATGAAAGTAGTCAGTGAGAATGCTTGCCACTGGTGTACACACTGCTAGTACTGCTAGTCAGACAACATGCATAATTAGGAAGGCAGTGGACTGCACACTCACCTGCTCCCCTGGTTTCCCATACAGCTTGCTATACTGTGGAAGGAGCCCGTCCAGCAGGGCCTGGTTCTCCTCCTCAGTGAAGGCTGGGGCCCTCTCCAGAGTACGTGCCATAGCAGGAGCCAGAGGATGCAGAGACAGCAGCAGTGGTAGCAGGGATGTGGTCCAGTAGCATGTAGTGCAGGCAAGTGAGCTCCCTGGGGGCCAGCCAGCCTTATATCTGTGCTGCAGAGGCAGAATCTGTGCCATGTGTCTAAAGTGATAGGTCCAACACGTTGCATTCTATGAATCTGGCCAATCCATTTAAATGTACGACTCGTACACGCCTTCCGCATCGTTCAAATCTTCACCTTCATGAAACACTTGAAATTGCAACATTGTTGTAGGCATCCAACTGAATTTCAAGTGCACAACTCGTACAAGTTTTGAATCCGCATCCGTCTCCATGACAGTCCGGAGCCAATGGGTGCGCTCGGCTCGGTCAACTGACTGTACAACGCGTATTTTGAAACTACACATGCACCTGTCTCCATACGATTCAATGGCCAAGGCGTACGCCTGTCTCGGACCATGCCTGCCCAACGCGTATGCATGATAGTCACTCGCGTCGGACCTCATTGCATTCAATGAGCAAGTGTACGCACAGCTCGGTCATGAACCGTGCAATGCGTACACATTTTCACCCGCGTCGGACCTCATTGCATTCAATGCCAAAGCGTATGAACGGCTCGGTCATGAACCGTGCAATGCGTACACATTGTCCCCCGCATCGGACCTCATTGCATTCAATGCCAAAGCATATGCACGGCTCGGTCATGAACCGTGCAATGCGTACGCATTGTCACCCGCGTCGGACCTCATTGCATTCAATGACCAAGCGTACGCACGGCTCGGTCATGAACCGTGCAATGCATATGCATTGTCACCCACCTCAGACCTCATTGCATTCAATTACCAAGCGCACGCACGGCTCGGTCATGAACCGTGCAATGCATACGCATTGTCACCCGCGTCGGACCTCATTGGTGTGACTATTCTACGGATTGAGCACACAATTACTAGCCAGGGACACCTGTGCACACCTACCACACTACAGCATTAGCCACACAGTGTCCCATGGCATGTAAGGCTGCATTCCTGGGTGTTGGGGGGGCACATTTGGTTTGTTGGGTGGCACTTTTGTTCAGCCGCTCCCAGGCTGTGCACGTGTACATGGGGGCAGAATCCTTTGTGTGTCGTGCACATTACCACTGTGATGTGCAATTGTACAGTAATGGGCATGAGTCACGGACACAGTTTCATGTTGGATATGTTTGGGGCATGTCACATATACACCCTGAGTCCAGGGGGTGATGGCATGTACGTCACAGTGAGACCTGCAGCCACAATACTGATGTGCACCCACAGTCTGTGTGCATGTTGTGTCTCAGATGTGTCTGATCAAATGTGCCCAATGGGTGACAGTCTCTACATCCATGTGGTATATGTATCAACCTTAATGGTGTGTGTGTGTACAAGAGACGTACATGTAGGGCCTGCAGGAAAAAAAGTTGCCACTACCTGTGGGACTTACACTTACCTTGTGGTGTGTACGTGATACGCTATGTCCATGCCAGTGTCGATGTGGCAATACAGGGACCCTGGGTTTCTGCATGGCAAAGACCCTTGATGCCTGGGAGACATCAGGCCTCACTTGTCACTGTGGTGTGTATTTGGAACGTCACAGCAGTACATAGGTTGGGTGACACAGCCAGATGATTGGCCATTGCACTACATGGGACTCATGTGGACATGTGGAATTGAGATGTGAGGTGATGGTCATGTAGTGACATATGTGTCCATGCCCAACAGCACACACCTCAGTACATTGTGTAATGTCATGATCTAGCATGTGATATTGAGCCTGGTCATGGCCACATGGGTGGATGAACTGACAATCTTCCTTTGTGCATCTCTGTACTGCAGGGCACCAGCTGTCCATAGACCATTCCCAGACCTTGCGACCATGCTGGAACGCGACTGCATCAGACGGTACCGCTTCACCAGGCCACTGATTGAGGAGTTGGCGGAGCAGTTGGCGCCACATCTGCTACCTGGCCGGACATTCCCTACAGCACTGACCCCAGAGGTGAAGGTGAAGGCAGCCCTGCACTTCTTTGCTACTGGTACCTTCCAGTACACTGTGGCTACTGCTGGTGGTATGTCGCAAACAATGTTTAGTCGGGTGCTATGCGATGTATTGGAGGGGATGTTGCATTTCCTAGACCTGTACCTCAAGTTCCCGAGCCCAGCTGAACTACCTGAAATAAAGGATGCCTTTTATAGACTGGGGAGGATGCCGAACGTCATCGGATCTATTGATGGGACACATGTGGCCCTGATACCACCACAGGCACATGAGCAGGCATACCGGAACATGAAGCACTACCACTCCATCAATGCTCTGGTGGTATGTCTTGCTGACATGTCTATCACAAATGTGTGTGCACGGTTCCCTGGTTCGGCGCACGATGCCTACATAATGAGGAGTAGTCGCATTGCAACGCTGTTGTCACAGATGCCAGATCAGCGTGCCTGGCTTGTCGGGTTGTACTGACTGTTTCTCATTTTGTGTGTGTTTGTCAATGTTGTATTCCGCACTCCTACAAAACTCAGCTACTTGTTCATTTTTGTGTGTGTAGGTGACTCGGGATACCCCAACATGCTCTGGTTGCTGACTCACCTCCGGAACCCTGTGACACCAGTCGAGATGCACTACAATGAGGCACATGGTCGGAACAGGAGGGTGATTGAGCGGACATTTGGCCTCCTGAACATCCGCTTTCGCTGCCTGGACAAGACAGGAGGGGCCCTCCCATATGAGCCTGCAAAGGTGTGCAAAATAATATTTGTATGCTGATGCTACACAACATGGCAGTGTGGAAGGAGGTGCCTCTCATCCAGGATGACGATGACGAACCTCCGGCACCTGTGGAGGATCCCAGCCTGGGCCAAGATGCCAGTGATGATGAGGATGAGGGTGACGTCCGCTCACAGCTCATCAACAACTTCTTCACCTGAATGTGAGTTTCCAGGGTTGTTATGTCAATGTATGGAGGTAGCCTGGAATGTGTTGTGGCTGCTCTGTTGTTGTCTGAGTGTGTCTGTGTGCCACTTGACTGGATGCGTGCAGTCAGGTGGTGTGTACTCCACAAAAGGGTAGTACTGCTAACTTGTTTTTGTGTAGGTTTCTTGAGACATGTTTTGTGCATGTGTATTGCATTTCTCTCCTGTTCTGCTGTGCTTTTGACTGTGTCTTGTGTCTGTCCTTCCCAGGGTACTTTGCCTGTTGTTTGGTCAACACTGACCCCCAACACCCAGAATCCAACACCAGTGTGAAAGTTGTCAATTCCCATCAACTGATGTACCACACATCCCTGGACTTCAATTCTCCAACACTTTGTGAGCGTGTGTCCACTGTTATGTAGAATGACCTTGCAACTATTGTGGAATAAACATGTTGCTGATGTGTAATGAACCTGTGCTACGCTTTGTTATGTGTGTTGTCTGTCTTCCCACATCTGACTGACATCTGCTTACCTCACCTGTGGACTTGTTACCACTGACTGGGGTTGGTGTTGTGTCTGTGCATGCCAATGTGTTTCAGGTCAACATCATTGTGTGGGATGAGTAACATGGCCATGGTGAGTATGTGTTGTGGTGCCATAGTGGTGTGTCTCCCTCACATGTGTCACATCACCATGACTCACGTTACGTTGGTCACATTGTTGCAGTATTTGGCATGCACTGTGTTGTGTAGCAGATCGACATCTCCATGACACATGACAAGTTGGAATCACAACAGAGGCAAGTATGGTGTACTGGTGAGTTTATTTTCAAACATGTGTGAGGAAAGTTCACAGGATGGTGGGTGCTGTACATTGGTTTTGGAATCCAAAGTTCACATTAGAGTTGGATGTGCTGGTAGATGAAATGTCCAGAGTAAAGTCCACAGTCATCTGCTATATTGGCCCAAAATGAACCCTCCATGTCATGTGGGCGAGTTGTGTGCGATTGGACAAGGTGAACGGGTTGCGCACAAAGAACATTGTCCAGGACAGGTTTAGAGGCCCTGGGGGATGTGCTGGGACATCTGCCTCTCACATGTCCTTCTTCGGACGACCCCTCTTCTTCCTGGGGGGGGGGGGGGGAGATCCTCAGGGGCAGGCCTCTGCGGTGCAGGTGACTCTCCGCCAGAGTCCTCCTCCCTCCCTGTGGCACTGGCAGATGGTGTTGCAACAGATGTTGTGGCCACACAGGGAGGTATGGACAGGTTTGTGTTGATCTGGCGGAGGCATTGGAGTATGTCCCGTTGCACCGCAGTAAGGGCATCCCACTTGGCCTCCATGCTGGCATGGTGGGCAGCCTGCTCCTGTTGCATGTCGTTGAGGATCCCCACTACCTGGCCAAATCCTCCGGTGCTATCCTGGTACGCATCTATGATGCGTGCCAGGTGGGAGTCATCATGCAGTCCAGACCCCTCTGCAAGGCGCGCCCTCTGCCTCCCACCCTTCCCAGCACCCCTATCCACATGGGCAGGACCAGCGGCGGGACGCACAGGTGACACTGAGACCCCTTGGGTGGTGTTGCTGGTGGTGTTTGCTGTAGCTTCCGGAGGGTCCTGTGTCCCTGTGCTGTGGGTGTTCAGTGGCCTTGGTCTGTCCGTGTTGGCGGGGGTGCACTGTCGGTTTCCAGATTCTGGAGGCGTGGGTACAGGGGGTGCAGATGTTGATGCTGCTAGTGCTGCATGATGCTTCACACCGGAGGGGCCAGGTTGGTCGTCGTCATCCGAAGTGGACAGAGACAGAGTCAAACCAGAGAGCTCAGTGTCCGCCAGAGTCTGGGACTGGGAATCCTCTTCATTTGGTACTGGGTGCCCAGCATCACCTTTGTTTGGAAGAGACACACAATGTGAGTTATGTTTCTACATGCATCGATGGTTCACAAACATGACATTTTCTACTGTACAAACAGATGCCTGCCTTTACACTGCTTTTTCCCAGCTTGTCACGGAGAGAGTTTGATATTGTTGTTGGCCATTTCCCAGCATGGCCTTGTGCTCCCCACAACAGAGCCCAGTGTCAGACATCCTGTCAGTCCCTTCCCACTCCCTGTGGGGCAAGTATGGTTCAGTTAGAACTTGCTGGGCCATGTGGGTGGGTGTAGATTGTCTGTGACTGCAACTCCCATCATGCTCCGGGCTACACCCCCTTCCCAGTATGCCTATACTTCCTTCCTCTTGACTCTGCTTCCCTGTGAGGGGGTGTGACAGCAATGGCAAGATGACTAACTGAGAAGTCCTGGTGTTTGTTGTTGGCCATTTCCCAGCAGGGCCTTTTGCTCCCCACAACAGAGCCCAGTGTCAGACATCTTGTCAGTCCCTTCCCACTCCCTGTGGGGCGAGCATGGTTCAGTGTATGCTTACTGGGCCATGTGGGTGGGTGTAGATTGTCTGTGACTGTGACTCCCATCACACTCTTGGCTACACCCCCCTTCCCAGCATGCCCATACTTCCTTCCTCTTGACTCTGCTTGCCTGTGAGGGGGTGTGACAGCAATGGCAAGATGGCTGACCGTGAAGTCCTGGTGTTTGTTGTTGCCCATTTCCCAGCAGGGCCTTGTGCTCCCCACAACAGAGCCCAGTGTCAGACATCTTGGCAGTCCCTTCCCACTCCCTGTGGGGCGAGCATGGTTCAGTGTATGCTTACTGGGCCATGTAGGTGGGTGTAGATTGTCTGTGACTGTGACTCCCATCATACTCTTGGCTACACCCCCCTTCCCAGCATGCCCATACTTCCTTCCTCTTGACTCTGCTTCCCTGTGAGGGAGTGACAGTAATGGCAAGATGTCTGACTGTGAAATCCTGGTGTTTGTTTGGCTACAAGTCCAAAGAGAGCCCCTGTGCTTCACACAGCAGCACCCAGTACGGGGTATCTTTTGCTGATCTTTCACTGAGGTGTGGGTCAATGCATTCTACCCGGTGAGTTGTGTGGAGTTTGTATTGAGGGGCGGGGGTGTCTCCACATGCTGAAACGTGCTTCCATTGTAGGGCGTGCAAGTTGTCTTTCAGGATGTCAGTCAGTGGTGTCCTGCTTCTGATTTGCACACAACCCCTAGCAGGGCCTTGTGCTCTCCACTTCAGGACCCAGTGTCAGCCATCTTGTCATTTTCCACTCCCTGTGATGTGGGCATGTTTCAGAGAGGTCTTGATGGGCCAATCAGGAGGGGGAGCATTATCTGTGACTACAGGCCCCATCATGCTTTTGGATAGACTCACTTCACCTGCATCCCCACTATTCCTTCCTGTCAGTCAACTGCACTGTGAGGTAGTGTGTTTGTGGTGGCAAACTGTCTGTCAGTGTCTATTTAGCTTTGTGCCACTGGCTTGCTCTATTTCTTTGTAGGTTGGTGCATGTCATGACACAGTGCCAAGTCACTATGAGATGACAGGTATTGTGTTTGTCTGACTGGCATACACATCTTGGGATCATTATCTATTGGTTACTGTAGCTTTGCTTGCGGTGCATGGTTTCACTGTCCCCTTGCCACACAATCTTGGGTATGTTGTTTGTGTACTCACCAGGCTCTGGTATGTCTGTTAGCCCATGAACGCTCTCTGGTGGTAGGATGTCCCGCACCTTCTCCTCTCAGGTCCGGAAGTAGACTGGTTTGGCAGGAGGGCCACCGCTGGTGCTCTGACTCAGGGCGTGATCTTTTTTGATGAGTTTCTTGACCCTCCTGCGTACGTCATACCACCTGTTCTGGATATCGTCCTTTGTGCGCCTTGCTGGTGCTTGAGTGTTCACCTTGTCCACAATCCTCGCCCACAGCTTTGTTTTCTGTGACATGGGGGTCCTTTGGACCCATGTACCAAACAAATGTGGCTCTACTCTGATGATCTTGTCTACCAGCACTTCTAACTCACTATCTGTGAACTTTGGATTCTTCTTTGGGGGCATGGTGATGGGTGGTGGTGGTGAGGGATGTGTGTGTGAGGGTGCAAGTGAGGGTGGGTTGGTGTTGGTTTTGCTGGCTGTATGTGTGTGTGCTTTTGGATGAGGTGCTGATGGTGTGTGGGTTGTGTGATGGGTGAGTTGTGAGTGTGTCTGTGGTTGCTGTGTAATGGTGTTTGCTGCTGGCTGTGTCTCCTGTTTGCAAGGGATGATGGTAGTGATTGTAGTCCTTTATATATTTGGAGTTGTGGGTGTGTCTTTGTCCCATTTTTTTTGTTGATATTTATTGGCTTTGTCATTGCTTGTTTGGTCCTTTTTTTGTCTTTTTTCCTTTGGGTTTTGTAGGCATGAAGGAGACGTTCATGTGACGGAAACGGACGCTGCTGTTGTCTTGTGCGGGCTTCTCCGCCTCGTTCATGCTGCCTATCTTCTGTGTTTCATACGCATCGGTCGGGAAGGTCTCTATTGCTTGTGGGCCCGGTTGTCTGTGCGTGTCGGTCGTGCGGCTTGGTCTCCGTGCGAGTCGGTCTGGTTTTACATGCATTGCATCGTACGGCACGGATGGGACATCGCAGGTACGGGTCGGTCGGGTTAATTCCAGGTTCGTGTCAGTCGGTGAAAATCGCGTCGGTTTTCCGGCAGGATCACTATTTTCCCTACGGCTCGGTCGTACGGCTTGTATTCCGTGCGTGTCGGCTGTAATTCACTTGCGTTGCATCGTACTTCACGGGTCGTACGGCGCTGGTCCGTGTCGGTCGGTATCCGGTCCGGGTCCGTGTCGGTCGGTTCGTTTTGCGGCCGGAATCGGAATCGGCCCCTTAGAAGGAAAGCAGCCGGGGGAACAGACATGTCAGGGAACACACTCTTGGCTCAAATAATACATTTTTTCTGACATCATTCTAGGTATTGGAGCTGTAGAGAAAAAGCAATCAGGTCAGATTGATGATTCAGTGATTTAATTCATTTTAAAGAGCTCACTGCCTGATCGTCTCTTGGAATGACAACTTCTTTAAGGGGTTTGCGTCTCAGCTGTAGTAAAGTGTTTTTAGTCTGCAATGTATATATGGCATCATGACAGTATGGGGGCCAAAGTTTTTAATATGCCTATTGCAAGATCTTGTTTGTCAAGGACTGAACAATAAGACAATTAGAGAAAGATGATATAAAGTAATTACATTTCTTTGAAACCAGGCAGAACATTTATGAAATCAAGTATTTAAAAGGTGAAGGGTCCAATCCTATAACTCAATGGAGTGAGTTCTTGAGGCTTCTTATTTTGAACTACAATCACTCATTTAAATAGGACCCTAGCCCTCCCTTGCTTCTTCATATTTATTTATTATTATTTATTTTATTTTCGGATTTGTAAAACGCATTGGCTCCCCAAAATCGGGCTTCCCAGTGCTAACAGGTCACAAGAAAAGAGGTCTGATTAGATAAATAGATGAGTTTTGAGTTGCTTTCTGAAATCTAAGAAGTTCTTGTTTGCCCTGAGGCTCATCGTTAGAGAGTTACAAAGTTTTGCTGAAACACCTCTCCTGTGTCCTATTTTCACATTTGTTGTACTGAATCTAAAGGTCGTAGGCTATGTAAATGGCCATGTTCTAACGGGACAGATCAAATGAATTTGAGTCATCGTTTCATGATTAGCATCTCTTTACCCACCTCGGACTTGCAGATGATTTGTGGTTGGAAGGAGTCTTGTGATTTCTATTGGAAAGTGTCAATTTTTTCATAAAACCATTATTGCTTGATCAGTACTAGAGGAAACGAAGTCTAAGTTGGCTAGTATCCCTGATATATTGCATGACAATAACGGTTATGTTTGTGTCGTTATCTCTTCTATAAACATTGTTGGGTCTACTGATGACTGAGCTCCCACGGGGGATACTTTCCGCATGGCTCCATGTTTATTGATTAAACAGTGTCATATAGAATCCAGCCACTAATAAAAATACCACCAGCACATCACCACAACTCCTCTCTGGCCCAACAGCCTTCTCAAGAACCCTTGGATTCCCCCCTGCATCCCTGCATTCAACCCGCGCTTCCACTCCCACATTTCACATTCCAGCCTAGCTGGATGCAAGACATTTTCCTCCTTATAACCAAACTGACCTGCATAAATGAAAGATGAAACCAATATCTAAAAGGAAAATGAGACACATTGGTAAATATGTACAAAAAAACAAGCAGGAACAACCAGCATGTAGGATTCAACCATCAAAGACATTACACATATACAAAAATATTTTATAAGAGAACTGGTAAATGCATAACACCTTTAACAGACCATGAGATAAATCAGACTATACAGGGTAGACTGGTGTGCACTAAGAAAATGCCACTGATGTACTGGCCTAGACATCATCTCTGTAAAGCACAGGTACACGTCTAACCTTGCATGGCTGAGCAGACCAGGGCTTATCATCACAGTTGCCCTGAACCTCACTTGCATCTTCCGCTCCCAATCGGGCACTCATAGATTCCTCCTTATCACTAGGAATAACAATAATCAGGCTTTTCCTCCAGACCTTGCCATCACTGGTATGTACCACACTTGGCAACATCTGCGTCACTTGTACTGGTAGTGAAAATCTGGACTCTCCTTTCGGTACATGACATGTTTTCTTTATCCTCACCCAACATCCATGTATTAATCAATCAATATTCTTCCCACCAGGAACACCGGCAGACCTGCTCTGCACCTTCCTTCTCACATCAGTCACACAAGACGTACGTGTAGTATCCACCATTCATCTGTTCATCCACTCTCTTTTCATCTGGGGCCCCAAAACCCAATCTCTCATAAACACAAAAGGGACATCGATGTCGAAACATTGGGTGCAGTTCTGTAGGCCCACAACATTTCCTCCACTACTTGTTTCCGAGGTAATTTGTTAGTCATGGCAAGTTGTAACTGGTCCTTTATTGTGGGGGCTTCTTCCCAATATGCTTTTGTCCTTTGCAGCAAAGGACTTCCTGCTAGCTAAGCAAGTTACTATTGACTCATGTGCATGCAGGTGCCTGAGGGATTCTGATACAAACATGAAAGCAGCTACCTGTACATTGGTTGTGAAGAAGGGCATGGAATCACCTATTTAACTGGTGGAACTGCACCCTAGTTTGTGTGCTTATGTATATATTTTAAGACTGTAATGCAGGAGATGGATAAGGTACAAATGCAGACAGCTGTGACAGCTCATGTGTGAGAACACCAAAACTATTTGCTAGAAGTACTTCCAAAGTCAGTGGTCTAAAACCCTTGTTTGTGGCCAACCTATATTATCCTACATGATAGGGCTGTCATTGCAAAATATGAGGTATGGCGCTATATCTTTCTAAGCACTTTTTGAATGTGATCACTAAAGTGAAATCAATGCCATACCCTTCTAGAAAAACATGAAGGGCCTCATGTAGGTAGCCAAATACCGGTCGGTAACGGCCGAAATTCGGTAAAAAACCCGTTACCGACCGGTATTTAGATAGTTGAGATGTAGGAGGCCAAAAACCCTTATTCGGTAAATATGAATCGGTAAATACCGATTCAAATTTACCGACTTCAAAAATACCGCTTCAAATTTACCGAATACATATTTTCCGAATCGGTAAATATGAAGTGGTAAATATGAAGTGGTAATACGGAAAAATGATATGTATGTAAAATCGGTAATTAAGAAATCCTTCAAATTCGGTAAATAAGAGTCGGTAATTAACACTGATAGAAAGCAGGTGGTAATTTTCAACAGTGCATTTAAGCAATCCCAAAATGCAACAGCATGGACAACATGGCCGCTCTGTATGTCATTGCAAGGCGGCTACGTCTACAGGCTGCAGGACTGAGGATATGGAGACGGGAGGAATGCATCTACAGACAGCGCATCACACTCTTCCAACTGACTGACGCAGAGATACATGAAAGGTACAGGCTACACCCCCAAACCATCATGGACCTGATAAGGGACCTGCACCCACTCCTGGACCAGCCAACAAGAAGGGCGCATGCCATACCACCACATGTGCAGGTGCTCTGCAGCCTACACCTACTTGCATCTGGCAGTTACCAGGGGGTGATAGCTGCGGTGGGCGGTGTATCCCAGAGTTGCCTGTCCCGTTTCTTCAGGAAGTTCCTGGATGCCATGATGCAGAGAATGCACCACTACATCAGCTTTCCAAACACACAGGCTGAACTGCAGAAAACTAAAACTGACTTTTATCACATGGCACAGTTCCCCCATGTCATTGGCTGTATAGATGGCACACACATCCCAATCTGCCCACCAGCTGCCACTGAGCACATCTACAGAAACAGAAAGTCCACCCACTCCATCAATGTGCAGGTAATCTGCGATGCAGGGAACATCATCACTGATATCGTTGCCAAATTCCCTGGGAGCACCCATGACTCCTACATCTTCCAGAACAGTGGGATCTACACACGACTGCTTGCGGGAGAATTTGGAGAAGGATATCTGTTAGGTAAGTAACAGTGAAGCTACATAGTACTCAGTGCAAATCATAGTGTATTGAGGCATGTGACTGATGTCTCCCTTTTACTCACCTAGGGGACAGTGCATATGCCGTGCGGTCATTCATCCTCACTCCCTACCTACACCCATCAACCCAGAGCGAGAGACGATATAATGTGGCACACAAATCTACTCGCAATGTGGTGGAGCGCACGTTTGGACTACTGAAGAGCAGGTTTCGCTGCCTCCATAAGAGTGGAGGTGCACGACAGTACACACCCATCCTCTGCTGCAAGATTATTGCCACTTGTGCAATGCTGCACAACCTTGCCACAAAGAGAGGCACAGAGGTCGAAATTACATATACTGAGGACACTGATGATGAGTCTGCACATGCAGAGGCCAACGCAGCAGGAGTACAAACAGCAACAGATGGAAGAGTGAGACGGGCAGAGATCACATGCAACTATTTCTGAATGAGTAAGGGGACACAGCCTGTAGTTGGATGCCATAACGTAGTTTAATCAGGCAGCACTACGCCACAACACTAAGGAAATTGTATTCCAACAACAATGAAAAATTAAATTTTTTGAGTTAAGGGTTACTTCACCCAAATGTGTCATTGTTTCTCATGACGCATTAATGTTTGCGCCCACGCGCAGCAGTGCGGGATGGAATTGAGGGGTCGTCCTCACTGGCTGGGGTACCAGTGGCACCACGTTGACGCCTGTTGCTCCGACGAGTGTCTGGGACAGGGGGGGTTATGCTGCTCCTGCTGGTCGTGTCTTCTGTGTCGCCAGCATCCAAAGCGCCAGCTGCTGCAGACTGGCTGGTGAGCAGCACTTCTAGTGCACTTGTGACCCTAACCATCCCCCTGGACACATCTGTGCTGCACTGTGCAAGGCCCTCCTGCATCGCCACAGAGCGCCTGCAGATCAGCGATGTGGCAGTCGCCAGCCGGTTCACTGCCCTCGAGGTTTGATCCTTCCTCTGATGTCCCCTGTGCCGTGTGGCCCTGTCCTCATCGAACTTCGAGCACAGCAGCATGATGGATTGGGACATGTCCCGCATGCCCGCTGCCATATCAGCAATGCCCCCTGCCATGGTGGTGATGCCCTTTTCAATGTTCCCAAAGGTGTTGTTGAGGCCACGCATCTGTCGCTGTACGGACACCATTGCCCTTGCCTGGACGCGTTGTATCTTCACCATGGTGCCCTCAAGACCTGAGAACACTCCATGGCCCTGTTCAAGGGGAGGTGGACTCTGCGGCCGAGCCCTGCGGCGCCGTCTGCCAACTGTGTGTTCTCCCTCAGACTCGGAAGGCACACTGGCATGGGTTAAATTCTGGGGTACAGTGGACGTTTCCGGGCCCCTCGACTCCTCGGATGATGAGTCGGTCACATCCAACCTGGCTGCAGGACGCCTCCTCAACCTGTGTAATGCAGGAGGTGAAGATGGTGGTGAAACCTGCAGGACTGGGGATGCTGGCAGGAACGGCGATGCTGGCTGGGGTGGTGTAACTGCCTGTGGTGCCGTTCCCTGGGCGGAACTGGTGGTGGCCTTCTCTGTGCTGGGTGTGTGGTGTGCCCTCTCTCCCTTCTCATGGCCAGTTCTGTGCGCGGTAGTGCCTGTGGACAGAAAAGCGACAGCAGCTAAGTGTACCTGAAGCTTTTTCTAGAATGACATGACAATACAATTTCTAGACAGTATCTCAATGTCCTCGTCTCATGATTGGCCTTTCAGGGACTACATCTCCCATGATGCATTGCAGGCATGCACTGATACCTGTACTGGAGTGGGATTCTCATGGCACATTTTGGGAGTTGGAATAGGGGTAGGGGGGGCACATTGCTGTGCAAGCGTCTTACCTTGTTTGGAGGTGCCTCTGGCGGAGCTGTCAGCGTCCCCAATCCCCACGATGCTTTCTGGCTCAATCGTTGTCTCCACTAGCTCCTCCAGTTCTGTCAGGGCTGGTGCTCTGTTGCGTCCACCTCCTGTCTGGCTGGCCTCTTTTTTTAAATCTGCCACCTTCCTCTTTGTGATGATGCGGATGTCATACCACCGCTTCTTCAGGACATCGATGTCCCGGGGGGTCACTCCCACGGCATTCACCTGTGCCTGGATTCCAAGCCAGATCTTTCTTTTTTCTGACTCAGGCACTTGCTGTGACAGTTTTCCAAATAGTTTCTGGTGCTGCTTCACGACCTCCTCCACCAGAACTTGCACCTCCTTTGGGCTGAATTTGAGCTTTCGCTTCCTCTCCCCTCCTTCCCTCTCTGTGTCCTGGCTGGCCATTCTTGCAGTCTCCAGGTCTGAATCTGGCAGTTGCTCTCTTCCTCTCCTCAGCACTCCCAGCCTCTCCAGAGTCTGCTAATTGTGTGCACCTGCCTGGGTGTGGCCACTCCCTGGTTGGGTGGGGTTGAGGTTGCACAGGATTGGCTGCTTGAAGTCATGTGTTTTTGAACTGCCGATTCGGTATTTACCGAATCGGTATTTACCGAATCGGAATATACCACGTCGGTATTTACCGAATCGGAAAATACCGCTTCGGTATTTACCGAATCGGTAAATTCCGATTCATGTTTACCGAATTTTACCGATTCGGTAATGTTTACCGATTGTTGACCTACATATAACTTACCGATTCTTAAATACCGATTCGGTAAAATTCGGTATTTAAGAATCGGTAAAAATAATTTACCTACATATGGCCCGAAATATATTGATTTTGTGTTGGCTTTCCTTCGATTTTTCATCAAACTTTCTCAATCTTAATTTTTAGCCCTCAATCTTCTGCTCGAGTAGGTTTTCCAACAAACCTCCTGATCCATCCTCCCACGCCCCCTCACTCAGATTATTTCCCATCCCAATTCTCTTTTCAATAGACTACATGCCCTCGCTTCCTTCTGTCACTCCAAGAGACTTGTCCTGTAGAATTTTCCATGTGCCTCCCTGCTGGCCCCGTCTACTCCTTCCTGCCTCCTCAATGTATACCCTTGCTTTCCTGCCCCATTTTTTAACCAATTCACCTTACATCCCTGCAGTCATCCTACCTCTCCACTTCACTCCTCTCTATCATGTCCACTTTGTCTAATCCCTTCAATGAAATCTTTCTCTCCTTCCAGTCCAGAGCCCTCAGTTCTTAATTTTGCTGCAGCAGCTGAAAATACTTTTTCATGTGAGTGACATCCTATCGTAAGTATACTTTTTCTTGCATATATTGTAAAGCTATTTTATGGAACTCTCCCAAATGAGGCTGCTGATAAGCTGCAGCCAATGTCTTTGAATTACAAATATATGACACATTGTCTTCCTTCCCATTGTTGTACATCTCAGTGTTGGCTCTTCATAAATCGTACATAAAGTAAAACATATATGATTGTGCATATTTATGCTCTATCCACACGTGGATGAATAGAGCTACTTTATTGCGTCATGTTACAGCTGTTTCCCGTAACTGAAAATATAATATCCATGTTTGCACGAGGAATTCAAAAGGTGCACTTACCTAAGGGCAAAGTTTGTGATTTGAACTACTCCTTTTATGAAAGCAGACACCACTTGTCCACAAAATAACCTAATTTTAATTGTGGGGGATCAGGCTATGCCCATTAGATATTGTTGAAGTGAGCAGCTGGATTATGTCGCTGATTTCTATTTTCATTAATCAACTATTTTGAACAGGTTATTTTTCTTGATCTGGACCATCTTTTTGGCATGCTGCATTGCTGATCTGAGCAGTTTTAGTGTCCTACTTTTGCTCCATGTTTTAATCTGCTGAGCACTTACGTAAGAGATCAGGGGCCATATGTACGAAGCTGTTTTGCGATCGCAAACACTGCAAATCGCAAAAAAACTGTGTCTGCGATTGCAAAACAGAGTGTCCTCTGCGGCACGTTATTTGCGATATTCGCTAATACCCTGCTCGCAAATAGCGAATTCGCAAAACGAAATGCATGAATAAATCGCAATTTTGCACATTGCAATTACCACCAACTCGGAGCAGGTGGTAACCAGGTGCAACCCATATAAACAGGCCCACAATGCAACAGGGGGGTTCACAATGGCTGGGTTGTATGTGATAGCCAGGAGGCTACGAATCAGAGCTGCTGCACAGAGAAGGAGACACCAGGAAAGGATCTTCAGAGTGCGCATTACCCTGTTCCAGCAACCCGAGGAGGAGATCCATGTGAACTACAGGCTGGACGCAGAAAGCATCCTGGACTTAATAGAGGAGCTCAAACCCATGCTAGAACACCTCACACGCAGGGCGCACTCCATTCCCACCCATATACAGGTCCTGTGCTCACTGCATGTACTGGCATCAGGGAGTTTTCAGGGGTGATAGCCACAGCAGGAGGGTTCTCACAGAGTGCACTGTCGCGCTTCTTCCACGCTTTCCTTGATGCAATGGTACAGAGGCTTCATCACCACACCCAATTCCCTAGCACACAACAGGCACTAGATCAGACCAAATAGGAATTCTACCAGATAGCCCAATTCCCCCACACAATCGGCTGTATAGATGGGACCCAAGTCGCACTATCCCCACCCTCACAGAATGAGTAAGTGTTCAGGAACCGCAAGTCCTATCATTCCCTGAACATAGTAGTGTGCAATGCCAAACATATCATCACTGACATAGTTACTAAATACCCAGGCAGCACACATGACTCATTCATGTTTCGCCACAGTGAAATAAACTGTCGACTCACAGATGGCGAGTTTGGTGAGGGCTACCTGCCAGGTAAATAAATGGCTTCCAAACACACAATCAGGTAAGGCCAGGAGTGTCTGGACAGTGTGTAACATAATTCTTGTCACCCTGTAGGTGACAGTGCGTATGCTGTACGTGACTACATCCTGACTCCGTACCTGAATCCAGCCACTGCAGGGGAGCGGAGGTATAACAGCGCCCACAGAGCCACACGCTGTACCATTCAGAGAACATTTGGAATCCTTAAGAGCCATTTTCCGCTGCCTCCATAAGAGTGGAGGGGTGGAGTGGAGGAGCGCTACAGTACAGCCCCAAGACATGCTGTAAAATCGTGGTCACCTGTGCCAAGCTACACAACATCGCTACCAAGAAAGGCACCCCAGTGGAGCTTACAGATTCAGAGCCATCAGATGTGGAGGGACCAGCTCCACGTCGCAGACCTGCAGGTGGTGCCGGGGCAGCTGCCGGGCGCCAAAGATGAGATGAGATCACACAGAACTATTTCTAGGTGAGTAATGAGGACACAATGCTACAGATTGGTGCTACACTGTGTTATTTATTTCCTTGGGTGCAGGAATATATCTGTCACACAGCCTGACTTTATTACAATTGCTTGCCAATCAGTCAAGATGCAATGTGTTGCTTCACACATTGCCATATGCCCCTGATGTCACTTCACCTCCTGCGGGCACGGCCTGTTGCCCCCTCGCTCAGGGTGCCCACTGCCCTCCATGGAGTCATCAGCTAGTCTCCCCTGCCGGTCACTCCGGCGTCTGTCCGGTGGAATTGGTGGAGTGATGCTGCTCCTGCTGGACTGATTATCAGTATCCAAAGTGCTCAGAGGTCCTATGCCACCTGTGGCAGCTGTCCGCATCTGGTCCACGGTATGTGTGACCTGCATCAGGTCCCTGGCCACATCCTTGCAGCAGTGGGCCATTTCATGCTGCATACCCACCCGCCGACGTGCCAGCAGGGGCGTGGCAGTCGACAGGCGGTTCACAGCTCTGGTGTACAAGCCCAGCCGGCTGTGGAGACTCTGTCTCTGCCTGCGCCTGGCTGCCTGGTCTCTCCTTATCTCTCTGCACAGTCCTTCCAGTGCACCTCTTATGCCCATTACGCCATCCCTCATTTCAGTCATGTTGTGATTGTGTGCTGAGGACTGGCGCTGGATTGACTTCAATGCCTTCACTTGCAGGCACTGGACTTTGAGCATGTTGCCTTCAAGCCCTGGAGAACACCGTGTCTTCACCAACAGAAACAGTGCTGGTTGACGGCCATGCCCTGCGTCTCGACCCACTCCCTTCACTGGGATGGACAGGGGACTGTGATGTATGCTGTCCTGACCGCTGGCTCTGGACTGGCTGTGCCTCTCCTGCTGTGTCTGTTGGCCCTGTCTGCAGCAGTGGTAGTGTTGGCACTATGAGGTGCCGTCTGCATAGCACAGGTATTGCTGGTCTGATTTCACCCTGCTCATCCTGCCCTGCCTCGTCTTCATTTTCTGATGTGTCCTCCCCTTCTGCAATGGATTCCTGTGTTTACGGTGGTGCTGTGAATGTAAATGCACACTTTAATTTTGTGTCCTGCCTCACATTGGTAATGCAATACAGTTAACAAATTTTGAGTTACATGAGTACTATCTGTCTGTTTTTTGCCTTTCCTGGATAACTCATCCCTATTCCACCTTGCTGTGTCTCACTGCTCCAGGTTTTGGTGCATGTGACTACATCTCCCATAATGCATTGCTGGGCATGCTTGTTAACATGTACTGGAGTTGCAATCATGTTTGGTTTCTGGGTGTTTCTTGAGTGTGTGAGTGGGTTGGGGATGCATCAGGGGGGTTATGGCATGCATCTTACCTTGTCTGGTGTCTGGGTGCTCGGAGCTGTCCAGGTCAGCCATGCCACTCACACTCTCGGGATGAAGGGTGCCCTCCACCAACTTCTCCAGGGGTGTAGAATCAGTTGCAGTGGCCATCCCACCACCAGTCGTTTTTGCCTCAGAAAATCTTGCTGCCACCGTCTCCTTGGATCTTTGACGCATGTCATACCACCTTTTTCTGAGGTCTTCAACAGTGCGGTGGGTCACGCCGATGGCATTGACTTTCTCCTGTATGTCATTCCATTCCTTCCTTTTGCGTGGCTCTGGCACAGGTAGGGATTTTTTCTCAAACAGGAGCTCATGGCGGATGACCATTTCCTGGATGATTACCTCCTGCTCCCTCTCACTGAATTTCTATATCCTCTTTCTGACATTTTCCTCCTGCTGCTTATCTGCCCCCTGAGAGTCCATTTCTCCTTCTCTCAGTTGCAGAGCACAATTCTCCAGCTCTCTTCACAGCCTCTCACTCAGCTTCTGGCAATCAGATGCAGCATGGGCAGTCAAACTTCCTGGTTGTGATATCATCATGCTGCGCCTGAATTGCCGAATCGCAATTTAGGTATTCGCATTATTATTCTGTGAATTTTTGAGAATCGCAACATTTTTGCGATCTTTTATCTACATCGGGTTTTGTGATTCTCAAAATGCGATTCGCAATAAATCGCTATTTGAGAATCGCAATATCCGTTTTTCATACATATGGCCCCAGATTTCTTTTCCATTCACTTTTTTGACATGGCTATTGCATTTTTTCAGTTCCTTAAGTATCGTGCACAGGTAAAGGAAAGCAAAAACCTCTTCAACAAGTCCACAGTTCAAATACTTGTAAAGTTAACTATTTGGTTGATATAATTGGATTGAAAATTGATCAGTTAATACAAACCTCTTTCCAAGATATATACTGTGGCTAGGCTAAACGTTCCATTAGATACTCAGTAGACAGGACATTTAAGAATTAGGCACATATAGTTGAAACAAAAATATTGCCACCAACAGCAGTTTGGTGTAGGATGTATAATTAGCATCATTGTTCTTGCTCATTGAAGTTGATGAATTTGGATATATCCTCACTCTGTCTACCTTGACTCTTCAAGTTTCACATGAAAGCCATTCTAGACTAGGGTGTTCTTGGGATTGCAGGTAATCTGATACCTCTATGTAGCCTCTGAATGTGGCCGCTTCCCTCTGAATTCCATTCACTCTTCTGGCATGCTTAGTGCCCGTTTTAAGTTCCTTCTGTCCCACGCCCAGATAAGGGAAAAAGAGAACCTTGTCAGCAACAAGTGCACAGTTAAGGCACTTATAAAATGAACCGCTGGGTTGATATAAAGGATTGAAAACTGATCAGGTAATATAAGGCTCTCCCAGATCTGTTCTTCGGCTAGGTTAACCATTGAATGAGATACTCCATAAACTCATAGGAGCTTTATGAATTAAGTGCTTTGAGTTGTCACAAAAATATTGGTGCAGTCAGCATTGTGGTGTAGGATGCTTAATTAGGATCTATGTTATTTCTCAGGAATTTAGCTACATCCTCCCTCTGTCTGCCTTGACTCCTCAAGTTTCAGATGAAAACCATTCTAGACCAGTTTGTTCTAGAGATGGCTACTAATCGCCCACCTCTACTTAGCATATATTAATATGGCTGCTTACCTCTAAATTCCTCTAACACAGCATTTTTATTTCTTCCTTGTAATCCAGTTTGTAGCTTAAAGAAGCATCCAGGTTCTGCCAGGGGGGCACATTTGCCACCATCAAGTGCATTTCCCATTTTGGGTACTGTCATGCAGCCTCTGAAAAATAGTTTCTGTGTCTCCATACTGCTCTGGGACGACTGGATGCTGATGATCTACTCAAAGCTCATCAGCCTATTCTTATTGCCTCATGCACCAAAAAGGTTTACTGAAAGGCTTGTTAGTTTCTTATCATAGACCCACGCATCAAAACATGTTCTCTGTTTAGCATCACATCTTCCTTTACATACAGTATGTGTTTTAACATCTACGCATTCTCACATGATACTGGATGGACATAAAAGGGTATTACAATCTCATTCTATGCAAATGTTATGTACGCAAATGCATTTTTGCCCCTTGACATCTCTAGCAGAGCAGGGTAATGAGATTGAAAATGGGCGTGGACACATACAAGCACTCCTGAACCCCTATTAGCAAATGAAGACGTATGAAGTCTTCTCACAGGCTTTAACACTGATGGTAATATCTTAAACTCTCAAATTCATCATAACACAAAGAATTTGATTTTGAGATGCTCACAGATCTGCCAGATAACGAAAAACAGAATGAAGGGTAATATCACCTGTAAGTTCCTCACTTAAAGTTTGGTAGATGGAATACTCTGTCAAAACATGACCGATACCCTGCCCATTATATTACAAGTGCAAGAGGTGATAATGCACTCATAATGCAGCAGGCGAGACAATCGATACTGTTGCTGGGAAACTGAGATCAAGAAAAAGACAAGACTTCTCTTGGCAAGACAAACATTGCTTTTTTACTGTCACAACAAGAAGACTAGCTATCTCCACACACGTAAACTGGTCTCCATTTGCTGCTTCACAGGCAGCCGCTTATATAGCAATATGAACACTACTCATTATAAAAGGTCAAATAATAAGTTACTTAGCAGTTACCTATTGGTTACAGAAAACATTTTGTCACCTGTGTCCCTAACTTCTTGACCTATATCCTACACATTCTTCATTGCATTTCTAACAATGCTTAACAAGCCATATATTGACTTCTTTTGAATGCATGTGTATTTGTGTGTATGTTTTATCATTCTGCTCCCAAGACTTCAGGTCATGTGCTCTATTTTCTAGTGAACTCTTCACCTCTTCTTGCATCAGCATGAGATTTGGGCCTACACTCCATTTCACCACCTATAATTTTATATTGCTTTCTACAGTTGTCTGCTGTAGTGTAATGTCTTCACATTTCATTTCCTCTCCAACATTCCCCTCTCTAGTTGATATTTCAACTACTGGTTCTAAACCTTGGTCTCCACTTGGCACTAGGTGATATATATTGCCCTGAGCATCTACTACTCCTGTTGGTGTCCTAACTAGAAACATTCCTCCTGCCTTCGTACTGAACCTTCTACAACATGCTAAAATTTATTGAATACCACAATATATCAAGAACAGGGCCATTGGAGCTGGCAACAAGGATCCCAACAGTCCTAACATACAGGATGGTAATAAAGAAAGCCACACACTAAGCCAATTATCTGGGGCACCTCCTTCATCTACCTTTTTCTTAGATTATACAAAGTTTGTATAGCCTCTGACAGAGTTCCATTGTCCGCATCGTTCGCTGGGACATAAGTATTGCAAGTAGTCCCAATCTTATCACATTCCCCTCCTTCCATGGCCGTCATAATGTCAAGTACATAACAGTGGTGCATTATCATCTTTCTCATGGTACACAGTTCTTCATTTATGGCATTAAATCCATATTTTGTAGTATTTGTGGATGTCATGAGTTCCCATTGAGTTATCTGTACCCATCGAGCAGTAGCCTTTGCCTGAACAAATGGCAGAACACTTCCAAAGAACAATTGTGCATCATTAAACAACCATTACTCTTGGGGAGCATCATTTCAAGTGGTAGTGCCATAATACTCTGAAGTTCTTCTCCTTCGGTGATGATGTAACAAAGTCATTGGATGGCTCATGGGGTGTCCATAAAGTATTGACAAATTAAATCCAGAACATGGGTGTACAAGATGACCATGGTACATAGGCCATTCCATTTTGGTGGTAGCTGAACATACAGTAGTTCTTCACACAGCAAATAATAGTTCATGAAGCCTCGAGGTGCCTCCCTGCATGTCGCCATTATCTATTGTGGCACTGAATTTGATATTCCTGTCTACATTAACGGGGCTGTTTCCTCTGAATCATAGAGAAACAGACGTTAATCTCATGACTGTCTTAGAATTTACTGTACTGTCTACCAATATGTAATGTGCAACATTATTGTCCCATAAATGCGTACACTTTCTTATTGCATCCTGACCAGTATCAGTACCGTTCAAAAAAGATATAACCCTATAGGAAAATTCAATATCAGAATCATGGGCATAAACGTATCCAGTCTTTCTAAATTCTGGCCTACTAACACAATCTAGGGGTAAACGGTTTACTAAATAACTATTACACTCAGTGGGCGGGAGTGCCTTAACCTAAGACCATTTGTATCCATTCTGCTGTGTTAGGACGACCTGTTTTCTTTATTCGTGCTATTTCATCCTTAATGTCCTGTCTATCTGTAAGGATGTATCAAATGTATGCTGAAGAGTCATCTTTTGTGGCATTAACTAGAAACTGTAATACCCTAATGTGTTGGATGCATTCAGGCCTTAATCCTACACAGGTAGAGCTGTAAAAGACATAGAGCACTGCTTGGGGGTACTTCTTTAGTTGAATGTGGCCTATCTGATCCTGTGGCATGAGGAATTAGAGAGCAAAATAAATATGATTCATTAGTACTTTCTGAACCTATGTCTAACGTGTGCTAATACCACATGTAATCTAATAATCTAATATGAATACTATGGGACACATTTGCATGAGTAGAAAGTTCCCTTTGCTGCTTTGTGATGTAACTAGTAGAGATATAATATACATTGCTATAAATGAGCAATAGTAGAAGTGATAGTAATAAAAGGCAAAAAAGTAAAAAGAAAACAAAAATACATAACTTTCATTCTGTTGATCCTAATAATTGTCCAGAAGCATAGGTGTAATGGGGTATTTTCATAATCACAATCTTCTTCCCCCCTCTTGTTGCACTACATTGCTGGCGGTACTTGGTGTGATGCTGGGTTTAATCGAATGTCCGATAGATTAATCCAAGGTTTCCTGCCGTCTACCATGAGGGCAGTGGGGGTTACCATCGCCAAGGTGAAAGGCCCATCAAATTTTGGCTCTTTAGATTTCCGAACACAAATTTTCACAAAAACATTATTGTCTATGCGGACAATTAGATTGTCGACCTCAGCAGTTGCGTGCTTCTCCTTCCCTTTGGTTACCTGTTTAGAAATGAACTTTGCTTAATTCAGAGAGATAAACCTGTATTACAACACTCAGAAGATCAGTTATACTTTCTCCCTGTACCTTACTTCTAGTGGCAGGTATCTGTATATTCGGATGTATGTCGTTACAACGCACACTTTTACAACGCATGCACTTACAGCGCATTTTTTACAACGCAACATCCACTACAACGCATTCCATTACATAGCATGACACTACAATGCATGTTTAAAAACTACCTTTACAACGCATTCCATTACATCGCATACTACCTTTACAACGCATACCATTACAACGCATAATATTAAATTGCATTTAAGGTAAGTATTGGATAGTATAGGGGTAAAAATTACTATTCTAACTCCAGGGGGTGCAACAGTAGGGTAAGTGTTGGATTGCGTTGTAATGGTATGCGTTGTAAAGGTAGTATGCGATGTAATGGAATGCGTTGTAAAGGTAGTTTTTAAACATGCGTTGTAGTGTCATGCGATGTAATGGAATGCGTTGTAGTGGATGTTGCGTTGTAAAAATTTCGTTGTAAGTGTAGTGCGTTGTAAAGGTTGTTCACCGTATATTCATATATGTCACTAGCTGGTGGGGTGTCAGGTGATGTTTAGAACAAGGTGTGTTTCTAAGGGAGAAGAGTGCCAATGGTAAGCAATTCAGCCACTTCTTATGCAACGTGGCACATAGCTTGCTGATCTTATACTTCAGCCGGCCATTAATGCGCTCAATGATGCAATTGCTCTGGGGATAATAAACAGAAGATAGTTTATGTTTTATCCCTAGCATTGTTGTGAGATTTGTGAGAATTGAATTAACAAAGTGTGTACCGTTATCAGATCTTATCTCTTCTGGAATTCCCCAGCAGTGAATCACTTCGCGAATAAAAAAGTAGCAGCTGACATAGCATCACAGTGGACGCACGGTCCTGCTTCAATCCATTAGGAATAAGGACAAACAATAAGTTACTGATAGTTGTTGCACTTGTCTACCATGTCCACAAAGTCAACATGGAGAACTTTAAAATGACCTTCTGGTTGCAGAATGATAGAATGTATCCCCTTCAATGTGGGATTTGGAGAGAATTGTTGACAAACAATACAATTATGAGGGTATGTGGTAAGTATATCATGTAAGCTGGGAATTAACCAATCTTGCTGTATTTGCATAGACAAATGATCTCTTGAGATGTGGGCTGGTAAATGCAAATGATCAAGAGCTATCATAAGTAAAGCCTGAGGAATCACTGGTTTACCTTTAGATATTAGCATATAAACTAAATCATCCCCACTGGGAGCATCCTCTAGCCTCCCATAACTGTTTCTCATGTGGTGGATCAGCTTCCTGCAACTCTCAAAGATGTACACGTGCTGTTTCAGCATAATGTGGTAATGTCAATTTCAGACTTGGAGGGCAAGGCAGTCTGGGCTACCAAAACAGGTACATGTTGTGAACCTGGTGGTACAGGCGGGTGTGTGCGCCTAACTGCATTTTTAGCTGCCCAATCAGCTAGTGCATTTCCCCCTGACTCAAGATCTTGTCCATTTGAATGTCCTGCAAATTTCACAACTGCCACTGCCTGTGGTAACGCAAGGGCCTCTATTAAAGCTGCTAAAAGATTTCTACGCATAATAGGACACTCATCTGACTTAAGGAATCCTCTTCTACTCACTCTCATAATGCTAGAATGTACAGTAGTTGTTGCATAAGCTGAATCTGAATAGATTGTGATGATGTTTCCTGTTCCTTGCTTAAGAACAGCTATCAAGGCTATCAGCTCTGCTACTTGTGCAGAATAATGGGCTTATAGTGTTAGCTGCTTTACTATGTGGAGTGTGTCTGAAGAATTGCACTGTTGTGCATTGACTACTGCTGCACCTGTATGTCTTACTCCTGTGTCCTGGTCAATAGTAGAATAACCATCAACAAAATAAACAATGCTACCTGGAATAGGATCCTTGACTAGATTCATCTGATAGAGACATCTAGCTGCAGATTCCTTACCTTTGAATTCCCCCAGCATCAGACTGGATTCAAAAGATCCTTGTGTGAGAAGTACCCCTGTGCACCGGTAAGGGCTGTCGATCAACTCAGCATGGTGGCATCCGAGCCGAAAGTGACGTCCGCATTACCTATATAGGCACCACATCCTCGTGCCGATGTCAGTTCTTTTCTTTCCGCGCCAGTTATCGCTGATCTGGAGAAAGAGCTACCCCCTCGCTTTTGAAACAGAATTTTTTTCGACGTTTTGTCCAATTCTTTTTGGAGGAATTTTTCTCCTGGTCTGTCGAGGGAAGTCAGATTTTACACCGTGTAGTCCCTGTCATCGTGCCATGTCAGTTGTGGACCCACACCTTGTGCATCTGTGGTGTCTCAAGCATGACCACAACTCCAAGTCGTGCTCAGACTCCTCCAACGGGCCCCTGTGAATCCGATCCAGGATCTGTACCGGCCCAACGCTGATGCTCCTGACACCGCCGGTGGTGCCAGCCTCATTTACATCCACGAATCTGACACGGAGGTAGAACGGTGTCGATCAACACCGATTCCAGCCCCGAAAGGACTCATGTGTCCAAGGTTGGTGCCTGAGCCCTATTCTGAATGGCTAGGCTTAGGAGAAGAATGGGAGGAGTCATTGGACCCTTTAGAATGCCAGTTAGATGACCAGGAAATGGACTGGTGTGAGGAACTCAGGGATGCCAGTGGTCTGAACACATCCCCAGATACTGATATGCTTTCTCCCCCTACTGTGGCTATGGAGGAGAGAGCATCTTATTCCATGGTGGTGAAGAGGCCAGCATCAGATCTGGGCCTACACTGCTCTTTCACCATGTATAATGTTATATTGCTTTCTACTGTTGTCTGCTGTATCGTAATGTTTTCACATTTAATTTCCTCTCCAACACTACATTTGTGACGGGGGTATCCAATTCACCAATCTCTAAGACCCTAAGATTTATTTTTCACTTGAGACACCAACATATTCTCTCTCCCAGATTAATTGTGATCTCTCTCACATAATGCCACATCATGAGTAACTACTATGTCACAATTTTATCGCAGTTAAATATTTCTGCTACCACTCAGATTAAGTTTGGTTCTGCAGACTGTCTTGTCTGAGGTAGAAGACTAATTCCTTTAATCTTTCTTCATCTAAATTAAGAGTTAATGATTTAAGTCCCACCTTTAATTTATAGTGGGAGCCCATGCAATAGGCCAAAGAATTCATAATATTCATCGTGGGCAAATCTGGAAGAGGCTCTCTACCAGAGGCTTGCTTTTTCAAAGGTCTTCTGAATCGTTAACATATTTATAGAGGGCTTCTGGGAGGCCAAGACACACATAGATCAGCATTTACAATCATTTGCTCACCTATTATGAGCCTGAGTCACATAGGGTAAACTTACACTTTTATGGCATTTTACTCTTTTTCGGTATTCAAAATTTAGTAGTAAGTTTACAACTGCAGAAACTCTGCATTCAGGCGGAAAACTGCACAAAGTCCCCGCAGTCATAAAGTACTATTAAATTGTGTGTTTGTGAATACTGAAAAAGAGTAGAAGTACACAACAGTATAAGTTTACCTTTTTGAATCTGGCCCCAGGTCTCTGGCTCCAAATCATTGTGACATTAAAGCAGAACACCTGCTTTGAACATGTTGAAAAAAGACTGTAAAGGCAGCAACCAGGCTTACCACCTCTGTGTCTTAATGTAGTGTAATTTATTAAAGGTCTACCTACCTTTAATGCAAGGCAGATGCCTGTAATTTCCAATAGTTAAAAATACATGTTTAATATTCTTTTCATGCTTCTATTTGGGATACTATCTAGTTTATTGTTTAGATAGCACACAGAACTAGATCACAAACCTCAGATACCTATAAATATAACCATACTTATATCCCATGGTATTTTATCCATAATGTTTCACAAAAAATGCTTTTGGTACGTCATCACCTATTGACTTCCTGATTCCAAATATGGAGGACAACATTAGCATTCCTTAGTTTGTGTTTTATTACAAGGAACTGTTTATAAATGCATGAGTCATTTTTACGTGTATGCTCAAACATTCACTGCTTTGAATTGATATGTGCATGAATGAGGGTTTTAATTATGAAAATGGACTATTTACATGCACATTATGTACACTGCAAAGTTTACAACTTAGCTCTTTCTGCATAAGAGCATAGGATAATATTGTGGGAGTCAGGACTACTAAATAGTGGCATCATAGTCTCTGCCTACCTACTGTTTTAGTACTTGTATCCTCCTCTACAGATTCAAGGGAGTGCAGCTTGGGTGTCTGGTGTTGGTTGATTAGCACTATGTAAAATGATAAAGGATTGGCTTAGTCAGGGTGCTGTACTTTGGGGCATTTACTCTTTTCCTGGTGTTTTCTAGGAAGCTTTGGGCAAATGAGTGAGGGTATCATGCAAGCAATGCAAAACACCCAACCTTGATGAACCTGTTTTTATTATTCGGGGATGGACCCCATTAATTTTGCATACCTGGCTCACATGGCCTTGCATTTTTATTCTGGAGCCAATAATCTATAGTTAAGTAATATATTTATCTCAATTAGTTGCAAAATAATTGTTCAGAAACAGTTTCTTTATTTTAGAAAGTGCTTGCTTCTTGTTGCGACATTGCAAGTGGAAGTTAAATACTGGAAGCCAAAGAATATTTTGGAAACCTAAGATTTATCTTTTTCCCCAGAAATACCAATGTTTTACACAAGCATGAAATATATTGAGGATCTTGTTTTAAACCTTGTATTTTGAATCAAATGTCGTCAATTGTCTTTTGTAGCCCACCATCTATTCTTCTGGAACTATGTTCAGTCAGCCCTTCCACTCCCTCGTTGCTAGCCCGATCAGTCATGCCCATTCTTAGTCATGGCACCTCCTTCTACAATCTATGCCCCCCTCATGGCTTATAACACTGACCCACCCATAACTCCCAACCCCTCGTCACCTCCTGCCACCTCACATATGTCTGCACCTTGGGCTCTTCATTCGGTCCAACTCCTCTCCACGTCCACTACCTCTTCTGATTGTCACATGTGATCACCCTTCAATTTCTCAAGTTTAACTTTCTCCAACCGCTCAACCTAAGATCTCACCAACCACTACTATCCATCCTCCCACTTCCCCTTCATCGAGCTGTCCCCTTCTGCAAGTCCTTTGAAAAATCCTCCTTCCCTTTCCCTCCCCAGGCCTTCTGCATAGATCGTCAGGCAACAGCAGACAACAATCCTTCATCTGATTCCATCGTATTATATTTCTTTTATATGTACTGCAAAACATCTAGCCTTGTAAAAATGTTTTCATGAAGCTATCTCAGTTGGCTCTCCCATTGTCCTGCAGCCTATGTCTGTACAGTATAATCATTTACACCGCAGTTTTGATGGCAAAAGGGTGTAAGATAAGATTGCCAGGGCACTCCCAATGATAGTGCAATCATAGCCTCAGCTCAGTAAAAGTGACGTAGATTTTGATATTCAACCCTCCATAATTTACTGACTTTTTTCCTCCTCTACAGGTTCAAGGGAGTGCAATGATTGGCTTATGCAGGGTTCTGTAGTTTGAGCATTTGCTCCTGCCTGGCTATTTTCTATGGAATATTAGGTACAAAAGTCAGCATCTTGCAAGCTGTGCACAACACAAGTCTTGTAGGACCCACTCATATTATTTGTGGGTGGACTCCACCAAGAATATGTACTAGGCACATGTGGTCTCACAGTGGAATCAGGGGTCAATAATCTATAGTTAAGTAATAATTTTCTGTGAATTGCCCATTAAATAGTTGTTCTGTTTTTTAATGAAATTATAACTTTTGTTTTAGCATCCATATTTGCACTAAACAATCTTCAAACATTTCTCAACATTGGTTTTATTACAAGTACCCATTGTTGATTGGCCACCGTAGCATACAACATGTGTGCATCAAAAACCTTCACCCTCACTCTACCACAATCATTCTTGGTAACGTCTGGTGACCCACCTATCAAGTAGCAATAGTATAAGGAATATTCCCTTCGCTATATCGACACCATTGAGGATAAAGAATTGTCTCAACATAGGAAAAAGAAAATCCTTCTGCATGCTTTAGGTCCTTGCACAACAGAAAGCTCAGATGTCTTTCATAATGCATTAGATGATTTTAGATATCCAATATGCATAGCAATTGATAGACATATTTGTTTCAAAAGGAAAGAGGGTAAAACAGAGCCTATTGAGCAATTTGTTTCTGAGCTTAAGAAACTTGCGTTGACATGTAGATTTGGTGTATTACATGACGAACTCATAAGAGACCAGATATTAATATATGTCAATATTAAACACATTCAAGAGAGGTTATGGGTGTATGGCAAGTTTTCATTGGGTGAAGTGATAGCGGTTCTTAACAAAGTGGAGCTCTCTAATAAGTGTGCGAAAGCTGTAGAATATAAAGAGGAGGATATTCCTAAAGATGTTGTGGGCAGAGTGAAACAGAGGGAAAGTAAGGGTTGAACAAATGAAATGTGGCACAAGGGCTACAGAAAGGAAATGTTATAGATGTGGAGGTGATGATCATCTGGCGTATTGCAAGAAATGCTCTACATGTAGTTAAAAATGTGGGATCAAAGGGCACTTTTCTAAAGTTTGTAGGAAAAGCAAAAGCACAAAAAAATACTGGTGGTACAGGATAAGTCCAATACTGATTCGGACAGCAGAGGTATCTGTTGGAGAGGATTCTTAACGTATAACTGGGTGAACCTACTGTCTACACTTTCTTGGAATAAACCTGTATGCATTAAACTTGGGGTTTGGAGATGATCATAGTGGCTGATTGAGGGTCACCCCATACTATAGTTGATAAGGATGTGTGGGTAGAAACATTTGCAGGGGTGGTAGGGTCACATTGAAACCCTCTGATGTGGTCCTTGAAATTTTCACAGGTGATACCATACCCATGTTAGGATTTAGGGATGTTACATTTGAGTTTAAAGGTTGTAAAACTATGAGGAAACTCTATGTGGCTGAGGAGGGTCCATCTGTCTTAGATTGGATCGATCAGAGAGCATTGATATCATTTTGGACCCAAATAGCGGAGAACAAGTGTTGGTCATGGGGAATACGGAACGCCAAGGTGTAACGTTCAAGAACATGTTTCCCGATGTATTTTCAGGGAAAATTGGTGGTTATATCCTTAAAATAATTCTAAAACAAAATGCCATTCCAAACAATGCATAAGTCAAGAGACATTCTGTGGGTTTTGAGAGAAGAGGTCAGTATGGAGCTTGATAAGTTACACAAAGGAGGAATTATTGAGGAGGTGGATGCTGCGGAATGGATTGCTCCATGTTCTTACAAGACGGGCGAATGGGAAAATTCAGATGTGTTTGGATTTGAGGGAACTCAATAAAAATATAGTTGTTGAAAAATTTCCATTACCTAAAATAAATGATATGTTGGCAATATCTAAGGGGATGAAGTGGTTTACATCGGTTGACCTATCCTCTGCATAACACCAGACGATATTACACGAAAATAGCAAAAACTTGATCACTTTCATTACTGTCAGGGGACATTTTCAATATGTCCAAATGTCATATGGACTTGCTTCAGCAGTGCTGCTTTTCAAAAACTAATGTACAAGTTGCGTGTTCACATGCCTGCCACTGTTTTCTTCCAAGAAGACATACTGATCTTGGAAGAGAGTAGGAACAACATGACATGAGAGTGGAAGAGGTATTAAAGAAATTAAAAGAGAGAGGCTTAACGGCTGAATTTTCTAAGTGTAAATTTGGTGTACAATCTTTAGACTACCTAGGACATGAAATTACAATGGATGGTATAAAACCCAACAAGGTGTTGTTGAAGGCTGTCTGGGAGGCTCCAGCACCCAACTATAAGGATGAACTGAAGTTAGTGGAATTTTACACTAAATTTGTCCACAATTTCTCAAAAGAAACATTCGACTTACGCCAATTATTCTTTTAAATGTACATTTGTATGGAATGCTACATTACAGAATGCTTTTTAGAGCATAAAAGACAATATTTGTACTGTAAGAGAGTAACATGGGTTTGATCCGAAGCTTGGATGTGTATTAACGCCTGATGCTAGCAACAAAGTCAATGGGGTAGTGCCAAGTCAAAGGTACGATAAAGGTAATGAACTATCCATTGCATTTGCATCCAGGGCACCATCTCCCAAAGATGAACGTTATTCGGTGATAAAGAGGGAAACTCTTGCTGTTGTGTGGGGGTTAGAACACTTTTGCAATTTTGTATGGGGATTTCATGTGCAAATAAGATGTGACCACCAACCAATATTGAAGGTGTTATCTATTGATGGGTTACTCAAAGCAACTCCTAGGATATCAAGAATGTCCTTAAGAAGTATGAACTATAGGTATAATTTGAATTATCTTCTTGGAGTCAGAAACAAAGTAGCTGATTGTCTAAGTAGGTTGCCCCTGCCTTTGGAAGCGTATCCCCTTAAATGTCAGGAAGAACTGAATGTGGCATGAACTGGAGGAGGGTGATGAATGCTATTGCTCACAGAGGATGGAAATATGCTTGTATGAGGGATGGAACTGTGGAGAAGCTTAATGTTCATTGTAAATGGATGGCCAGGAAAAAAACACTTACACAGGAGTTAAAGAGTTTCTGGGAGATGCGCAATGAATTTCCGGTGGTAGGTGAAATTTTTTATAGAGGATCTAGAATTATACCTCCTAAAAGTTTGAGAGAAACTATAATTAATTTGAGTCATGAAGGACATCTGGGTATTGTTAAGAGCAAAAAGAGAATCAAAGAGAACTATTGGTGGTCGGGTCGGGATGTTGAAAGACTTATCAGATTGTGTGAATTATGTGAGAAGGCAGCTAAATACAAATTTTACTGACGCCACCCCTGTGCCCCATGCCACATCCTGAGATGGCGTAGGAAATTATAGAAGTGGATATAATGGGAACTATAAGTGAGGATAATGGTGAGGTGTGGCTAGCACTGGTGGCCATAGATTATTTTTTCCAAATGGCCTGAACTGAAATTTGTTAATACTGCCAATGTTGGAAATCTGGTGTCATTTTTAGATGAAATCTTTCAGCGGGAGGGATTACCTAAGAGAATCATCACAGACAATGGAGTGCCGTTAGGAGTGGAGAACTTGATAATTTCCTCAGACAGAATGGCGTAGAACATAAATTGACTTCGATTTATCATCCCAGTGGGAATGGTGAAATGAAGAGGTTCAGCCGTGTACTGAAAGAATCCTTGCAAATTGGCTAAGTGTGAGGGTTCAATTTGGTTGGTGAGCATTAGAAAAATGTTGTGGATGTCTCACACTGCTCCTACTATTACGGGGTATATAGCCCACTCACCATAATGAGAGGTAGAGTACCTTTCACAAACGATAACCAGAGGTGGGTGGTAAATTTATGATTACAGCAGTGGTCGCCTAAAGTGGTGAAAGAAAACATTCAGAAAGCACAAGGGAAGTATAAGGAATATTAAGATAAGTAGACTGGTGCTAAAGATGTTCAGTTAGAAAAGGGGGAGATTGTGTGTGTTACGTTACCTTTTAATGTGAATAAAGGAGAGAGCAAGAATTCAGAACCATTGGAAGTGGTGAAGATATTTACTAATTCTGCACGGTTGAATGATGGCATATGATTAGATTTGTGAGGTGTAAAGAGAATAGGACGAAAGTGTTGGAAGAAGTGGAAAAGAGAGATTGTAATTGGTTGGATTCACATCAGTTAAGTAATGGAGTGAATGAGGGAGTGGAAACACACAACATGGCTGGTAAAGAAGGTAATCAGAGTGAAGGCCTAAGCGATAAACGTGTGCCTAATTCTGGGTGTGGTGTAGGTCAAACTATATCAGGACCACTGTGTAATAATAGGTCTGGACGATATGCTAGGCGACTTGCATAATTGCTGGCTCATGTTGCATAAGTAGACTTAAGTCAGTATTCTATGTTAAGATGTCATGTTCCTATGTAGAATTTACAATGTAGTAAATTGTACGGTTAATCTTATTAATTGTCATTTTTAATGTTTTTAATTATTAAAGGATAAAGTAGTAGTATTCTGGTGACTACTGCGATAAATCTGGGGATTGTTTTGCCATATAGTTAGTGAAATAAATCAAATTATCAAGCAGGCCTTGTTCCAATCTGTTAGGTGGATAATTTCTATCACCAAATAGCCAATCATTAATTGGGAAAAGCTTTGAGGCCCACATACGCAACTCCCAGCACACCTTTATAAGGATAGTGTCTATACTTACCAAAGGACACCCGCAGGGTTACCCCTCCTCAGAGAAAGCAACTAATCAGGGATTGTAAGTCTGCAAAAAATATTGGTGGAAGCAGAAATTGATACTTTTGCAGGATATATAGGAAGTGTGTTAGGGAGCTCATTTTGAAAAGCGCAAGGAAGGACCAGCATTTAAGCTCCTGCGTCATCTTATACAGAAGGAGAACTATGTTCGACACCCATCACCGAAGTTGGCTTCTCGGTCATTTGCCCACACTATACCCTCCATTCGAGCATCTATTCATATCCACTTGGACAGGGGCACAACAACTAGTGCAAACAACAATGGGGAGAGGGGACAGCCCTGCTGAGTGCCTCTCGCTATACCAAAGGGAGTGAGAGAGTCCTGTTCACATGAATCTGTGCCCGATGCTCAGTATACAAGATTTTCAAAAATCTATAGAAACAGGACCCAAAGATCATTTTGTTCAACAGCAGGAATGGCAAATGTGCAGAGTCAAATTCTCGCTCCATGTCAAGCTGTAGCAGTCTACAGTCCGCTGTAATCTCATCCACCCTAGCAAGAACAAGGTGGAGATGCCACAGGCAATGCCTGCTAATATGGCCTGGAATAAACCCATTTGGTAATGATGTACCAAAGTGTGCACCACACCAGGAAATCTAGTCGCTAATATTTTCAAGCCTTCTGTTTTGATGCCCAATACTTTGAGTGGGACAAACATGGAAAGTTTAGCCACAGGGTTACTAGCCCCTTAACTAATTCTGCTGCCTTGTCCAGGCCTCAAACGTTAATTAGCCATTTGTTTATTTGGAGCTTGACATTTTGGAGTGGGGCAATGCAGAATTCTGTCTTAGGTAGGGTTCCTTGAAGCCAGATACCTTCATAGTGAGGTACCATGAATACTTTTCCTTCCCTGTCAAACGATCTCTACAGGATGAACCTGGAAATCTTGCCCGTCTGAGGTTGTACCTTTCCTGGGAGCAGTAGCATTTTGTGCCAGTCTTCCAAATATTTGAAAAAGCCTCAAATTTAAACAGGTGCTAGAAAACATCATCTTCATCATGGCTATAGCTCCTGGACTTCCGCGGATTGCGGAATGCCTGTCTCCCCATCCAGAGCTCCCAAATTTCTTGAGGGGACTTCCTTATTCAAAGGAGGATCCACCCAAGCCAAAGCTTCCCTGACTGGTTCTGGAAAAAGGTTGACCCCAAGTATAAAGAGGGACAGGATGTCTGGTAAATATCAGAATGAAAAAGGGCTCCTTACATTAGGAACTTCCTTCAACCCACATTTGAAAAGGCCGGACCCGGCCTTATTCTTTGAGATATCATTTGTTCTCCTGTCCCCTCTTCTCTGTCACTTCCCAGGATAAGTGACCACAGCTCAATCCCCCCCAGTCTTTCTGTTTGCAGGGACAGGTCTATTGTTTCTGTGCATGGAGGTATTTTGTATCTCATCAAAGAGCTTGTCATTAGCAGGAGGGAAGAAAGAATCCAGAAGAACTGATTCAACTACTGATAAGGTTTCCGGCCAGCACAAAATCGATTTTTATACAGTCAGATTTGTCATATATATATATATACAAAAAATGTACCTTGGACACTAACTTAGATTGTTGTTAAATGTTAAAACAGGGTTTGGATGTTCTCTGTGTTGTTCACCTATATAAAGCACATTATATGTAAGATTTTGGAGTAATAAATATGAACATGTTTTCAGCAGTGTATTGCATGTTTTTCTGGCAATTGATATGATTTATTTCTCTATAGTCAATACAGGGGCAAAGATCTAAAGTCTTACTGGGAACAAAAATAAATTATACTCCTGCTGGTGAATTTGAAGAAACAGTAAAACAATTATGTACACAGCTGCTCTAGGCTCAGATTTAATAGTGCAGTGTCATTGTACTTGTGTGTATATATCATATTTGTTTTGTTGAAGTCTAATGTTATTAGGTAAGACGAAAGAATACAGTCAGTTAGGGAATTGAGGAGAAGCTAATTTTTGAAAGTGGAAAATTACTGTTGCGTCTTTTAAAAAACAAATTCTAGATCATAAATGCCATACAACACTTACATATTATGCAATGAAAATTGTCTCATTATACGTAGGAAAATCAACCACGGTATTGAATAGCAATTCCAAGACAATAACCAAAACAATCCAAACCAAAGCACACCTTACTACTACATGTGAATCTCCTGCCACCCATATTGGGCCAGCTGTATTCCACAATAATACCCATGTTAACCATGTTTTTGGCAGGCGCTATGAGACAATTCCTTCACCATCCTCTGCCAACCCTAATTGAGGCATGAACATCCTTCATTCTAATAATGAAAAGAAAACATCTGTGTGAGGTTTATACAAGTCCAGTTGTACTTTCCCGTACCCCGTTTCAAAAAGACAATATATCCCAACTCAAAACCCCTAGTTCTCAGCTCAAGCAGAGGAATTGTTACTTTGTTGTTATATTGCATTCTTTAAAGAAGTGTGTATTTTTCCTAAACTGTGGCAGGATTGTGGGTGCTCCAGTGTTGTTGAATAGGGTGATTCAGATTGTGGGTGCATAGGTGGGAAAGGCATGCTTCATCTCCAGTCTGAAGGTGTTGTGGCTGCAGTTGTACCAAGAGCTACCACAGGTGGTCAGCCTGTCAGCCATATAGGCAGGGGAGCCAGTCATGATGGTTTAATAGATGAAGAAGCTCTTTTTGAAGGTGATACAGGCTGGCAACTGGAGCCAGTGAACTTCCATCAGGATGTGGGTGATGTAGTCATATTTCTTCAGGCCATTGATGAGGCATGCCGCAGTGTGCATGATACCTTCAAGGGGCGCATTCCCACTAATTCTGCCACGGAATGATGAGCATGATGCATTAGCACTAACATAGCTGGCTTTAGAAGGCACATCAGTAATGCCACATATACTGTTTACCAGAGTGGAACCAGAGTTTCAGTATTATCTTTACATCGCGGATTTACACCTCCAGAGATGTGGTCGCTTACTTTGTCAGTCACTTCTAGAATCACTGTGTGAAATGGCTTGATACATGTGTTGGATTTGCTATTACTATTTATGATAAGCCCGTCGGCTGGCAATTGTTGTGACCCTTACGTATTATTTTCTTTGAAGATTTGGTATCCCCTGACAAAGGGCTTATCTGGCCCAGAATGCATCGGGATGGGATGGTTTACTTTTGTTTATAAGCAAACTCTTTAATTTTTTAAAACTGTGCCAATAAAGATCCATAATTTATTGTTGGGAATAATGAAGATTACCCAATACAACCAACTGAAAATGTAATGAATAAAGTCATTGTTGAAACTTGATTCATGAATTGCAAATACCATTTATGAACTCCATAGAATCCCTACTGATTGGGACATTTAAGCAGTGCAAAAGGCGACGAACCCCAATTGGAAAAGGCTTCTTAAAATATTGTTTCTCACACTCAATGATCAGAGAGTGAAACCCTACTGCACGCTACAAGCTGAGTACGATTGGATTCATTTTGAAAAACCAGGGACAGTATTACGCATCGGCATAGTTTGCGCCCAGTGCCCCTTTAAAAGGTGCACTGGGTGCAAACAATACCAATGCGCCCTATTATAATCTATGTGCTGCCCCCAGGGCAGCCGCGAACTTGCGCTGCCCCCTGGGCAGCTCATTATTGTGAAAACACGGGGCAGCCACTCAGTGTGTTCACAGTGCAGAGGGCTGCTCTCAGGAGGTGCACTGACAGTGCGCCACCTTTTAAATGGCACACTGTCAGTGCGCCTCCTAAAGGCTTCTTTGACTCTGCGTCTGCGTCTGTAATATGGCGCGGGCTCAGAGTCAAAGGTATTCCCTCATTTGCATAGGACACGCCCCTATGCAAATGAGGGTGCACCCTCTGAAGGTAGCACTGGCACATTAAGTGCGCCAGCGCTATCGGTATTATAGAAGGGGACACACAAGCGTCTGCTCGTCCTTCTATAATACCAAGGTGCCCCGGGGCATGCAAAGCATGCGAAAACGCCCGTTGCGTCTCCGGGGCACCTTCTATAATATGGCCCCAGCAGTGCGTGATCTTCTTTACTTGAGATTGTTCACTTTTTCTGATCAAGGAAGGCAGCACCCGAATAATACTGATCAACATGTCTTGTGAAGACATTTCTAATTTAACTGATTCACGAGCAGATACATTTGCTTTTTCAGACAGCGAAGCTACAAGGTTATACGCTCTTATTCAAGAGGAAGCAACAATGCCATCCAACACAAGCAACATACAAAATAGTATTAAACAACTACTATATCTAACTAAAAAACAGAAGTAAATCAACGATTGCAAGCCAGCACACTAATTAAGTACCATCGTGTTCAATTAATCCCGAGAGGATTAAGACTCCCACTGAACCCATCTCTGTGCAAAAGCAATTCAAAATTCATAGAAAAATGGTATTGCATTCTCAATAAATGATCACTTGATTTGATACTTTTAACTGTGGGAGAATTGTCTAACATTTTGGGGGATCTTACTAAAGAAACCACACAAATCCAAACAGAATTATCAATGAAAATGGAACCATAGGAGTGGTCCAAAACATTGATTGACATTAACCTGCAATTGACCAGAAACACCTAAGAGATTAATGACCGAAAAATCTGGAACTTCAAACGAGACACGATATTACAAATTTGGAGAAGTTTACAGCTGTGCAGAAATATATGCTAAAAGAAGACAAGAGAAACCCTGCAGTCAAACCATAGTCACTGAAACTTCTTCTACAGACAGTGAAATCAGTCAAATGCAGAAAATAGCTGATAAATCCTCTTGACAGACGATAACCAACAAACAATTGACAAATCAAAATATTGAGCAACCCAAAGCATCTGTGGCAGCTTTTTTAGAGAGTGGTTCAATGGCCAATGACAAACCAGGAGGGGAAAAAGAAAACTCAGAAATAAAAACAGTTACAATATTCCACCAACAGATCTACGTAGGGCAAGAAAACGTAGATGAAAATAATTTGGTAATTAATATTCCTACCCACCAATTCAGCCAAATTGAAATTAAGACCTTACAAAAAGGTACATCATTTGTTCCCACCTGTCACAAGAACAATTTGGAGCTAGAAATTAGCTTTTCTCAAGTTTATGCGGAACGTACGCTTGCGGAACTTTTTTGAAAATGTCTAGGTTGATCAACCACACAGCAGATAAACCATCCTGAAAGATTTAAGGCCTAAAAGCACATTATGGCTCCTGTCAGCCAATTTTTTTTAGATTCCTTTGAGACCTTAGTGAAACAAGAAATTCAACAATTGAAATTTCAACGGAGGTCTAAATACAGCAATTTTATGAAAAAAGAACTTAGGATCATGGAAAATATTGCATGGAATTCAGATGTTGTTTGCCAGAAGGCTAATAAAGGGGGAGCACTTTTTGTCATGGATACCTCATTCTACAAACGAAACGTGGATGAACATGAGTCTGACATCCAGACATACTCCAAATTGAATCAGAAATCCTACCAAGGCTTTTGCTAACTTATTGAAGAATATCTTAGACAGTGCCCTGAATAATGGTACCATCACAGAAGATGTTAAACGTTTTCTTATTAAAGAGAATCCGAAGAGAAGAACTTATACATGCTACCCAAGATTCATAAAAGCTTGAACACCCCTCTGTTTAGGCCAATAGTGTCAACCATGGGAACTATTCACGAACCTGCAGGAAAGTTTTTGGATAAGCATCTACAACCTTATGTTCAAAACATGACTACTTATATCAAAGATACCACAGACTTTCTGTTAAAAATCAATCAAATTATCACTAGTATTGACAAACAGCCCTTACTATGTACAATTGACGTGAAATCTTTGTACACTGCAATTCCTCACAATTTGGGCATAGAAGCTATTGAGCACTTTTTAATAAATTCTCACTTGGACAATGATTTCAGAGTATTCTTTTTTTTTTTTTTTTTTTTTTTTGAAACCGTTTATTACAGGACTCGAAAAATTGTACAAGTATGGGCCTACAACCTTCCGGCCGGCCGCTAGCAATAAAGGGAGCATACGGTATACATTTGTAAAACACAAGGTGCCGCTGCCGAGCATTTACAGGAGATAACATCGTTGCGTGCCACATTATGCAGACCCCATCATACGGTTCCATTTTAAATTTAGAGCACAGCAAACACAAACAAACCCACAAGGCAATCCTCAATCGAAATAGCAACACGTGCTCCCCTAGAGGGGGAATCTAGCCATCCATAGGAATCTCAAGAGGGGGGGGAGAGATCAGAACTAGGATTGGGGGCACCCGATGCCCAGGTACCGGGGGGATGAGTTGGCTAAGGGGACGGGGCCGGCGATGGATCAGGCAGTAGGGGTGGAGCACAGATTCCCCCGCGGTAGGCGTTCCAGGGGCCCCACACTTTCACCCATGTCGCAGGCTTACCTCTCGCCACATACACCACCTTTTCCCGAAACATGCACCAGTCCATATGCTCCTTCCAGGCCGAGACTGTCGGGGGGCTCTGGGATCCCCACAGCTGGGCAATATCACGCTTGGCCACCATATATCCCAGAGTCACCCACCACGTCTGCGGCACCGAGTAGTCGGTAGGCTCCCACACATTCAACAGGCATCTCCTCGCTTCGGGCAACAGCGCCACATGCGTGACCACTCGCAGCACCTCATGCACACCTCGCCAGAACCCCTCCACTTGCGGGCACTCCCAAAGGATATGCAGAAAGGTCCCCAGCGCACCACACCCACGCTTACACAAACCGTCCTCAGCATAGCCCATACGCAGGAGCTTTGGCCCCGTCATATAGACCCTGTGGAGTATCTTGAGCTGGACGAAACGAAGGCGAGCCGGTATGGCCACCTCTTTCGGGGAGGCCATCGCGGAGATCCAGTCCTCGTCGTCCAGCTCCAGCCCATCGGCTACCCAGGCCTCACGAAGGACAGTCAGCAAGTCTGAGCGATCGTTGATTAGTTTTTTATAGATCAGTGAGATCGTGCTGTCAGGGACGTGTCCGTCCAGCACTCTATCCTCCAGGGGGGAGCACTCCGGGATGGAGGCAACGTCCGGAAAGACGGAGCCCAGCGCATGCCGGACCTGCAAGTACCGAAAGTACTCGCTGCCCTGCAACTGAAATTCCGTCTGCAGCATCTCGAACGTTTTAAATCCTCCCCTCGTCCAGAGATCCCACACTCTGCTGATGCCTATTAAATCCCACTTCTCAAAGCCCTTCGAGGTCCACAAGGAGCCCAACCGCTCAGATGCGTATAGTGGTGACGCCCGGGTCAAACGGTCCTTCCACCCCATTGCAGTATTAGCCGCGTGCCACACTTGCACCATGACACGCGTGGGGCCCGTCAGGCGAGCGTCGGGCGCGCTAGAATAGAGCGCTCGATTATAGTCACCACCTGGAAGTAGCATCCTATCCATTTCAAACGCAGGGCTTAAGGCTGGCCCATATAGGCCCTGATTAATTGCGGCTAGCTGGGAGGCCCAATAATACCGTTTAATATCCGGGAGGGCAATCCCCCCATCATACCAGGGGAGCGTCAGCTTAGCCAGGGCAATACGTGGCCTCCCGTCCCAGAACAGGCGGCGCTGCAAACTCTCCACTTCTCGGAAATAGCGCGCTGGGACAAGGTCCATCGTGTTCTGTAACGCGTATAGGAAACGCGGCAACGACATCATTTTAAACAATGCCGCCCGGCCGAGCGGCGAAAGCGGCAAACGCCGCCAGCGCGCGACATCCTCTTTCAGACGCTGGAGGGGGGGAAGCAAGTTCCGATCATACCGAGCCTCCGGGTCCAGAGTAATGAAGACACCCAGGTACCTAAATCCCTGCGGGGCGACCTGGATCGGACAGCCCCGCGGGAGGATAGGAGCCTCCCCAGAGAGAACATACACACACGATTTAGCCCAGTTGATGACCAGACCGGAGTTACGACCGAATGAATGCAGAACATCAACTAGTACTATGAGTGATTTACGTGGGGAAGCTAGGTACAAGAGGATGTCATCAGCGTATAAGGATACACGGTCCTCATACTCGGGGGTCCAGCGGAGACCACGGATGGAAGGCTCCCACCGCAGCCACTCCGCCAGGGGCTCCAGGGCAAGTGCAAAAAGGAGCGGCGATAAGGGGCAGCCCTGTCGAGTGCCTCGGCCCAGCTCAAACGGAGCCGATACTCTTCCGTTCACCACCACCTGCGCCAATGGGCCCGAATATAGCAATTTGACCCAACTGATGAACCCTGGGCCAAATCCAAACTTCGCAAGCATCGCCCAGATATATGGCCATTCAAGCGTGTCAAACGCCATGGTGGCGTCTAAGGACGCCAAAATGGCCGGCTCCCGTATAAACGGGGCACGTGCGAGCACACCGTGCAAATGCCGCAAATTAAGGGCCGTGTTGCGATGAGGAATAAATCCAGACTGGTCCTGATGAACCAGATCGCCCACCACGCCGACCAGCCGATTGGCCAGTACCTTAGCGAGAATCTTGGGCTCCGCATTCAGCAGCGAAATGGGCCGATAGGATGTAACCCGGTTCCGAGGTCTCCCCTCCTTGTGGATGACCACGATTGTAGCCAGACGCTGGTCCGGCGGGAGGGAGCCCACCGAGTGTGCCGCCAGGAACATAGCCCGGAGGTGGGGTGCCAGCGTATCCGGTCGTAACTTATACAACTCGATAGGGAGACCATTCGGACCCATGGCCTTGCCGGAAGCGACCGAGCGTATGGCGAGGGCGATCTCGTCGGAGGTGGGAGCGGCGTCCAACGACACCCTGTCCTCCCCAGAAAGGGAGGGCAGCGCAATATCACTGAGCAGGGCGAGGGAATCCTCTTCCGAGCAGGGAGACACCGGGGAATACACCCCATGGAAATAATCCACAAAGCAGGAGACAATTTCTTCTGGCTCAGTCACACACACACCATCCGTTTTCTCAATCAGCGGGACCACACGATTCGCTCTCTCTTTCTTGTCCAACCACGCTATAAGCTTACCAGCCTTATCACCCACATCATACAAGCTCCCCTGTTGCTCTCTACTGAGGCCCCTGGCCGCCTCCGTGACGAGGGCCCTGTAGGCCGCCTGCTTGAGTTGGAGGACATGTAATGCAGCATCCGTCACCCCACCTTCCAAATTCCCCTCCAACTCGGCTATTTCAGCCTCCATCCGGGTCACCTCCTCCCGCTCGCGCCTCCGGGCATGGGAAATGATTTCAGAGTATTCTTGATGGAACTTTTGCATTTCACATTATACCATAGCTATTTCTGTTTGGACAATCAGTTCTATTTACAACTAACAGGCACTTCGATGGACAATTGTGCAGCTCCATTGTATTCAAACTTGTTTATGCACAATTTTGAGATGGGTCACATTCTCGCAAAAGACACATGGAGAAACAAAGTAATTTTATTTTTCAGATACATTGATGACATTTTCACTGTATGGAAGGGGTCGAAGAACAAACTGACAATGGCATTGAAGGATTTGAACACAGTGAATGAAAGAATAGAATTCACTTATGACATCAGTGACACCAAAATTTCTTTCTTAGATGTTCTTATCTCCAAAGTGAACAACAAATTTGAAACGAATGTATACAGAAAGGAAACAAATCGTAACAACTTGCTTCCTTTTAATAGCTTTCATCAAAACTCATTTAAAAATCACCTACCTTATTCACAATTATTTAGGGTCAAAAGAATTGTTTCCAATCCTGATATTCCAGATGACCAAATCAGAAATATGACTGAGAAATGAAAAAACAGAGGATATCCAACAATGATCTGAGAGAAAGCCAGAAAACGTTGCGCCACCAAAACACGACAATAATCCCATACATAAAAAAGAACAAAGTAAGAGAATGGTTTTAATCTCTAAATTTTCAACCATGAGTATGCAGTTCAAGAGAATAATTTTAAAACATTGGCCGATGTTGCAAATTGAACCAGATTTCAGGGGGATATTTGTTTGCCTACGACCTTTGTTTGCCTATGAAAGAGGCAGGAACGTCCAAGAAATACTTACACGAAATCGTTACAGACCTTGAATCAGACATACAAAGGAACAGTCCCCTGTTATAATTGCAACAATTGCAACAACATCATCAGAGGTGCGTGGATTTGACATCCCAGGAAAGGAAATAACATTGCACTTAAAACCACAGCTAACTGTGACTCTATGAACCTGGTGTACCTTCTCAAATGTCCAAGCAGATTAGCCCACATTGGAAAAACAGAAAGAAAAATGAAATCAAGGTTTAACGAAAGCAAAAGTAATAAAAAGGACAAAAAATGTGAAATCTATAATCGCCAATAATTTTGGGGAATTTGGTCATAACATCTGTCAACTTAAATTCATGATTTTGGAAATAGTGGACATAAAGGAGGAAAGACTCACCCATAAACACCTTCTCCGCAGAGAGAATCGCTGGATCAAAAGACTGGATACTCTCATGCCTAACTGTTTGAATGATAGGATGGAATTCAGCTGTTATCTCTAACTCACTTGAGATGTATTATCAGATCTGTGAATCCTCTTACGGGGGGTAGTTATTAGTCACACTGACTTCCATATGTGGGAATGGACACTCCAAGATGGCCTCTGCCGGTTTTAAGTACTTCGACCATTCACATGTTTTAGAGTTGTATTCCGGTTGTTTATATCACGATTATTTTACACATTGTTAATTCGACTTGGGATTATTCTGGTGTAGATTTCTTCACTTTTTTTAGTTCATCCTATGTTTTCTTTAATAATTTACTTTTTGTAACACGGGTCACTTTTGCTTAGCATGCATCACACATCACCCGTCACTAACACCAGTACATTCTAAGATGGCCGCCATGATTTACGTAAGATTTAATTTCAGGTCTCATCGACCTTGCAAGTGTAAAGGCCTTCGGGTAATTGTTTGGTTAACCATTGATGGAAGGAAGCGTTCACACGCGTCTTCACCCACTAGTGAGCTTCGTAAATTTACACCGGCACACATGGGATTACTTTATTAAAACACTGGGTGTATTTTTACCAGGTTTTAAGATGGGCGTAGCATATACAAATTTGCACAATATTTCACTGTGCCTCATGTTTGCAACTATTTTTTTTACTGCGTCACACACGTCTAACCGTTACATGTTACACACTCATGAAATACTTGTTTTTTTAACATAGGACAACGTGGCACTTTCACCTAACTAGCACATTAACCGTTTGCTTACCAGGACCATATACGGCCTACCATTTCTTTTTGTGGCATTCCCACTAATTTTCCCAATGAGTGATGAGCATGATGCATTAGCACCAACATAGCTGGCTTTAGAAGGCACATCAGTAATGCCACATATACTGTTTACCCGAGTGGAACCAGAGTTTTAGTATTATCTTTACATCGCTGATTTAAACCTCCAGGGATGAGGTCGCTTACTTAATCAGTCACTTTTGGGGTCAATTTGTGAAATGGCTTGATATATGTGATGGATTTGCTATTACTATTTATGTTCAGCCGGTCGGCTAGCAATTGTTGTGACCCTTATGTATTATTTTCTTTGCAGATTTTTTTGCCACTGATGAAGGGCTAATCCAGCCCAAAATGCATCGGGATGGGATGGTTTACTTTTGTTGGTAAGCAAACTCTTTCATTTTTGAAAACTGTGAAAAGAAAGATCCATAATTTATTGTTGGGAAGAATGAAGATCACCCAATACAACCAATTGAAAATGTAATGAATAAATTCATTGTTGAAACTCGATTCATGAATTGCGAATACCATTTATGAGCTCCATAGAATCCCTACTGAGTGGAACATTTAAGCAGTGCAAAAGGGGACAAACCCCAATTGGGGAACGCTTCTTAAAACTACTTATGGGGACACCAACCTGCTGTCGCATAAACCTATTTTCCAACACAGTTAGCGCGGTCATATCCAAATGGCACCATAGTTCCACAGCATACATTGCTGTCCTTAAAGCGTGACATCTATAGTTCTGCAGAGCAGGTTGTATGGGGCCGAACTGGGAACCTAATGCCATTCTAATAATTCCACCCAAGATTTGTTCCTGTTTTAACCTGCGCTACATGATATGAGCTTCCCATCCCATATGCTCTTTTTTTTTGATAAACAAGGTTTTATTGTTTTAGGTTGTACAACATAAGAAACTTTCAGGCCCTTCGAACCACCACCACACAGCAATACAGCATGAAACGCACCATAGTCCCGCCCTCCCCCTGAAACCCCCCCCTCCCTCCCCCCGTCCGCTAAACAACCCTTTCATGGTATGTTGCCCATCCATTTCCCCCAGACTTGTCGGTACTTCTTGGGGCAACCCCGTGCCCGGTAAAGAGTGCGTTCCTGTGCCGCACACCAGTCCACCCCAGTACTCCACTTGGCCAAGCTAGGCGGTTGCGGCTGTTTCCATGCCGCTGCAATGTCTCGCTTCGCTACCATTAAGGCCGTCATGAGGAATAACTTCTCCGGGAGTGTACCATCCAGTCCGTCAGTGATGCCTAGTAGGGTGTGTCGAGGGTCATGTGGCACCTCCCACCACAGGACCTCCGTGAGTTCGGACTCTATGCCCCTCCAGTACCCCTCCAGTTCCGGGCAAGACCACACCATGTGAATGAAGTTGGCCGGCTCAGAGCCACAACGGGGACATGCCGCGTCGGCGGGGAGAGGCCCGCGCGGTGTAGGCGAGCCGGTGTGAGATAAGCGTTGTGCAGGTAGTAAATTTGGATAAGCCGCAATTTGGCGGGGGCCATAAGGGCATCCCGCCAGACGGCCTCATCCAAGTGACCCACCCACCCCTCCCATCGTTCCTTAAGGCCTTCCAGGGATGTAGGGGTGCAGTTGATGAGGGAGCGGTAGATCTTGGAAATGCCCCCCCTCCCCAGGTTACCCATCATGACGTGAGCCTCCGGGGGGCTGTGGTCCGGCAATCTAATGTCCAGCGGGGTGTAGGTGCGTATGGCATGGCGTATTTGAAGGTATTTATGGAATTGGGAGGAGTGGAGGGAGGAGCGCGCCTGCAGCTCTGAATATGAGCACATACGCCCCCCGCCAGACATCTCCCAGCTGTGAAATGCCGAGTAGGAACCATGATTTAAAGCCCTCCAGCTCCGCAACCTCCCGCAACCATGTCCCATGCCACAGGGGAGTGACGCGGGTCAGCCTCCCAGTCCAACGGGTGTGACGGAACGCCGCTCGCCAGGCCAGGAATATTGCTTTGGTAATAGGCGGGGATGGAGGCGCCATACAGGCGGTCCTGAATACAGGAGAAACCCAGGTCCCCCAGTTCCACCCTATAGGCCGGGTCGGACCATCCCCCCCAAACCAGTCATGAATGACCAGGAGGCGGGTGGCCAGGTAGTAGAGGTAGAGATTGGACATGCCCAGACCCCCATCAAAGGTGGGCAGGCGGCATAACGAGAGAGCCAGCCGTGGCCTCCCACCACCCCAAAGAAATCTCGTCGCCATCCCGTCAAGCTCACGAAACCAAGGTCTCGGAAAGGAGAGGGGAGTGTTTTGCAGCACATACAGGAACCGGGGAAGAATCATCATTTTGTAGAGGGCCACCCTCCCCAGCGGATTGAGGGGTAGTGACTGCCATCTCGCCAGGTCCGTCTTGGCTTTCTTAACCAGGGGGGTCACGTTAAGCGCCCAGCTCAGTTCCAGGAGAAGGGAGACCCAGATGCCCAGATATTTGAAGGACAACCGGCGGAGGGGAATGGTATCCTGCCATTCGAAACATTCCCGGGAGGGGTGCAAAGGAACCAGAACCGATTTCCGCGAGTTTAAATACAGACCAGATGCTCGGCCAAAGCGGCCCAAGATGTACATAGCACCCATATGCTCTTTTAATGTCATACTTATATAAACAAAAGTACGCACCCGCTCCAGAGGGGACACTGATAATGTTGGGTTTGCAGGAGTAGAGTGCCCTGGATTCAGGATCATATACTTGGTCTTAGTCACATTCATCTCTATGCCCCTCATCTTACAAATCACTCAAATCGATCTAGTAGTTGTTGGAGTCTCACAGGGGATTTTGAAAGGAGGCAGGTGTCATTGGCAAACATGAGAGCATGAACCTAATCTGGGTGCATAATTGTTTATTTGGACCAGGAATTCGACAAGCCCAGTAATAAATAGTGTAACAATAGTAGGGGCAAGTACACAACCCTGCCTGACTCTGCTGGTGATGGGGAAAGGTTCAGTGAGCTCACCAGCATTACCACAACTTGCCTGCGCATAATTCCTGTCATGTAAACTCACTATAATGTCTACCAGGTAGCAGGGCACCTCTTCCTCGGCGAGCACCCGCCACAGTGTCATTCTGGGTACTAGATCAAAGGCTGAGGGCAGATCTACAAAAACGACATAAAGTCGACCCCCACTCAAGGTGACCACCTTCCTGTAGACCATCTGCAAGCGGAACACTTGGTCAATGGTGCTGGTGCACTCTCTAAATCCCGCTTGGAGAGGGGTCAATACTGCCTCAGCTGACAGCCAATGCTGAAGTGGATCCAGAAGTACTCTGCAGAACAATTTCTGAGAACTTAGGATCAGACATATAGGTCTGTAATTTGCAGGCGAGTCATGTGAACCTTTTTTTAAAATGGGGATGATTTCGGCCCCTGCCCAAGTTGGTGGGATTCATTATACCTGTAAACATTGCTGGAAAATATGTACTCCAGATACCTATCTCAATCAGGTACAGATCACCTGGGATTTTGTCTAACTCTGGGGCTTTATTCAGGACAATTTCCCTAATTACCTGGCTTATTTCCTTCACTGTTATCAGCAGGTCATCAGGCTCTTCAGTGTATGTGGCAGGACTTAGAGGCTCTGTCGTTACACTTAGGATGACCTTCCCTGTATCAACATCACACTGTCTTGGCTCCTCGCTGCAGAGTAAATGACCCCTGGGGGCCTGATAGTCACTCTTCTGTGTGTATAAGTTGGTAAAATGATTTACCTAGTTGCTGACTGCAATGGTGTTCTCAATCAACGAGAATATGACGTTAGTTTTCAGGTTTATGTTATTGATTCATATTTGGACTATGTCTTCCAAGTTCTTGGTGAATAGCAGAAAGTCTGTCTTTATGGCTTCTTGTTGGTGCTGGACATCAATGTCTGAGTGAGATGCAGGCAGTATTTTGAGGCATTAGATATCTTCAGTTGCAAGGTACGTGGAGGGGCCGCCTCCAGACTCAATCAGGAGCTCTCCGGCCAGAGTACTGAGCTGAGGGGGGCCTGCTGAGCTTGGGGGCCGCCCCACACCACAGGGACCGCGGGGGCCTGTGTTACACCACTATTCAGTTGAGGACACTTTCAAGTGGAGTCTTGCGTCATTCGTGTACTGGTTAATTGTGATGTATTTATCTGTGAGTAGAAGCACAAGGGCCTCCATGTAGAGGTTGAAGATGAATGGGGATAAAATAGAACCCTGGAGAAAGATTATATATATTTTCTTTGCCCTAGAGAAGCCAGTGTGAATAAACTGACACCAGTTGAACACGTAGGAGGCTGTGAATCCCATACAAAGCTTCACTGTGTGGATGAAGGTTGGATTATCGACAGTGTCGAAGGTGGCTAGGACATCTAGAAATATAACTAGGCAAGGGTCTTCATTTTATCTGTAGACAGAAGCACATGGTCTATGATTTGTAACATAGCTGTCACTGGATTGGTAGTCTTGCAGGAGATAGTTTCTATTGATGTGATCCTTTTTTAGTGATCTTGCTGATGAACTTTAGACAGCAGTCCATTTACAAAGAAATAGCAGACCAGACTGCTTTTAGTCCATTAACCCATCATAAAAAGAAGGATACATCTGTGTAACTGAAGCCAACTGAGTGATCACTAATGATTTATAAAAAGTCACAACACATTGCAAATTTCAGATGCTCATGCAATCTCTTTCTACTCAACTTTGGTAGTACTCTGTTGATCAAAGACATAAAATAATAATGACTAACACTTGAACTCATTACTAGAGATCAATTTACCCACTCTGTATTATGTTATACAAACCAAGTCATTCTCGAAAGAACAGGCAGCAGTGCAAATAAGATAAAATGAAACCATCTCATACGAGTTCAAACACTTTTAGTTAATCGTAACTGTGACCAGATATCAGCATCCTATCCAGTGCCTAATTTGTGAACAAAAAGAGTCCAGGGATCGAAGCTTTTTCTTTTTAGGAACCTGCCACCACAGTGCGCGGCCCAAAGGCATAAATAAAGGGAGAAGCGACCGCTTGTGGTCACTCCTCGGAAGATAGCATGCACAGTGTGACTGTATAATTATTGTGAAAACCAAGCAGCAAGCGCGGCCTCTCACAAGGACTGCCCAACTAGTGTGAGCTCAGTGCCACCTTCCGGCAGATACACGGCACCACACCTTGAGCAAGAGTCTGTCCTCGCTGGAGAAAGAAATTGTGACGGCCCTGATTGCCAGTCCATGCGGGGACCTCTCTCTAACAACACTGGCAATAACCAGGACACGCCACTGGGCCGACTACAGGTGTGGCTGTGCACAAGCCCAACCAAGGAAAACTGCAGGTGAGGTCTGCTGCTGGGATAACAATATAGCAAAAAAAAAATAAATAAGGGCAAAATAAAGACAAAAAGGGAGAAGTCAAGGACAAACTGAATTGAGGCTGTCGAGCGAACGCCCTTTGACCTGCGCACCACCAAACCATATCCTTACACTGACACAGCCCCACTACGTCTGTGCAACAGCAACGCCAGGCACCACCTTTGCCGGCCACCCACTCATCGGTCACAGCGTTGCCACTGTTCAGCGAGCTGGCAGACCCAGCAACGGCTGTGCCACGCTGGTGATCATGAATTGGACACCTACAGCACTACTTCCGTGCCACTCTATAAACAGACGGCGCGGTCAAGAGATCGCTGTTGCTTCATTTCAGAGGGGCAGAACTATGTGACCTTTTGAGAACCTGCCCAACACAGGAGATGACACCAATTTCCTGACTGTGTGTGGAGAAGCGGCTGCCAAACAAAGCAATTCGATTCGGAGGGAGAGACACATCTCCCCTATGATGGATGACATTGTGGCTGACCTGAACGGAGCCCAATGGTTCTCTAAATTGGACCGAAATGCTGGCTACCATCAACTGAAACTAGAAACAGCGAGTCAAACATCACAACTTTTTGGACCCGTATAGTTCTCCAAAGATATCGGAGAATAAACTTTGGGATAACATCAGCTGCAGAGGTGTTTCAGAACACCATCCGTGAGACCCTCTCTGGTTTGGTGGGTGTACTGAATATTAACGATGACATCTTGATCTTCTCTGACACCCTTAAGGAGCACTATGTAGGACTCAAGGCCACGCTTCAGCAGCTGGCAGACTGTGTGCTGACGCTGCATCGCCAAAAGCGTTCTTTTTTTCCATGAACACTTGATAGAGTTCTTCGGATAGACCTTCTCAAGAGAAAGGCTGCGGGTCAACCCAAAGAAAGTGGAAGCGATATGAATAGCATCAACCCCCCAAAATGCCACTGAAGTCAAGAGCTTCATTGGAATGTCAACTCATTGTGGCAGATTCATCTCGAACCTAGCCAATTTGACTGAGCCGCTGAGAACTTTGACGAGAGCGGACGTACCCTGGGAATTTGACCTGGCATTCTGTTGGACACCACCATGCCCTACTTCAAACCAAGGTGTTGGACAGAACTGGTGATGTGAGTCCAGTAGGACTAAGAGTGGTCCAGCTACAGGAAAAGAGAAAGGGGTCTAGGGTCTCTATTGTGTATGCAAGCAGATTATCATCAGATACGGAGACGGGATGTGCTCAAATCAAGTGCAAGGAGTTGGCCATCAGATGGGCTTGCTGCCATTTTCACCTATACCTCTGTGGGCAACGGTTTTGTGTCATTACTAACCACAAGCCATTAGTCGCACTGTTTGCAGGAGCATCTCGACTTGCCCTTCCTCGCATCGAGTGGTGGGCAGTGCAACTGCAGCCATACCAGTTAAAAGTATTGTCCTGCCCGAGGGTCAACATACTTGTCATGACATTCGCAAGTAGAAAGTGGCCCAGTGGTGGCCAAGGAGGACGAAGGGGCCCAAAGACTTTATGAAGATGGTGGTGCACGATGTGTGTCCTCGGGCGCTGTCATTCACAGAAGTCACGGAATCGACCCTTTCCGTCTGTCAAAGGCCAAGGAAGTACTCTTGAGGAAGCAACTTCTTGGACGGATGCAAATTGCTGGCAGCTACTGAACGAAAGAAGATGGGCCAACTCTGGAGAGTCAGAGACAAACGGAGCACCAGCAGTGAAGGCCTGCTGGTCAGGGGCAGGCAAATTGTGATACTCCAGAGTCTCTGGGCCATGCTCGTTGATCTGGTTCACCAAGGCCACCAAGAGGTGGTAAAGACCAAGGTGAGACTGAGAGACGAAGGGCCCGATTCTGATGAGGTTTGGAAGGCCTCCTAATGGCATTTGCTCCTTCCGAATCGGATCGGGAACGTGTCTTTTTGACCGAATCGGAAAGGTTTCCGACCGACCAAGTACGATGAGAGTTAGGCGTTAGAAATATCCCAATCCGAACCCGACGGCATTCAGAATGACCGAGTCGTACAGAGCAAAATTGCACGTCTCTGTGAGCCACATTTCTGAACGACCAATTACGATGCTGGATTTGGACAGCTTTTCCGAATCATGCCGTCCGACTCGAATCAGCAGTCGGAATAACACTTTGGGGACCCATAGTGAGCCCCCCTGCACCCAGAGCCTTCGCAATTGGGCCTGTGGGGGTACCCATGGGTCCTCCTTACCAGCCATGCACAGTGTCAGGCACCAAGGGCTGGACGCACCAGGGTACCCGATTTTCCCCAGCCACCCCGCTCTTCAATGGGAGCCAATGCTTTCGGTCGGAACATAGTCTCCCATTGAAGTCAATGGGAGTCCAACCAAATCGTATCTGGAAGCATCCGGATGCATCGTACTCAGTTGGTCAGACTCTCCCAAAACGAGTCGGTCCGAAACCATTTCCAAACTGATTTGGTTGGAATGATTTCCAAACCGCATAGGAATCGGGCCCAAAGTGTGGTTCCCTGGAATAGACACCTTAGTAGACGAAAAGGTGTGAGGTTGCCATTCATATGTGATCACTAGCAGGGAGGGGTACCCAGCACCGATAATCACAGAAGAGCCTTGTTTGACACCTTTGTCCCAGGTCAGCATGGACTTTGGGAGCTTCCCTGAAGGCTGACTCACAGCAGTTAGAGTAGACAGCCACACCAAATATTCAGTGGTCGAAGTAGTACAATCCACTGCATTTGTCAAGGTAAAGCATGTGTTGGAGAAGGTTGTTTGCCATGCTGGGGTTCCCGGGTGAAGTGAAGACGGACAACAGGCCCTCCGTTCATTAAACATCAGACACCTCGTGGCCCCAGGCCAAGGGACAGGTGGACTGCTTCATTCACACACTGAATAGGGCGCTCCGCATAGGGATGGATGACGGTTTAGATATAGTGGTGCCTCCACAGGATTCTTGTGAGCATACCGGCAAACTCCACATAGGACTAGGAGCTGTGAACCAACTGACCTGTTGATGCAATAGGCCACCAAAGACAGTATTCTGGCAGGGCCTCAGTGGTGACCTGCAACACTGGATGTACAGGCAACCCAGGAGAAAAGGAGTGCAAACAACAAAGCCAGTTTAGCTTGATGAGGGACAACCCCTGACATGTCAGCGGGGACCAAGTCATAATGCGGGACTGCCACGCTGGGTTGTAATTCCACACACCCTTTGAAAGAGAGGTTTGGAGAATAAGGTAATTCCAACACCACCCTGATCCCCTCCACAAACCTGTGTGTACTAAAACATGTAACGAAAGTCACTGTGTTCCACAGCACTGGCAATGAACTTGCCTCTGTTCCACGTGATTAAAAACTTCCTGGTCCTTCCTCCAGCCATTCCTTCAACCTGAAAGTCCTAAGAAGCGATTTAATTTGCAGGGCCACGCCATGCAATTCATTCATCGATTCATTCAGGCACACAAGTGCTTCCTATCAGCTAATCAACTGCAGATTCCAATACAAGCACTTTCAGTAATTGATGAAGAAGTAGACCTGGCACCAGGACTATAATGACTTGCTTGAGACGTCAGGTAAGTTATTAAATAGTTGATTGGCAGGAATATATAAATTGGCTTCCTGACGCTACAAGTTCAGCCCATGGTATCTTATCGTTTAGTACCCGGGTGTTACATTTCAAACTGAACACCCAATGTTGTTCCTGCCTAAATAGGGTGCGGGGGGTCCAATTGGGATTTGAGGAAATTCGATTTTCGATCTCGATCGTATTGACCCGCCATTTTGTAAACCGCCGCCATTTTGTGTTGCCCTCACTCAGGCAGCACGGCGAACGAAGTCTTTTCTGCTTTTCCTGCAATATTGTGTCAAAATAGCCTTCTGCCTTTGTTTACAAAGCTGGTGTTAGAGACTGGCCGAGTACACTAATCCCTGTCTGGTTTTTCTAATCCCTGTCTCAACTATCTGTTGGCTCACACTATTCTCTTCTGACTTTATCTTATCTTCTGGCCTTCGCTGTCTTCTGCTTGTATTCTCTCGTTTCACAAATGTCCTCCAAAACACACAAACGTATCTCGCCACCTGCAAGTCAGTTACGGACACGTTAATACCTTAACCTGTGGGGAGGGGTGGCAAACACAGTTGAAGGAGAGGCTTCTTCGAGTTACTCGACACCTTGTTTTCCAACCTTCTCTATTGGCTCTGTCCTATCTTAAACTTCCCTTATTGGCTCTCGATGTGTGTAAGAGGTGTGTTTTCTGGTTAATGTATATGTCTTCTATACCAATATAAGATTGTACGCCACGGAGTGAAGTGGCAGTCTCCTGAGAACATACCGTGTGTACTTCTAGGACAACTGTACTAGCTGCAGCTAATAAAATCTGATCTTTTACGCCGACAGAGTGTCCCCGTGTCTCTGTTAGCTGAAGCAGGAGAACCCAGGAGATTAAGGCGTACCCTTCGCCGCCAGGTCCAAAAGTTTCTGGTTCTTCAACTGGCACCCAATGTGGGGCGGTTTCAGAGGTAGTGGTTCTGCCAGAAGGTCGTGAGGAACCCCGCAAGAAAATTCTGGAGGAATCGCGAGCCACGTCAAGCGACCCCTGTATGTCGAAAGTGGTCCGAAGGTCTTTTGCAGCGTGGTTACTCCTTCCTGACGGCTACTGACGACTGCTGCCCTGACTACCGCCCTGCCTTGGCCCTCTTTTCGATGATGTATGGTAAGGCGAGACGATAGACGGGCCTCTGTTGGTGTATGAAGACATCTTAGTTAAGTATTGGTGGGTCGCTCCCACATTGGTTCTTTGGTCCTTTGGTTCTTTGGTTCTTTGGTCCTTTGGTTCTTTGGTTCTTAGGTTCTTTGGGTCTTTGATTCGGGTATTGCAATAACCGAAGCCGAGGGGTAAGTACATTTGTGCTGTATTGAATAATTTTGACCCCCTTGATGTTTGTGAACAGTCCAGTGAAGCAACGATGCCTGGTCTGACTAAGTTTGAGAAACTTTGTTGCCTTGGTTGTAATAGGGATTCCCGGCTGGAGGACTCTTGTCCGATTCCTTCGGTTGGAACTCCCACTTATGAGCTCTATTCTAAACATGGTGTTGGCCCCATTGCCTTTAACGAGGCATGGATCCGATACACGAAGAATGATGGTGTTTTAAAATGGCCAGAAAATGGTAGTTTTGAGCCTGACATACTAGATAATTTGGAAGCTATTTTATTTAAAAGAAAAGCCCAGCCGGCAATGTTTGACTCTTTCCGCCTTTGGCGTAAGGAAGCCAAACAGAGAAAAATTAAGCAAGAAAAACGAAATAGGAAAACACAGGGTATGACAATTATACAGGCTGCTCAACAATTTAAAGATGATGAAGTCGATAATGCGATGGAAATTTCAGAGAGACAGCATCATATGGCGATAGATAAATGCTATCTGATGTTGCCAGCTTCCCCTTCCGATAAAAGAAAGGATTCAGAGGAAGATCCCTTGATGTCTCACTTATTGAGATTGCCTCCGCCCTATGTACAAGGTGCTAATGCACCCCCGTTGATTCAGCCTGTTCAGCCGCAAGCTGCGCCTCCGCTTGCTCCGGCTCTTCCACATTTGCCCCCTCAAGTATTGCCACCTTTGCCGGCTTTACCTTCGACTCCTTTGCCTTCACCTTCTTTGCCCTTTGCTCCTCCGATAATTACCGATTCCTTTTCAATTGGTTCGCCTAATACTTTGTCCCCTATTCTTATGTCCAATTCTCCGTCTATGCGTAAACGACTCACAGATACGGTTTCTGGTCTTTTATCTCCTTTCTTTGAAGCTTTAAATGTGTCTCCGGCTTTTTCTCGAAGACAGTCTCGTAGTCAGTTCTCAGCTTCCGAAGAACGAGAAAGGTTGGACTCTCTCGCTCGTAAATGGGTTGAGAAGAGTCCTCAGTATAGTGTGCTTGACATTATGCCTACCTTCTCACAGTGGAATGCGCCTACGCAAAGATATGTTTTTAATGTCATGTGTGATTCTCTTGTTAAAGGATGGGAGGATATGGATTTGGGTTCGGTTCCTCAGGGTCTGTTAGATATTCAGGCTGATTTTGATAAGGGTCTCATTGTGGGTTCCAAGGTTGAGGACGCCGTAAAGCGACTTGTTACCTTTAGAACCTTATTTACCTCCCAGACTTTTCTCGACTCCGATCCCTCAGTTAGGTTGACACTGAAAAATTATCCAATGAGAGAGGTTCCCCCGGTATGGAGAGAAGAGGTTGCGGGAGTAGGTAATAATCCAGCTATTCCTGCTCACTTCCAGCGTATATGGGTACATGTTCCCTGGAAAAGATCTGAAGTTTTGGCTCTTAAACAGTCTTTACCGGATCCTCGTAAGAACCCTGCAGGTTATTATAAAGAATTGTCACAAACCGTTGATGCCTGTATCATGAATTTAGCAGACATTGACATGTTGATGGGGAATGTAGTCCCACAAGCGTTATGGGCTAAAATTCGTAAAGAGAATCATGCCCAAGAATTAGGTGGAAATTGGGATGCTATCACTGCCGCAGATAGAGACCAAGTGGGTGGTGCGAAGCCTGACGCTTTGATTTCAGAACTCCCTGGTAGGATTATTACATTAATTAAAACAATGATGCCTGCCTTGAGAGTTAACTGGGAAAAACTATCCGCGTGCAAACAGAAGAAAGATGAGAGTGTCTCCGATTTCTTCACTCGTTTCGAAGAAACATTTGTTGATCACAGTGGTCAGGATATGACTACGGAGGGTGGACAGCGATTATTTTTGGATAAATTCGTATTTAATTTGCTTCCCGAGCTGTCACATAAGCTGAAAGACTCCGAGAGTTCATGGGCTGTTTCTTCTTCAGCCCAGATATTGGCTACTGCTCAATATTATGAAAATAGAGATAAAGAAGAAAAAGATAAGCAAGAGAAAAAGACTAAAGAATTGAAAACTAAGGTTTTCTTGCAACAGGCTTATCCACCTCGTTATGCTCAGCCTAAGTTTCAACAGCCTCCGCAGTTTCAGAGGGTGTATCAAAAACCTGAGCCATATATTCCGCGACCTTTGTTAGGTCCTAATCAATGTGCCTATTGTAGGGAGGAAGGTCATTTTAAGAATAGTTGTCCGGTTTTATTGCAGCGTAATGGCACACCATCTGCTCCACGAGGTCGTGCTGGCCTCCAGTCAGCAAACAGAGGTAGAGGTCGAGGTATGTTGACTCAAGAACAACGTTCCCTTCCTCCTCCTAATTCCGTGAATTACTTTGACCAGCAAAACGCTCGGTCTACACAGTACTACAATGAGGATTGTTATGTTGAAGGCGATAATGAGGGTCTTCATGTTAACTAGGACAGCCATGGACAAAGTAAGGGAGTTGTGTCGATTCCAGTAGATCAGAATGGACCTTATGTTAATGTCACTACAATGGGTGTTTCAGAGCCATTTCTTTTAGATACTGGTGCGATGAGAAGTTCTATCATTCATTCAAAACTCCCTGGGGCACCTTTGTCTGGCTTAACAAATGTATCTGTAGGTTTTTCTGGCGCCCCAGTTCGTAATCCGGTCTCTGGCCCTTTGCCTATTTCAATTGGCCTTTATGATTTGGAAGCTCCGCTTCTCTTAACTAATGGTTGCGGCGAGAATCTATTGGGCTTAGATCTACTAAAAAGAATACATGCCACAATATCTTGTTCTCCTTCTGGTGTATATCTTACTCTAGGACAAAGATTGACTTCTCCAATGTATCTCTCTAAAGATCAGTTCCCACCTGAATTGCTCTCTCTTCCTGCAACGCTTTGGGCTACGGGTCCAAATGATGTTGGTTGTCTTGGGATCCCACCGTATGTTGTTACTCTCAAACCCAATGCTGAATTGCCACGCGTTCCTCAATATAGAATTTCCATTGAAGGTGAAAAAGCACTTTTGGAAATCATTCATGATTTGATTCAGAAGGGAGTGGTTGAGGAAACGAGAGGAAACATATGTAATAGCCCTATTCTTCCTGTTCTTAAACGCACTGATCCTTCTCAGCCTCCTGTTTATCGTTTTGTGATTGATCTTCGGGAGGTAAACAAAATTGTTGTACCACAGTTTCCTGTTGTTCCAGATATCACTGCGCTGTTGACAATGATACCTTCCACAGCAGTTTGGTTTTCTGTTATCGATCTGAAAAATGCTTTCTTTAGTATTCCCATTGCCGAAGAAAGTAGAGATATTTTTGGCTTCTCTCTTGGAGGCCGAAGCTTCCGGTTTAAGCGCGCACCTCAGGGCTATTGTGAAAGTCCCTCCATTTATAGTCAAGCTTTGAAATGTCATCTTGATGCTTTTTCTTTGCCGTCTGGTGCTGCTCTTATTCAGTACATGGACGACTTGTTGATAGCTGCTGATTCAGAGGACATATGCAAGAATGTGACGGTTGCATTGTTGCGACACTTGTCCGATCTTAATCATAAGGTTTCACCTTCCAAGCTACAATATGTTTGTCAAGAGGTTACCTACCTGGGTCATATCTTGTCAAAGGAGGGAAGACGATTAACCCCAGAACGTATCCAAGCTATTGCGCAAATATCTGTGCCATCTACACAAAGAGAGGTACGTGCCTTCCTAGGCATTACTTCTTATTGTAGGCAGTGGATCCCTAACTTCTCTCTGTTGGCCAAACCTTTGTTGGCACTCACTTTGAAAGATACGCCTCAGCCCCTTCCGTGGACTGACGAATGTCAGAGGAGTTTTGCTGACTTACGTGCTGCTCTGTGTTCTGCTCCTGTATTAGGTACTCCTGATAGAGCGTAAAAGGTTTACTGTAATGTTCATGAAAAAGAAGGTTGTGCATTGTCAGTCTTAACGCAGCGATTTGGACACAGACAGCGGCCATGTGCCTATTTCTCAGCTACGTTAGATCCTGTAGCATAAGCATTGCCCAGCTGTCTTAAAGCGACAGCAGCAGCAGCTATTTCAATTCGTCAGTCAGCTGGAGTGGTGCTAGATAATACTCTTATTGTTATGGTGCCACATGCAGTGGATACTTTGCTAAACAGAACAAAAACGCAGCATCTTACGAGTGCTCGTTTGACTGGATATGAGCTGACGCTTTTGGCTAGTCACGTACACATCAAACGATGTAACACTTTAAATCCAGCCACTTTGTTGCCTCTTCCAGAAGAGAAAGGTGTTCAAGAACAACATGATTGTTTCCTCCGTACAGAGGAAGACACAAAAGGTAGAATTGACTTGACAGATACGGCATTAGTGAATCCGGATCGATCGCTATGGGTAGATGGTTCTTGTTTTAAGCTTCCTAATGGAGAAGCAACTTCAGCCTATGCTGTTACTACCTTGCATACAGTCGTGGAAACAGCACGCCTCAGACATAACTCAGCTCAGGCAGCTGAACTGATAGCCTTAACTAGAGCGTGTGTGTTATCCCAAGGAAAAAGAGTGAACGTGTATACCGATAGCCAATACGCTTTTGGTGTAGCGTTCAATTTCGGACGTTTGTGGAAAGAAAGGGGATTCCTTACTTCCCATGGCACTAAGATACAACATGGTCAGTTGGTGACTGACCTTCTTGAGTCACTTGCTTTACCTACCCAGATAGCAATTGTGAAGTGTAGTGCGCACAAGAAAATTATCGACGATATTGGTTGTGGAAATGCATTTGCGGACGAAGTAGCTAAAAAGACAGCCAGAGATGCTACAAGTCGCATGTATGTTGCGGGCCCTGCAAATTGGGTCAGGGAAAGAGGAATGTATGAAGACACTGTAGAGAGTGTGAGATCAATTCACGAAGAGGCTCCAGATAAAGAATTGAGTAAGTGGAAAGAAAGTACAGGAATGTTAGATGAGATGGGTTGTTGGGTGGAATTGTCAGAGCACCAACGTTGGCTGTTACCAGACGCCTATGTACTACCTGTAGTTACTATGGCGCATGGTAAAGCCCACCTAAGTGCGAAAGGAATATGCAAGCTTTTGGCTCCAGTATGGCAGAATGAGGGACTGCCGAAGTGTGCAGAAAATGTAGTAAAACATTGTATCATTTGTTTAATGTACAATCCGGGAAAGGGAACCCCAACTCCAGCAGGTCATTTTGCTCCTCCGACCAATCCATTTGAGGTGTTGCAAATCGATTACATTCACATGGAACGATGCAACAATCTCAAATATGTTCTAGTGGTGGTATGTGCCTTTTCCAGATGGATAGAGGCATATCCCCTGAAAGACAATACTGCTCTATCCACAGCCAAAATACTTTTAAAAGAATTCTTTCCTAGGTTTGGGTTGCTGCGCATTGTCTGGAGTGACAATGGGAGTGAATTTGTGGGCCAGATCATGCAAAAAGTTTGTGCGGGTCTTGGCATCAAGCAAAAGTTCCATGCAGCAAACCACCCATAGTCAGCGGGTCTAGTAGAGTGCTATAATGGCACTCTAAAGCTTAAACTGGCTAAAATACAAGCCAGTACAGGCCTTAGTTGGCCCGATGCCCTACCTTTGTCTCTCTTATCCACCAGAACGGCTGTGCATTCTCGTTTGGGACTTAGCCCTTATGAAGTTGTTTTCGGACGCCCAGCTAATGTATGGGGAGTCCCTCGCCCTAAAGGGTACTCTGATATACCATACCCGATGTTGATCGATTATTTGCATGACCTCATAACTAAATTGCATATTCTTCATCAACAGGTTCAGAGCGCTTTGCCCGAGGCCTCCACAGACTCAGGTCATTCCATTCAACCAGGTGACTGGGTCTGCGTGAAGAATTTCCAGAGGACGAAGAATTTGGAGCCTCGCTGGGGAAAACCTCGTCAGGTGCTCCTCACAACCCGTACAGCAGTGAAAGTTGAAGGAAAGAAGAACTGGATTCACGGTGTGCACTGCAAGAAAGTGCCTTTGCCTTTGCCTTTCGATCAGTGGGTCCACAATGGTATAAGAGACTCTGAAAGCGAGAAGGTTCCTCGTTTTGTACCATTTAGTGATGCACACGTGAATGGAACATTGTCAGAGAAAGAAAGCGACGACATCCTCCAGGAAGCTGTACCACCGCACCTTCGTCTGAATACCACAGATCCACAAACATTGTTTTAGGATCAGACTGTACCTGATAAGGCTCGTTATAACTTGAGACCTAAATCAAAGAAGAAAACTTGAAATTCTCTCTTCCATGTAGTTTCTATCCCGGTTGCAGGGTCACGGTAGGAGTCTTGGTTGTGACCTGAGTAGTGGCAATAGGTCTGCAGGACGTGCAGTCTCATAGGACGGCAGATAATCATAACCAAGTGATTGAGGAAGATTGCTGTGAGCATCCACTTAGAAGATGGATACTACATTAGGAGAAAGAGAGAGAAAGGAAAAAATGAAAAATTACTGTAAAATAATATATAGTCGCTGTGGTATAACCTTATGTATTTTCATATTATTATGTATTTTAATGGCGTGTATCGGTTGGATTGTTCATGCTATGCAGCAGAAAGTTGTCCCTTCTTCTATCACTGTGCCTTCTTATTCCACTATCTCTCCACATCTTTTTCATACACTTCCTCAACATGAACTGATTCGAAGAACCAAATATTACAATAACTCTTTTATCCAATTATTACATCAACACCAATTAGTGATTAATACAACCGACTGTTGGGTGTGTGGACTAATGCCACATGCCACAGAAAAAGGGATGCCATATTTAGTCCTTCCGTTCTCTTATGAAGGTTCTGCTTGGGCTTATTTTGTAATCTTTTCTAATGCCTATCAAAGCCGATTTAAATGACCTGTCAGTTCTTATATTGGTGGACCAGATTTCAGTCATAGTTCGTTGATAAAAGGAATGGTAGCTATGGCTAAAATCATGGAAAATAGTAAAATTTCTATCGATGAGAGAAAAGCATACACTAATTGGAACATTACCCAGTACATCACTAGTCTTAGTGATAAGGTCAAACAGGGCAAATCTCCACCAATTTGGACTATACCTCATCAAGTCAATTTCTGTTTACAAATAAATGGTCAGACTGCTAACACCGAACAGGGAAAAAGCTTTTGCTCCCATACGTACATCCATTCATCTCAGAATTCGCCGCCGTTAGCACCATCTCAGGGCACATATTTTATCTGTCATGATAGAGCCTATACATGGTTACCGACTGGTTTTTCTGGAACCTGCTATATAGCTTTCCTTCTTCCCCCTACATACACTGCTTCTTCAAATTTTCATAAAAACAGGTATGGCAGAGGGATTATTGATTCCAAAGACACAGCAGGACAAGAGGGAGGATATTTCCTGAAAGGATTGCTCCCTTTTTGGGGTCCTATGGCAAATAGTAGGAATATGAGGCAACTGGTTTGTGTAGTAGAGACTACCATAGACATCACTGTAGGAGCTTTGAGTAACATTACAGCGGAACTACAGGCGGATCGTCTTATGACATTACAGAATCGAGTTGCTTTAGATATTATTCTTGCAGATCGTGGTGGAGTCTGTAAATTGATCAAATCAAGTTGCTGTATTTATATACCTGATGACGCTCCGACAGTATACCAGGCCATCTCTAAATTACACATAATCTCCGAGTCGATTCATCAGGACGAAGGAGATTGGTCACTGATGGGGTGGTTTTGGGGACTACTGTCCAAATGGGGTTGGAAGGTATTAACATTCCTTGGAATGGTTTTGGACATCATTTTCTCTTGTTGTCTCTGTATGCACTGTGGTCCCGCCATTTGTGACCTTTGTGCTACTATGTGCATCCTAAATCCCAAGTTACAGAGAACAGGGAATATCAAAATGATGTTGCAACAACAGCTTGATGACCTCATGACCATTGCCATCGACTCAGATTAACATGAGTCCATATACTATTGCCTGAGTTCTGGCAAAAGGAGGGTCTGAGGAAATTCGATTTTCGATCACGATCGTATTGACCCGCCATTTTGTAAACCGCCTCCATTTTGTGTTGCCCTCACTCAGGCAGCACGGCGAACGAAGTCTTTTCTGCTTTTCCTGCAATATTGTGTCAAAATAGCCTTCTGCCTTTGTTTACAATGCTGGTGTTAGAGACTGGCCGAGTACACTAATCCCTGTCTGGTTTTTCTAATCCCTATCTCAACTATCTGTTGGTTCACACTATTCTCTTCTGACTTTATCTTATCTTCTGGCCTTCGCTGTCTTCTGCTTGTATTCTCTCGTTTCACAACTGTCCTCCATAACACACAAACGTATCTCGCCACCTGCAAGTCAGTTACGGACACGTTAATACCTTAACCTGTGGGGAGGGGTGGCAAACACAGTTGAAGGAGAGGCTTCTTCGAGTTACTCGACACCTTGTTTTCCAACCTTCTCTATTGGCTCTGTCCTATCTTAAACTTCCCTTATTGGCTCTCGATGTGTGTAAGAGGTGTGTTTTCTGGTTAATGTATATGTCTTCTATACCAATATAAGATTGTACGCCACGGAGTGAAGTGGCAGTCTCCTGAGAACATACCGTGTGTACTTCTAGGACAACTGTACTAGCTGCAGCTCATAAAATCTGATCTTTTACGCCGACAGAGTGTCCCCGTGTCTCTGTTAGCTGAAGCAGGAGAACCCAGGAGATTAAGGCGTACCCTGAGCCGCCAGGTCCAAAAGGTTCTGGTTCTTCAGATTGGATTCAATGACGGTCCATCTCAGACTGTTCGTGGCATGGTTCTTCTCCAAGAAGTGGCTCAGTAGCTTTGTGCTGGTGTTTTTGCACCGTATAGTGCTTTTGTGATCCCCTATGTGAATTTTTACGGGTCTTGTTGTCATCCCTACGTATTACATGTTGTACGGGCATGTGATTAGATATATACAATTTTTCGTGTTGCAGTTCGTGTGTCTTTTTTGTACCCACGGTCTAGCAAGACCCAGGTCAATTTGTTTGGATGCTCCTGTTAGGGGACACACGGAGCATGACTCGCATGGGTGGTGGCCCTCTTTAGGCAGCAGTGCCCACAAGGTAGGTTGCATGGTGATGGATGCTTTAGGGATTGGGTACTCACAAACTTTCTCTCGGGGGCCAAATTTACAGTGTGGTTTATGGCCGAGGGCCGCACTGGTGGGGGTGGGGGCAGTACGGTGAGGGAGCGGGGTTAGAGCAAAAACAAAAACTATGCCAATGAGGTTGAACACAGGCCCCTGCAGCGGACGCCTTCGTCCACTGAGCCACAAGACCCGGCATACACACATCTCTCTCTCTATTTATCTATCTCTCTCTCTCTCGCTCTGTCTCCCTCCCTCTCTCTATCTCTCCCTCCTTCTCTCTATCTCTCCCTCCCTCTCTCCATCTCCCTCCCTCTCTCTATCACTCTCTCTCCCTCCCTCTCTCCCTCTGTCTCACTCACTCTGCTTGTCTCCCTCTCTCTCTCTCTCTCTCTGTCTCCCTCTCTCTCTCTCTCTCTCTCTCTCTCTCTGTCTCTCTGTCTCTGCATCTCCACTCAGAGTGGAGATGCAGGGGCGCTAAGAAGAGGTGAAATACAACAAAGCCTCATTAACAAGCGAATGGTCTTTAAAAGAATCGTCCGGCCCCGCAGCTCCGCGCTGCTGCAACCGGCGGTGTTTGCTGACACTCTTTTTTTTTAAAACACAGGAACTATGTCTGCAAGGTCCGCGGGCCGCCAAGGAAGGCTTGCCGGCCGCTGGCGGCCCGCGGGCCGTACTATGAGTACCCGTGCTTTAGGGCATGTATGGACCAAGAGGTCCTTGAAATTCTGTGTTTGCTTCAATGAGAAGAGCGGGTGTGGCCCAGGTTTAAATACTCCAGTTTCTAAAATGCTCCAGTGTTTTTTAATCAGTTTAACCAGTAAAATGACTTGCTTGAGACGTCAGGTAAGTTATTAAATGTTTATTGGCAGGAATATATAAAATGGTTTCCTGACGCTACCAGCCTCTAATTTTAACTGCCCTGTACCATATTGAAAGACCCCTAACCTTCCAAATCAGAACACTTCCCTCACACCATGCCTAAGCTACATCATAATGCCTGTGCATGCATGCACATCACATCATTACAAGGACCACTAGGATTATTGGATCAATTTAAGTAAATGCAATATTATCTTTCGAGTCCTGATTAATATGTAACAAATCTGTGGCTTTTGGGATTTGTAAAAGTAATATATATTATCTTGTTTCTGTCCTGCACGTCTGCGTTTTATTACACTGTTTCTACCCATTGTAATGGTGCTCAATTAGCGGATGTCGAAGGGAGTAAGTCTGAGTGCACCTTGCACGGATGTCAATTGGAAAAGGGGTCTGTGGAGCACTAACATCCTGTAAGGGTTCTTTGTGGCATTAACCACAATTACGTGTATTTTAAAGTTTTGCGTTGTAACAGTGACTTTATTTCAACAAAAGGTATAAGCAGACAAGTACATGAGGAGATAGTCATACAGGCAAATGGACAAAAACATTTCAAACTAATATTTTGTCTATGAGAAAAGTAAACATTTACTTTTCAAAGTTATGGAACTCAGTTTTAAACTATCTTAAATAAACATACTAAAGGCTACAAAAGATTTACCACAGGGTGGCGCTACGTACTAGACATACAATCTATCTACGTTAATTACAGGCCGGGAAAGTACATTGCTTAACCCCTTCGCTGCTAGGCCTTTTCCCCTCCTGTGCTAAGCCTTTTTTGGGCTATTTGGGGTAGTGCGCGCTTAGGCCTCTGTAACTTTTTGACCACATTAGGTATCCACGCCAAATTTGCGTCCTTTTCTTCCAACATCTTGGGGATTCTAAAGGTACCCAGGGTTTGTGGATTCTCCTAGAGGGTTCCCAGAAATTAGTCAAAATACAGCAAATTTTTTTTTTTTTGTGAAAAATGGGAAAAACGGGCTGCAAATGAAAGCTTCTGGGTTTTTCTCTGCAAATGGTATCAAAAAAGGGGTTGTGGGGCTGAAATCACCATTTCTCCAGCTTTTAGGGAATGACAGAATTTTGTTAGAAAACCAACATTTTTTACACAGTTTTGGCATTTTTCTGGGACATACCCTATTTTTGCTATTTTTTGTGCTTTCAACCTCCTTCCAGTTAACGGTAGAAATGGGTACAAAAACAATAATGGATCCTGGAAAGCTATACATTTTTTAAAAGTAGACAAAATTCTGAATTCAGCAAGGGGTCATTTGTGTAGATCCATCAAGGTTTCTTTATAGAAATTTACAGGTAAATATAGGAAAAATTAAAAATTTGTTGAAAAAAGCAGCCTTTTGAGTCAACGTTTTCACCTGTAACTTCTTCGAATTATGACATCTCTTTGAAAGCAATGTACCGTTACATCCGGTAGACCTTCCTGGTTGTGGGGACATATAGGACTTGTAGGTTCACCAAGAGCCCAACGAACCCAGAGTAGAAAACTGAGCAGCATTTTGTAATGGTTTTTTTTTTTGGTCCGGGTATATAGCAATTATTGTGGGAAAATGTATACATGGAAAAATCGGTATGAAAGTCACCTATGTATTTCTGAAATGGGAACAAATTACAGAGTTTAGAAACAGTGCATATTTGCACATTTTCGAAATTGGGAATACTCATATTTGCATGACAATTATTGGTCATTTTTCAAAATGACTTTTTTTTTACACAATGTCTTTCATTTGGAAGGGAGAAATGCATCAAAAATCAATAGGTAATAACAGTTGCTTTACAAATTTGAACTACCCTAAGTCTCCCGATAAAAATGGTACCTCACTTGTGTGGGTAGGCATAGTGCCCACGACAGGAAGTGGCTCAAAACCTAAGGTGAACGCACCACATTTTCACACTGAAAATTTACACTTTATTTGCGAAGAGTCTAGCTGTAGTTTTTTAACCCTAGCCCTGCCGGCACCTAGGGAAACCTAGCAAACCTATACATTTTTGAAAACTAGACACCCAGGGGAATCCAGGATAGGGTGACTTGACTGCCTCCCACCATGGTCTGTTACCCAGAATCCCTTGCAAACGTAAAACATTGACAAAAAAAACACATTTTCCCCACATTTCTGTGATGGAAAGTTCTGGAATCTGCGTGGATCCACAAATTTCCACCCACCCCGCGTTCCCCAAAGTCCTACGAGAAAAATGGTACCTCACTTGTGCGGGTCGGCCTAGTGCCCGCGACAGGAAACGGCGCAAAACGCAACGTGGTTTTGCAGTGAAAAATGACCCTTTTTTTGGCAAAGTGACTAGCTGTAGATTTTGAACCCTAGCCCTGCCAGCACTTAAGGAAAACTAGCAAACCTATACATTTTTTAAAACTAGACACCCAGGGGAATCCAGGATGGGGTGACTTGACTGCCTCCCACCATGGTCTGTTACCCAGAATCCCTTGCAAACGTAAAAAATTGACAAAAAAAACACATTTTCCCCACATTTCTGTGATGCAAAGTTCTGGAATCTGCGTGGATCCACAAATTTCCACCCACCCCGCGTTCCCCAAAGTCCTACGAGAAACATGGTACCTCACTTGTGCGGGTCGGCATAGTGCCCGCGACAGGAAACGGTGCAAAACGCAACGTGGTTTTGCAGTGAAAAATGACCCTTTTTTTGGCAAAGTGACTAGCTGTAGATTTTGAACCCTAGCCCTGCCGGCACCTAGGGAAACCTAGCAAACCTATACATTTTTGAAAACTAGACACCCAGGGGAATCCAGGATGGGGTGACTTGACTGCCTCCCACCATGGTCTGTTACCCAGAATCCCTTGCAAACGTAAAAAATTGACAAAAAAAACACATTTTCCCCACATTTCTGTGATGGAAAGTTCTGGAATCTGCGTGGATCCACAAATTTCCACCCACCCCGCGTTCCCCAAAGTCCTACAAGAAAAATGGTACCTCACTTGTGCGGGTCGGCCTAGTGCCCGCGACAGGAAACGGCGCAAAACGCAACGTGGTTTTGCAGTGAAAAATGACCCTTTTTTTGGCAAAGTGACTAGCTGTAGATTTTGAACCCTAGCCCTGCCGGCACCTAGGGAAACCTAGCAAACCTATACATTTTTGAAAACTAGACACCCTGGGGAATCCAGGATGAGGTGACTTGACTGCCTCCCACCATGGTCTGTTACCCAGAATCCCTTGCAAACGTAAAAAATTGACAAAAAAAACACATTTTCCCCACATTTCTGTGATGGAAAGTTCTGGAATCTGCGTGGATCCACAAATTTCCACCCACCCCGCGTTCCCCAAAGTCCTACGAGAAAAATGGTACCTCACTTGTGCGGGTCGGCCTAGTGCCCGCGACAGGAAACGGCGCAAAACGCAACGTGGTTTTGCAGTGAAAAATGACCCTTTTTTTGGCAAAGTGACTAGCTGTAGATTTTGAACCCTAGCCCTGCCGGCACCTAGGGAAACCTAGAAAACCTATACATTTTTGAAAACTAGACACCCAGGGGAATCCAGGATGGGGTGACTTGACTGCCTCCCACCATGGTCTGTTACCCAGAATCCCTTGCAAACGTAAAAAATTGACAAAAAAAACACATTTTCCCCACATTTCTGTGATGGAAAGTTCTGGAATCTGCGTGGATCCACAAATTTCCACCCACCCCGCGTTCCCCAAAGTCCTACGAGAAAAATGGTACCTCACTTGTGCAGGTCGGCATAGTGCCCGCGACAGGAAACGGCGCAAAACGCAACGTGGTTTTGCAGTGAAAAATGACCCTTTTTTTGGCAAAGTGACTAGCTGTAGATTTTGAACCCTAGCCCTGCCGGCACCCAGGGAAACCTAGCAAACCTATACATTTTTGAAAACTAGACACCCAGGGGAATCCAGGATGGGGTGACTTGACTGCCTCCCACCATGGTCTGTTACCCAGAATCCCTTGCAAACGTAAAAAATTGACAAAAAAAACAAATTTTCCCCACATTTCTGTGATGGAAAGTTCTGGAATCTGCGTGGATCCACAAATTTCCACCCACCCCGCGTTCCCCAAAGTCCTACGAGAAAAATGATACCTCACTTGTGCGGGTCGGCCTAGTGCCCGCGACAGGAAACGGCGCAAAACGCAACGTGGTTTTGCAGTGAAAAATGACCCTTTTTTTGGCAAAGTGACTAGCTGTAGATTTTGAACCCTAGCCCTGCCGGCACCTAGGGAAACCTAGCAAACCTATACATTTTTGAAAACTAGACACCCAGGGGAATCCAGGATGGGGTGACTTGACTGCCTCCCACCATGGTCTGTTACCCAGAATCCCTTGCAAACGTAAAACATTGACAAAAAAAACACATTTTCCCCACATTTCTGTGATGGAAAGTTCTGGAATCTGCGTGGATCCACAAATTTCCACCCACCCCGCGTTCCCCAAAGTCCTACGAGAAAAATGGTACCTCACTTGTGCGGGTCGGCCTAGTGCCCGCGACAGGAAACGGCGCAAAACGCAACGTGGTTTTGCAGTGAAAAATGACCCTTTTTTTGGCAAAGTGACTAGCTGTAGATTTTGAACCCTAGCCCTGCCAGCACCTAGGGAAACCTAGCAAACCTATACATTTTTGAAAAGTAGACACCCAGGGGAATCCAGGATGGGGTGACTTGACTGCCTCCCACCATGGTCTGTTACCCAGAATCCCTTGCAAACGTAAAAAATTGACAAAAAAAACACATTTTCCCCACATTTCTGTGATGGAAAGTTCTGGAATCTGCGTGGATCCACAAATTTCCACCCACCCCGCGTTTCCCAAAGTCCTATGAGAAAAATGGTACCTCACTTGTGCGGGTCGGCCTAGTGCCCGCGACAGGAAACGGCGCAAAACGCAACGTGGTTTTGCAGCGAAAAATGACCCTTTTTTTGGCAAAGTGACTAGCTGTAGATTTTGAACCCTAGCCCTGCCGGCACCTAGGGAAACCTAGCAAACCTATACATTTTTGAAAACTAGACACCCAGGGGAATCCAGGATGGGGTGACTTGACTGCCTCCCACCATGGTCTGTTACCCAGAATCCCTTGCAAACGTAAAAAATTGACAAAAAAAACACATTTTCCCCACATTTCTGTGATGCAAAGTTCTGGAATCTGCGTGGATCCACAAATTTCCACCCACCCCGCGTTCCCCAAAGTCCTACGAGAAAAATGGTACCTCACTTGTGCGGGTCGGCATAGTGCCCGCGACAGGAAACGGCGCAAAACACAACGTGGTTTTGCAGTGAAAAATGACCCTTTTTTTGGCAAAGTGACTAGCTGTAGATTTTGTACCCTAGCCCTGCCGGCACCTAGGGAAACCTAGCAAACCTATACATTTTTGAAAACTAGACACCCAGGGGAATCCAGGATGGGGTGACTTGACTGCCTCCCACCATGGTCTATTACCCAGAATCCCTTGCAAACGTAAAAAATTGACAAAAAAAACACATTTTCCCCACATTTCTGTGATGGAAAGTTCTGGAATCTGCGTGGATCCACAAATTTCCACCCACCCCGCATTCCCCAAAGTCCTACGAGAAAAATGGTACCTCACTTGTGCGGGTCGGCATAGTGCCCGCGACAGGAAACGGCGCAAAACGCAACGTGGTTTTGCAGTGAAAAATGACCCTTTTTTTGGCAAAGTGACTAGCTGTAGATTTTGAACCCTAGCCCTGCCGGCACCTAGGGAAACCTAGCAAACCTATACATTTTTGAAAACTAGACACCCAGGGGAATCCAGGATGGGGTGACTTGACTACCTCCCACCATGGTCTGTTACCCAGAATCCCTTGCAAACGTAAAAAATTGACAAAAAAAACACATTTTCCCCACATTTCTGTGATGGAAAGTTCTGGAATCTGCGTGGATCCACAAATTTCCACCCACCCCGCGTTCCCCAAAGTCCTACGAGAAAAATGGTACCTCACTTGTGCGGGTCGGCATAGTGCCCGCGACAGGAAACGGCGCAAAACGCAACGTGGTTTTCCAGTGAAAAATGACCCTTTTTTTGGCAAAGTGACTAGCTGTAGATTTTGAACCCTAGCCATGCCGGCACCTAGGGAAACCTAGCAAACCTATACATTTTTGAAAACTAGACACCCAGGGGAATCCAGGATGGGGTGACTTGACTGCCTCCCACCATGGTCTGTTACCCAGAATCCCTTGCAAACGTAAAAACTTGACAAAAAAAACACATTTTCCCCACATTTCTGTGATGGAAAGTTCTGGAATCTGCGTGGATCCACAAATTTCCACCCACCCCGCGTTCCCCAAAGTCCTACGAGAAAAATGGTACCTCACTTGTGCGGGTCGGCCTAGTGCCCGCGACAGGAAACGGCGCAAAACGCAACGTGGTTTTGCAGCGAAAAATGACCCTCTTTTTGGCAAAGTGACTAGTTGTAGATTTTGAACCTTAGCCCTGCCGGCACCTAGGGAAACCTAGCAAACCTATACATTTTTGAAAACTAGACACCCAGGGGAATCCAGGATGGGGTGACTTGACTGCCTCCCACCATGGTCTGTTACCCAGAATCCCTTGCAAACGTAAAAAATTGACAAAAAAAACACATTTTCCTCACATTTCTGTGATGGAAAGTTCTGGAATCTGCGTGGATCCACAAATTTCCACCCACCCCGCGTTCCCCAAAGTCCTACAAGAAAAATGGTACCTCACTTGTGCGGGTCGGCCTAGTGCCCGCGACAGGAAACGGCGCAAAACGCAACGTGGTTTTGCAGCGAAAAATGACCCTTTTTTTGGCAAAGTGACTAGCTGTAGATTTTGAACCCTAGCCCTGCCGGCACCTAGGGAAACCTACCAAACCCACGCATTTCTGAAAACTAGATACCCGGCAGCTTCCAGGGAGGTATGGCTTGCGTGGATCCCCCAACGTTTCCTTACCCAGAATCCCCTGCAAACCTCAGTTTTTGCTCAAAAAATCACTTTTTTCACACATTTTGGGGTGGGAAAGTAGTGGCATCCCCGGGCTCACACAAATTTACCACCACCCAGCCTTCCCCCAGGTCTCCCGGTAAAAATGGTGCCTCACTTGTGTGGGAGGCCCAAGTACCCGCGGCAGGCAAGGGCCCAAAACGTAGTGAGGTGACATCAAAATGGCCTATCGCAAAACCACCTGGTTTTGCAAGGGGGGTCACTTTGGTTTTTGGCCCGGTGCTCGGCGGCCATCTAGGGAAACCTACCAAACACACGCATTTCTGAAAACTAGACACCCGGCGGCTTCCAGGGAGGTATGGCTTGCGTGGATCCCCCAACGTTTCCTTACCCAGAATCCCCTGCAAACCTCAGTTTTTGCTCAAAAAATCACTTTTTTCACACATTTTGGGGTGGGAAAGTAGTGGCATCACCGTGCTCACACAAATTTACCACCACCCAGCGTTCCCCCAGGTCTCCCGGTAAAAATGGTGCCTCACTTGTGTGGGAGGCCCAAGTACCCGCGGCAGGCAAGGGCCCAAAACGTAGTGAGGCGACATCAAAATGGCCTATCGCCAAACCACCTGGTTTTGCAAGGGGGGTCACTTTGGTTTTTGGCCCGGTGCGCGGCGGCCATCTAGGGAAACCTACCAAACCCATGCATTTCTGAAAACTAGACACCCGGCGGCTTCCAGGGAGGTATGGCTTGCGTGGATCCCCCAATGTTTCCTTACCCAGAATCCCCTGCAAACCTCAATTTTTGCTCAAAAAATCACTTTTTTCACACATTTTGGGGTGGGAAAGTAGTGGCATCACCGGGCTCACACAAATTTACCACCACCCAGCGTTCCCCCAGGTCTCCCGGTAAAAATGGTGCCTCACTTGTGTGGGAGGCCCAAGTACCCGCGGCAGGCAAGGACAACAAACGTAGTGAGGCGACATCAAAATGGCCTATCGCCAAACCACCTGGTTTTGCAAGGGGGGTCACTTTGGTTTTTGGCCTGGTGCACGGCGGCCATCTAGGGAAACCTACCAAACCCACGCATTTCTGAAAACTAGACACCCGGCGGCTTCCAGGGAGGTATGGCTTGCGTGGATCCCCCAACGTTTCCTTACCCAGAATCCCCTGCAAACCTCAATTTTTGCTCAAAAAATCACTTTTTTCACACATTTTGGGGTGGGAAAGTAGTGGCATCACCGGGCTCACACAAATTTACCACCACCCAGCGTTCCCCCAGGTCTCCCGGTAAAAATGGTGCCTCACTTGTGTGGGAGGCCCAAGTACCCGCGGCAGGCAAGGACAACAAACGTAGTGAGGCGACATCAAAATGGCCTTTCGCCAAACCACCTGGTTTTCCAAGGGGGGTCACTTTGGTTTTTGTCCCGGTGCGCGGCGGCCATCTAGGGAACCCTACCAAACCCATGCATTTCTGAAAACTAGACACCCGGCGGCTTCCAGGGAGGTATGGCTTGCGTGGATCCCCCAACGTTTCCTTACCCAGAATCCCCTGCAAACCTCAATTTTTGCTCAAAAAATCACTTTTTTCACACATTTTGGGGTGGGAAAGTAGTGGCATCACTGGGCTCACACAAATTTACCACCACCCAGCGTTCCCCCAGGTCTCCAGGTAAAAATGGTGCCTCACTTGTGTGGGAGGCCCAAGTACCCGCGGCAGGCAAGGGCCCAAAACATAGTGAGGCGACATCAAAATGGCCTATCGCCAAACCACCTGGTTTTGCAAGGGGGGTAACTTTGGTTTTTGGCCCGGTGCGCGGCGGCCATCTAGGGAAACCTACCAAACCCATGCATTTCTGAAAACTAGACACCCGGCGGCTTCCAGGGAGGTATGGCTTGCGTGGATCCCCCAACGTTTCCTTACCCAGAATCCCCTGCAAACCTCAATTTTTGCTCAAAAAATCACTTTTTTCACACATTTTGGGGTGGGAAAGTAGTGGCATCACCGGGCTCACACAAATTTACCACCACCCAGCGTTCCCCCAGGTCTCCCGGTAAAAATGGTGCCTCACTTGTGTGGGAGGCCCAAGTACCCGCGGCAGGCAAGGGCCCAAAACGTAGTGAGGCGACATCAAAATGGCCTATCGCAAAACCACCTGGTTTTGCAAGGGGGGTCACTTTGGTTTTTGGCCCTGTGCGCGGCGGCCATCTAGGGAAACCTACCAAAACCACGCATTTCTGAAAACTAGACACCCGGCGGCTTCCAGGGAGGTATGGCTTGCGTGGATCCCCCAACGTTTCCTTACCCAGAATCCCCTGCAAACCTCAATTTTTGCTCAAAAAATTACTTTTTTCACACATTTTGGGGTGGGAAAGTAGTGGCATCACCGGGCTCACACAAATTTACCACCACCCAGCGTTCCCCCAGGTCTCCCGGTAAAAATGGTGCCTCACTTGTGTGGGAGGCACAAGTACCCGCGGCAGGCAAGGACAACAAACGTAGTGAGGCGACATTTGGGATAGGCCATTTTGATGTCGCCTCACTACGTTTGTTGTCCTTGCCTGCCGCGGGTACTTGGGCCTCCCACACAAGTGAGGCACCATTTTTACCGGGAGACCTGGGGGAACGCTGGGTGGTGGTAAATTTGTGTGAGCCCGGTGATGCCACTACTTTCCCACCCCAAAATGTGTGAAAAAAGTGATTTTTTGAGCAAAAATTGAGGTTTGCAGGGGATTCTGGGTAAGGAAACGTTGGGGGATCCACGCAAGCCATACCTCCCTGGAAGCCGCCGGGTGTCTAGTTTTCAGAAATGCACAGGTTTGGTAGGTTTCCCTAGATGGCCGCCGCGCACCGGGCCAAAAACCAAAGTGACCCTCCTTGCAAAACCAGGTGGTTTGGCGATAAGCCATTTTGATGTCGCCTCACTACGTTTGTTGTCCTTGCCTGCCGCGGGTACTTGGGCCTCCCACACAAGTGAGGCACCATTTTTACCGGGAGACCTGGGGGAACGCTGGGTGGTGGTAAATTTGTGTGAGCCCGGTGATGCCACTACTTTCCCACCCCAAAATGTGTGAAAAAAGTGATTTGTTGAGCACAAATTGAGGTTTGCAGGGGATTCTGGGTAAGGAAACGTTGGGGGATCCACGCAAGCCATACCTCCCTGGAAGCCGCCGGGTGTCTAGTTTTCAGAAATGCGTGGGTTTGGTAGGTTTCCCTAGATGGCCGCCGCGCACCGGGCCAAAAACCAAAGTGACCCCCCTTGCAAAACCAGGTGGTTTGGCGATGGGCCATTTTGATGTCGCCTCACTACGTTTGTTGTCCTTGCCTGCCGCGGGTACTTGGGCCTCCCACACAAGTGAGGCACCATTTTTACCGGGAGACCTGGGGGAACGCTGGGTGGTGGTAAATTTGTGTGAGCCCGGTGATGCCACTACTTTCCCACCCCAAAATGTGTGAAAAAAGTGATTTTTTGAGCAAAAATTGAGGTTTGCAGGGGATTCTGGGTAAGGAAACGTTGGGGGATCCACGCAAGCCATACCTCCCTGGAAGCCGCCGGGTGTCTAGTTTTCAGAAATGCGTGGGTTTGGTAGGTTTCCCTAGATGGCCGCCGCGCACCGGGCCAAAAACCAAAGTGACCCCCCTTGCAAAACCCAGGTGGTTTGGCTATAGGCCATTTTGATGTCGCCTCACTACGTTTGTTGTCCTTGCCTGCCGCGGGTACTTGGGCCTCCCACACAAGTGAGGCACCATTTTTACCGGGAGACCTGGGAGAACGCTGGGTGGTGGTAAATTTGTGTGAGCCCGGTGATGCCACTACTTTCCCACCCCAAAATGTGTGAAAAAAGTGATTTTTTGAGCAAAAATTGAGGTTTGCAGGGGATTCTGGGTAAGGAAACGTTGGGGGATCCACGCAAGCCATACCTCCCTGGAAGCCGCCGGGTGTCTAGTTTTCAGAAATGCGTGGGTTTGGTAGGTTTCCCTAGATGGCCGCCGCGCACCGGGCCAAAAACCAAAGTGACCCCCCTTGCAAAACCAGGTGGTTTGGCGATAGGCCATTTTGATGTCGCCTCACTACGTTTTGGGCCCTTGCCTGCCGCGGGTACTTGGGCCTCCCACACAAGTGAGGCACCATTTTTACCGGGAGTCCTGGGGGAACGCTGGGTGGTGGTAAATGTGTGTGAGCCCGGTGATGCCACTACTTTCCCACCCCAAAATGTGTGAAAAAAGTGATTTGTTGAGCAAAAATTGAGGTTTGCAGGGGATTCTGGGTAAGGAAACGTTGGGGGATCCACGCAAGCCATACCTCCCTGGAAGCCGCCGGGTGTCTAGTTTTCAGAAATGCGTGGGTTTGGTAGGTTTCACTAGATGGCCGCCGCGCACCGGGCCAAAAACCAAAGTGACCCCCCTTGCAAAACCAGGTGGTTTGGCGATAGGCCATTTTGATGTCGCCTCACTACGTTTGTTGTCCTTGCCTGCCGCGGGTACTTGGGCCTCCCACACAAGTGAGGCACCATTTTTACCGGGAGACCTGGGGGAACGCTGGGTGGTGGTAAATTTGTGTGAGCCCGGTGATGCCACTACTTTCCCACCCCAAAATGTGTGAAAAAAGTGATTTGTTGAGCACAAATTGAGGTTTGCAGGGGATTCTGGGTAAGGAAACGTTGGGGGATCCACGCAAGCCATACCTCCCTGGAAGCCGCCGGGTGTCTAGTTTTCAGAAATGCGTGGGTTTGGTAGGTTTCCCTAGATGGCCGCCGCGCACCGGGCCAAAAACCAAAGTGACCCCCCTTGCAAAACCAGGTGGTTTGGCGATGGGCCATTTTGATGTCGCCTCACTACGTTTGTTGTCCTTGCCTGCCGCGGGTACTTGGGCCTCCCACACAAGTGAGGCACCATTTTTACCGGGAGACCTGGGGGAATGCTGGGTGGTGGTAAATTTGTGTGAGCCCGGTGATGCCACTACTTTCCCACCCCAAAATGTGTGAAAAAAGTGATTTTTTGAGCAAAAATTGAGGTTTGCAGGGGATTCTGGGTAAGGAAACGTTGGGGGATCCACGCAAGCCATACCTCCCTGGAAGCCGCCGGGTGTCTAGTTTTCAGAAATGCATGGGTTTGGTAGGTTTCCCTGGATGGCCGCCGCGCACCGGGCCAAAAACCAAAGTGACCCCCCTTGCAAAACCCAGGTGGTTTGGCTATAGGCCATTTTGATGTCGCCTCACTACGTTTGTTGTCCTTGCCTGCCGCGGGTACTTGGGCCTCCCACACAAGTGAGGCACCATTTTTACCGGGAGACCTGGGAGAACGCTGGGTGGTGGTAAATTTGTGTGAGCCCGGTGATGCCACTACTTTCCCACCCCAAAATGTGTGAAAAAAGTGATTTTTTGAGCAAAAATTGAGGTTTGCAGGGGATTCTGGGTAAGGAAACGTTGGGGGATCCATGCAAGCCATACCTCCCTGGAAGCCGCCGGGTGTCTAGTTTTCAGAAATGCGTGGGTTTGGTAGGTTTCCCTAGATGGCCGCCGCGCACCGGGCCAAAAACCAAAGTGACCCCCCTTGCAAAACCAGGTGGTTTGGCGATAGGCCATTTTGATGTCGCCTCACTACGTTTTGGGCCCTTGCCTGCCGCGGGTACTTGGGCCTCCCACACAAGTGAGGCACCATTTTTACCGGGAGTCCTGGGGGAACGCTGGGTGGTGGTAAATGTGTGTGAGCCCGGTGATGCCACTACTTTCCCACCCCAAAATGTGTGAAAAAAGTGATTTTTTGAGCAAAAATTGAGGTTTGCAGGGGATTCTGGGTAAGGAAACGTTGGGGGATCCACGCAAGCCATACCTCCCTGGAAGCCGCCGGGTGTTTAGTTTTCAGAAATGCGTGGGTTTGGTAGGTTTCACTAGATGGCCGCCGCGCACCGGGCCAAAAACCAAAGTGACCCCCCTTGCAAAACCAGGTGGTTTGGCGATAGGCCATTTTGATGTCGCCTCACTACGTTTGTTGTCCTTGCCTGCCGCGGGTACTTGGGCCTCCCACCCAAGTGAGGCACCATTTTTACCGGGAGACCTGGGGGAACGCTGGGTGGTGGTAAATTTGTGTGAGCCCGGTGATGCCACTACTTTCCCACCCCAAAATGTGTGAAAAAGTGATTTTTTGAGCAAAAATTGAGGTTTGCAGGGGATTCTGGGTAAGGAAACGTTGGGGGATCCACGCAAGCCATACCTCCCTGGAAGGCGCCGGGTGTCTAGTTTTCAGAAATGCGTGGGTTTGGTAGGTTTCCCTAGATGGCCGCCGCGCACCGGGCCAAAAACCAAAGTGACCCCCCTTGCAAAACCAGGTGGTTTGGCGATAGGCCATTTTGATGTCGCCTCACTACGTTTGTTGTCCTTGCCTGCCGCGGGTACTTGGTCCTCCCACACAAGTGAGGCACCATTTTTACCAGGAGACCTGGGGGAACGCTGGGTGGTGGTAAATTTGTGTGAGCCCGGTGATGCCACTACTTTCCCACCCCAAAATGTGTGAAAAAAAGTGATTTTTTGAGCAAAAATTGAGGTTTGCAGGGGATTCTGGGTAAGGAAACGTTGGGGGATCCACGCAAGCCATACCTCCCTGGAACCTGCCGGGTGTCTAGTTTTCAGAAATGCGTGGGTTTGGTAGGTTTCCCTAGATGGCCGCCGCGCACCGGGCCAAAAACCAAAGTGACCCCCCTTGCAAAACCAGGTGGTTTGGCGATAGGCCATTTTGATGTCACCTCACTACGTTTTGGGCCCTTGCCTGCCGCGGGTACTTGGGCCTCCCACACAAGTGAGGCACCATTTTTACCGAGAGACCTGGGGGAACGCTGGGTGGTGGTAAATTTGTGTGAGCCCGGTGATGCCACTACTTTCCCACCCCAAAATGTGTGAAAAAAGTGATTTTTTGAGCAAAAATTGAGGTTTGCAGGGGATTCTGGGTAAGGAAACGTTGGGGGATCCACGCAAGCCATACCTCCCTGGAAGCCGCCGGGTGTCTAGTTTTCAGAAATGCGTGGGTTTGGTAGGTTTCCCTAGATGGCCGCCGCGCACCGGGCCAAAAACCAAAGTGACCCCCCTTGCAAAACCAGGGGGTTTGGCGATAGGCCATTTTGATGTCGCCTCACTACGTTTTGGGCCCTTGCCTGCCGCGGGTACTTGGGCCTCCCACACAAGTGAGGCACCATTTTAACCGGGAGACCTGGGGGAACGCTGGGTGGTGGTAAATTTGTGTGAGCCCAGTGATGCCACTACTTTCCCACCCCAAAATGTGTGAAAAAAGTGATTTTTTGAGCAAAAATTGAGGTTTGCAGGGGATTCTGGGTAAGGAAACGTTGGGGGATCCACGCAAGCCATACCTCCCTGGAAGCCGCCGGGTGTCTAGTTTTCAGAAATGCGTGGGTTTGGTAGGGTTCCCTAGATGGCCGCCGCGCACCGGGCCAAAAACCAAAGTGACCCCCCTTGCAAAACCAGGTGGTTTGGCGATAGGCCATTTTGATGTCGCCTCACTACGTTTTGGGCCCTTGCCTGCCGCGGGTACTTGGGCCTCCCACACAAGTGAGGCACCATTTGTACCAGGAGACCTGGGGGAACGCTGGTTGGTGGTAAATTTGTGTGAGCCCGGTGATGCCACTACTTTCCCACCCCAAACTGTGTGAAAAAAGTGATTTTTTGAGCAAAAAATGAGGTTTGCAGGGGATTCTGGGTAAGGAAACGTTGGGGGCTCCACGCAAGCCATACCTCCCTGGAAGCCGCCGGGTGTCTAGTTTTCAGAAATGTGTGGGTTTGGAAGGTTTCCCTAGATGCCCGCCGAGCCCTGGGCAAAAAACCAAAGTAACCCCCCTTGCAAAACCAGATTAACTATTGTTACTACAGCGTGAGAATTTAGGAATAATACTGCAAAGAAAATGTGGCAGACAGTTTGAGGTTTACAGGACAATGGGGATAAAAAATATTTTTCAATTCACTAGAGAGACATCACCATGAACTCCCAAGGGTTTTCGACAATATCTACAGTTGGTGGGTTATTCTTACATGGAAAGTGTACCTTGGCAGAGAAACTAAAGACAAAGATTCCTGCACAACCAGCTATTCCTCAAACACACACACATACTGGTTGGATTTGGCACGAGGGCGAGTCATGGTTCAGTGTATTAAATTTTATTAACAAGAGATTTCACAAAAATGAAATGCACTGTCAATAATTAAATTCACAAAAAACCAAACCAATGACTCGCAGCTCGTGAGCTGTAAAGCCACGTCAAGGCACCAACCACTTTACAGGCCATTCACACACCTTTCATACGTGATACAAACAAGACCATTCGCACCACCAGGTACAAAAGCAACACAGTACAAAAATCACCAAAAAGGGACAAGGTACACCCTGCTTCAGAAAGACAAATATTACTGCACAGCCATCTAACCCGCAAGCACACACACATACTGGTTGGATTTGGCACGAGGGTGAGTGATGGTTCAGTAGATAAAATTGTATTAGCAAGTGATTTCACAAAACATGAAATGCACTGGTAATAATTGAAAGGGCGAGAAACTGAACCATTGACTCACAGCTCGTGAGCTGTAAAGCCACGACAAGGCACCAACCTCTTTACAGGCCATTCATACACCTTTCATACGTGTGAGACATACAAAACCATTCACACCGCCAGCCGCGGGCCCATCACATAACAAAACTCACACCAGCACACAGCGCCATTCAAGGGCCCATCACTTTCACACGCCCACAATCCAGACACAGCAACTACACAGGCTGAAGGATTGCGTGGAGTGGCACTCAGCTAGCAGTGTGTGTAGTGACCAGCAGAAAGTCACTACTCACACACAGCCAGCCAAGCACCAGTCGACACACACCGCTAGCCAAACGCCAGTCCACGCACACCGCTAGCCAAGCGCCAGTCCAGGCACACCGCCATCCAATCGCCAGTCCAGGCACACCGGCAGCCAATCGCCAATCCACCTACACCGCCAGCCAAGCTCCAGTCCACGGACACCACCAGCCAAGCACCAGTCCGCACACACCACCAGTCCACGCACACCGCCAGCCAAGTACCAGTCCACGCACACCGCCAGCCAAGCACCATTCCACGCACACCGCCAGCCAAGCTCCAGTCCACGCACACCACCAGACAAGCTCCAGTCCACGGACACCACCAGCCAAACACCAGCCCGCACACACCACCAGTCCACACACACCACCAGCCAAGTACCAGTCCACGCACACCGCCAGCCAAGCACCATTCCACGCACACCGCCAGCCAAGCACCATTCCACGCACACCGCCAGCCAAGCACCATTCCACGCACACCACCAGCCACGCACCAGTCCACGCACACCGCCAGTCCATGCACACCGCCAGTCCACGCACACCGCCAGTCCACGCACACCGTCAGCCAAGCACCATTCCACGCACACCACCAACCAAGTGCCAGTCCACACACACCAACAGCCAAGCGCAAGCCTACACACACCGCCATCACATTTTGGATTTTTTTAGAAAAAAATAAAAACACAAACAAATTGCAAATAGATACAAATCTTCTAACAGAAAATCAGCAACTAAATACATTGCACTAACACCAACCTTGAAACAGAATCATATTTTCCAAAGAATACAGACAAGGCAGTTCACTTTACCACTCATGAATGTTCCCAGAAATTTTTACGCGTGTGGTACGCTCTGAAACAAGCAGAGAGACACAGTGCAGGATGAGAGGGACAATCGGGGCAGTACATACGACTCTCCTTCCGCAAACCTCTTCGCCAACAGACTCTACATCTCCTACTGGGAAAATCTTTTGCGGGTGTGGGAGGAATGTGATCTGGAAAGTGGCGTTCTTTCAATCTAGCAACATCCTCCACCAGTCCAACTCTAGGAACACTTGCCTGTTCCACTACAACAAGGCTGCCTATTACAGACTCCTGAAACTTAGCAAAAGTCATCTTTGACTCAGGGCAAGAATCCTGGAACACAACAAAAGCATTAAACATTGCCAAGTGGAAAAGATGGATAGCCAACTTCTTGTACCAAATGTAAGCCTTACGAAGAGCAGTGTAAGGTTCCAACCTCTGATCTACTCTGTCAACACCACCCATGTGCCTATTATAGTCTAAAATGCACACAGGTTTGCGCGCTTCAGCGACCTGACCCCAAACAGTCACAGGTGCAGTGCTTTCATCATGGATGGAAGTCAGCATGTAGACATCTCTCCTGTCTGTAAACTTCACAGCAAGAAGCTCCTGGCAACGCAACGCACTGCACTGTCCCCGCACAAGCTTTTGACAAACAAGTTCTTTCGGAAAACCTTTACGGTTACAGCGGATTGTGCCACAAGCAAAAGTGTCCACTTTGGCCAATTCCCTGAACAACCGCACACCAGTGTAGAAGTTATCTACATATAAATGGTGGCCTTTGTTAAAAAATCCTCTACCAAGTTCCCAAACAATTTTCTCAGTCACTCCAAAAGTGGACGTTCAACCAGGGAGGTTAAACCTAGATTCCTTACCGGTGTACACCCTGAAATTAGAGACATATCCAGTCCTACTGTCACACAGCATATACAGCTTTATTCCATAGCGTGCCCTCTTACTAGGAATGTATTGCCTAAAAACCAAGCGGCCCTTGAACAACACCAAAGACTCATCCACTGCAATTTCTCTACCAGGGGCATAAATCTCAGAAAATCGATCAACAAAGTGATCAAGGACAGGCCTAATCTTAAAAAGACGGTCACAATCAGGGTGATCTCGTGGCAACGCTAAACCATTATCAACAAAGTGCATCATCCGAAGCAGAAGCAAATACCTGTCACGAGTCATGACTGCCGGAAAAATAGACGTTGCATCAAGGGACTGCTAGACCAATATGAAGCCAATGATGGCTTCCTTAGCAAGCCCATCAAAAAAGTTAAACCCAAGAACTTCTTCGTCTCTTCAACATTTGTGGGAGTCCACCGGGTAGCTCTAGAGTGTGGCTTAAGACTGGCACTGTTGTCCCTCAAAAACTGTTCGGCATACAAATTAGTCTGCTCAACAATCTCTGCCAAAAACACATCGTCCATAAACAACTGAAAAAAATTTACAGGCAAAAAGTTCTCAGTATTCACTCTAGACCCTGGAACACCAGTAAACTCTGGATATTCCGGCTGCACCATGCCAGGGGCAACCCAGAGGTCATCACTTTCAACGGGAAGACTTGCAGCCCCAGCCTGCAGCCCAGATGCCTCTTGCCGCACTACACCAACGGGAAGTCTTGCAGCCCCAGGCTGCAGCCCAGATGCCTCTTGCCGCACTATCGGCACATCAGTCTCCTCCTCTAACACAGGCACTTCATCCGCACTAAGAGTATCTTCATCATCCGATGACTCCATACGGAGAGACAACTCACTGCCAGAATCGTCCCCTGCCTCCTCTCCCTCAGATGCAGAGTCAGTCTCTGAACCAATATCAGAGGAAGACTCAAACAGCAAACCAACAACCTGCTGAGCAGTCATCCTGCGGCTAGCCATTATACTTACTAAGATAGAAGACTGCACAAACAAGTCAACAACAACCAACAATGTGCAAACAAAGTAAGTAAAGAAATGTGTACCTTTATCACAAAGATCAATGTACTCAAAAACTATACAATCCAATTACAAGAGACAGCTGCACTCACCAGAAACCAACTCTGCAGTGACACAGCAAAAACCAACGATATCAAACTAGAAAGAAGAAAAAATAACAAATTACTCACAAGACAACAAAATACACATCGAGCACCAATGCAAAAAGTTTTTGACACTCAAAAACCAAACATACTGCTATTATTACACCATTTGCAAAACAGGCAGAGAAATCAAACACATTTACATTGTACAAAAATAAGTCTCTTACCAAACTACACAAACAGCAGAACCACCAGTCACAACACTGCAACGTGAAATGAAGAAAAGCCTTCACCTAGAACAAAAAAGTAAACAAAAAAAAAACATTACAATTGGAATTCACAAAAAATATAACAATAAACATTATAACATGCTATGTCACTACCCAAATGGTCAATCGGGTTGTGTGCCAGAAAACAAATTACACCCTGGAAGCGAGGGGTCACTTCTATTTTTATTTGAACTAATTCCCTGGTGTCTAGTGGCCTTTTCTGCCCCCCCTGGGAGCAGAAACGGCGAAAAAATAAAACCGATCTGCCCCCAGAGGGGGCAGAAAAATCTACAAAATAATTAGGGGCCCAAGGAAGCGACCCTTGCCCAAGGGGTCGCTTCCTACAACAAAAATTAGATCCCTGGTGTCTAGTGGGCTTTTCTGCCCCCCCCCCTGGGAGCAGAAACGGCAACAAAATAACACCGATCTGCCCCCAGAGGGGGCAGAAAAGTCTTCAAAAAATTTAGGGGCCCAAGGAAGCGACCCTTGCCCAAGGGGTCGCTTCCTACAATAATAATAAGATCCCTGGTGTCTAGTGGGCTTTTCTGCCCCCCCCCCCCCTAGGAGCAGAAACGGCAAAATAAGGACACCGATCTGCCCCCAGAGGGGGCAGAAAAGTCTTTCAAAAATTTGTGGGCCCAAGGAAGCGACCCTTGCCCAAGGGGTCGCTTCCTACAATAATAATAAGATCCCTGGTGTCTAGTGGGCTTTTCTGCCCCCCCTGGGAGCAGAAACGGCAAAACAAATGACACCGATCTGCCCCCAGAGGGGGCAGAAAAGTCTTCAAACAATTTAGGGCCCCAAGGAAGCGACCCTTGCTCAAGGGGTCGCTTCCTACATAAATAATGATATCCCTGGTGTCTAGTGGGCTTTTCTGCCCCCCCTGGGAGCAGAAACGGCAAAAAAAAAACACCGATCTGCCCCCAGAGGGGGCAGAAAAGTCTTATAATAATATATGGCCCCCAGGAAGCGACCCTTACCCAAGGGGTCGCTTCCAAAATAAAATAAAACACATCCCTGGTGTCTAGTGGGGCATCCCTGCTCCACGATCGCGACGCTGTGCGCGATCGTGGAGCAGGAATGCCCTGTATTGAGACATCAGGGGAGAGGAAATACTCTTTCCTCTCCCCCGATGCCTCAATACGCTCTGAAAGGCCCCCGCCGCCCCACCGGAACACACAAGACTCACCTACTCGCTGTGGACGCCTGGAAGCAAATGGCTTCCAGGCGTCCGAGCACTTCCTGATGACGCCGGCGCGCGCTGTGTGCGCTGACGTCACCAGGAAGCGTGGGGGGGCTCGGGGGTGGCAGCGGAAACTCTTCCGCTGCCATCCCCGTCTGTGGGGGCACGATCGATGCCCCAGGGGGGGAGCGCCAGCGCTTCCCCCAGGGGCTGTCCTCATGACGGAGCGGTTCCGTCATGAGCACAGCCCAACTGATGCTCATGACGGAACCGCTCCGTCATGAGCATCGAAGGGGTTAAAGGGAGGCAGTAAACATGTTTTTGTTTTTCAGCTTAATAGTGGGCACATATACATTAAATTTCAGTATTCTGGTGAAGGGTGTCTACCACAGACCGTAAAGTTTTCTGCTTGTCGTTGACTGCACGTAGATGGTTTCTAATGTGTTCTGTGTTTCTAATCGGTTCCACCGGGTGTCAGTAGGTCTGTTGCTGATCCCCATTACACATTCATTTATGTTTCTAAACAAACACTTTACTTTATGTAAAATTCCTATGAGCGCAGATAGATTTTAAAACGTTGCTTCATTTGTACCTTTAATTTAATAAAAAAGGACTGTCCTCGATCAATGCCGTTACACAGGTAAAAACGAAGAGGCAGATTTACAAGCCCCCTGCGCCGCCATTGCGTCACTTTTTTTGACGCAACGGCGGCTCAAACAATGCGGCCTATTTACAATGTGATGCATCTAGGGAGACTTTATACATGGGTTAGGTATGATGTATGCAGGGTGGGAGTTCCCACGCAGGAAGGCCTCGGAAACGTGAAAATTGATGCAGAGAAATCTGCAAGATTTCACTGCGTCACTTTTAGGATGCCACTGCGTCAAAACCTCATGCCTGCTTCAAGCAGGTGTAAGCAATTAAGCAGCACAGTAAGTATAAGCCTCAAAATATATTGTGTTGTGCTTGCGACACAACTCCAGCAGTGCGTGACTTTTGGCCCTTAATCCTTGCGCCATGGAGCACTGTATTGTAAATACAGCGCATCCATGGTGACGCAAGGACATTTGATGGTGGCGCAAGGAAACTGACGCATCTCTGCAGATACGTCAGTAACTTATAAATCTGCCCCTAAGTTTAAACATGTATATTATGTGTATCTTATGCAATTAAAATTAAAATTGCCATAAAATATTATAGTGAAGATTGTCATAGAGTCAGGAGGCGGATATTATAATATATTATATTGCTGAACACTTGACGAAACTTGCTCAAGATCTGGGTCAAGCTTATGGTGGAAGTTTTCTTGTACATTGATTCAAATTAACCTGCATATGTGGCTATATATCACTATGCCAGGTTAACATAATTAATCACAATAGATAGAAAACGGAGAAGGCAGACATTTAAACTCTAATGAGTTCTGTGATGAATCCAGGCACAGGCTGAGAATAACTGACACTTCCTTATCATCCATCATCATAAAACAACTACATCCCATCCTACCCCTTCACACACACTCCTATTTCCTTCCTTCTTATACACTGCAACTCTCCTCCAATTTCATTTTCTCCATTTTCCAGGGCAATACCATGCAGCCATTTCCATTAGGTTCAGTACATCATTTGCGTTGCCTTGGCCAACAATAGTAAGGTATGCAATTTGAATAGCATGCATAGCTTAATATAATCACATATCCTCAGTTATTTCCTCCAAACAGGATTGCAGTCCATCTCCCCTAAAGTCCCTCGAAGCCCCTCATATCTTATCCCAGTTTTTGGGGCAGCTATGGCTCTTATATTTCACCTCTTCTGCCCTCTGACACCAGTCAAGGTCTGACTCCCAGTCCAGAACACGTGGGCGAGTTGCTGCTTCCCATTTCCTTGCGATGTTGCGTTTGGTGACCCCGGCCACCATTGCCAGCCATATTTTCTGGTGTCTGGGCCTGTTTTCCTCCCCTTCTACCATTAGCAGCAACCATTTAACATCTAGGGGCACCTGCAATGATGTGACCCAGGACCTCACCCCAACCACACCCTGCCAAAACCCCTGAACCTCTGGGCACTCCTATAGGATATGGAAGGTTCCGTCCTGTGTGCAGCCTCTTGTACATAATGGTGTCTTAGCTTTCCTAATCTTATGTAGGAGGATCCGTGAATAGTACGTCCTATGTAGGATCTTACCTTTGTTTTTTTTCTGTGAATTGTTGAGGTTTTTTAATTGTAAAGTGAGGTATTTGTGCCATACCTAACTATAATGTCACTTTAGCCTTTGGTTTTTCCAGCTAACATATATACATTGCTGAGGCAGTCTTTATTTTACTTGAGTCCAATGGAAAGGTTTGTATCTAAATCAATTGTTGTGGGCTGATTTCTCATTAAAGTGATTAGTATCAAGGATTGGATATCTAGCAAAAAATTAAAAAGCAGTATATAGTTAAAGCAAGCATTTATGTATTCAAACGATATGAACTTCCCCAACCCTCTCTGCAAAAGAAAGACATTGTCAAAGACTTCTCTGCCCTGGGTTTCAGAGATAGACTTAGTTCATCCGGTACAACAGAATATATAACATGCCCCACGGGGTAAACATTGCTAGCTGGTTCTTGTGCCGGCTTCGGCCTGCAGCACCTCTGTGAAATGAAAACATTAAGCCTTGAATTTTGCTTATGAATGGCAACAATACTCCGTTTTCCCAAATGGATCAGCAGTTGCTCTTTACAAGACATTTTAGGGAAAACACCTACATTATTTCGTTATTTATGGTGCATCAATGCAGAATGCAGCACACACAAAAAGAGGAAAAACAGAGGAGAAATAAAAGTCTTTCTCCTCGTTGTGCCACTCCTATGCCTCACCTGGGAAAGCGTTGGATTCTGATGCATACACTGCCTTACAAAATGTTGTAAATCTGGGAATGTGTCAGGTTCCATGGATGTTGCATGGAAACACCCACAGCAACCCCCATGGAACTCTCTTTTCATGCAGAGCAATGTGTGAAAGGGGCCATATTTACAAGGCCATGAAAAGTCAGACAGGGTGACTTTACGTGGCCTTGTAAATATAGGCAAGTCTATTGCGCTGCTGGTGCGTCAAAAAAAGTGATGCAGTAGCGGCGCAATGGGCTTGTAAATAAGGCTCAATGTATTCAACTCAGAATTCATCTTTTCCCACCCCTAAACATCAGTGAGTTTGGTAATGTCAAGTACAATCCAAGCACTAAGAGGCAATGCAGTTTGCATGGGATATATGAATTATATTTTTACATTAAATTGTCTATAAATTGAGAGCAAAGTTAGTGACTTCATTCAGGGCTAGTCAAGATATTGTAAAGCGTTAGCAAGCTTTCCTATAATTCTACTATTTTAGTGCAAAAACGTCTAACAGCTAATCCCCCTTACCCATCAACTATTGCCAGTGTCCTAACTTCATTTAGTCTACAAATACCTGAATGCCTCATCTTCAACTGCCTGACCCTCCACAATCTGCTGCACCCCTTCAGTTCTGATCACAAAATCAATCAATCAATCAATGCATTTGTTAAGCGCACTACATACCCGTGAGGGTCTCAAGGCGCTGGTGGGGGGAACGCTGCTACTGTTCGAAGAGCCAGGTCTTGAGGAGTCTCCTGAAGGTTAGGAGGTCTTCGGTCTGCCGTAGGTGGATGGGGAGGGTGTTCCACATCTTGGCGGGGAGGTGGGAGAATCACCTGCCGCCGGTGGTCACTCTTCGGATGCGGGGGACGGTGGCGAGGGCGCGGTCTGTGGAGCGGAGCTGGCGGGCGGAGGTGTAGAGGCTGAGGTACGCTGGTCCGGTGACGTGGAGTGCCTTGTGTGCGTGGGTGAGGAGCTTGAAGGTTATCCTCTTGTTGATGGGGAGCCAGTGCAGGTCTCTCAGGTGGGGTGTGATGTGGTTGCGACGGGAGATGTCGAGGATCAGGCGTGCAGAGGCGTCCTGGATGCGTTGGAGCCGTTTCAGGAGTTTGGCCGGGGCTCCTGGGTACAGTGCGTTGCCGTAGTCCAGTCTACTGCTGAGGAGGGCCTGGGTGACCGTCCTTCTAGTTTCGGTGGGGATCCACTTGAAGATCCTATGAAGCATGCGGAGGGTGTTGAAGCAGGAGGAGGAGACGGCGTTGACCTGCTTCGTCATGGAGAGTGTGGAGTCGAGGATGACCCCTAGGTTTCGTGCATGGTCGGTGGGTGTAGGGGGTGCTCCTAGTGCCGACGGTCACCAGGAGTCGTCCCAGGCCGAGGGGGTGGAGCCGAGGATGAGGACCTCCATCTTATCTGAGTTCAGCTTCAGTCGGCTGTTCCTCATCCAGTCGGCGACGGCCTTCATTCCTTTGTGGAGGTTGGTTTTGGTGGTGTGGGGGTCCTTGGTGAGTGAGAGGATCAGCTGGGTGTTGTCGGCGTAGGAGATGATGTTTAGGTTGTGCCATTGGGCGACGTGGGCGAACGGTGCCATGTAGACGTTGAACAACGTTGGGCTGAAGGATGAGCCTTGGGGTTCGCCGCAGATGATCTCGGTGGCTTCGGAGCGGAAGGGGGGGAGGCAGACGCTCTGGGTTCTCCCGGAGAGGAAGGAGGTGGTCCAGTCCAGGGCCTTCTCTTGGATTCCGACGTCGTGGAGGCGTGCTCTTAGTGTGCGATGGCAGACTGTGTCGAAAGCGGCTGACAGGTCCAGGAGGATGAGGGCAGCGGTTTCTCCGTTGTTGAGCAGGATCCTGATGTCGTCGGTGGCGGCGATGAGGGCAGTTTCGGTGCTGTGGTTGCTGCGGAACCCAGACTGAGACGGGTCCAGGATGTTGTTCTCTTCGAGGAAGCTGGTCAGTTGTTTGTTGATGGCCTTTTCGATGACCTTCAACGGGAGCAGGGAGATGGGTCGGAAGTTCTTGAGGTCCTTGGGGTCCGCCTTGGGGTTCTTTAGTAAGGTGTTGATCTCTGCGTGCTTCCCGCTCTCTGGGAAGGTCGCTGTCTCGAAGGAGATATTGATGGTTTTTCGGGGGTGGGGTGCGACGGTGCTGCTGGCTTTGTTGAAGATGTGGTGTGGGCAGGGCACTTCCGGGGATCCGGAGTGGACGGTGTTCATGATCTTGATGGTGTCGTCGTCGTTGATGTTGGTCTAGGCGAGCAGGCGGTTGGTGCGGGTGGTGGTCGTGGGAGCGGGGGTGTCGGTGGTTGCCGGGGTGGTGACGGCGTCGAAGCTGTCGTGGATGTCTGCGATCTAGCGATGGAAGAAGGTGGCCAGCTCCCCTCTCCATTGAAATAGCCGACTCGCATATAGGTAATTTCATCATCTCCGCTCGTTACAACACTTCTCATCCACCCTCAGACTTGTTGATCTATCAGCAATTTTTTACACTCTATTTAACTTTGCACCCTTATGACCCTTGGCTTTGCAGGCTCTCAAATAATTGTCCTCTCAACTCTCTGACCAGCCCTTCTCCGCTGGCTTTCAGACCGATAGATCATCTTGCTCTCAACTACCCATTTGTGTCCCCCAAGGCTTTGTCTTAGTTAGTCCTTCTCCGCTTCTTGTGTTACACCTCTTCCCTTGGTGAAATCATCTCCTTTCAATCAATTAATCAATCATGGCATTTGTAAAGCGTATTACATACCTGCGAGGGTCTCAAGGAACTGGGGGGGGGGGAGGGGGAGCTGCTACTGTTCGAAGAGCCAGGTCTTGAGGAGTCTTCCAAAGGCCAGAAGGTCTTCAGTCTGTGGTCTGGAATTGGATTCCCTTAAAACTTAAACCTGCCATTTGCCTTTGGATGGCCATGTGCTTCCTCTTGCTGATTTAATCAAAGCAGTTCAATATTCACAATATTCAATCCTATCCCTATCAACTATCCTTCATAAACATTAGTCTTTACCACATCTGTAAGAATTCAGGGTTTTTTACGTTTAACTCCTTCATGTGGTTGAAGACTTACATTATCACCACACCCACTCTAGCAAGATATCAATTTCTACACATATGCAAGATCCGCTCTCACACTCTTGCACAGCCGAAGCACTGAATAACCCATTGGTTATCAGTAGAATGGTCAATTGCAATAGACTTTTAGTGGACCTTCCTCATCATGCCTTCAGTCTCCTTGACAAAGTCTCAAAAATTCATGACTGGAGGCCACTCCCATGAAACAGTCCTTCTTGAAATGAAATGAAAAAATTATTTGTATAGAACTCTGATACCCAGAGTTGTCTAGGCGCCTTTCTTTAAACTATCACCATCAAGCCGGCAGGCTTTCCACTAAAAAAAGGATTGTGTACAAACTCATAATACCAGTCTTCAAAGCCATTCATGGGCCAAACTATCTTTATTATACTTTATCCAAATACATCTCCTGACATAACCTATGAACAGCCAATCAGCACTTCCTAACCACACCAAAATTACACTATGCATCATTAAGATTACAGTCTTGCACCTGCTTGGACCACCACACAGGAACAATCTCTCCCCAAACATCAGAGCCAGGGTAACACCACAATAACTTGAAATAACACTATAAACCAACCTCTTAAACCTGAAGGCCATGGAAGTTAAGGTTTCCCGCAAAATTAAAAGATATTGTGAATATGTCAATTTTGCAAATACACTTTAAACTATGATGGATTATGCTTTGTGCTTCATTGTGTTCAGATGCTTTAATGTCCTTGTTGTTTATGCGGTCAAGCAATAGAGTGTCTAAAATATATCATGTTGTAATTGAATTCAAGAGAACTACTGTCAGAGCCCTTTTCAGAGGGCCACAGTGCAAGCCAGAGCTATTGCTGCCAAATAGTGGAGGTTGAGGCCTCTTTCTCCTGATGTCCCAGGTCCCGACTTACTATGAGCTCTGAGCAATTGGACCAAGTACCCCTTCTGCACTTAATTCTCAGTGGTAGCTTGGGTCAAGCAGTCCAAGGCTTCTCAAGGTGAATGTCGGTGGAAAACGAACACAGGCTCACTACTCAAAATACATCCAGCAATTCCCAATAAATGATTATCCTGCCATATGCTTACTTTTACATGAAAGGTACTATTTATATACAAATAGCACAATACAGCACCCCATAAATAATACACACAATCTTCTCAAGGCCCACTAGCTTTCCCTGGGTCAGCTTCTTAAGTCCCACCTCCCCATCTAACGTCTGTTATTCCCCAGTTATGTGAGGTGACATCCAACCTAGGCCCGCTAGGGTTCAGATTTTAAAAATTCGACAATAGCTTGGTGAAAGTCAAAGTATTCCTGCACTGTAGTGAGTAATTCAGAGCAAGCTCCCTCCAAGGCCCGGCGACCTGGTATTCAGTCTTACCTGCTCTTGTTGGAGTGCTGGAGTGGAGTGTCCGAGCATGCGTCTGGGTCCTTTACGATAAGCAGTGAGCTGGATCCTGTGGTCGGGGCAGCAGGCTTCCATGGTGCTCCTCTGGTTACATGGTAAGTCTCCTGAATCCAGCGGCAGGTCTTTGGTGCTTCTTGATTTGGGCAGTTAAAACATTGCTATTCTTCAGTGGGTCATGGCCCACTCCTTCATCATGTCTGCACTCTACTTCAGGCGACGCTCTTTTACTTCACCACGCCCCCCCTCCTGGCATACTAGCATACAGCAGCACAAAGGGCAACTTCCCCTTCAGATCTCAGCTTTGCACTGGGCGATGGCCCTCTTATCGTCACAGCAATGCACCAGGCGACTGCACTCAATCTTCTCCATGGTACCCATCTGGCATACAGGGATCGCAAGCAGTCCCAATAAGGCAACAGCCCCCTTCAGGTGATGGAGCTGCACAGGGTGATGGCCCTTCTCTAGTCACGGTGCAGTACCAAGGGTGATGACCCTTTTTCTTTACCACGGCACCCACCTGGCAGACGGCGGTCACAACAGCACACACTGGTGGAAGGCCAAATCAGTGTGGTGGTCCCGATTGACCTGAATCTCACACTCTACTTCAAAATCCATTTGGCAGGATCCCCACTGGAACTAGCTCTTTCAAGGCAATCTTCTCCACCTCACAGGGTCCGTTAGTCCTGGGTCAGTCAGAACCGCATTCCCCAGGTTCCAGATGAGTGTTCCTGATTCTCCAGAGTGATGTCCCCTCATTGAGCTTGGGAGACTGGCAGACCCTTAGTCCCCAGTCCTGATCACAACACCCACATCTCATGCTCAGTTCCTCTATGCTGATGTACAGCTTCAGTCCAACAATTTGGTAGTCTCAAACTCCCCTTTTGATAATCCTTGGTGTTTGATGTTTGTGTTTTGGGAGTTGCCCACTTTGAAGTGGCTATTCTTCTGTCTTGTTTTATCTCCAGAGAGCAGTCTATCACAGCAGTAGTCTCTCCAAATCTGAGCCTCAAACACAGGCCATGGAAGTGAGTAGAGCTTCTCAACCAGATGTCAGCCTCAGTGATATGTGCGTTAAAGCAAAGGGTAAACCCACAAATCACTGGGACCTGGGTAATAGAGCAGTATAAGGGAGAAAGGGTCCCAGGATATACAAACTTTTTTTTAAAAAACAAACACAAGAGCAATCACAGAAGAATACAAAAAGAATACAACGAAAGCTGCCCAAGTGTTATTTAATCACACTTTGGGAAAGTACACATTTGCTAATAAATACAATAGACTTTGATCAAATAGTGCGGGGTGCCAAGGAAGGGAAAAAGGTGGATAGTGATTTGAGTGAGGTATGGGGGGTAAGTGACATATAAATTATAAACACGTCACAATTTGATTGCAAGGCAGAACAATTTCAAGCCATAACATCCAGATCAAATTCATTGGATTGAATAATAGAATTATTTACAACAACCATGTACAAGCAAGAGCACAGTGTACATTACACTGTTGGCAGTACTGGCAATGGAGTATTGTCGACGTTTCGACCCCTGGACATAGGTAGGTAAGTCGGCTCCTTACTAACGGGGTCTTCTTCAGGACAAAGACAGTGTGACAAGGGGAGTGGCACCTAAAGAAATATATATAGTATTAAAAAATATTAGTTCGGAATCCCAAATGGATTGAATCAAAGGGACTCAAAATGGGGCAAGTAACCATATTTACCCAAAACAAGGGTGAGCAAGTAATCGATAACTTCTTGGCGTCAGAAGGCGCAGGGGCTGGTAAGCTCCCGAAGGGGGTAGAGTGAGTGACACCTAAAAGGAAATTATAAAGTGTCATAGTGGAGATCCATAAAGCACATATAGGATTCAAAATTGATTCAGTAAAAAGAACTTACTTAATTGCCAATCTCAGAAAAGCCGGGGAATTTTATATCTCCCGAATCAGACGCCATGGCGCATTCTCAATGGCGACAGTGGAATTTATCCCAGAAGAATCCAGTCTCTAAAGGTAAAATAGAGGAGTAATAATACTAAAGTCTTAAAAAACCCCAGCCTAAAGGAAGTACAGCTAAAAGAGCAAAGAAACCACGCCATGTCACCAAACAACATTGCTTTACAACGTGCGCTAATAATCGGCCCCTATCAAAAGGATGTCAGCGGGGATGATAAAAGTATACACAAGGTATTTGGCCAACAGGTTACTTAAATAAAGTCAAGTGAGCTGAATACCAGAACCCACCCTTACATGCTAGGCAAGTCAGCGGATGCAGGATGATGTTAACTCAAGAAACCGCCAAGAAAGGGAATTAAATTAAACGGTACGAGCTGGCAGCCGGAAAAGTGGAAAGTATCTCGGCAACTCAGCATACAGTAGCAGGGGAGAGATGTGACCCTTACCGTAGGAAGCGGCGACACCCACTGTCCTCGTAGTTCGTTGGGAGATCACAGAGACTGCACTGTTTGTGCACGGAAATAGACAGACGCTCCGCGTGACGTTAGACGCGGCGCAGACGCTAGATGCCTGCGGTCTACAATGTATTAGAAGAAAGACAACGGGAGTTGTTTTCTCAAGATGATTTGAAAGTCATTATTTAGTTAAAACAGGGGGAAGCAGCATTATTGGTGATGTGATGATCTTGGGCTCATAAATAGTTATATTGTACACAATTACAACTGGAGCGAACAGGGTCAAATGAATCATTGGGACATGTAAATGAGTAAACAGCATAGGTCTGATTAAAGAAACATCGTGCCGAAAAATACATGGGTAAACATGAACTCAACATCAATTGTCATGTAAGTGAGTAAACAGCAAATGGCTGATCATTACCGGAATGGATACATGGGTGAACATGAACTCGAACACAGTTATCATAGTCAAAAGACCAGCAGTGTAAACACAGATAAACTGTATACATATAGACACATATTTGATATGTATTAGTGGCCTTCGAAAAATGCCAGAGATAGTAAAAGGAAGGGTCCATAGTTAAAATCAAGAGACATCAGTAGGTAATTAGATTTTTTGCTGAAAACAGAAATATACACGAATGGATCAGAGGTGAAATACAAAGGGTTGTACAGTGAGCTAGTACATAGATCTGAAGGGAACCCACATTGGTCCATTGAAAGGTCTAACTCAGCATCAAGCTAAATCCCAGAGAGGCCAAGGAGCCAAAGGTACCTAAGTGTTTAAACTGGCTAGCTGAGCATTGCTAAGGTCCTGCTCATTTAAACCCATATTGATTGTGTCAAAGCGAATCATCCATTTGCACTCCCTGACAGTAAGTATAGAGGATATATCTCCTCCCCTTGGCCCCAGTCTTGTTTTTTCTAACACAATCCACTGCATTTGGTCTGGGCGATGTCCCACCTGTTTGTAATGTTCAACTAAAGGCGCCCCAATGACCTGGCATCTTATTCTGCTTTGGTGCTGTAGTATTCTCACTTTTATCTTCTGTTGTGTCTGGCCAATATACAGTTGGCCACATGGACAGAGGATCCCATAAATAACGTCAGTAGAGTTACAGTTAGTGTGGGAATCAAGTGTAACAACATGATGTTTGTATGCAAAAGTTCTAGCTTGAATCGTTGTTGGACATGCCTTGCAAGATCCACATTTGAAATGGCCTATAATAGGTGGTAGGTTCCACAGTGACTGTATAGTTGGTTTCACTGGGTCTTCAAGAAATGAATGGACAACATGATCTTTGATACTCATTCCTTTTTTGAAGGAATGCATAGGTAACGATGGTTGATCAATCTCAGTTGACACAAGGCTCCAGTGTTTGTTAATTATCCTCTTCACTGCGTTGCTTCTGGTTGAGAAAGTTGTAACGCAAATCATTTTCTGATGGGCTGAGGCGGCAGGTTCTTTGGCTGTTAGTAAGGTTTCCCGTGGATTGAACCACGCCCTCTTCTGGGCCCTTTTGACCAGGCGCTTTGGGTATCCCCTTGAGATGAGTCTGATGCTTAGATCTTCAGATTCCGTTAAGTAATCAGACCTCTTGGTGCAATTTCTACGGATCCGTAAAAATTGTCCCACCGGCAAATTGTCTCTTAAACCTCGGGGGTGGTAACTACTGTATCTTAGAAGTGAATTCCGTTCAGTGGGTTTTCGGTACAGGGTCGTACAAAGCTTGTCATCTTCACTGACAATCTTTAGATCCAGGAATGGTATCTCCAGGGGGTCAGACTGAATAGTGAACTGAATGTCCTGATCACACAGGTTAAGCCATTCATGGAATACATTAAGTTGAATTATATCGCCATTCCAGATCAGTAATATATCGTCGATATATCTCTTCCATAGATCTATTTTTCGGGAGAAGGGGTTGTTGTTAAAGACATGTCGCTGTTCAAAATTGTCCATATACAATATCGCCAGATCTGGGGCAAATGCAGCTCCCATCGCTACTCCTTTCCTTTGGATGTAGTAGTTTCCCTGAAAGTAGAAAAAATTCTTTTTCATTGCAATAGCAAGAAGTGCAATGATGAAATCCGTGGGTACCCTCATTGGAGCTGGTCTGGAATTCAAAACTTCTCTCATCACATTCAAAGCTGGTTCCTGAGGGATGCTGGTATAAAGTGATACGATATCACAGGTGACAAGTAATTGTTCCATGGGGTTGAAAGATTTTTGGTCAATGATGGTAATTACTTGCATGGTATCGCGTAGGTAAGTCGTTGTTTGCTCAGCCAGTGGTTTCAAAAAGAAATCAATATATTTACAGAGAGGTTCCAGTAGTGAACCGCAGCCGGATACAATTGGACGACCGGGTGGATGAAGCAGGTCCTTATGTATCTTTGGTAGGGTGTATATAGTAGGTAGGCGTGGGTTCCTCTGATTGAGATAGTCAAATTCCAATTTGCTTAGAAAACCAGAGTGTAATGCCTCAAGAGTGATGTGGTGAATTTCCTCCGCCAAATCCTTAGTGGGATTAGACTTGAGTAAAGAATAGCTAACACCATCGTGAAGTTGTCTCATGATTTCAGATTTGTATGTCATAGTGTCCTGAACAACTATCGCCCCACCCTTGTCAGCAGACTTAATGACAATGTCCTTGTTGTTCTTGAGACTCTGAAGGGCCGCTTTCTCAACTTTGCTCGTATTAGGTATCGTATGCTTGTAGGTTGATAGTAGGTTGTTAACATCACTTAGAACCATATTCTCATACGCCAGAATTCTATTACTCATTGTATGAGTAGGCGGTACGAACTTAGATGGAGGACGTAGTCCAGTAAAAGATTTAGAGGGAGTGTCATCGGAGTTCTTAAAGAAATATCTCAGACGGATCTTTCGAAAGAAACCATGGAGTTCTGTTTTTAGGTTGAAAGCATTGGGATGGGCTGTAGGAACAAATGACAACCCTTTGGAAAGAACGGATTGCTCCTCTGTATTCAAGGTGTATGTGGAAATGTTGACTACTGGATTAATATTGGAATTCACCACCGATACACTTTGCGTCTCGTGGAGATCTCCCCGTGGTTCTCTGATTGAAACCGGACCTGTTTGGGGATCGCCCCCCTGCCTCTGTCCCAGTTCGTGCTCCCTGGATTCTGTTGGCCTCTCGGTGGTCCTCTTGGCCAATTGCCTCGACCCCGTGGTGGTCTCCATTGGCCTTCCCCTAAAAAAGGGAGATATCCTTGAGGGGGATACCAGTTATCCTTGTAGGTATAGTCGTAGCCTGGGCCCGAAGTTTCCTGTTCGCTATCCGAGCTCACCGATGAATTAGAGAAGGTGGTGTAGTTCCTTCTACCCCTAAAGGCTCCTCTGCCTCTCCCTGTGAAACGACCTGAATTATCTTGTTTGTAATAATCCTCGTTGAGGTAAGGATAAGTGATCTTTTTGTCATAAAATCTGATATCCTTAGAGAGTTTGTCCAACTTTTTGTTCTGAGTTGTAGTCTCAAAATCTTTTAGGGATTTATCAAGATTTTCAAGGGCACTTTTAGCATTAATCAAAGTAGCATCCCCCGCTATTTCCTGTTTCAGGGCAGCGATCTCTCTTGACAACACTTGGACCTGTTCTGCCGCTGTTTCCACCCCTAGTACCATCCAATGTCGTGAGGCATTATTGGCAATAAAACTAAAGCCTTCTTTAAATTTGGGGATATCTACAAAGATTGCTGGTTCAATTTTAATCTGCAAACCAACCGGTATTATATTAGCCTGTAGATATTTGGTAAGTAAATGACCGTGAAGTTTAGTACGAATTAACTTCTTTTCTAGACGTTCAAGTCTCGCAATTTTATCATTGAGTGTAAAGTCAATGTTAGGTGTGTCTGATGAAAGGAAAAGGTTCCTCGGGTCTTGTAGCAGCTGGTTAATATACTCCTCGGTATAGGAAAGGGTCTCACTCTCCACCATTTTAAGAAGGGGGAAGAGTCACATAAGATACCTCGCAGGTGTGCACCTGCCCATGAGTACGTTAAAGCAAAGGGTAAACCCACAAATCACTGGGACCTGGGTAATAGAGCAGTATAAGGGAGAAAGGGTCCCAGGATATACAAACTTTTTTTTAAAAAACAAGCACAAGAGCAATCACAGAAGAATACAAAAAGAATACAACGAAAGCTGCCCAAGTGTTATTTAATCACACTTTGGGAAAGTACACATTTGCTAATAAATACAATAGACTTTGATCAAATAGTGCGGGGTGCCAAGGAAGGGAAAAAGGTGGATAGTGATTTGAGTGAGGTATGGGGGGTAAGTGACATATAAATTATAAACACGTCACAATTTGATTGCAAGGCAGAACAATTTCAAGCCATAACATCCAGATCAAATTCATTGGATTGAATAATAGAATTATTTACAACAACCATGTACAAGCAAGAGCACAGTGTACATTACACTGTTGGCAGTACTGGCAATGGAGTATTGTCGACGTTTCGACCCCTGGACATAGGTAGGTAAGTCGGCTCCTTACTAACGGGGTCTTCTTCAGGACAAAGACAGTGTGACAAGGGGAGTGGCACCTAAAGAAATATATATAGTATTAAAAAATATTAGTTCGGAATCCCAAATGGATTGAATCAAAGGGACTCAAAATGGGGCAAGTAACCATATTTACCCAAAACAAGGGTGAGCAAGTAATCGATAACTTCTTGGCGTCAGAAGGCGCAGGGGCTGGTAAGCTCCCGAAGGGGGTAGAGTGAGTGACACCTAAAAGGAAATTATAAAGTGTCATAGTGGAGATCCATAAAGCACATATAGGATTCAAAATTGATTCAGTAAAAAGAACTTACTTAATTGCCAATCTCAGAAAAGCCGGGGAATTTTATATCTCCCGAATCAGACGCCAGAGCAGTCTATCACAGCAGTAGTCTCTCCAAATCTGAGCCTCAAACACAGGCCATGGAAGTGAGTAGAGCTTCTCAACCAGATGTCAGCCTCAGTGATATGTGCATCAAAAAGTTATCAAAGGGCGCCTGTCCTACTTTTGTGCCAATGCCTCTTCAACCAGTGACTTCTCTTGAGAATTAAATACTCCCTTTTTAAGTGTTTAAAGAGCCTGGCTCTTCCTTCCTACAGTGTGTGTCTCCCACCCTGCTCACACAAATGCAGCAATGTGCAAATCTGTTTGTGGGGCTCCTCTACCTCCGCATGCTCCTCTTTCAAGCCCTGGGTCCCCAAGGTGGAACCCAAACACGTTCATGCATTGTACCCTTCACAAGCACATATACAACCCAATGCACACATTCAACCATGTGCACTGACTTGTATGTACTGCACCGCTTCACAGACACACATACACCCCATTGGGCACACGCAATCACACACACTGACTCTCGTAGTGCACCACTTCACAGGTACACATCCATCCCACCTCACCCATGCAGTCACACGCTGACCGGCACTACATTTCAGTCCAATGCAGGCCAAGGTTGAATTAAGCATACAGCAGTGGAACTTTAGACAAGTTGGCCTGGCGGCACAACTCAAGTAACAGAGGTGAAAAGGAAAGTTCACTCTACTGGTTACTATTACTTGAAAACACAGTATGCTGCCAGCACTTCACCTGTGCTGCTTAACGGTATGCTACTTTTATAGTTAATCGTTTACATGGACTTACATTTACAATGCAATATTTTGATAAATAACTCTGCTGATTAATTTGAACGTGTATTAATTCGGTTTACAACAAGATAGATTTGTAGCTTTAAAAACAATGCTGTATTGTATTTGTAAACAGTGTCAATGTTATTTACTTTAAATTGCACTAAATGTCGATGAAAATGTTTGTGATGTCAAAATCATGATGCACTAGTTTTTATTGTTTATGATTATGTTGAAATGCCTGCTATCTGATTTGAAAGTTTACAAGAACTCTGATTGATTGATTGAAAGTTAAATTTTTATGACACAGTACTTTGCAACTTGGGCAGCACAACGATTATCCATGGTAACCATGTAATTACAAGACTTATGGGTAATCCACTTTAGAACTGATATCTCTCTAGATTGCTGAATAGCCTCCAATAGGTCCAAAATATATGACCCATTTCAGATGGGAGTACCGGAGGATGTCATAAAGCCCTTTGTGACCATACCTGCCGAAAATCATGTACCACTCCAAATCCATTTTGGCGGTCTGTATAAATTGTCACACTCAATTTCTCAGCCAAACAATAGTCTCTTGTCATGGCAATTCATTCTGCTACTTGTGCTGAAATTAGGTCAGACAAGTATGATGCTTCAATGATTTCAGAAATAGAACAGACTGTATACACCACTTTCAATATTCCTTGAAGATCTCTAAGACAAGAACCATCAACAAACAAAGTCAGAACAGCCATTTCAAAGTAAACATCTTTGATATCTTGGTTTGGTACACAATTCTGTTACATTCATGCAATCATGGTCCGGGTGTTCATCATCATTTTCATGGCTGTCTGGAATCTAAAGCAATGTTGCAGTAGTCAAAGTATTGCACCTTTTTATTGGAATATTTTCAGCCACCAGTAGTGTTTATTCATACTTTGAAAGGTGACCATTTGTCAAATGCTGAGCTTGAGTATGAGTCAGCAACTCTCAATTGAATGAGGGACTAACACAATGAGTGTCTGACCCATAACAGTTCCCTTGCTCTGTTCACTTGCAAGACAAAAAGCTGCAACCGATACCAAACAGCCATGAAGAGCAACGGCATCTAATGTAGCAGAGAAGAAAGCGATTGATCGCTTTACCATGCTATGCTTTTGTACCAGTACAGAAAGAGCGCACCCTTAATTTTCATGACCAAAGAGATGGAACTTTATGTTGTAATCAGACATTCCAAGGATGGGTGCTCTACAAAGATTTTCTCTGAGTTCTTGGAAGGTTTCCATGCATTCTCTGTCAAATGGCACGTGATCTTTTATGACACTAAGAGTAAAGGCTTTGTAATCAGGGAAAGGTTTGGAATCCACTGGTGACAGTAGCCAACTATTCCAAATACATCATCACTTACCTCTGGGTACTTTGAGGATTCATCTCAGGATTACAGAAACACGTTCTTCAGTCATTTTCCCTGCCCCTTTTTCAATATGATAACGAAGATAAAATGCTTCTTATTTACAGTAGTGCATCTCTGTTGGTGAAACCTTATGACCATTGTGAGCCAAATGATTAAGGGAAACAATTGTATGCAATTTGCAATCTTCTTTTGTCTTTGATGCCACTAATAAATCATCTATATACTGCACCTCCACTGAATTACAGGGAAGCTACAGACTCCTCAAATCTTTCTTTATAATCCAACTAAGGATTGAGGGACTTCCTGTCTACCTCTGTGATATTCCACTCCACATGGGAACTTTATTGAGGAATGGAAATGAGAAAAGATATTAGCCATCTTCATGGAGAGGAATAGAAAAGAGTGCTTAGTGTAAGTCAATGACTACATACAATTCTGCATTCAAAGGATTCTGAAACAAATCACAGCAGGTTCAGTACCAATGGACAACATGAGATCACAATTTTAGTAATCTTTCTGGAATATTGTCCCACCCTCCATTTCCACTCGTTTTTTTAAAAGTCCATCACTGAAGGGTTGCAAGGACTGCCAAGTACCTCTCGTAAAGTACCCTGTTCTAACATTTTCTCAATTACGGGATTCATTCCCTCTTCTGCTTCTTGTGAATGTTTGTGTTGCTGAGTTCGAGGGTAAACAGCATCTGGCTTAACATATAGCCACATTGGTTTTGCAATTTTTATTAAACCTATTTCTTTCCCCATGAAATCCTTTACCTCTTCCTTTACTGCGAGTTTTAAATCAAGGCAGGTCATCTTTTGTAAGAACTGGGAATAGCTGGATTCTCGATTCTTGTGATTTTATTTTAAACATTGAAGATTTGTGTTTGGTTTCAATTGCAACACCATCTGTTGTGCATTAAATCATGCAATTCATCTAGCAAAGCATGTCTCTGCCATGTAAATTAACAAGACTTGAATCCCACAGAATGAATTGGTGCTTATTCTCCATTGATCGTATTTTAATTGAAATATTGGCTGTAATCTGGTTAGTGATCTGATAATTGTTTATTCCCAGAACTTGGACTTTTCTTCCTAAGTGGGGCAGGTTTGGATCCTTCATGGAATGAACCGTGGAGCGGGTAGCACCAGTATCGATTAAAAATGATACAGGGTACCCATTCACCTCACCATCTATGTATGGGCCACTCTGGTCTACATCTTGGACTCCACCATGTATGAAATACATCACCCCATCAAGCTCCATCATTGTGAATTTGTTGCATCTGTTGGAAACTAGGGAAAATCATTATTCAGAATCAATGGATTCTGTTGATTCCCTGAAGTGTATGGCATTTTGTTTTTAATTTTTTGTTGCAACACTGGAGCTCCAAGCATGTTCATATGGGACTGCCTCTGATTTTGCACACCTTGCAGAACAGTCTTTTGGGCTGGGGAAGCAAACTGTCTCTGCATCTGATTTGCATTCTAATGCATTTCAGCGATAAAATCATTCTGGATTTGATATAGGTTCTGTTTACACTTATGTTCCAGTGCCCAGTTTTCCTGCAGAACTGGCAAGCAATGCTCTTGTTTAATAAATTTACATTTGCATTTGTTCCAGAATAATTCACAAACCCTCTACCCCTACCTTGGGTTTGCATATGCACCATGTCACTCCTTTTTCCAGCTCCTTGCATCACTCGTGCCCCAAAATTCAAATTCACATTTGCACCAGAACCAGGTGACACAAAATCTGTATCTGAATTCAGCACCTGATGTTTTTTATTCCTTCTCTGAATCAGCTTTATCTGCAGTGACATCATCAACTTCTCCTTAACCTTTACCTGCATGGTGGCGTCAAACCAATCGCTACACTACTTGGAGAACTTGGGTATTTTAGCAATACTCTTAGCCTAATAGCGCTTTGCACTGCTTAATATGAGAACTAAGCTCAGGGTGCACCCTAAAACAAAACCCACACACATGCAGCTAATGTATTCTTTTTCTGGCTCTTCAACTCCAGTGTCCATACTATAGATCTGTATTATAAGTCTTGCATAGTGAGCAAAAACTGACTTCTTCGGCTCGTGTGTCACTATCATTTTTGTTGCTCACTTTACTTTTTCACCGACACCTTCTTTTTCAAATTCTCTGTCACCTTTCTATAATTTTCCATCACAAAATCAGCCATAGCATTATTTGGTGGAACCCTGGTGTTTCCTATGTTGGCCAAGTGACAGCAGCTTTGAATTCAGGTCACAAGTCTTTGGGAAAACAACTTAAAACAATGTATCCAAATCAACCCACAGCACCTTCAAAATTGTCACTAAGCCGTGAACCTCTTTGTACCATTTATCAAGCACCTATCTCAATTGTCATAACAGCATATAGATCAACCCTGGCCCAAGAAACATGCACATAATTCACTCTGTGTACTTCTCATAAAGGAAACTCTGTCACTGATTCTGTTTTAGGCTAACTCATGACCACATTCAATTTCTTTCTTGTGTCAATATTCTTTTTCTTCTGTTTAGAGTTAACTCTCTTCTTCCACTCATCTCTGTATTTCCTCATGTTTCTCCAGTCCTTTATGTTCTCAACTAAGTCTTTAATATGAGTTCACCGGGTCATTGGGCCAATGTTTTCTCTTTCTGCTTCACTCAATTCCATTTTGGTGATTTTTACACAAGCTACTATTGTCTGTATATCCACTCCAAATTCTTCTCCTAAGTATTCAAGATTATTACGAGCTTCATGTGCACATCTCACTAATTCTTTGTTCAAATCTTTCAATTCATGTGATTTATATACAAGTAGCCTACTTATATCAACTGCTCCCTGCAGAAGGTGTAGTAACCAGGGCCGGCTTTAGCGCTGGTGGCGCCCAGTGCGACAATGTTAGTTGGCGCCCCCAATGACCACCTCCACCATGGATTCTCTCACTAGCACTCTTTAGCAGGGACCAAGTCTCCATAACCACTCTCTTGCAGAGGCATTGAATTTGTTATATAGCGCTACTCATACCAGTAAAGTTTGTCAGAGCACTTTGCATCACACAAACATTACACAGACAATCAATCATACTTGTGTAAATCAGTGTATAGGACATGTTACATAAGCCAAAGGACTAAAAGTGTAGGAGTCACATGTCATCCATACTGGTAGGCAGTATAGTTTAAGTGTGCTTGGTGTGGAGAAGCACAAACTCCGAGTCGAAAAAGAAACAGCATAGTTGGGAGTTTTCTGTAATAATAAGAATCAATTTCTAGCCAAATTAACTCTTTTTGCAACATTAATCAATGTTCTGAACTTTGCAGAATGTATGTAGTTCTATGATGAAACTTAATACCTCACTATTCTAGTAACAAAAGGATGGCTCTTTTAAAAACAGTAACTTGCTGATCTATTTACAGTAAATGCACTCTGTAATCTACTAGGCACACGTTCTTTGAAGTAGGCAGATTAACATTCTGTGCTACCTTCACAAAAGTCAAAAACCTCAACTACACAAAACTCTGATCTCTGGCCAGGAAGAACATTAATCACAGGAGTTATCTGGACATTTTTGTGAGGCCCCGTAATTGCAGGAGGAAAGGAACGCGGCAGCAGGTGCTTTAAAAGCATAATAAAGTTGTAAACACGGCGCCCCAGGAAGCCAACACCCGGTGCGATGGCACCGGACGCACCGCCCTAGAGCCGGCCCTGGTAGTAACCACGGCTCCAACTACAATAACCACTCTATCCACAGCAGTTTTAACCCCACTAGTACTAGTTAAAACTGTTAATGCACTCTCAGGTGAAGCACTTGCAGGACCACATGCTGTCTTTCTTGTGTATTCATGCCTGCTTCACCGGCACCCTTATCAGGTATGAGCAGTCTTTGTGTCTGTGCCTGTGCTCTATCTGTCTAGAATTCAGTAAATAATTTAGGAAAGCATCCTCTCATCTGAATCATTTCTTTCATCCCTTTTTGATAAACTTTTTTGGAATCATCAATTTTCTTTTTAACAGAGTTATCAACAATTTCAGGACAAACCCTCATACCTTCCATTGGAGCCTTTCTCTATGTCTTCTTTGAATATCCCACTTCAACCGATCCCATTCATTTAGTGCTCCAAATTGTGTAGGTCTAGGTTGCAGCTTTCTCTAACACATCAAGCATGTAAGGAAATCAAACTTTCTAGCATTAAAGGCACCCTCTAAATGAAATTGCATGTTCTTGTCGCCAGAAGTATACTCATGCTCGACTTTTAACGGAATGCACCTACAATATGCACTGTTGATCATCTTTTCGAATACAGGAGAACTTTTGGGAGTAATCTCCTTACTCTACATAACAGATACACTAGGAACTTTGACTCAAAATAAACCAAAATACTCACAAAATAACAAACAAGGAACAACAAATCATAGCGTCTCTATGGCAAAAGTCAACCAATCACAGCAGGACAACAGCGGCTACCAAGTATTGACTCATGAGAACGTCTCACCAATCCTAACATGGCTCCCAGTATCAGTTAACCCATTGCAGCAAAATTTCTCTATGAATTTGAGATCAATGCTGAAGCTTTTCATCACCACACATATACAAATAAACAAATAAATGCTTGCCTGCTCAACCTAAACTAAAGAAAAAAATTATAAACATGTGAAAATAATGTAACACCAACCGAAATAGAGTAAGTACCTTCACTGCGCCTGTTAATCACAAAATTCACATTAGGCAGATTTTCATCCTGCGGTATTCAACCCCTAATGGTGTATTTACTCCTGTGCAACTAAAAATAAACAAACACTAATCCAGGTTAAACACACACAACCCAAACGGAAAAATATTATTTTGGAAAATCCCTAACTTCAGCACCTCGCAAATTACACCACTTTTTTGCAGACAAGTTCAACAATATCTTGAGATCTTAGATTACAACAAATCCTATTACCTTAACCAATTATAAGCATAAATTCAACAACTTCTTCAACACATATGCAATTCAATTAGTCAAAATGCTAAAACAAATTCAAAGACGTAGACCAATTCTTCAACTCACAGACATGACCAAAACAACAAAATTGCACTAACCAAACCACCCACTGAACTGACAATTAACAGCGCAAAACCACAAATCTTATGCAGTACAACAATTCATGACTAAAAACAACTCCACACTCTCAAACTACAAAAGCTACAATGCATCAACAGTGTACTAAAATCACTCTCAATCACTCAACATTCATTTCACCCTGTTGATACAATCCTTTCTCTCAGGAGCAGCACTAGAATGCTGGAACACCAAGGGGTATATTTACAAGCCCCTATCGCCACCACAACATCACTTCGTTGTAAATATGCCCCGCAAAAATATTCTATTTTGGACTCTTGGGAATATAGACAAAATCCGGATTGAGTAATCTATCCTTTTATCTCTTAACAATCCACTTCTACTAAAAACTGTGGGCATGAATTACAGTAGCACGCTCAAACATCGGGTGGATAGGGAACGTGTTAACCTTAAAGTCTGAGGCAATGCGTCCTTAGAGACAAAATTCAAAACAGTTTTTCTAAAAATAAATTCAATAATAAAGGATTGAATCAAAAAGAGAGTTTGAGATTTTAATTCAGAAAAGTATTTAGGTTTATTACATATTTGAAGGCACAGCACAGAAATAGTAAATTGCAAATGCAGCAATAATCTCATTAAACTACAGAGAAATAATTTGCAATGAAAGCTATCAATAGAAATACAACCAAAATAATGACAAAATCCGAAATAGATTAAGGGCCTAATTACGTTCTTGCGGACAGGGTTACTCTGTGACAAATGTGACAGCTATCCAGTCTGCCAAATTAGAATTCCATTATATTCTAGGGAACTTGGAATGTGGCAGACGGGATATCCGTTACTTTTGTGTCGGGGTATCTCATCCGCCAAGATCATAATCAGGCCCTAAGTCGCAAGTGTGCAGCAAAATCACTAAGAAATTGGAAAGCACCCCTACAAAAAGCTAAAATAATTTGGCTCACCCCCAAATACAAGGGTTTGAATACAGTTTTCTTGCATAAAAATTTGTATGAGCTGCAAAGTCAAACAAATCACAATTTCATATTTTAAAACATCACATAACCATATTACCTTAGCACTGACCCACTACATGAATATTGATTTGCCCCTTCTGACCTTATGTCATCATGAAGTATTTGACCAAACTAGTCACATAAACAACAGTAAACCATTTTAAATTAATTCAATACAGCATGCAAGCGCAAAGGCCTTGAATTTTATTGCATCAGGCTGTCTCATCGAGAGCAGTGTCATTCAGAAATCCACAATCCACATCTTGCTGCATGCAGTGGCAGGCAAAATATATTAACACAGAATGAACATCATGATACACTGCACTTTCTTTAACCGAGGTAGATAGAGGAAGAGAAGTGGGGCATACCTATGCTGAACCTTCCCTCAATTAAAACTTGGTCTGCCACAGCATAACAGTTGCTAGCGTTGACATTAACATATGATCTGAGGTTGTGTAATGGGAGGACACGCTCTGATAGAAAAGGGGCATCTTCATTTAATAGAATAGGACACGCAGGACTAGAATAGATTACATCATGCTTACTATCAGTTTGTGGCCTACTCTGGAAGATATGTGAATTGTGGAAGGGATAGATAGTGATCCTAATGCTCTTCATATGACACTTACAGGCTTATTTAATTTATCTAAGGGCTCCACCCATCATATAGCAGAGTAAGTGTAAGGGTGGCAAATAATAGAAGGCATTACTAGTGTAAGGGTGGCAAATAATAGAAGGTCTATTTCATGCGATTGCTTAGTCACTCGTCATGATGCCCTAGCGTCCATCAGTAAAAAGGTTGCAGACACCATGGAATTGCTGCTAAAAGATTATCAGGAACATTTGCACTGTCCCAGTGTCATTCTAGCCCACAATAAAATGTTTGAATACTTCTTCAAGGATTCTAAACAAACCTTGGTGAGGAGCAAGAAAACCGGCTGGTTCTCAAGCAATTGCAGTGAGGTAAAATGTGTCTATGTTAAGGCAATAAAAAAGGGTAGTAGGGGTGAAATCAAAGTGGCATGGGCTAGTTATAGGGACATACTGGCCCAAAGTGAAAAAGCCTGGGAGGTAAACAACAGGTCTGACCTTATTGAAGCCCTAAAAATCAAGGATATCAAAGCATTCTGCCACATGGTTGATAATGGAATCCAATACACTCAGACGGGTGTAGATTGCCCTATACAGCTCCACTTATGGATGAAACATTTAGGAGATTTATACTCCATAACACCAACTATCAACTATATGGAAAAAGCATCCATCATACCTGAAGTAGCTTCTGCTGACTAGGACTTAGTGTTTACATTGCAAGACATTTTATTGATAATTGGTTCCGTGGCCTTTTCCTTTCTGAACCCCATATATCAATGAGGTATCAAACGTAATAATGGCAGGGTCTGATATCCTGGACAGTTGGCTGAGCACTATAATTGCCCCAATATGTAAATAAGGGAGGAAATAAGGCCAAGACAATTACGGCCCATCAGATTAATTGATAATCTGTAAAATATCTTTTGCAGGTAGTTGCTTAACAAACTTCATGGTTGGAAGTTGAAGAACTCTACTCTTAGTCAATTTCAAGCATGGTTTAGGAATAGAGTACTTTAGATCACATCTTTCGGCTTCTCGTCATTTATTGGAAAATAGTCAAGTTAGAACTGAGCACTTTTATGTCACCTTTGTCGACCTCCAGTCAGCATTTGACATTATCCCTAGGTCAAAATTATGGGAAGTATTAAACGATATGGTCATTCCAGATAATATCCTGAAAATACTCATCCGACCCCGCACCACCACTGATGCTCAGGTCAGATGGGAGCAGGACCATATTCCAATTGACAAGGCTGTCAGACAGGGATGAGTTTTAGCACCAACTTTGTTTTTGTTATGTTTAAATGGTACCATTAACTATTTCCACTCCTGAAGTAAATGGCTGAGTATAAAATCTCTGCCTAGCTATTTGCTGACAATACCTTGCTTTTATCTAAAACACCAGTGGGACTTCAATCTTTATTAGATGAATTAATGGTCTTCTGCATTCATAGTGGTTTGAGCTGAATCCTCAGTAAACCAAACATTTGAGCTTTAGCCCCTTTAAATTGCTGAGGCTTTCATGTACTGTGGGTAAGCTAATGATAGAAAGAGTCCAACATTTAGAGTATATGGCGTGAAGATTTCTAGCTCCTTGCCTTGGTCCCTGCAAGTTTCCAAAGTCAGCTAGCTCTCATCGCTCAGCGTTGGCAGTATTAACCTTTTTTAAAATCCCCAAGCACTAGATCAGTTTCACCAATGTTGAAAGCATACAGAGGGCAGCAGCCATCTATGGTGTCGAATAATGGGGTTTTAACAATGTGTCAGGATCGGGGGGCGTTGCTTTCAGATGCGGAAGATGGCTGCTTCCTAATCGAGCTGCGTTAGCAGTCAGTGAGTGAACCCGTACATCCGTTATAATACGGGCACCATCAGAGCACCCAAACGCATCAAACGTAACCGGAGAGTGGCGGCAATCGATGGGGGCGAGTTGCGGCTGTGTGGCGGAGCCGTAGGTGCAGAAACGCTGTGCCGAGGTCTGTGATTGGGAGAGATTAAAATGGCGCCCGCCAGTGACCTGTGAGTGGAAGCCACTGCTCCTTCTCTTCACGGCTGGCGGTGAGTAGAAGAGCTGGTATGGATTTCCCCTGAGGGGGCTCCTCGAGGCATGCAGGCTGTGGAGAGGTCGGCGGAGACACGCTGATCCGTGAGAAGCCCAGGTGCTGCATGATCCGCGACGTGGCTGTCATCGCCTACGACAGAGGCGGGGAGATCCGGTGGATTCCGGGTCTCTCCCGGCACAGTGTGCTGTGTGGTAGCGGGAGCGGCCACCATTTCAGCGGCGGCGGCACCAGCCTGTGGCCCTGCGCTGCCCGGAATAATGAGTGAGTCTGCGGTGGTGCGCGACCCCTCCCCCATCGACCATACGGAGGTCAGAGACTCAGTGGCTGCTCCGGGGGTGCGACACTAAGGCTAGGGGAGCGCACCAGTGTCCCATACTGTATCAGGGGCTCTGGAGAGAGAGGTGTGCGCTCCCCAGCTACGGGAGGGGGTGAAGTGACTTATGCTTCTCTGATCGGTCTGCTGGGTGCAGCCTTGTCGATCTACCGGCCTGCTAAGACCCATTATTGAACTGCGACCTGGAGCTGCGGCAGTGGGCCAAGTTGCTGCATGGGCCCCTTCCTTGGACCCCGGTGTGACGCTTTTGAACTGGCACAAGGTGGGAGAGGCCGCAGTATACAGTCTAAAGCAAATACACCTGGCCGTGCACTGGAGGCTCTGGAGTAGGGGTGGGCGGAATTTGCGAAAGCGACTTTCGCAAATTATCGCGAAAATGTTAAAAATCTCCGCAAACAAGCGGAAATATCGCGAAGATGCGGAAGTTTTTTTCCCGCCCGTTCGCGATATTTTTTGCATGGTTGCGGGTCGCTAACTTACCCCTGTGGTTGCTCGCGGGCGCGGCCATCTTGTTTTCAGTTGTCTCGCGGTGCATGATCGCGAGAAAAAAGACGTGATCGCGCGACGCATGACGTCACTGCGGACGCGAACTGTCGCGAGACAGCGCAAATGGCTAAAACAATACAACATCTCATGGAGAACGCGACCGAATCGGGAAAACTTGTCGGCGAACGCGGGGATTCAGGTAAGGCGATCGCGCGCGAGAATGTATTATTTTACAGCACGAGCAAGAACCAAATTATCGCAAAGCTGCGGAATGCGGAAATTTTGACATTTCCGCGCTCTCCGCGGAACGCGGAAATGCCAAATTATCGCAAATTCCGCGAACGGAACGGAAATTTTGCCCAGGCCTACTCTGGAGAGTGCTCCACGGTGTGGCTCGCATAGTCCCTAGGATCTCCGACAAGGCTCTTGAAGCTGTTGGAACACTGTTGTAACACCACTTTCTCTCCATCATGGGCCAGAACAAGTCAGTGGGCCCTAGTCAGACCAACCAAATTGATAAATACACAGTTGCCATGGGCCGCGATGAGGGGGCGATAGGGGGTGGCCCGCTGGATGGCCCCGTGGACAGCGCCCCGGATCCCTCTTTGAAAGAAATCATGAGGGCCATCAGGGATTTCCAGGGGACCCTGGAGCCTAAATTAGTCTCCGTTACTGAGGAAGTGAACCTCCTGCGCGCAGACTTCCGGAAAATGTCTGAGAAGGTCTCAGCAGCTGAGACTGGGATCGGGGGCCTTCAGTCTAAGACCAAAAGGCTGAAAGAGCAAGTTGCTACCTTCACGAAAAACCAAGCGGATATTTATGCGCTGCTGGAGGACCAAGAAGGACGAGCTCGATGTAATGATATACGCATAGAGGGGGTCCTGGAGGGGATGGAAGGGCCGTCAATGGACTGTTTTATAGAGGATCTGGTGATGAACCATCTGAAGCCCAAACACCTGTCAAACTTTTTCTCAGTTGAACGGGCTCACAGGGCACTGGAATAGAGTACTTTAGATCACATCTTTCGGCTTCTCGTCATTTATTGGAAAATAGTCAAGTTAGAACTGAGCACTTTTATGTCACCTTTGTCGACCTCCAGTCAGCATTTGACATTATCCCTAGGTCAAAATTATGGGAAGTATTAAACGATATGGTCATTCCAGATAATATCCTGAAAATACTCATCCGACCCCGCACCACCACTGATGCTCAGGTCAGATGGGAGCAGGACCATATTCCAATTGACAAGGCTGTCAGACAGGGATGAGTTTTAGCACCAACTTTGTTTTTGTTATGTTTAAATGGTACCATTAACTATTTCCACTCCTGAAGTAAATGGCTGAGTATAAAATCTCTGCCTAGCTATTTGCTGACAATACCTTGCTTTTATCTAAAACACCAGTGGGACTTCAATCTTTATTAGATGAATTAATGGTCTTCTGCATTCATAGTGGTTTGAGCTGAATCCTCAGTAAACCAAACATTTGAGCTTTAGCCCCTTTAAATTGCTGAGGCTTTCATGTACTGTGGGTAAGCTAATGATAGAAAGAGTCCAACATTTAGAGTATATGGCGTGAAGATTTCTAGCTCCTTGCCTTGGTCCCTGCAAGTTTCCAAAGTCAGCTAGCTCTCATCGCTCAGCGTTGGCAGTATTAACCTTTTTTCAAATCCCCAAGCACTAGATCAGTTTCACCAATGTTGAAAGTATACAGAGGGCAGCAGCCATCTATGGTGTCGAATAATGGGGTTTTAACAATGTGTCAGGATCGGGGGGCGTTGCTTTCAGATGCGGAAGATGGCTGCTTCCTAATCGAGCTGCGTTAGCAGTCAGTGAGTGAACCCGTACATCCGTTATAATACGGGCACCATCAGAGCACCCAAACGCATCAAACGTAACCGGAGAGTGGCGGCAATCGATGGGGGCGAGTTGCGGCTGTGTGGCGGAGCCGTAGGTGCAGAAACGCTGTGCCGAGGTCTGTGATTGGGAGAGATTAAAATGGCGCCCGCCAGTGACCTGTGAGTGGAAGCCACTGCTCCTTCTCTTCACGGCTGGCGGTGAGTAGAAGAGCTGGTATGGATTTCCCCTGAGGGGGCTCCTCGAGGCATGCAGGCTGTGGAGAGGTCGGCGGAGACACGCTGATCCGTGAGAAGCCCAGGTGCTGCATGATCCGCGACGTGGCTGTCATCGCCTACGACAGAGGCGGGGAGATCCGGTGGATTCCGGGTCTCTCCCGGCACAGTGTGCTGTGTGGTAGCGGGAGCGGCCACCATTTCAGCGGCGGCGGCACCAGCCTGTGGCCCTGCGCTGCCCGGAATAATGAGTGAGTCTGCGGTGGTGCGCGACCCCTCCCCCATCGACCATACGGAGGTCAGAGACTCAGTGGCTGCTCCGGGGGTGCGACACTAAGGCTAGGGGAGCGCACCAGTGTCCCATACTGTATCAGGGGCTCTGGAGAGAGAGGTGTGCGCTCCCCAGCTACGGGAGGGGGTGAAGTGACTTATGCTGCTCTGATCGGTCTGCTGGGTGCAGCCTTGTCGATCTACCGGCCTGCTAAGACCCATTATTGAACTGCGACCTGGAGCTGCGGCAGTGGGCCAAGTTGCTGCATGGGCCCCTTCCTTGGACCCCGGTGTGACGCTTTTGAACTGGCACAAGGTGGGAGAGGCCGCAGTATACAGTCTAAAGCAAATACACCTGGCCGTGCACTGGAGGCTCTGGAGTAGGGGTGGGCGGAATTTGCGAAAGCGACTTTCGCAAATTATCGCGAAAATGTTAAAAATCTCCGCAAACAAGCGGAAATATCGCGAAGATGCGGAAGTTTTTTTCCCGCCCGTTCGCGATATTTTTTGCATGGTTGCGGGTCGCTAACTTACCCCTGTGGTTGCTCGCGGGCGCGGCCATCTTGTTTTCAGTTGTCTCGCGGTGCATGATCGCGAGAAAAAAGACGTGATCGCGCGACGCATGACGTCACTGCGGACGCGAACTGTCGCGAGACAGCGCAAATGGCTAAAACAATACAACATCTCATGGAGAACGCGACCGAATCGGGAAAACTTGTCGGCGAACGCGGGGATTCAGGTAAGGCGATCGCGCGCGCGCGAGAATGTATTATTTTACAGCACGAGCAAGAACCAAATTATCGCAAAGCTGCGGAATGCGGAAATTTTGACATTTCCGCGCTCTCCGCGGAACGCGGAAATGCCAAATTATCGCAAATTCCGCGAACGGAACAGAAATTTTGCCCAGGCCTACTCTGGAGAGTGCTCCACGGTGTGGCTCGCATAGTCCCTAGGATCCCCGACAAGGCTCTTGAAGCTGTTGGAACACTGTTGTAACACCACTTTCTCTCCATCATGGGCCAGAACAAGTCAGTGGGCCCTAGTCAGACCAACCAAATTGATAAATACACAGTTGCCATGGGCCGCGATGAGGGGGCGATAGGGGGTGGCCCGCTGGATGGCCCCGTGGACAGCGGCCCGGATCCCTCTTTGAAAGAAATCATGAGGGCCATCAGGGATTTCCAGGGGACCCTGGAGCCTAAATTAGTCTCCGTTACTGAGGAAGTGAACCTCCTGCGCGCAGACTTCCGGAAAATGTCTGAGAAGGTCTCAGCAGCTGAGACTGGGATCGTGGGCCTTCAGTCTAAGACCAAAAGGCTGAAAGAGCAAGTTGCTACCTTCACGAAAAACCAAGTGGATATTTATGCGCTGCTGGAGGACCAAGAAGGACGAGCTCGATGTAATGATATACGCATAGAGGGGGTCCTGGAGGGGATGGAAGGGCCGTCAATGGACTGTTTTATAGAGGATCTGGTGATGAACCATCTGAAGCCCAAACACCTGTCAAACTTTTTCTCAGTTGAACGGGCTCACAGGGCACTGGGGGGTAGGCCCCGTCCTGGAGCTCCTCCCCGTACAATCATCGCCCGCATCCTGAATTTTAGAGATGGGGACGCTATCCTACAGGCTGCACGTACGCATGGAGATCTTCAGCTGGACAATGCTACTATCCGTTTCTTTCCCGAATTCACGCTCCGGGTCCAGCGTCAACGGCGCTCCTTTGATGAAATGAAGAAGGCCCTCAGAGACCAGGGAGTGAAGTACATGATGCTCTTCCCAGCCAGACTCAAAATCCTGGATGGAGGAAAGGCGTATTTCTTCGACGTGCTGGAAGAGGCTAGTGACTGGCTAGAGGGTTGGAGAACTGTTCGTCGCAAGGGAGGTCAGCAAAGCCCGGGGTCTAGCCACAATAAAGAGGGCGCTGAGATAGAAGAGGGGCAGGCTGTTGGTGGCCAGAGACAAGAACAGCGGACAGCTAAGTGATCCTGACGCAGTTTGTTAATTGCTGGGTTCTTTGATTGGCCTCCAGTGAACCTTTCCTATAGGCACCTACATGTGGGATGTGGGCATTGATGGATGAGGCTTTTGGTTTGTCGAGAACCGGTGGCACAACAATTGTCTCAGACACTCCACAACTTGTGACTCTTGAGTTTGGGTTTCCAGGGATTGGGGAGTCTGGACGGGCTGATACAGGGTGTGCTACTGTAACATTCGCAGTGTGGGTATGTACCCTTCGTTAGTAGATATATAATTCTTCCTGCTGACTGAAAGTTCACGGTTCCTCATAAATGTTTTTTCTAGAATTATGGGGGCGACAGGCTTTCTGCATGTTTGAATGGTGGGTGGTTGGGGTCTCACCTAGCACGGCGGCAGGGAGTGGGGAGTTGGGTTTTTGGTTTGTTTGGTTCTGGGGGGTGGGGAAGCATGGGTTGGTTGGGAAGTTTGCTCGAGACCACAATCTTCATCAGTACTCGGGGATTTCTCCGGGGGTCACGGAAGGGATGAGGGTTTATCCGAAAGTGTTGATATGGTTTTGTGATGATGGGTGATCCAGCTAGGATACAGGTATGGACCTGAAACGTTAATGGGCTGGGTAATAAAATCAAACGCACACTAGTACTACAACATCTAAAAAGGCATGCCTCTGATGTAGTCCTGATCCAAGAATCACACCTGGGGGGGAATAGGTGTAAAGCCCTAGACTCCATGTGCTTCCCAAAGTTGAGTTTGTTCTTAACAAATCTCCCATCGGGAGTACTCCTTATTGGGGGACACACAAATGCAGTCATGAATCAGGAATTGGACCGCTCCAACACCCAGACGGGTAGACAAGGTGAGCGGGGTCTGGCAGACTTTTTCACGGCTCTGGGACTGTGCGACCTATGGCGGGCACATAACCCCTCGCACAGACAGTACACTTTTCACTCGTCACGATATGGCTCCTTTTCCAGGATTGATCACTTCTTCACCTGCAACAATCAAATAGGGGATTTCAGTGACACTAAACATATGGCACGGGGGATCTCAGATCACTCCCCCCTTTGCGCCACCCTCAGAGGTCCGGTCGTCAACAGGGCACTCGTGCCGAGGATAGATCCTTGGCGCCTTCGGGAACTGACAATAGGGGAGAAACTGCGTGAGGAGTCCAAGCTATACTTCGAGGAGAATCAGGGGTCGGTGGAGTCCCATGTTACGTTGTGGGAGGCCTATAAGACGGTACTGCGGGGTTTAGCTCAGTCGCTAATTGGGGCACAGTAAAAGGAGGAGTCTCTCCAGATCCGGCAGCTAGAGCGAGAAATTGAGGAGCTAGAGAGGGATAGTGCAACTGCCTCCTCTGTGGAAGTCCACTACAGATTGACGCTAAAACAAAAAGATCTTAGGGCGCTGGCTGAGGGTGAGGCACAAGCCTATGCGCTGGCCACCCAACACCGGATTTACGATGTGGGTGATAAGGCATTGAAATTGCTAGCATGGCTGGAACGCCGCAATAGGGATCGCTCGTGGGTGTCTGGGGTGAGGGATGCAACGGGCTCTCCCTGCTCGACAAACATGGATATAGCAGAGGACTTTGCGGCACACTTTGAGCAAGTGTACTCTCCAGTGTGTACTAAGACTGAAAATGATTGTGCAGAATTCCTGCGCGACTTCGCACTTCCCACGTTATCTGATTACATGAGTGAACGGCTTGAAGCGGACTTAACGGAGGAGGAGATCGGTAATGCTCTTAATTCCCTGCAGTCAGGGAAAGCATCGGGGCCTAACGGGCTTCCCATAGAGATCTATAAAAAACAGGCCACAATTGTAACGGCCCCCCTCCTCCAGATGTTTAATGAGGTGCGCGAGTCCGGGAGGCTTCCCCCTGATCAGAGAGAAGACATGATAGTAGTGATTCATAAAGCAGGGAAGCCTGCAGATCAGTGGGCTTCGTACCGACTGATATCTCTACTGAATGTGGAGGCTAAGGTGCTCGCCAAGGTCCTGGCAGACCGGTTGCTGTCCAGGGCTGGACTGGGAACCAAAACCGGCCCTGGCAAACTGCTCGGCCGGCCCCCCCAGGGCTTGGGGGTGCCGCCGACCTCTTTGCCAGGGCCGGTTTTCAGCTGTGTTTGTTACAGAGCCGATTTTGCAGCTTCGCTGCAAAAACGGCCCTGTAACAAAACCGTCCCCCACCCGTGCGGCGCACCGGGGGTTTGCCCGGTGCCCGCGATGGCCAGTCCGGCCCTGGTGCTGTCGGTTCTTACGGAATTGGTACATGTAGACCAATCTGGGTTTATGCCCCGCAGAAGCACCCCCCATAATCTACGGCGCCTCTATGGGGTTCTATACATGACCGAGGATGTAGGGGACACTCAAACGGCATTGATGGCGCTGGACGCCTCAATGGCCTTTGACTGTATTGAATGGCCTTATTTGTTCATGGTACTCCAGAGGTTGGGTTTCGGTCCAATCTTCTGTAGTTGGGTGCGGCTCCTTTTACGAACAGCCGATGGCCCGGGTGTGGGTCAATTGGGCAGTATCAAGGGCTATCTCCCTGCGGAGAGGAACCAGACAGGGATGGCACCTGTCTCCTCTCCTATTCGCACTTGCATTGGAACCACTGGATCAGGAGGGACCCTGCGATTTGAGACCTGGCAGCGACAGATGGTGGGAAGAGCATATATCCCTATACGCTGATGACATCATACTATATCTGACGAAAGCATATCACTCGATAGCCCAGGTGCTACACCTCTTCGAGCTGTTCGGCAGTTATTCTGTCTATACCATCAATTGGTTGAAATCAGTAATTTTTCCATTGTCAGGTTCTTCCCCTCCGGATCCTCTCTCGATGTTCGGCCCCCGGTGGTTATCAAGGTGTTTAAATACTTAGGAATCTATGTCACGATTGACAAGAAGGAATTTTTTTATACAAATCTCGAGCCCCAGGTGACTCGCCTGAGCGCCGATGTCGGGCATTGGTGTACCCTCCCACTCTCTCTCATGGGTAGAGCAGCACTGTTTAAGATGCTTACATTGCCGAGACTCCTATACATTCTACAGAAAACACCCTACCCTGTCCACCCAAGCGTGCTTAAGTGAATCTCGCAGGCGGTGCGGACCTTGCTGTGGGATGGTGGGTCCCCTAGGATTGAGTTACACAAGCTAAACAGGGGAGTTTACGATGGAGGACTGGCGCTCCCTGTCGTAAAACTATATTATTGGGCCTCGCAGCTGCAGGTGATAAATGACTAGGTGTATACTGACGGTAGCGAACCTGCCTACAGGGTGGATAGGTTGGCTATGCCAAGGGGCAATTGTGAACCTCTTCTTTATGCTCGGAGACAGCAAACGACGTGGCCTGAACCTACTAAGGTACTAAGGTAACATACTACAGTGTTGGAGAGATGCAAATACATTTTTAGGTTGGGCAGGTACATTGACCGGGAGAACACAACTGTGGCAGGGTGAGCAGTTGCGAGAGGTGACCGCTTTAACGGGATTCAAGGGGTGGCCGCTGATCGCCATCGACTATCTAGGGGATGTCTGGAAAGAGGATTCTCCCCGCTCCTTTGAGTACGTCCAAAAGGAATACGACTTGCATCCCTCACAGAGATACCACCACATACGACTCCTACACACCTTATGATCCCATCTACCGTGTGGTACATTAATTCCAGAATATTCCCCGATAGAAGACAGGTTGTTGCTTGACCCCAAAAACGGAGAAACCCACATCAACCATTTATCGTAAATTACTGAATAATATGCCTGACCCCTTGGTCAAACTTCGAAACAGCTTGGGCCATGGATCTTGGGAGTTTAGACGAAGAAGACTGGCAGGATGCGCTGCAGGGTACTAGAGAGATAGCAATTGGTTCAAGGTTGAGGCTGGTGAAGTTTAAAATCCTTCACCGTACTTACTACCCTCGTACGCACCTGTATGCATGGGGAAAGTGCCAGTTGGCATCATGCGTAAGCGGTTGTAAACAGGTGGGCACCTTTTTTCATATCATGTGGGAGTGTCCGGAGATCATTCCCTTCTGGACGAAGGTCACTGACACCATGTCTAGGGTAGTGGGGAAGACGGTTCCTATGGAACCGAAGTGGCTCCTGTTGATGATAAAAGGGGACACTGATTGGTCAAGATATGTTGAAATATGGTTGGCCCCGGTTGCGGGTGTAGTGAAATAAAATATTGCAAGGGGGTGGGGACGCAGACACCCCCGCGGTGGGAGGACTGGAGGCGGGACCTTGATTGGTGCCAGAGCGCAGAAGAGACTGTATATAAAAGTAGGGGGTGCACTAAAAAATGGAAGAAGGTGTGGGCGCCCTGGCAGAAATACAGAGAAACTGGAGCACTCATGGAGGGGTAGTTATGTTGAGGGTTGCTGATTGTCCCTGTGGTTCCCTAACAAGTTTTTTCTTGTTAACACTTGTATTCTCTCTCATGTGGTATGTAAACACTGTTTTTGTACTGTATGGTCTCATGAGCATTGTTAATAAAAAAAGACTATCCCCCCCCAAAAAAAGTGTCAGGATTTTCATGTGCTGGGAATACATTTCTAAAATAATTGCTGAATTTACCACAAAGTGCTCCCAAATTACCACTGCGTCTGGATATAAGTATCAGAGGCATAGCTGATGTAATAAAACTTAGGGCGTTTTTATATTGGTGTAGAATTTGTTTCACAGAGGAGCTGGCAACTTATAGATCATGTCTACAAAAAGTTCAGGCTCTAGATCGTGCTTGTGCCACTCCGTGTTTCAAATACGTGAAATTCTCATTGACAGCTTGGGAGCTGCATGAGATGAGGGCTAAACCGAGTTTCATTACGTGGGGATCAGGGAGCCTTCTGTGGTCATGCTATTGGTCATATGCTGTGGAGTATTGGTATCGCTCTGTGAGATCAAGAGACATAATTCATGATTTGTTAGAATTTAAAAATGTGCCAAAAGTTCAGCCCTTTTTAGATGACATTATACCTCACACTGCCAAGCATTTGTATAGAAGATGTAGGTATGGAATTTTACCACTAAAAGGTTTTACTAGCAATTGGTCCACCATTAGTTCTCTATCGAACTTTGAGTTATGCCCTTTGTGCCTATTAGAGAAGGAACAGGAAGCCCACTACTTCTTATGGGCCCAACGAAAAAAGCTAATTATACCAATAAATTGCTTGATATGTGTTTTACAGTATAAAGTGGGTTTACGGCTGCCAAAATCTGACACCAGAAGTTCAATTGTGTTTAGTGTGAACAATTTCTTATATGCAACATAGTGTTTGCAAAAACAAAACTGTCATGTTGAAATAATGAATTTGTTTGCATTCCATGATAAAATGCTGTTGGATATTACTGTATATATATATATATATATTTATATATTTTATATATATTAAAATTGCTGTGCTGTATTCATTGTTTTATGGGGAATTTCCCTGAAATAAACATTATTTGATTATGATACGGCATGCATTTTTAGGTTTCACCTGCACAGTGCATGCACTGTGCGTGTGAAATTTCTAGTAATCAATAAACAACTTAAAAGATGCTTACAGCCCGCCCTTACTTTTCATTCATTTGTGTGCTTGACACTTTGTTTTCCTCGGATTCTGTTAGTTGTGGCATGCTATTTCATGTTGTTTTTCGTGTATTTTTCTTATCAGTGAAGTTTGGCTCAAGTACTTCTTTTCATCCACTTTTTTTTTACCTACTTTTTTCTTGGTGAGCAAGCGTTTTGTGGTTGCATGTGATTTGTGCTGCTTTCTTTGAACTTTTCCTCCTCCTTTAATTGAACTATGGTGTCAAGAAACATATTTGTGCAGACAGAATGTTTTTTTTCTTTTCACACTTGATGAAGGAAACAAATCGCACAATATAAATGAAAACCATCAGAGGTGTGGTTTAGCTTTACACTCCACGCTCATCTTGTTGACACACAATTCATCCGAGAGGAATGGTAGACTTCATTGAGAGGAGACAATGTGGTGTAATGGGCAGACCTGCTGCCTTTAAAAATGGGGGACCTGGTTTGAGTTTCGGCATCATCTCAACATCCTGTGATTCTCGGCAATTCACTTAATTTCGCCATGGCTATAAACGAAAAAACGATTATGTCCTTGGAATTTAATTTGTGTTCATATAAAGCTCTCCAATGCCTTTAGCTCGTGTTCGGGCTATATAAAACTGCAAAAAAGAAAATAATAAAACCTTGTCTGTTTTTTTGAATTTGAGATCTGTGCCAGATCAAGCTGTAACTGCAAGGTACTACTGTGCAAAAGATGCACATGGCTTTTATGAACTTAAAAAAAATATGTTATGAACTTGAAAAAAATATGCTTTACACTTTACTCGATGTTTAGTGAAGATAACTGGGCTTTTTTTTCCGCTGCACCACCATTGTAAAAAAAAAAGTAGATCAGGAGGCATCGACTTTCACCTGTGTTCACTATCTGTTTTCTCCCGCTGTCCATTGTTTCTCAAATGCCACACTCCTCCCTCACTGTGCTTTCCAGCTTCTAAGTCACCATATTTACAGGAAAGTGTCAGAAACATATTTGCGCATACAGATTTTTTTTTTTCATACTTAAAGCAGGAAAAGAACCGCACAATATAAATGAAAACCGTCAGAGACGTGGCTTCACTTTACACTCCGCGCTCATCTTCTTGACAAACAATTTTCACGAGAGGAATGGCGTTCTTCATTGAGAGGAGACTATGTGGCGTAATGAGCGGAGCTGCTAACTTTAGAACTGAGGGACCTTGTTCGAGTCTGGGCATCATCTCAACATCCTGTGATTCTAGGAAAATCACTTAATTTCCCTATGTCTATAAACAAAAAAATAAATAGGAAGACTGTTGCAGTAGCCCTAATTACCTCTAGGCTGGACTACTGCAACAGCCTATACGCGGGTACCAACAGAGCAGTCCTTCACAGACTGCAATTGGTCCAAAATGCAGCAGCCCGCCTGGTTTTGGGCTGGCCCCGCAGATCCTCAGCCTCTGCAGCAATAGATATTTTACACTGGTTGTCAATTGCAAAAAGAATTCTCTTTAAGGTTCTCTTGATTACCTTTAGGGCCTTCCATCATCGTGGCCCTAAATATCTAACCCAAGGCTTTAAACGCTACTTCCCGACACGCTGCTTAAGATCTGTGGCCCAGAATCTGCTAGTGATTCCTAAATTTAGGCTGACGACCAAAGGGGGCAAATCCCTCTTTGTGTTGGGCGCCAAGGCTTGGAACAAGCTCCCTCTCCCCTTGCGTTCCATGTCGGATGAAACCCAATACAGGAAAGCATTAAAAACCTGGGTATACGCTATGACGGAGTCAGCCTGCATAGCTATGGTTTGAGAAGTGGTGTTCTGTGCAAATGAGGTCTACTTTCTCCCCCTGTCTCGTACATCTGAGTTGGGTAAGCGCCAAGATACTCCTTGGAGTGATAGTTGCGCTATAAAAGTGGATTTAAAAAAAAAAAAAAAAAAAAAAAAAAAAAAAAATGTGTCCTTGTGTAGTTTAATTTTTGCTCATGTAAAGTGCTCCATTGTTTTCGCTTCGAGTTCGCTCTATATAAAACTGCAATTAAGAAAATAATAATCCTTGTCTCTTTATTAATTTGATATCTGTGCCAATTGAAGCAGTAACTGCAAGACTCTCCTGTGGAAAACACTCATGTGGCTTCTATGTATTAAAATTTTTTACATTTTGCACTTAACTAGCTTTTTAGTGAAAATAACTGGGCTTTCTTATCTGTGGCACCACCGTTCATTCAATTAGGGGGTATCAGTAAGGGGAAGTGAGAAAATATTATTGAAAACTAGTCTATAATGTGGTTCATCAGACTTCAGATTGAGAAATTTGACAAAAGAGGCAAGTTAAAATTGCTGAACACAAAGTCATTCAATTATGCTAGTTATTGGCCCTGGGCTCACTAATGGACGCACACCTCTTCAGAGGGCACTTAAGGAGGTATAGGGAATACTTACAATTTTGTTGCCAAAATATTTATCACCACCTTCTCCCGTCCCTTCTGAAAATTCACTATTCTATTGTGATTGAGGGGGCCAAGAATCTTGACTTGCAGACACTGACTGCAGTCTGAGCAATATGACTTGGTGCCCCCACTCTCAATAGCCCAATAAACGTGCTTATTGCTTTGATTTGTTGCTCCTGTATTACCAGAATGCAGCAGTAGGCTATTTCACAATGTTTACCAACCAGAGGCGGCTTTGGGGATGGGAAGCAATGAGAAAAACAAGCATTGGCATAGCCAATAGGTCTCGCTTTTGGGACCTTATAAGTATTTAGTTATGCAAGTGTTGCATGGCTAAACACTTATAAGGTCCCAAAGGCGAGACCTATTGGCTATGCCAATGCTTGTTACAACTTCTGGTCTGTGCACATTGCTTAGGGCTACAGGAGTTTAAAAACTGAAAACTGGAACATCCCATAAACACAGCTGCAGCACTGCAGTTTTGAATATAACCAAGGTGCACAGAATAACGTAAAAGGTGGTGCGCATGAACATAGAAAAAAGACAACGATGCACAAAGGGGTTTTAAGCGCAATACAATCTGGGGTAACTACATTTCTTTCTACTTGGCCCATAGTGCAGAAGAAAACAAATTCATGCATCCACTTAATTTACGTGATTGTTATAAAGGGAGGGGATGTGGTCCGTCGGTTAGACTGCCCACTTTGGTGCTGGAAACCAGGTTAAGGACAGCCTCGGGGTCGCGTCCACATCCTGTGATTCTGGGCAAATCCCTTAATCTCCCAGTGCCTGTATGTGTAATGTAAATGCGGTGCTCATGTAAAGCGCTCCAATACCTTCGGATCGAGTTTGCGCTATATAAATATGCAACAACAACAAAAAAGCCAGCGACATCACCTGCACATCCATTCTTTGCAGAGATGTCACGCGCATGTAATGTGGTGTTATGTTGCGCTACGTGTTTTAACGCATAATCCACTCGTGATTCGGGCCGCAGGCAGTGTCACGGACGCGAGTCCGAACCTATCCGGGTTGCTTTCCCGTCTGATGAAATTAGGCAGCTCCTTACGCGGGGTGACCGCGGTCAGTCAGTAGCATTTGTCAGCAGTGTCTGACTGATGCAAGCCTGCGGGAGCTTTGCATAGAGGAAAGAGGCGGGGGGAGTGGGTGGGGTTGGTGAGGATCAGGGGCGGGAGAAAGTGCTCAGAGACTCCCACAAGAGCGGACTTGTTTGTCTCCCCTTTTCTGCTACGTGCCGAAGCTGCAGTCGCTCCGCATTCCCATAGACACCGCCCGCCACCCATGAAAAGTTAGGGGGAGATGCACTAAACCTAAAACCGGTTAGAACAGGGGAGGGGAGCTGCATCAGTACATTTGTTGAACCGGAGTTTCTCACCACCACCTCACAAAGAGAAGAAAAATACAAATAGACTAAAACAATGTGTCTGCCTCCCCGGGGTCAAGCGTTGACCCTCGCCTGTGTCGAAATGGCCAATTGTAACAATAAACGAACATAGATTGTGCAGCCTCCAGGTGCACAAAAAGTGTGTGACTGCGAGCCCCCTTCGCCAGCTCCAGACCGTCGGACATGACTTGGTATCAGCCCGCAGCCTGTCCGCAGGCAACGGGGTCACCAGAATGATTGTCTTGTGCATTCAGCATCAATGAGAACAAACATCGAATATGGGCTGCCGCTGGCTCCCTGAGCTGCACACGTCTTTTCGTCCACAGATGATTTCGCGAATGTAGAGAGGTTGGGACATCTTAGCACTGTCTTTCGCCAGGGACCCCAGCCTCAGTGATTATATTTACGTGACCCACTGGAAATAGAAGAGAATGTTGTTGCCTTACGGCCAGAGCTCCCAACTTTAGAGCTGGGGAACCAGGTTCAAGCCTCGGCGTAGGCTCAACCTTCTGTGATTCTGGGCAAATCACTTACTCTCCCGTGCCTACCAAAACATGAATGTATCCTTCTGCAATGTAAAACTGGTGCTCGTGTAAAGTGCTCTGATACCTTCGGGTGAGTTCGCACTGTATAAAACTGCAACAAACCAAAACAAGCCTGGCAATCCGAAAAGCGGATTGCATGGCGGCACGATGCGCGTGATTGTGCGCGTGCTCGCCATGCAATCCGCTTTTCGGAGCACTTTTAAATGCCCCTTACTATAGTCTCGCCTTGCCATCGCTTACGCGATAGCAAGGCGAGACCTAACAACAACACATACCAGAACAGTGATGCCCTTAGTGGTCTATTATGGAGGCATGTTCCTTTTCATTATCCTTTGTTTTTTCTTTTCCTTGCCTTTTTTGTTCCCTCTCTTCTTCTTGTCTTTTTTGTGTATTTTAATCAATGTTTTTTAGACATGCTGCACAGCAGCACAGGCTGCTGTGTAACGTGACTTAAAGTAAACAAAAAAGTGTTATGAAGCAGTCACACCATAGTGTTTTGTTTTTATTTACTTTAAGCCATGTTACACAGCAGTCTGCTGCTCTGCAACATTTAAGGAAAAAAATATTAACAACACCAATATGTCTCGCATAGGTGAAACCTATTGGTTTTGCCAATGCTTGTTAACAGGTGGCGTCTAGGCCTAACTAAGGCCTAGTTAGCCTAAGCAGGAAAACACACTTTAAAACATCATAATGATTTAGTTTCAGTGGCATTAGTTCAATGTCAGGATACACGTATGAATTAAGGTGCAGAACAACTAATATATATGGTTTTTTAATTTCTTTTTATTAGCATTTCAAAATAAATAAAGAGAGGAAAACAGAAAGATCATAGCAGTACACATTAAACATGAACAACTGATACTTACGGACATTTTGATAAAACACACGAAAGTTCCTACATTGTTAAATCTCTTTTCACTGCAAACGTATCCCATATTTACATCAGCATCTCTGTAAACCAGCAGACATGCATATTATTGGGTCTTCTGTGTTTTTGCACCCATATTAGGCAGCACAACATTCTCTTAGAAATTGCTTGGGTCATTTTATATTGGATACTCTGTGGTTCAGTGAGTTATTTGGATCTTTGTAGCACTGTAGCAATGCCTGAAGTTAGGGAGGCTCGTATCGCTCTATTAAAAAAAAAAAAAAAAAAAAGAAAGAAACTTGGGGGCATATCAGCAACACCCGGCGATAATTATCGCTCAGCGCTCTTAGCGTGAGGATAATTATCACCGGGTAACAAGGATTTTTATCGCTGAGATAGCGTGCTATTAGCAACGCTTATCTCCTCAGCGATAAAAATCCTTACGCTAACTGCCTAACAAGAGATTATCGCTGGAAACCGAGCGATAATCTAACGCAATGTGGCGTTAGCTTGCTGATAGGGACTCACAAACTTAGCCATGATATCCACCTTCCATAGGATATCATGGCTAAGTCAGTCCTGAAGCAGGCGTAAGGAAAGTAGCGATAACAGGGGTTATCGCTACTTTTCCTGACGCTATGCTTCATAGCGTGGGGCTTGATGATAGGAGAAATGTCGCTTAGCGACATTTCTCCTGTCATGTTAGGTCAGGAACGCCCACTTTGCATCTCATTAGAGATGCAAAGCTGGGCGTAAAGAATCCCCACGCTAAAGCAAGGTTTCACGCGTTAGCGTGGCCTTGCTAATTAGGCGATAAAATTATCGCCGCTTTTCGTCCAAAAACGGCTGCAAAATCGGCGATAATTTTTTAACGCCTGCTTGCAAATATGCCCCTTAGTTCCATCATGCAAATTTCACCAGAGTAACTTGTATCTCCTTAAGGTTTTTCTAGAGGATTTTCTACAAAACTGCTTTGACTGGGTAGCGGATCACCTGTATGATATTCATTTTGCCACCTCTATCCATCCATAATCATCCCTTGCTCCAGTTCCCCATTATCACCGGTAATAAATGGTTATATCATCTGATCTTTTATGCCATTCCTAGTGATGGGGTCTCTAGTGAGCATGTAGTAAGATTTCCAACTTCTTCTTGGAGTACTAGGAATTCATATCTGGAAGTCATCGAGACAGGATCATGCTCAGAAGGTATGATACCTCCCATTTCATCCCCCAATTCTTGTACACTTTTCGTTGTAGATTTAAGCTCTCTTCAGGGTTCTGCCAGTCCCTTGTTGTCGAATCTGATATAAACTTTAGTGGGAATCAAACTTCCCAATGTCATATCTAAGTTTGAGTCCCATAACATGTTTAAATCTTCCTTTCTAATAATGTGTTCCTCTGAGAATGTCTCTGCCTTGTCGATGCAGTCTCTCAATTAATGTACCTAATGTACGCTAAGTGCATATACTGAGATTTTAGTTAGCTTTACGTTAGTGTGTGCTCCCTGTTGTGCTCTGCACTGCACTATTTCTATTAGTGCACGAAATGAGCCGACCTCATGTGTCGGGATTGCTATCTATGAAACTTTTGGAAGAAAACTGGATTGATCCTTAGCTCATAAGTGTGTTTACTGTCTTATCTTTGGATTATTTTTTTCCATCGCCTGCCAATTTCTGGCACTTTTAGATGGAGAGTTATGATAGGAAACATGATATTTCACAATACCAATTTATCCATTTTCAACACCTTGTCAGGTAGTAAGCACTCTATAAATGCAATATCAATTCAGTTAAACTGTCACTGCTTTATTATTTGATTGTGGTGGTGTTACGTTTTTAACAACAGCATGACTTCTCTTTGCCTTATTATGTGAGCATCAGCATAATTCAAAGCGCTGCACAACCGTCCACTCTCCCGTCACACACATAGACATATCAAAAGTAACCATAATGTAATGGATGGTTCCTAACTTGTGCTGGTTTCTCCAGCATGAAGTGAATTATTGGTTAGGCCTCACAGTACGTATACCTCAATGTCTCAGACTCTGAATCCCCATCACCGCATGAAAGAATGATTCAATAGCTCACTCACCATCGGAAACTCCTTGTAATTTCTACATTTTTCAGTTTAAGGCTGCTACAATGCTGCCGCATAAAGTTTTGAATTGAATTGAATTACTACCTATTTCAGTTTTGGGGGGCATTCTTAAGTTTCATGTCGTTGTTGGTCCCTCTTTTATTTAGTTATTTAGTTATTTATTTATTCATAAAGTTTTCTATAGCACAAACATGACCCTAGAGGGTATCCGAGCGGTTTACAAATGGTCAAGAAGGAGAAGCAGTCATCGAGAACAGTACAAGATGTAATAATTGATCAGGTCAGGAAGGAGACAACCAGAAGGGCCAGCATGATATACCACAAGCAAGAGAATAACAAGCAAGCAATAGACCTAAGTGTAGATACTGCACCATATTGAGGCCAGGTGAGAAGAGTTTGTGGGTTCTAGGTCAGAAATGTGTTCATCGGTAGAGCTTTGACTTCTTTTTTGAATGATGTAGTTGAGGGGTTTAGTCTGATCGCAGGGAGTTGTAGATTCTCAGGGCAATACCAGAGAAGGCTTGTTGTTGGTTTTCTTTTTAGAAAATGGCTGTAGTTTCAACAATAAGGTGCTTGTGCTTCTAGAGGATCTACAGCCACCAGATAACTTCAGTTTTTGTTCAAGGTATCTTGGGGTTTTACGGGTCATGAATGCAATTTGTAAGTGTATCCTTACCTCATATGGGAGCCAGTTTAGAGATTTCAAATCAGGAGTGATATGGTTGTTTCTTTTAGATCCTGTGATGAGCCTTGCAGCATAGTTAAGGGATGCCCTCAGTGGAGCCAACTTATGTCTTGGTAGTCCACAGAGGGCTGCACTTGCTTAGTCCAACCTGGAAATCACTAGGGCTTGGACAGCTAATTTGAAGTCATCAAGGTGGAGGAAGGGTTTTAACTTTCTTAAGATGTTCAAATGGAGGTTTGCTCCTTTGTTGGCTGTACTGATGTGTTTCTGCATGTTCAGGTTCTTGCCAAGTGTTATTCCCAGAGATTTCATTGAGTCTCTAACGCATGGTAAGCACTTAAGAGCTGTAAGTTGCTTCATTCATTCTTTGATGTCGGGTGACTGTTTGGGGGGTGATTAAAAGGAATTCCGTTTTTATAGTGTTTAGTTTAAGGTGATTGCAGGTCAATGCTGGATGAGTTGGAAGAGTTTGTGATGTAGCATGTCATTGGATGTTTCTCAGCGTGTGGGTTGATGTCACACACAGTCGCAGCCATCTTGTTTTGGTCCGTTCAGTGCAGTGATGCGCTCACTTGACAACCTTTAGTAATTTGTTCCTGCAAAGGTCATCAAGGGTCATTAGTTCTGCAGCGCTCATCAGAAGTAACAGGGCCTCAGTTCTGCCTCACGCATCGGAAGCCATCGTGTTGCGCAAGTGCACACAGCAGTGTTTACGACGCTGGTATGCACAGCTCATTTAACTGCAAGTACACTCAGCAGTGCTTACAACGGTGCTTACAACGCTGACGTGCACAGCTTATTAAACTGTTGTGGCCTTTCACAGTTTGGTGTTGCAACTGCTGCTGCGCAAAATGGGAGCCGTTGTTTCATGCAAGTGCTTGCAGCAGTGAATTCAACGCTGACATGCACAGGTGTCTACTTCTACGCTGGAGTGCACAGTAACTGGGAAGTGGTGAAGTGCATTTCCTCAACGCTGTTGTGCACAGCTGAGCATACAAGGAAAGGTACATTGCTAAAGTTCTTGGTGTAGGAAGCCAGCACTGTCACTCCTGTAAGGAAGAGGTGCTAACTGTTGTAACTTGAAGCTGTGGTGCCATACTCTTATTTATCTGGGGTGTATTTCACTTGTATGCTAATATCAGAATGTTACTGCTCTTCCGCTTTTTCTTTGGAGACCCCATCCACCAGAGGTCTGTCAACCACAGCTCCCTTCCAACGGCTCATGCATTTGAGCATACACACTCCGAGCTGGAGGATTCCTTGCTAACCATTCTAACTCCATTACGTGCAATTGCCACACCGAGCAGGGCTCTAATGAACGGAAGTACATCATCCAAGCCCTGGCTCTCACAGTCAAGACTCTAACAAATGCACAGTAGGGTTATCACCTAGCCAGTATTTTACCAGTCTCTTATATATTTATTTCCCACGCCAGTATAAATAAAATTGGAAAAATTCCATTATTTCGCCCACCACCAGGGCAATGGGATGAGTTTCATGACAACTGATATTGTGTACTGCAAATACTGGGTGAGATCACTCTGTTAATATTTGGTCATTGTATATGAAGCAATAAAAAGTTTTTAAATACAAAAGGACTGAGAGAAGGAAGGAGATGATAAGGCAATTGGAGTTCGAGAAGGGCTCATTGGGATTCTCGTCCTTACGAAAGCTGACCGGAAATACAAAGCTCAATAACGTGCAAAGCGGAAGTGAGGTAGACGGGGAGGTACAGTGACAGGGAGAAGGGACGAATGTTGGTAGTGTTAATGATTTATTTAGGAAAAGTAGTCCCTATAGTGACGTCACTATGTTATGAAGCATGCTCTGAGTGACAACACGTTCGTGTAGCAGTAAGAAATTGTTCAGGCAAGACAGCACGCTTTTCATTGAAAATGTGGGATACCTTTCTTTTCAAATGCCCATTTTATTATTCTACGGATTATATCAAATGTATTCGGTAGATTAAACATTTATTTTTATATTACAAGCTTCTTGTTACAAAAAGAGCTCGAAGAAGCCATGCGTTGGACGAAATTTGTGGCTGCTTTTGTTGTCACTGGAAAAAGTTGTTTTTCCTGTGCTTGCAGAGCTGTGTTTTGGCTGCTAAATTATATCATTATTTGTTGCCTCAATCAATGAGCACTGTTTTTGTTCAGCTCATAACACAGCTTCCTTTCTTTCAGGAAATGCATGGCTCTTTGATTCAAATGATTCAGGAAGTTAGTTCTTTTACAATGACACTGGGACTTCAGTTCTGCGTTTTACCCTGTGTTTATCTCCGCTTCACAGTTGTGGTTAACACACCCTACAGAGATTAGAAACTGCGAATTCAATGCGAACAAAAGGTGGAGTGTTCATTACACTGCAACATAGCAGCAGAGTTTTTTTAGTGTTTAACTCTGTCACATTTGATAATTCATGCAACGTGAAACGATTTAAAGTATTACACTAACAGTGTGTGTTTAACGAGCCAGTTTCTGAAAACCAAAAACGCCTCTTCCACCAGTATGCGTTCTCGGATATGGAAAATCTCTTTAAGTGGTATTTCACTAGAACATTTAACTGCAATTTAATACTGGGGTCAAGTTGAAGAAAATCAACCTTTGATGCTAGATCGAGGGGCGAACTACAGGCATCCTTGCTGTTTTGAAAAGTCGCCCTTAATGTCATTGGTCAAATTGTAAAGTTAGACTGTTACAATCCCTGGCCTGTTGTCTTATCAGCCCCTATATATCAAATGGTGATCACATTATTTCAGGCAACCTCACCCAAGTGGAGGCTGGTGACATTTGAAAGTGGTGGGGTGTAAAAGTTGTAGATGAGTGCCCGGTGACAAGCGAGCGACCCTGACCATCATAAGGTGGGGTTCGGGGAGGTTCTCCCCCGAGAAATCTTTGGAAAAAGAGTGAACAAACTGCATTTTTAAGCATATTTGAGAAATCAAGACGTGACTTTGGCAAGCATTTGTGGAAAACGCTGAGAAATTAATCTCTTAGTCCCTCTGCTCCTAGAAACCGACCCTAAGTAAGTTAGTGTGTAACCTGAAAATTATTAAATTTTGATCATGGCGAAAATATCCTGCTGCTGCGTGAAGCAGCGAGAGAGGTCTGTCGCAGCTGGGGAAAACGCCAAGGCTCGTATCTGACCTCTTCCCAGTGCATTATCTAGGGACATCTTAAGGATTTTGGGGGACCTGGGCCAAACATGTTTTGAGGGCCCATCTTCAGGACAGCTTTGAACTTATGATCCAATTTCAGCTCGTTCATGCCCAGTTGGCCAGGTCACTGACAGTGCACAGGCACACTCATTCAAATTCTAAATGTGTTTATATCTAATATTCAGGGATAGTGGCCTGTGTTTTCAATATTGTAACACAACAGAAGCTCACTAATATTAATGCAAATAATCTCTATGACCCCCTCCCATTTCTCATTTGTGAGGCCATGTTTTGATCTAAAAGAAACTTTTTTTAAGGATGTTGCTTGAAACACAACATTTCTCTGCAAGATGTCTATAATACAATCCCCACCCACATTAAAAATAAAGGAAAGCGGTATTTAAAACTATCTGTTTAAGAATTATTTACGGTAATCAGGGCAAGACTCTGCAGAATTGTGCTGGCTGTATCAGGGGGGTCCTGAAAGATTGGGGCCCTGGGTCAGAGCCCACTTTGCCTATGCCTTAAAACGACTCTGGCATTATCCCAGCTGAGTTGCCATTCCATGGCCCGGTGGGCCTCAGTGTGCAATTGCGCACACTTCAGGGCAGTGATGACATATAAAAGGGCTGGGTGAGGGGTTGTCATTGCCAGCTTTAAACAATGCTACCTCAGGAGGTACAGGGCTTATACCCGCCGAGGCTGCCTTGGACTATGATGCTGCCTGGCGTCATTTGCAGGCGGGACCCCAAAAGGGCTATAGTGACTACCGGGCTGGCACCATGTCAGCCTGGTTTACTAAACTCTAGTAAAGAAACCTGCCTGCCTGTCCTGCCTGACACCTGTGTCTGACCCAGACCGTCACAGGCAGGCAGGCAGGCAGGCAGGCAGGACTGGGGCAGGCTTCCACATTTTTTAAAAATGGTAAGTAACATTGCTACTGGTGTTACTTAGCATTTTAAAACAAATGCGGTATGCGGATGCCGGGCGGTGCGGTGCGAAATAGGAGGCTGCACCCCCCCTTGCTCCTTGAAGGAAACCGTCGCTGCCTCAACCTCCATCGTTTGATCAAATCGAAACTCTTGGCAGGGCCGGACCGGGGAACCATAACAGCCCTTGCAGACATGCTCAAACCCCTCTCCCTTTGGCTCCTCGCGCAATTTCTCTTTCCATTCATCCATTCTCTAACTCCCCTTCTCTCTTCTCTCTCTGATTATTTTCGCTCTACCTTCCCCTCCCCTTCCCTCTCCTCCCTCTCTTGAAGTCTCCCTGTGCCTGCTGCAATTAACCTGGTAAGCTGCCAAAAGTGACAGAAGCACCAGGAGCAGCCCTGGACGTTCAAAACCTGCCTCAAAGAGCCCCAGCCCACCAGGGAAATGCCAGGTGGTATAAAAGGCCTGTCTGGCCCTGACATCATGGGTCGTCGTGGCTTGTCCTCCTATCCCTCAATCTGTCACTCTCTTCCTCTTGACAGTCCTGATCTTCTGATTGTTTGAGAATCCCAATTTTAGTGGCGTAACAAAACTTGAAGGGGCCCCCCTTCAAAGTACATGAAGGCCCCCACCCTTCCTGGGCCACCACATCCAACTTTTGCTGAGTGGGGCCCCCTGGAGCTCAGGGCCCACCGCATCACGGGGGCTGCGGGGCATTATGTTATGCCACTGGGGCCTCCCATGCTCCGGACCCAGTCAGGTTTCAGGCCCGCCCCTGCACAGAACAGGAGGGCCCCTCCCGAGGGCTGGGAGGGGCCTCCGTTTGTGGAGTTTTTTGCACTCCGCGGATCTCACAGAGTTCTGAAAAACTAATCTCTGTGGAGCAGAGTTTTTTCCTCGCTCACGCTCACCAATAGTAAGTTGGCGAGCGCGAGCTAGGAAAATCCAACACTAGACCTCTTCCCAGTGGGATTTCTTAATGCGGGAGGTCGCGGATGGTTGTTGAGAAACCTTCCATTCACGTTGTGGAAGTTGCCGCTCGAGTAGAACTTTTATTCGAGTGGCAGAAAGAAGCAGCGCCCTCTTGCGCTGTGCGTGATGCCATTTGCGCAGATTTTACAGCACGGGACAAAAACCCGATGCTAAAATTCAGTGAGAACGGCTCAAGATAACGCACTCCGCTGCTCATGGAACTGTGCGTAGCTTGGCATAGTTTTTTTTTTTGGGCCCTGGCCCAGGCCTGCCCCCCTCGCACTGCATGGGCTGCGGGGGCTATTGTTACGCCACAGCTACAAGTATGTACTGTGAGCAGGGCTTGAATGAAAGACATGCCCATTTTCCAGTGCACGTTACGGCAGGTTAATTGTAGTGGTGTATTTATGATTGGAATTTGTTTTTATTGCTTATAAAAAGCATCCTTCTTTTCAAATGATTGTGGGTGAAGATTGGCTTACCAGGTTAATTGCAGGGAGGCTATACACCGAGAGCTCGGGGGATAAATAGAGTGAGTGAGCACATGACATTACCAGGCTCTGTGCCTATAACCTGCAAGGTATGGTCGAGGCCATAACCTGCAGGCTGCTGGGTCTGGAGGAGTATGCATGTGGATTGGCGTGCACTCAGACTCTGTGCCCACTGCCTACTTTGCATAAGCAATCGCCTTGCCCAGGGGGTAGTGGAGGCGAAACTACTAGGCATAGACTTTAGCAAAGGCCATGCTCCAAGCCATTGCTCTCAGGACATTGCCACATGTCATATCTAGCAGGTACAGATGGTGAGGGTACTGGCATATCCAAATGACACACGAATGTAACTGCAGCAGTCTTTCTCCTTCATTTACCTTCTGTGATGAATCAAAAAATGGCACAATCATACAGATCCCGGCATCAGAGAGAGAAAACTTCAAAGCAGGCAAACAAAGTCCCCAAAATAAGACACAAATGAAATAATTTTTCATATAAACAATTTTGCGCCTAAGCTCCTCATCAAAGTCCTAGCTGATCGCCACCGTTCGTGCATTGAGGATCACATCCATCCAGATCAATCGGGCTTTATGCCACAGTGATCCACTAGACATAACATCAAACGGGTCCACAATGCTCTCACTAAGGCCCAAGAACTAGGTCGGCCCGCGGCTGTTCTGCTGGCTGATATTGACAAGACGTTCGACTCCTTAAGCTGGGCATACCTTTTTAAACTCCTTTACACCATCAACTTCGGATCTCGTTTTCAAGCGTATATACAACTGCTATATATGGACCTCTCGGCTTTGGTGCGAGTGGCGGGACAGCGATCGACACCTTTTTCCATTCATCGGGGCACACGGTAAGGCTGCCCCCTATCCCACTACTGTTTGCTCTGGCCATAGAGCCTCTAGCCACTTGGGTGTGTCAAGACCCGCTGATACGTGGGTTTAAATGGTCGTGTGACTGCTCCGACAGAATCGCACTATATTTGGAGAGACCTTTGGTTTAGACACCAACCCCTCCAAATCTGTACTTCACCCGGTGTGTGGCGACCAGAGACGCCAGACCTGGGCCGCGCAGTTATCCCATGCCATCGAGGGGTTTAAGTAATTGGGGGTATTCCTTTCATCATGACCTACGACTTCATGGACACACAATATCACCCCACTGCTTCCAGCGGTTCAGGAACAAACCACAATTTGGTCACAGTTACCCCTATCATAAGGTCGATCAGCCATTTTTAAAATGGTTACTCTGCCCGCTCATTATACAGGCTACAGAACGTTCCATACAACATCCCCCACTCATGATTCACTCAACTGAATGCACTTCTTAATAAGTTCCTATGGCAGGGTGGGGCGATTCGGGTGGCTATAAACACATGTACACAGTCAACCTACTGCTGAGGTATCGCAGCGGTGGATATATATGCATACTACACCGCATCTCATCTCTTAGTCATTAATGAGTGGTGGTATAGCTCACAATTGGACCCAGCCTATGCTGTGGAACGGCTGGCAATGGAGGGCACTCCCCTGCAGAAATTCATCTATAGTCAGATAAGTCTAGATACCCTCCCCCCAGCCAGCAAAACAGTTATACAATTATGGCGACACGCGGTGAAAACCAGGGGCTGGATGGGACGGCTGACACAAATGATCCCACTATGGCAGGGCCCATATATACGCTCTGTCTCCGCACTGGCGGGCTTTCATAAATGGGACCTCCTTGGAATTTCCACATTAGGCGACATTATGCAAGGCTGCACCCTTAAATCATTTCAACAACTAAAAATGGAGTTTCAGCTACATCAATCACAGTTTTACAGATATTTACAATCGAGACACGTCCTACACCCCCAAATCTGTCAACTATAGGAATTACCTGAGTTTCACCCCCTAGAAGGCCGTCTATTAATGGGAGACCTAGGGGCGCACAAGATTAGACAGATTTATCAGACCTTGACCACCCACACACAATATACACTACATAAGACCAGAGCTGCCTTGGAGATTGATCTACCGACCATGACCGATGATGACTGGCCCGAGGCCTTGGCTGTCCACGAAATGCAACAGTTTGTTCGCGATACCGCCTTATTCAATTTAAATATCTACATCACGCATATTATACTCGATCCCGCCTGTGGAAAATGGGTGTTATCCAGTCCCCCCAATACCTCCACTGCGCAGAGGCTGAGGGCACATTTTTGCATACGGTTTGGAGCTGCGAGGCGCCACTTTGGCGGAAAGTTGTGTATTGTCTTGGGCGTGTCCTGACTTGGACGATCCCAGATTGCTGTTGCTTCACAGTACCGAAGAGATAGGCGGAAACCGCTACAAACAACAGCTGTTGTTCCATGGCCTAACACTGGCCAAAAGGGACATAGCCCAGAAGTGGAAGGCGACCGATCTGCCGAGTTTGGGGGGATGGAAAAAAAGCTATGGATAGATGTATAGGTGCCGAGATTGTAGTATTCCAAGCTCGGGGTTGCCTGCAGAAAAACACAGAAAGATCTGGTCTGGCTGGGCATCATATCGAGGTATTGATTTACCCCCTCTACCACACCCCGACCCTCCATAAAGTCCCTAGCAACATGTGTGAGACATTAATATGCCATAGACAGACAACCTTGAGTGTGGATCGACATGCATTTCATTACACACGGCTGCGGGCAATCAGTAGAGTTGTGTGCAACTTATTATTTGATTGGCCTGATGTTTCACAGGCAAATTGTTTTGGAATTTAAAAACATGGTACTCTCAATATCGCTTGTTATTTGTAATATATATGTCGGGTACCGCCCATTTTGTACCTATAAAAATGAATACAATTTGTTATGAAAAAAAAAGCCTTAGTTCATTATACACTGTGAGAGTGAGCAGAATGGTGATGGACCAAATTTCCAACTGGATCTGAAGTGTCCTGGTCAGCAAGTACGCAGTCATCCAGAGCCGCATTGGATCCCAAACCTTTCCCAGCCTCTACCGATGTGGTGCGTTCTCGACCAAAGTAATCTCCAGCATGCTGATGTTCAAAAATTCCTACCACCAATTTCAAGGATCGGGGGTCACAGTAGATAACCAGAACCGTGCCACCACCAACCTAGCAAGAGAAATTGCAAAAAAGTACAGACCCGAAAGATGAGGTTTAAAATACTATTAATGTTACCAAAAACAAAACCCGAATACAGGTGCAAAACTAGGCAAGAAGCAAAAATATGGATGCAGTCAGTACTCTCCCGTCCACAGCGGAAGCAACAGTCATCCGCCCGAAGCATCAAAGCATACAGATGATGTGGGGTATAGTAAAAAATTGTTAACAGATCTAAAATGATGCACCTTAACCAGAGAGACATTAATAACCGTTTGTGCCAGCACGTTGCTACGTCTGATCTCAGCTGCAGTAACTTCTGTTAAGGGCTCGGTCATTTTAACGGAACTGATCTCGAATGGATCCTCTGTCTGATCCCAGGCATGCCAATAAATTAGTTTATAAACTAAACTAATATATCTTTTTATTGGGGCCTTCACTATCATGTCCAACAGACGATTAAGTGAACACGTAACTCATTGTCATCAAATCTAAATATAAAATGTCGGTCTTGAAGATACCTATACAAGCTGGTATGTGGGAGAGAGTACTGTTGCTGCAGATTCTCAAAAGATTAAAGGACCCCACCCTCAAAAAGTTGACCCAAGGTGAAGAGTCTTGCCTTCTCCCAGTTCTCATGATAACAATCATGGACATTGCAGGGCAAGTTAGGGTTATAGCCCAGATAAGTTTACCGAACATTCGCTTTAATGAGCACCAAATAGAGTGAAAAACCTTCAAGGTCTTAAATCAGGTCCATTTGAAGTACATAGTGTTGACAATCTAGACACCCGGCACTACTGAGTCCCCAAAGGCATAAAATCAGCGAACATGCCCCCTTGTTTCCACGCCCCCCAATCCCAAAGACAGGTGAAGTGGGACAAAGAAAGAAACAAAAAAGTAAAGATGCAGCAGTGGGAGAGAAACCCTTTGCGTCCTCCTTGGGCTGTTAAAGAAACTGAGGGGCATATGTACAAGCCCCTATCACCACCACAACATCACTTTTATCGCCGTTGTGGTGGCGATAGGGGCTTAGCCTTATTTACAAGGCCCCTAGGTACAAGGGCAGCGTACATAGCAGGCAGCGCCAAAATGAAGACCAGGTTTTGGCGAAACTATGAGAAATGCATTATTTCTCCTTGTTTTTGCATTTTCCATGTGTGCTGCCTTGTGCAGGCGGTTGACCTCGAATCTGGGGAACTGGGTTTGAGTCTCGGCAATGACGCTGAACATCCTGTGATTCTGGGCCAATCACTTAATCTCCCCGTGCCTAACATAATACTGAATGTGTCCTCATGTAATGCAACTGTTGCTATGTAAAGCGCTCTGATACCTGATACGGGTCAAGTTCGCGCTATATAAAACTCTGTAAAATAAAAAATATAAAATCTGCATATGCAAAACCTTCACCTCAAGATGATGCACCCTTAGAGGCCAGATCTTCCCAGCCAACCTTGATAAAGGGCTCGATATATGAAGCAAATAGCTGAGGAGAAAGAGGACACCCCTGCAGGGAGCCTCTAGAGATGGTAATGGTATCAGAAAGAGAACCAGAGCGACAAATCCTTGCCTTCAACCCTCTATAGAGATCTTGAACTCTGGAGATAAAACCAGAGCCTAGACCAGTGGTCTCCACGACCGCCCCCAGGCTAAGGGCCAGGAGACTTGGTCAAAGGCCTTCTTGGCATCAAGAAAGCTCAGACCAACCAGTTCCCCCAGAACAGAAGCCATCTCCAGAGCCGTTATAGCATGTTAACATGGGATGTTGTGTCACGACCCGGAATAAATCCATGTTGGTTAACATCTACTAGAGTCGTAATGACAGTAGACAGACGATTAGGTAGGATTTGTGTATAAATCTTTGAATCCACATTTATTAAAGAAATGAGACGGTATGAACCACAAAATGTGGGATCCTTCCCTTTTTTAGGGAAAATGGCAATATTGGTCACACCCTTGTATTCTGGAACCTGACCAGACTCTTCAAACGTATGGAAAAGATCCCTAAGGATCGGAGCCAAAATATGAATAAAGGTAGCATAAAGTTCTACCAGAGTTTGGTCCGGCCCGAAGCATTCCCTGTAGCTAGGGCACTAATAGGAGTTTCAACTTCCAATAACATGATGGGGAACTCCAGCCGTAACCTTTTCCCAAGACCTAATTTATTTCGGTAGTGCTGTCCAATGAATTGAAGAATACATCAGCAGATGTGTCACAGTCTTCCCAATAGAGGGCTTGATACAACTGCCCTTCTCATTCCTAATCTTCTGAATAAGATTAGCATTCGATCTTTCCTTTATTCTGAAGGAGAGAGTCCGTCCCATTTCTCACTATTTTCAAAGCTGGACAGTTGTCTTACCCGATAATTTTTAACCGACCGATAACCTGCTTTCTAAATGTCACCTGCAACAGCACGGACTGCTCCAGCAAAATCTCAGACCAATCACTGGCAATATTACTGTCACCCAGATTAGACTCTAGCACATCAAGAGTCAGACGCACCTCAACTTCTGCTGCTATAGCAGCCTTTCACTGACAAGCTGAGATCTACACCGTCTGACCCCAGCATGAAGCCTTACAGGATTCCCAACCTACCGAGGGTGATGCAGATCCACTGTTGAACACCTAAAGATTGGAGGTCATAGAGTCAATATAACCTGTATCCAACAAAAGCTTGCATTCAAAAGTCCAACCCTGTGCCCCCGGTGCTTGAATGAGCCCAGAAGATTGTATAAACTGAGATAACAAGTGATGATCCGAAATAATCCTGCTATTAAGCAACATCCTAGAACTTGACACCAATGTACAACTAATTAGGAACATATCGATCCAGGACTAAGATTTATGCGGGCCGAGCAATACGTAAAACCCGATTCCTTAGGTTGTTCAAAGCACCATAAATCTACCAGGGCATATAAAGAGTTAAGGAGAGATTTGCCCCCAGAGGACATGATGGAGCCAGCCAATTCCAGAGGCAAAGTCTGAGATGAGAAATCCCTATTGAGGCATAATGTCACGTTGAAGTCACCACAAACAGTATACGGTGGTGTCCAAAGACAGAGCTCATTCAATTATAGGTCTAATGTCCCTGAATCATTAGAATTCGGGCCATAAACTATACAGATGGTCAGAGACATCTGGTCCTTCTGGATCGTAGCCAGGAGCCAGCGGCCCCCTACATTGACCATCTGACTTAAGGCCCATTTACTATCCCGAGCCAATAATGCGACCCCCCTCTGAGCGGAGCTGAAGCATGACAGAGACAAAAAAGCACATTCAGTCTCGGAAAGGTGTGACTCCTGGAGGCAAATAATTTGTGGCCTAAGGGTATTCAGCTGTTCATCTAAAAATGTCTTCTTATGAGGTGACTTAATCCCATTGATGTTCCATGAAAATATGTGCAGTTGCTGGCCTGGGCACCTGCTGTCACAGATACACTAACATTCCCCCTGCTACCTCTCATACATATTTTTAGTTGAAAGCTCAACTCATAACCAAATTACCTGTTACAACAACTTGCAAATATAATTATTTCCTTACATGCTGGGTTTCTCAAGCGAACTTTGTCAAAATCTTCCCTCCCTCCACACCATGTCCTTCAGAGCCAGTCTAAGTTGAAACTAATTAAAAAAAACAACCCTGACCTCAATCCCCCAAACAACCCACTCCCCAGATTCCTATACTGGTGAACCAACCCACCCCCACCTAAGCAATGCCTCCCCAAAAAAGGGCCAATAACCTCTCACCAAGGATGACCATCTATTCCGACTCTGGGCTAAGATTACCCGATGGTCAAAACCCCCCCACCTTCTGAATGTCCAAAGAAAATACAATAACCACGGAAAGGCAAAGGAGAAAAAAATTAAATATCTAAAAATAGTAAGGCAGCATATAGATGTACCCTGTGATTTTTATACACCAGACGCCAGAGATTATAACAGACAGAGAAGAGGATTATGATGCCTTCATTGTTCCTGGATTGAAGGCTGACAAGAGCTAGGCTAGTCTGGACTTACCTGACACGGCCCTCTGTGGCAACCTATTCACGTCTTGGTGATTCAGCATCTTTAACTCCAGTTCCTGGCTCTAAAATGCCCGTCAGCCCCCGCCTCTTCGATTCAGGGAATTGCGTTCCTCAGTGAGGACAGGGGAGAACCGCGATCCTCAGTGAAGACACTTGACTGGCTCCTTTGCCTCAGGGGAGTGCAGCATTCTTCCAAGTGTGTTGGCAACACCACAAAATACCTCTAATGTGAGAGAAAAGGATGTCAACGTCTCAAGCCTGCCTATACTCAATTCACTATCCCTCTCCTCCCCATAGAGAAAACTGCAAACGCAAAGGAGCCTACTGCGGTGATGGGGGGCCCCAAGGGTCCAGCCACAGCTGGTTAAGCAGGATGGTACAACCTATCAGGCTGCAGATGTAGAGGGACAGGATCATGTGGTTCAGTGCTCGCAGTCCCTGCAACACCCCTCGCTAAGGTTGGCTGGGGGTCTGGATCTGGTTGAACTGACAGGAGAAAGCCAGATGGCCTTTTTTCCCTCTCAGACTGGTCCAACAGCGATGAGGAGGAGGAGATTGAGGAGTAAGAAGAAGATCAAACTGTTAAACTAACCGTGGAGGCAAATATCCCTCAATGGGCAGAAATCTAGGAGTCTGGATATTTCAACTTCGGAAATGATTTCCTCCAGGAAACTGAGTGGGAACAGAAGGCTGACACTGCCCAAGTTCTGGATCTTGCCTTTGTGGCTGTGGATCCAGGGCGGGCTTTAGGGCGGTGCGACCGGTGCCACCGCACCGGGTGCTGGCTTCCTGGGGGCGGCCGGGGAGCCGTGTTTGAAAGTTTATTATGCTTTTGAAGCACCTGCTGCAGCGTTTCTTTCCCCCAGCAATGACCAGGCCTCACATAAATGTCAAGATAACTCGTGTGATTAATTATCTCCCTGGAGAGAGATCAGCATTTTGTATAGTTGAGGTTTTGACTTAGGTGAAGTTAGTGCAGAGGGTTAATATGCCTGCTGCAAAGAACGTGTACCAAGTAGATAAAAGAGTGCGTATGATGTAAACAGATCAGCAGGTTACTGCTTTCAAAAGAGACATCCTTTTTTTACTTGCAATTTAGAACTTAAAGTCCTAATATAGAATAGTGAGCTATTAACTTTCATCCTAGAACTGCATACACACTGCAAAGTATACATTATTAGAACATTGATTATGTTGCAAAAAGGGTTAATTTGGCTAGAAATCGATTATTATTAAAGAAAACTCCCAACTATGCTGTTTCTTTTTCGACTCTGAGTTTGTGCTTCTCCACACCAAGCACTCTTAAACTATACTTCCTACCAGTATGGATGACATGTGACTCCTACACTTTTAGTCCTTTGGCTTATGTAACATTTCCTATACACTGATTTATACAGTATGATTGATTGTCTCTGTGTAATGTGCGTGTGATGCAAAGTGCTCGGACACCCTACACTGGCATGAGTGGCGCTATATAACTAATTCAATGCATCTGAGAGAGTGTGGCTATGGAGACTTGGTCACTGTTAAAGGGTGCTAGTGAGAGAATCTGTGGTGGAGGTGGTCATGGGGGGCGCCAACAAACATTGTCGCACAGGGTGCCACCAGCACTAAAGCCGGCCCAGGCCAGCAGGTGCAGTTGCTGGCCTGGGCACCTGCTGTCACAGATACACTAACATTCCCCCTGCTACCTCTCATACATATTTTTAGTTGAAAGCTCAACTCATAACCAAATTACCTGTTACAACAACTTGCAAATATAATTATTTCCTTACATGCTGGGTTTCTCAAGCGAACTTTGTCAAAATCTTCCCTCCCTCCACACCATGTCCTTCAGAGCCAGTCTAAGTTGAAACTAATAAAAATAAACAACTCTGACCTCAATCCCCCTGTTGGAGGGAGGACCACCGGGGAGTCGGGGAGACTAGTCCGGCGCACCTTCCTACCGCAAAGTTATAGCCAAGCGCCGCTGAGAAGCCCCCTTCGGGGAGGTCTTTCTCCTATGATCGTACTAGACCCAGTAACACCAACACACAGGACTCAATATCAGTTGCTTGACTTGGTTCTTTATCAGTAGTAGTACGTTCAATATTTACCGTGGGATCGAGGGATCCAGTAAGAGTCTCAATGTCTGTTAGAGGAATAGGGTAGCGGGACAGTCTTAGTACCAACCAGGTACGGGAGGGCTCTGCGCCAGACCTTGAGTGCTGGTCTCAGAGCGGCTCGGACGTGGGGAGCCGCGACGGCGTCTGCAGGGCTCGGGTGGTAGTTCCGCTTGGGTCGAGCCGCGACACAGTCAGCAGGGCTCCGGTGGTAGGTCCGCTTCGGTCGAGCCGCGACGAGGTCAGCTGGGCTCTGGTAGTAAGGTTCAACAAGGTCAGGCCGCGACAGCGTCAGCAGGGCCCCAAAGGTTCGTGAAGGTCTTCAAGCACGGGGGAGCCGCGACGTCGTCAGCAGGGCTCAGAGTGTGGGTTCAGGAGGAGTCTTCTTCCGTAGGGTCAGCCGCGATCCGATCAGCAGGGCTCTTGACTCTGGGATACAACTGTTGTCCTGTTGTCGGGTCGCCCCAGATATAGGACTGGAGCCCTTTGATGTCCGGACCCTTACGCCCGGAGGGGGCGGAGAGGCCGGGTAGGGAGCGGCCAGACACCCAGCAGGAGAGGCGCCAGGCCCCAGAGAGCTGTGGGGTGATCGCACCTAGGTGTGGAAGGACGGTTGGGGGTCCCATCGATACTGCCCTCCGCCGGGAGTGGGAAGGGTTCACGTGGTATCCCCCGGGCCAGGGGTTGGTGCCTCGATGTCGGGCCTCGCTGGGACAGAGGCCGGGTGAAGCGGGGTCACGCAGGTGGTCACGTGGAGTGACGTATAATCCAAAATGGAGGAGCCCCGAGGTGCATGGGACCTCGTGCGGCTTAGCGAGGGGGAACAGGACCACGCCACGAGGCCGGCTCCCACATGCGTCCCCCCCAGCTGAAGGCAGGGAGAGTCACCCATCTCCTTGGGGGTTCTCCTCGCCGAGGCGGAAGAATCGGGACAGGCCGTCAGCATTGGCGTGGTCGTTGCCGGGCCGGTGTTCCACAGTGAAGTCCATCCCTTGCAGCGAGATGGACCATCGCAACAGCTTGGGGTTCTCGCCCCGCATTTGTATGAGCCACCGCAAGGGCCGGTGGTCAGTTTGGACCCTGAAGTGGGTGCCGAAAAGGTAGGGCCGGAGCTTCTTGAGAGCCCATACCACGGCGAAGGCCTCCCGCTCGATGGTGCTCCACCTCTGTTCTCGCGGCAGCAGTCGGCGGCTGATGAAGGCCACAGGTCGGTCGCGGCCCTTGGCGTCCATCTGGGAGAGGACCGCCCCGACCCCGTACTCCGAGGCATCGGTCTGGACTACAAATTGTTATGTTATATGTTATATGTTATACAGGTTTTTTTGTATAGTGTGCGGCTACTCGAAAGAGTGTCCCGACGCTTTGAATTGCACACTAATCTCAAAACACAACAGGAAAAATGAACAAAAACAAAAAAAAAAAGAGGAAACCGGATAGGACCTGAAACTAAGAAGTGAAAAGCCAAGTTTTAAGCCCCTTCCTAAAGGCCAACAGGTTAGGGGTGCTGCGCAGGGACACAGGCAATTTGTTCCACAGCTGAGGCGCTAATAATTTAAAGGAGCGGCCACCGATGCGAGCTCTCTTCACGCGGGGCACTGCAGCAAGAAACAAGGCTTCAGACCTGAGCGATCTGGCAGGACGGTAAAAGGACAGCCTTTTCTGAAGATATTTTGCTCCAGATGTGTGCAAGGCTTTGTGTGCCAGGGTGAGAGTTTTAAAAACTATCCGCTTCCGGACAGGAAGCCAGTGCAGAGCCTCCAAAAGGCACGAGGCTCTGGCACGGCGAGAGAGTCCAAAAATAGCACGTGCTGCCGAATTCTGAACAACCTGTAATCGTTGAAGCAGGTATTCTGGCAGGCCGAGATAGAGGACGTTGGAATAGTCTATTCTCGAGCCTATCATCGCCTGCACCGTGATCTTCCTGTGTTCCTCCGATAACAAGGGAAGGAACTTGCGAAGCATCCGGAGTAAGCCAAAGCAGGTGCCTGTGAGACCGATTACCTGCGAGCGTAGTGTGAGGCCATTGTCGATCTTAATCCCAAGGTTTTTAGCTACCTGGGACAAACTTGCTGGTGGAAACATGTTCTCTGGCCACCACACTTTCCAGTCCGGGTCCGAGCTGCACCCAAAAAAGAGGACCTCGGATTTATCCGAGTTGCACTTGAGGCTGTTATGATGGAACCACTGAAACACAGCCTCAAGGCAACCCTGGATCCTACCTCCATCGAAGTCCGCACCCCTCTCACAGGTGAAGAGGAGCTGGGTGTCATCGGCGTAAGAAACGATCTGGGCCCCAAAAGACTCCGCCAGGGCCGCCAGAGGGGTCATGAAGATATTAAATAGAGTTGGGCTCAGGACAGAGCCCTGAGGAACTCCGACACCCAATGGCGACATCTCGGCGGAGCAAGCAGAAGCCCAGACCGATTGTCGACGGCCTGCCAGGAAAGATCGAAACCACTGGAGCACCGTCCCTCGAAGACCAATCTCTGAGAGTCTAGCAAGCAGACCCTCATGAGGGACGGTGTCAAAGGCCGCCGACAGGTCTAACATCACCAGCATCGCTCTCCCACCCGAATCCAGCACCTCCTTTATCGCCTCCGAGACTTCCAGGAGGGCTGTTTCGGTGCTAAGATTGGCGCGGAAACCCGACTGTGTAGGGTGCAGTAGGTCGTGGGCCTCCAAGTAATCGGTAAGCACCTTCTGCACGTGCTTTTCAATGACCTTCGCCAAAGCCGGCAGTAGCGAGATAGGTCTATAATTCGCTAACACCTCCACATCCAGACCAGGCTTTTTAAGCAGGGGAATAATCATTGCCTGCTTCCAGGACTGGGGAACCACACCCTGTGCAAGAGAACAGTTCAACAGGGGGTTCACAAGTGGATTAATAACAGCTGCCATTTTAGCCAGAAATTTTGCGGGGCAGGCATCCCGAGGGGAACCTGACTTTAGTCCCACCATCAGGTCAAATGAAGCTGTCAGCGAGAGAGGAGGGAAAGCTGCCAAGGCCACACCGGCGTTCGGTCGGGTAACAGCGGCATTCTCCGCCCGACCTGGTACCTCAGGATCCAACACAAGGAAGGAGTCCTGGATCCGCTGGATCTTAGAGGTGAAAAAGTCCGCAATCGCCCTGACCCAAGGCGCAGGAGGGGGGGTCTGGGCAGGCGCTGCGCGAGAGGCTGTAAACTCCCGCACAATGGCGAAAAGCTCCTTACAGGAGTTGGAAGCGGCTTCAATTTTTCTGGCAAAATAAGCCTTCTTCTCCGCGAGGATGTTCCGATGGTACGCTTTCGCCAGAGACCTGTAGGTGAGTTTCGCCGTCGCGTCGTATTTCACGCGCCATGCTCTTTCCGCTACCTTGCATTGCCGACGAGAGGCCGCCAATGCTTCCGTAAACCAAGGGGCAGAAGCGCCTTTTTCGGGTTTGCGGTGGGGTCTCAGAGGAGCAATTGCTTGCGGTAGTCAGGGGCCTGTAGCACAGGGGCAGCGCACATGGCCGCCTTGAGGGCCTCAAAAGCGGTCTGACAGCGGGGCGTCCAGTGCACCACCTTGGGCTGTTTCTTGGAAGTGAGCTCCGTAAGGGTGCCCACAATGCTGCCTTAATCCTTGATGAAGCGTCGGTAGTAGCCTGTGAGGCCTAGGAAGGCCCGGACAGCGGTCTGGGTTGCGGGGGGCTCCCACGCCTGGATGGCGTCGACCTTTAACTGGAGGGGAGCCACCTGGCCACTCCCCACCTGGTGGCCCAGATAGGTCACAGATCCTTGACCGATCTGGCATTTACTGGCCTTAATGGTGAGCCCGGCCCTTTGGAGAGCGGCCAGGACTTCCCCGAGGTGTCCTAGGTGTGCGGCCCAGTGGTCGCTGAAGACTGCAATGTCGTCGAGGTAGGCCGCGCTGAAGGCTTCTAGTCCGGCCAGGACCTTGTTCACTAGCCTCTGAAAGGTCGCTGGGGCGTTCTTCATCGCGAAGGGCATTACCCGAAAGTGGTAGTGCCCATCAGGGGTGGAAAAGGCGGATCGTTCCTGGGCGCCAGGAGTGAGCTTGATCTGCCAGTACCCAGCGGTGAGATCAAAGGTGCTCAGGTAGCGGGCGGCCCCCAAGCGATCGATCAGCTCGTCTGCTCGTGGCAAGGGGTGGGCATCGGTCTTGGTGACTGCGTTCAGGCCCCGGTAGTCGACACAAAATCTGAGTTCCGGGGCAGTGCCGGGGGCGGCGGCCTTCGGCACCAAGACTACCGGGCTGGCCCACGGGCTGTCGGAAGGCTCGATGACTCCGAGAGCGAGCATCTTGGCGACCTCGGTCTGTATGCAGGCTCGGACTCGGTCAGGTACTCTGTAAGCGCGGTGTCGCACAGGGGGGCTGTCCCCAGTGTCCACGTCGTGGACGCACCAGGGGGTCACCCCGGGCGTGAGAGAGAAGAGGGCAGCGAAGGGTTGCAGCAGCTTCTGGCAGTCATGGCGCTGTTCTGGTGTCAGGGTGGCGGAGAGGCGGACGCCCTCCAAGGAGCCGTCTTGGCCCGAGGCCCCCAGGAGTCCTGGTAGGGGCTCGGAGTCACTTTCGCCCCCATCGTCGGTAGCCAGCAGCAGGCTTAGTTCAGTTCGGGCAAAGTGGGGCTTGAGCCGGTTGGCGTGCAGGACCCGGAGGGGGTTCCTCGGGGACTCCATGTCGACCAGGTACGTGACGGGGCTCTTCCTCTCAACTACCTTGAAGGGCCCGGTCCACTTGTCCTGCAGGGCGCAGGGGTCCACGGGTGACATGACCCAGACTTGCTGGCCCGGCTCGAACTCGATGGCTGAGGCAAAATGCGAAGTGGGTCGCACACCGCTCGTCATACTAGCAAATAGCCCCATAGGATTCTGGAGGATGTAGTGACAGCGGCGGGTACACCTATGCCACGAGTAAAAAGTTTAAAATGCCATCCCTGGACACGTGTTTCGAGGTAATTGCCTCTCGTCAGCAGGGAGCAGGTACGTATGCGGGGTGCTGTAGACTGGCAAAATTTTTTTATCAGGTATAGTACCTCTCACGGCGCGCGGGTGCGGGATCCGGGCTCGTTAACCAATAGCTCAGGGAGCTTTAAATACAAAATGCGAAGTGGGTCGCACACCGCTCGTCATACTAGCAAATAGCCCCATAGGATTCTGGAGGATGTAGTGACAGCGGCGGGTACACCTATGCCACGAGTAAAAAGTTTAAAATGCCATCCCTGGACACGTGTTTCGAGGTAATTGCCTCTCGTCAGCAGGGAGCAGGTACGTATGCGGGGTGCTGTAGACTGCCAAAAATTTGTTATCAGGTATAGTACCTCTCACGGCGCGCGGGTGCGGGATCCGGGCTCGTCAACCCATAGCTCAGGGAGCTTTAAATACAAAATGCGAAGTGGGTCGCACACCGCTCGTCATACTAGCAAATAGCCCCATAGGATTCTGGAGGATGTAGTGACAGCGGCGGGTACACCTATGCCACGAGTAAAAAGTTTAAAATGCCATCCCTGGACACGTGTTTCGAGGTAATTGCCTCTCGTCAGCAGGGAGCAGGTACGTATGCGGGGTGCTGTAGACTACCAAAAATTTTTTATCAGGTATATTACCTCTCACGGCGCGCGGGTGCGGGATCCGGGCTCGTCAACCCATAGCTCAGGGAGCTTTAAATACAAAATGCGAAGTGGGTCGCACACCGCTCGTCGTACTAGCAAATAGCCCCATAGGATTCTGGAGGATGTAGTGACAGCGGCGGGTACACCTATGCCACGAGTAAAAAGTTTAAAATGCCATCCCTGGACACGTGTTTCGAGGTAATTGCCTCTCGTCAGCAGGGAGCAGGTATGTATGCGGGGTGCTGTAGACTGCCAAATTTTTTTTATCAGGTATAGTACCTCTCACGGCGAGCAGGTGCGGGATCCGGGCTCGTCAACCCAGAGGCATTTTCGTCATACCAGCGTTTCATGTCTTCTTGGCTGGCTTCGAGGTTGGCTTCTGCTAGGGCCCGGAACTTCCGAATCTGGTTCCGCAGGGTCAGAAGGTACCGGTAGACGTCGGGAGGGGCATCTTGGACTTGCGCCTCCCAGCCCTCTTTGACCAGGCTGAGGGGCCCTCGGACGGGGTGCCCATACAATAGTTCGAAGGGGCTGAAGCCCAGGGATTTCTGTGGTACCTCCCGATAGGCGAACAGGAGGCAGGGCAGCAGGACATCCCATCTCCTCCTCAGGGGCTCTTCCAGGCCCTTGATCATCCCCTTCAAGGTTCTGTTGAACCGCTCGACCAGTCCGTTCCCCTGGGGGTGGTAAGGGGTGGTGAATTTATAGGTGACCCCACATTGTTGCCAGAGGGATCTCATGTACTTTGAAATAAAGTTCGTACCCCTGTCGCTCACCACTTCTCGGGGGAACCCCACCCTGGAGAAGATGCCCATCAGGGCCCGGCCCACCACTGGAGCTGTCACAGTGCGAAGTGGGATGGCCTCGGGGTATCGGGTGGCGTGGTCGACCAGTACCAGGATGAAGCGGTGTCCCAGGGCGGTTCGGGGGTCGAGGGGCCCCACGATGTCGATCCCCACTCGTTCGAACGGGGTGTGGACGGATGGAAATGGTTGCAGGGGGGCTTTCACTCGACCCCCAGTCTTCCCGCTAGCTTGGCAGGTCGGGCAGGACCGGCAGTGATGGTCCACGTCTCTTCTCATTCGGGGCCAATAGAAATGGGTCACTAGGCGGCTGTAAGTCTTGTCCCGCCCGAGGTGTCCGGCGAGGGGCACGTCATGTGCCAGGTTCAGGAGGAACTCTCGAAATCGGAGGGGGACCACCAACACCCGGCCGGCCCCTAGTTCGGCGACTTTCTGCTCGCTATACAATAAGTCATTGTCCCAATAGACCCAGTGGGTTCCCGTGGGGTCCCCCGCAGCCTGGGCGGCCGCTTGCTGTCGGACCCCCTCGAGGGACGGGCAGGCCTTCTGCTCTTGCTGGAATTGTTCGCGGGTTGGGCCCCCGTCGTGGCGCCACTGGGCCAGCTCGGGGATCTCGCTGAGGGAGGCGGCCTCGTCGGGAGAAAGTTCGGATGGCCCGGCCTCCTCGTCAGGTTCCTCCGTGCCGGAGGAGGGTGATAGTTCGGGGCCCGTCGGCTTGTCGGGGGCCGTGGCAGCGGCTGGTTGGGCGGTCATGGACCGGGTGGTGGCGCAGGCCCACTCGGGCAGTCCTAGCATCCCCAGATGCTCTCGGCGTTCCACCTGGGCCCAGGGGGAGCTCTCTAGGTCATTCCCCAGGAGGCAGTCTACTGGAGCGTCGTCGCGGACAGTTACTTTTAGGGTGCCGGACACTCCTCCCCACTCGAAGGGGATCCTGGCCATCCGGCACATGCTCTCGGTGTTGTCCGCGGTCCGGACAGGGCATAGGACATGCGGCAGGATTTGTTCGGGGGTCACTAGGTGGCAGCGGACAGCGGTCACACTGGCCCCAGTGTCCCGGAGGGCCTCGGCCCGTCGTCCATTGATGGTGACCCACTGTTGGTACTTCTGGGTGTTGCTTGGGATGGCAGCTCGGGGCACCATTTCTCGGGAACCCAGGCATACAGGCGACATGGCAGCTGGTTCCCACTCGGGGGACCCGTTGTCGTGGTTCTCCTCTTCGTCTTCTCCCTCCCCCAGGGCTGCGGCGGCTATTTGCCGGGGAGGGGGCCCAGCGGTCCCGTTCCGTCGGTTCACGGGGCAGGCCGGGTCGCTCGCATAGTGGCCGGTCTGCTGGCAGCCGAAGCAGGTCACTGTTGGTCGTGGTCCAGGCCGTGCGATAGGGGTCCCCCTTCGGCCCAGGGTCGGGGACGTGTGGTTGGTGGCTTGGCCTCGTGGCGGGCTTCTGGGCGGCCCGGCCGGGAATTCTCGACTGCGGTGGGACCCCCCTCCTCCGCCTCGCTGGCGGGGAGGTCCCGTGGTACTCCGTTGGTAGTCCCCCACTGGGTTCCGGGGGACCCGGGTGTTGACCCATCGGTCTGCTTCGGCGGCGAGCTTCCAGGGCTCGGTCAGTTTACTGTCCAGGAGGTGTTGCCTTAGTTCAACAAAGCAGTTGTTGGCAAGGTGCTCCCAGACAATGAGGTCGAACAGTTCATTGTATGAGGTGACCTTGCTCCCTTTTATCCATCCTTCCAATGCTCGGCTGAAGAAGTCCACATATTCGACCCACGTGGTACCGGGGAGCTTCTTGCAGTCCCGGAAGCGCTGCCGGTACATCTCGGCTGATAGTCCGTAGCGTGTGAGTAGGGCTTCTTTCATGTGGTCGTATGATGTCATCACCGCGTCGGGGAGTTGCAGCAGGGTATCCCGGCCCTCGCTGAGGAACCTCCCCCATAGGCCGGCACCCCAATCCTTCCGGGGTACCCGATGGGAGGTCATGGCTACTTCGTACGCTCGGAACCATTGCTGGATGTCGTCATTTTTATAGTACTCCTTGACGACATCCTTGGGGATGTGAACCTTTGGCTCGGTCAGTGGCAGAGCGTCCCGGGCTCCGGGGGTGCTGGTCTCCCCCGTTTTAGATTTTAGTTCAAGTTCCTTGAGGCTCCTCTCGTGCTCGAGGGTTAGCCGTCTCTCCTCTAGTTCCCGCTGCCGCTTCTTTTCCTCGATTTCCTCTTGCAGCCGTAGTTGCTCCAAGGCTATTTTCTTCTCCGCCAGTAGGAGCTCACCGTCCAGCCGGAGTCGGGCGAGGTCCATTTCGTGTGTCCGGACCCTCTCCCGTTCTCGCATTTCTTGGTGGGAAAGGCTGGTTTCTGGGACGGTTCACCCCCCATCTGTCGGGGTTGGGGTCGGCAGGTTTCCGTCCCGGGCCGAGGTCCCTTCGGCTCGGGGCGGAGTGGTCTCGGGTTCTGTCCAGGCTTTCAGGGCTTTCTGCATTTCTTCCTTGGTGCCCAATCCTGTGGTTGGGATCCCTTTGTCCTTGCAGAATTGTTTCAGTTCTTTGTGGGTGTATTCTTCCAACCTTTCCGGCTGGAAGGTTGCGGCCACGGTTGCCTCTTGGCCTTGCATGGTTCCCTTTTCTTTTTCCGTCTGGTTAGGTAGTGGGTGCGTTACTTGCCTGTACGATTGCGTCTGGCTCGGATCCCGTCGCTGGCCACCAAATGTTGGAGGGAGGACCACCGGGGAGTCGGGGAGACTAGTCCGGCGCACCTTCCTACCGCAAAGTTATAGCCGAGCGCCGCTGAGAAGCCCCCTTCGGGGAGGTCTTTCTCCTATGATCGTACTAGGCCCAGTAACACCACCACACAGGATTCAATATCAGTTGCTTGACTTGGTTCTTTATCAGTAGTAGTACGTTCAATATTTACCGTGGGATCGAGGGATCCAGTAAGAGTCTCAATGTCTGTTAGAGGAATAGGGTAGCGGGACAGTCTTAGTACCAACCAGGTACGGGAGGGCTCTGCGCCAGACCTTGAGTGCTGGTCTCAGAGCGGCTCGGACGTGGGGAGCCGCGACACAGTCAGCAGGGCTCCGGTGGTAGGTCCGCTTCGGTCGAGCCGCGACGAGGTCAGCTGGGCTCTGGTAGTAAGGTTCAACAAGGTCAGGCCGCGACAGCGTCAGCAGGGCCCCAAAGGTTCGTGAAGGTCTTCAAGCACGGGGGAGCCGCGACATCGTCAGCAGGGCTCAGAGTGTGGGTTCAGGATGAGTCTTCTTCCGTAGAGTCAGCCGCGATCCAATCAGCAGGGCTCTTGACTCCGGGATACAACTGTTGTCCTGTTGTCGGGTTGCCCCAGATATAGGACTGGAGCCCTTTGATGTCCGGACCCTTGCGCCCGGAGGGGGCGGAGAGGCCGGGTAGGGAGCGGCCAGATGCCCAGCAGGAGAGGCGCCAGGCCCCAGAGAGCTGTGGGGTGATCGCACCTAGGTGTGGAAGGACGGTTGGGGGTCCCATCGATACTGCCCTCCACCGGGAGTGGGAAGGATTCACGTGGTATCCCCCGGGCCAGGGGTTGGCGCCTCAATGTCGGGCCTCGCTGGGACAGAGGCCGGGTGAAGCGGGGTCACGCAGGTGGTCACGTGGAGTGACGTATAATCCAAAATGGAGGAGCCCCGAGGTGCATGGGACCTCGTGCGGCTTAGCGAGGGGGAACAGGACCACGCCACGAGGCCGGCTCCCACACCCCCAAACAACCCACTCCCCAGATTCCTATACTGGTGAACCAACCCAGCCCCACCTAAGCAATGCCTCCCCCAAAAAGGGCCAATAACCTCTCACCAAGGATGGCCATCTATTCCGACTCTGGGCTAAGATTACCCGATGGTCAAAACCCCCCCACCTTCTGAATGTCCAAAGAAAATACAATAACCACGGAAAGGCAAAGGAGAAAAAAATTAAATATCTAAAAATAGTAAGACAGCATATAGATGTACCCTGTGATTTTTATACACCAGACGCCAGAGATTATAACAGACAGAGAAGAGGATTATGATGCCTCCAGTTCCCCTTCAGCCGTTCCAGCCCGTCTATCCGAGAGAGAACAATGATTGACCCCTCACAGGACCATTCTCTATATAATGGTCCCATTCGGGCCGAGAGGAAAGTAACCAAGCACACCAAGATACCATACTTGCAAAAATAGATGAAAAAAAAAAATAGAAGAAAAAAGGGAAAAAGAAGGAAGAGGGAAAAGCGGGAAAACCAAGAAAAGGGGAAAGGCCCATGTTAGTAGGCAATCATGCTTAATAAATAGACCTATAGCATCTCAGCCGACTGCTACTTAGCTATCAACTCCAGGACTTTCAGTCCTTCATAGCAGTAGAAGGTCTGGCCCTCCTTTCGTATTCTCAGAGTTGCCGGCTCCATAAGTGAGACAATGGCTCCCAGATTAATCAAGGTCGGAATATGTTCACGAATATGCCAGCTCCTCACCACCGTCTGATGACCAAAGTCAAAGCAAACAAAGAAATTCATCCTACAGGCATTAGATGGCATCTTGGGAGTTGCAGCACGGTAAATCTCCTGACGAAGAATAAAGTTCCCGATGTAAACCAGGATAGCCCGAGGAAAGCAAGATGGCTCTTAGGAGGCCTGAATAGAAATCGATGTGCCCTCTGGATCAACCAGTCGAAATCCCAGTCATTAAGGGAAGGAAAGGCTTCTCTGAACAAGCAGACCACAAAGCCTCTTGGGTCATGGCTCTCCGTACCTTCAGGGACCCCCACAGGACCTGCAAATTGTTCCTACAGGACCTGTTTTCCAGCTCTTCCACGCTGGACAAAGAGTAGTAAGCTGGGTGTCATGTTGAGTGATCACTGAACTATTCTCCTGCACTTCCTTTTGGAGGCCCTCTAGTGAAACTCCCATTGCCCTAAGAAAGAGGAGAAAGATGGCGGCTGCACTTGGCTAGGCGGTCAGCATCTCAAACTTCTCCGATGGCCCTGAACGGTTCTGGGGCTTACTCGCCTTCATTGTTCCTGGATTGAAGGCTGACAAGAGCTAGGCTAGTCTGGACTTACCTGACACGGCCCTCTGTGGCAACCTATTCACGTCTTGGTGATTCAGCATCTTTAACTCCGAGCCGCTCCAGTTCCTGGCTCTAAAATGCCCGTCAGCCCCCGCCTCTTCGATTCAGGGAATTGCGTTCCTCAGTGAGGACAGGGGAGAACCACGATCCTCAGTGAAGACACTTGACTGGCTCCTTTGCCTCAGGGGAGTGCAGCATTCTTCCAAGTGTGTTGGCAACACCACAAGATACCTCTAATGTGAGAGAAAAGGATGTCAACGTCTCAAGCCTGCCTATACTCAATTCACTATCCCTCTCCTCCCCATAGAGAAAACTGCAAACGCAAAGGAGCCTACTGCGGTGATGGGGGGCCCCAAGGGTCCAGCCACAGCTGGTTAAGCAGGATGGTACAACCTATCAGGCTGCAGATGTAGAGGAACAGGATCATGTGGTTCAGTGCTCGCAGTCCCTGCAACACCCCTCGCTAAGGCTGGCTGGGGGTCTGGATCTGGTTGAACTGACAGGAGAAAGCCAGATGGCCTTTTTTCCCTCTCAGACTGGTCCAACAGCGATGAGGAGGAGGAGATTGAGGAGTAAGAAGAAGATCAAACTGTTAAACTAACCGTGTAGGCAAATATCCCTCAATGGGCAGAAATCTAGGAGTCTGGATATTTCAACTTGGGAAATGATTTCCTCCAGGAAACTGAGTGGGAACAGAAGGCTGACACTGCCCAAGTTCTGGATCTTGCCTTTGTGGCTGTGGATCCAGGGCCGGCTTTAGGGCAGTGCGACCGGTGCCACCGCACCGGGTGCTGACTTCCTGGGGGCGGCCGGGGAGCCGTGTTTGAAAGTTTATTATGCTTTTGAAGCACCTGCTGCAGCGTTTCTTTCCCCCAGCAATGACCAGGCCTCACATAAATGTCAAGATAACTCGTGTGATTAATTATCTCCCTGGAGAGAGATCAGCATTTTGTATAGTTGAGGTTTTGAATTAGGTGAAGTTAGTGCAGAGGGTTAATATGCCTGCTGCAAAGAACGTGTACCAAGTAGATAAAAGAGTGCGTATGATGTAAACAGATCAGCAGGTTACTGCTTTCAAAAGAGACATCCTTTTGTTACTTGCAATTTGGAACTTAAAGTCCTAATATAGAATAGTGAGCTATTAACTTTCATCCTAGAACTGCATACACACTGCAAAGTATCCATTATTAGAACATTGATTATGTTGCAAAAAGGGTTAATTTGGCTAGAAATCGATTATTATTAAAGAAAACTCCCAACTATGCTGTTTCTTTTTCGACTCTGAGTTTGTGCTTCTCCACACCAAGCACTCTTAAACTATACTTCCTACCAGTATGGATGACATTTGACTCCTACACTTTTAGTCCTTTGGCTTATGTAACATTTCCTAAACACTGATTTATACAGTATGATTGATTGTCTCTGTGTAATGTGCGTGTGATGCAAAGTGCTCGGACACCCTACACTGGCATGAGTGGCGCTATATAACTAATTCAATGCATCTGAGAGAGTGTGGTTATGGAGACTTGGTCACTGTTAAAGGGTGCTAGTGAGAGAATCCGTGGTGGAGGTGGTCATGGGGGGGCGCCAACAAACATTGTCGCACAGGGTGCCACCAGCACTAAAGCCGTCCCTGTGTGGATCAAGGGGCAAGAAATCCCACACCCCCACAGGGTAGGGTGAAGAATTAACATGGGATCCTGAAGGGACACAGTTGGCTCTGACCAATAGTTCTCCACATACCTCAGCCCCCTCTATCGTGGCTTCCACGGTCGACCGGATGCTTGTTAAGTGATAGGATACTGAGCCCCCCATTCCTGTTGGGACGCCACAAACAAGAGGCCCTGGCTTCCCCTCTCCTGGGTGCCATATATCAACTTCTTTTGCACATAGGGAGGACTACCGTAAAGACTTACTGGCATTGAAGGCTGTTCACATGAAAACCCGAGTTGTATTGGGTAAGATGTCAAAGAATAAGGACATCTCATTGTTGACAGTTGGACAGAGCCGGCCTGGTGATTGTGGACTATTGAATCCACTCCAGAGATCTGCCTACGATGTCATCGCACAGGTTCAAATCCCAGTGGCCTCACTCAGCCTTTCACCCTTCAGATAAAATGAGCATCTTTGAGTTACATAACAATAGACGTTTGTTATTCGACTTTAAGGGGTGAACAGGCGCTTTACACATACATGTTACGTCACTGCAGGTTTAGTCTACGTCCAATATCTTTGGCAACGGCTGCTTAGTAGGCTTTCTACTCTATATAATTTGTGTCAAGAGAACTAGTTACTTCCTGAGGTTGTTGTCACATGTAGGGGTGGGCGGAATTTGCGAAAGTGACTTTCGCAAATTATTGCGAAAATGTTAAAAATCTCCGCAAATCCGTGGAAATATCGCGAAGATGCGGAAGATTTTTTCCCGCCTGTTCGCGGTATTTTCTGCATGGTCGCGTCTCGCCAACTTACCCATGCGGGGCGCGGCCATCTTGTTTTCACTCTTCTCGCGGTGCATGATCGCGAGAAGAAAGGCGTGATCGCGCGACCAATAACATTACTGCGGGCGCGAACTGTCGCGAGACAGCGCAAATGACTACCAACAATCCAACATCTCGTGGAGAACGCGACCGGATCGGGAAAACTTGTCGGCGAACGCGGGGACTCAGGTAAGGCGATCGCGCGCGCGCGAGAATGTATTATTTTACAGCGCGAGCAAGAAACAAATTATCGCTAAGCTGCGGAATGCGGAAATTTTGACATTTTCGCGCTCTCCGCGGAACGCGAAAATGTCAAATTATCGCAATTTCCGCGAGCGGAACGGAAATTTAGCCCAGGCCTAGTCACATGTGATGATGTGAAAAACTATTCATTTGAAGGGTTATAATTGCAAAGCTAAGCACAACTGCAGCATTTCAGTGGAATTCAGGTTTTGAACTAAAATTATAACAGGCTTTCAACAGATGTTTTTTCAGGGACTATGGCCGGTTGTACCAGCCAGATTAGAATGAATAAAGACAATTCCTATGTGAAAATGAACCTGAATTAGAGCGCTGGATGTGAGCAAAATACAGTCGCATTGTCAGCTTTTTGGATTCAGACGTTCTGGACTGCATCATGCAGAATGACATAGTGAAAGGTCAGATATCTATGGGGGGCATAAATCTATCCCCGTCTTATCGCCATAGCCGATGTACAGAGTTATAATGAACACGACGGTGCCATAAACTACAGCTCCCTGTCCTCCCCGCCTAAATTTATAACGTTGGCTGAAAGGTAATTTTAAAAACGGCATTCTTTATGGAATCGTTTAAAAAACTGACAAATCCCGAGGTACTATGCATGACAGATCTCATCTTGTGATTATGTTAGTTTAAGGAACGTATGAGCGCGTCATAATTAATAACCACAAGTTGCTAATGTGAAAGAATTCAAACTAGCTCGGCAGGTCTTTAAATCAAATGTTTTTTTTTAACATGTTAAACTTTGAAAAGTACAGTAAGCAGATACAGATGAAAATCCTTTTGACACGCAGGGCTCAATACAGCCTTCAGAGGAGCATTCAACGCAGAGCTAAAGGAATGTACTAGGCGAGAGCAGGCACAACAGCCCTGCATACCACACAACAGAGTGTGCAAGGTTTTGAAAAATCTTCCAATAACTTATTTTTCATAGATGACATCATTTTTTTGAGTTTAATATTTCTATTGAAGGAACGTAGAGTGCATTATGTTGATGTAGTGTAGGTAAAGCAGGAAAAAAGAGAGATGTAAAGTGGTACCCCAAGGAGAATACCATCCCTGTATTACCCATCTACAACTCTTTGTTATGTATGCCTCCCCCCCAAATAATATTCGCCTGCTTTCAGCAGCTATGCAGGGGTAGAGGAGTCATTGGGGAGTCAGACACAACAAGGCCACCTACCTCAGTCAATTGCCCTGCACTGCATTTAGTGTAACACCACTAGCCTCCACCACCCTCTGGCTATCCCTACCCCCTCCCACTTAAAACTGAATAACTAATCAATGCCACACTTCCACAACACTCTCAGAATAAGCGGTGTGTCTCAATAATATATCTAAAAAGATCCCCTAAGTCCTACCAACAACCCTTAACATCATCTGCATTTACTCTTCTCTGCCCGACTCATGGGCCTATTCACAAGCTGCGCTTTTAAGTACATTCAGTAGGACTACAACTGTACTACTCATGTAAGAATTAATGCTATTCGTAAGCCTACGTGCAAAGGCCCCCTGGCTCTCCTATCTTTTCCATGTGGAGGTCTCCGCTCCAGTTGCAGAGATCTTCGCACACTTTGGTATATGTTTTAGTAGTAAATGTGGGAGAAATATTGTGGGAGTCCCTGGAAAATGGGGAATATTTACTTAAATGGAAAGACATTAGAGAGGGATAAAGAGGGATTTAGGGAGGGAAATGCAAATACAAAAATGCACATACCAAACAGTAAGCTTATTGCTCTTCCCAACTGCCATTCTAAACTTAAATTTAAATAAAAATTCTAACAAATTAAAATTAATTAAACAATTACGTTTTAATTGAATTTATCAAATAATAGCTACATTAAAAATGATTTTTTCGGGGGGCGTCGCCAAGCCATGGGGGGATTTTAACTCCGGTGACCCGTAACCCACTATCCTCACACAATTCCACAGAACACGGCACGCTCTGCTAAATCTTTTAGGGGAGGACTTACTCGAACCCCCAGAATTACCAGCCTTAACCTATACCATAAAGGCCAAATTCCCGTTATGAATAGTTTCCACGATTTATAAATTATCTATGGCCTACAACAAAAACCACTACACCAAGGCCTGGTTTGCCTGGCAACAGGACTTGAAGAAAGACATAGACGACAAAATGTGGACTTACTGTTGCGCTAACACTAAACGCATCTCTCTAAATGGTAGGCATAGATTGCTACATTTTAAATACCTCAATAGGGTATACTACACCCCAGAGAGATTGCATAGATATGGCCTACGGGAGGATCCAACATGCAAACGTTGCACTACACAGTCTGCTGATTTTCTACATTTGGCCTGGTCTTGCCCTGGGATCTCTGACTTCTGGGATTTGGTTTTCAGGGAGCTGGAACAGATTACTGACCCGACACTCACACCGGACCCTGCATTCTAAACAGGTACCTAAGGGGGTCCGATGACTGGTGGATATGGTACTGTTTGTAGCCAAACGCAGGGTGGCAATCTGTTGGTCACGTGGACCTGTTCCCACGATAACACAGTGGTCAAGTGACATGATATACTGTAGCACACAGACAGAACTATTTAATGAACTCCTACCTCCAAGGAGTGGACCTAAAAACTTCTGGGAATTGTACAAAACTTACCTCGCCACTAAGACGAATGATGACGTGGCGGCTGCCTACACTACACAAGACATGACCTGAACTGTTAACGAAAGCCCCATGACTGACAAATTGGGAGTGATGCATTCTGTCTTTTAGCTAGACACTTAAATTGTACTGAAGCTGCCCTGGGAGGTACACTCAGGATATGGGTGTAGCAATGAGGTTAATCGAGTTTATATAGCTGTCATAAGATAAACGCACTGTCTAATGGTGCTTGGATTGCGTTTTCCTGGTCAACGCATGTAACTGCTAAAGGTATTTTGTCATATTGAGTCTCATGTTTGTTTAATAAACTCAATAAAATATTATTTTTTTTAAAATGATTTTAAATAATATTTATACATTTATATATTTTCTTTAACTAATCATTTAATAAACATTTAATTTGATGAGTTAATTTGCCATAACATTTTATTCATTTAGTTTTAGATTACTAATAATTATATTACGTTAATTTACATTTTTATTTTACCTTCAAGCATTTAATAATTTCTTGTTTATTAACCAATTATTTTTATCTACATTTTCCTATAAAGAAATCTCCACTCTAATGATGGAGATCTCCGCCTATGTGTGGAAAGTTACTAGTAGTAACTTTAATCTTTTAAATCCTGTTCTAGCATGCTTCACCCCTACTTTTGAGGGAGTGGAGACATGCAAGTCTGTACCTACCCATGAAGCAAATCTACCCGTGTAACTTTGCGATTAGGTCCCACAAATTAAAAAAAAATGTGCCCTGCCATCTACCTACACCGCCCACTCTTCAACTTCCTCCCATTCCCCAACTCAAATACAAAAAGATGTTCCTGGCCTCCTGCCGCTCTCCCACAATATTCTCCGCAGCTCTCCTCCCTACCCGAAGGCATTTGAGCAGAGCGCCTGTACCGCACTGACTGACTCTCTGAAAGCTTGGCCTGGAACTCCTGCTTTATCTCAGTCGTAGAAAAACATATTTTTTTCTCATCCCTGTGACACAATAGCAGTGAAAAAACTGGTTGTGTATCTGGTATACACTTATTGGCTGCCTGTGAGAGCCAAACAAAGCAAAATGATCTCCAAATAACACAATGCAAAAGAAATAGCTTTGTATGCCTCTTTAAAGTCTGCCATCGGATTTATTATTGGTGAACTTAACTGCCTTTTTTAGGCGCTGTACAGAACTGAAGCGACAAGGCAGACCTAAAGTGATTACCTGGCTTAGGTTGCTAGGATGCAGACCGCAGGGCCAGCCATGCTGGGTGTTAGTTTATTGATAGATATTCCTAAGCACATCTTCTAGAGACAAGTCACCTTCTATAATATCTAATGCTGAAGGGATAGTACTGCTTCAGGGCCTGTAATAACCAGACAATGTTCTTTTCCTCATGATAAAAGCAGTACTTTTCCCATCACCTGTGCAACAAAGTTCTTTTTAGGATTTCAGGAGCAATAGGGTAAAATGGACCGTGCGGTTAGTCAGTTACTGACTGTGGTATGCATGAGGCATGCACTTTCATGTTGATCCAAAATGCGTTAAATCCTCATGTTTCCTAGGAGTCGAAATAGTGATTTATGAGAGGTTATTTCGCCTTATATTTTAGCCCGATTTTCCTACAATAAAAAACGTTCTGCTTAACATGAAGCGTTAGGCTTTGTATTGGCGAATTATATGGAGGGAGTCACTGCTGTTTCATTGGCAGTGACTTTCAAATGTAGTCTAGAAGTGAAATGCTGTGCTATGTGTTCATTTAAGGTTCAAACTTACTTTCTTTTCTCTAGCCTGTCTATTAACCGTAGTGGTGTTTTTGTGGCCAGTGTTTTTTTCTTTTAGCTCCTGGGCCCTCACAAATATTAAACAAGCATTGAAAATGCAATAGGTCTCGCCCTCATTTAAGTTAACGCAATTCTGTTTGAAATTAGGTGGTTTACTAGCTTTGCTTTTATTAGTGTTTTTCAAACTGTCTTGTACATAACATGCATATGTATGCATATATGTATATGTATGCGTGTATTTATATAGATATGCAGATGTATATATAAGTATGTATATATATACACATATACATATATATAAATACATATGCATATATATACATATATATATATATGCATATGTGTGCACGTAGAGAGAGGTAGAGAGAGGTAGAGGTAGAGGTAGAGAGGTAGAGGTAGAGAGTTAAAGGTAGAGAGTAGTAGAGAGAAAGGTAGAGAGAGAAAGAATAAAGAGTAGAGAGTGAGTAGTAGAGAGTAGTAGAGTGTGTAGTAGAGAGTGTGTAGTAGAGAGTGTGTAATAGAATGTGTAGTAGAGAGTGTAGTAGACTAGTAGAGAGTGAGTAGGAGAGAGTGAGTAGTAGAAAGTGAGTAGTAGAGAGTGTGTAGTAGAGAGTAGTGAGTGTGTGGTAGAGAGTGTGTAGTAGAGTGTGTAGTAGAGAGTGTGTAATAGAGAGTGAGTAGTAGAGAATAGTAGAGAGTGTGTAGTAGAGAGTAGTGAGTGTGTAGTAGTGAGTGTGTAGTAGTGAGTGTGTAGTAGAGAGTGTGTATTAGAGTGTGTAGTAGCCAGTGAGTAATAGAGAGTGAATAGTAGAGTAGTAGAGAGTGAGTAGTAGAGAGTAGTAGTGTAGTAGAGTGTGTAGTAGAGAGTGAGTAGTAGAGAGTGAGCAGTAGAGAGTAGTAGTGTGTAGTAGAGTGTGTAGTAGAGAGTTTAGGAGAGTAGTAGAGTGTGTAGTAGAGTAGTAGAGAGTGAGTAGTAGAGAGTGTGTAGTCGAGAGTGTGTAGTAGAGAGAGAGTAGTAGAGTGTAGTAGAGTAGTAGAGAGTGAGTAGTAGAGAGTGAGTAGTAGAGAGTGAGTAGTAGAGAGTGTGTAGTCGAGAGTGTGTAGTAGAGAGTGAGTAGTAGCGAGTAGTAGAGACTGAGTAGTAGAGGGTGTGTAGTAGAGGGTGTGTAGTAGAGAGTGTGTAGTAGAGAGTAGTGAGTGTGTAGTAGAGAGTGTGTAGTATAGAGTGAGTAGTAGAGAATAGTACAGAGTGTGTAGTAGAGAGTAGTGAGTGTGTAGTAGCGACTGTGTAGTAGAGAGTGTGTAGTAGAGTGTGTAGTAGAGAGTAGTAGAGTGAGTAGTAGAGAGTGAGTAGTAGATAGTAAATAGTAGAGTAGTAGAGAGTGAGTAGTAGAGAGTGAGTAGTAGAGAGTAGTAGTGTAGTAGAGTGTGTAGTAGAGAGTGTGTAGTAGAGAGTTTGTAGTAGAGAGTGAGTGGTAGAGACTAGTAGAGAGTGTGTAGTAGAGAGTGAGTAGTAGAGAGTGAGTAGTAGAGAGTAGTAGTGTAGTAGAGTGTGTAGTAGAGAGTGTGTAGTAGAGAGTTTGTAGTAGAGAGTGAGTGGTAGAGACTAGTAGAGAGTGTGTAGTAGAGAGTGAGTAGTAGAGAGTGAGTAGTAGAGAGTAGTAGTGTAGTAGAGTGTGTAGTAGAGAGTGTGTAGTAGAGAGTAGTGACTGTGTAGTAGAGAGTGTGTAGTAGAGAGTGTGTAGTAGAGAGTAGTGAGTGTGTAGTAGAGAGTGTATAGTATAGAGTGAGTACTAGAGAATAGTAGGGAGTGTGTAGTAGAGAGTAGTGAGTGTTTAGTAGTGACTGTGTAGTACAGAGTGTGTAGTAGAGAGTAGTAGAGTGAGTAATAGAGAGTGAATAGTAGAGTAGTAGAGTGTGTAGTAGAGAGTGTGTAGTGGAGAGTTTGTAGTAGAGAGTGAGTAGTAGAGACTAGTAGAGAGTGTGTAGTAGAGAGTGTGTAGTAGAGAGTGAGTAGTAGAGAGTGAGTAGTAGAGAGTGAGTAGTAGAGAGTGAGTAGTAGAGAGTGAGTAGTAGAGAGTAGTAGTGTAGTAGAGTGTGTAGTAGAGAGTGCGTAGTAGAGAGTGAGTAGTAGAGAGTAGTAGAGTGTGTAGTAGAGAATGTGTAGTAGAGTGAGTAGTAGAGAGTGAGCAGTAGAAAGTAGTAGTGTGTAGTAGAGTGTGTGTAGGAGAGTAGTAGAGTGTGTAAGAGAGTGTGTAGTAGAAAGTGAGGTGTAGAGAGTGTGTAGCAGAGAATAGTAGAGAGTAGTGAGTGTGTAGTAGAGAGTGTGTAGTAGAGATTGAGTAGTAGAGAGTAGTAGTGTAGTATAGTGTCTAGTAGAGAGTGTGTAGTAGAGAGTGAATAGTAGAGAGTGAGTAGTAGAGAGTGTGTAGTATAGAGTAGTAGAGAATAGTAGAGCAGTGAGTGTGTAGTAGTGAGTGTGTAGTAGAGATTGTGAAGTAGAGTGTGTAGTAGAGAGTAGTAGAGCGAGTAGTAGAGAGTGAGCAGTAGAGTAGTAGAGAGTGTGTAGTATAGAGTGAGTAGTAGAGAATAGTAGAGAGTGTGTAGTAGAGAATAGTGAGTGTGTATTAGAGTGTGTGTAGTAGAGAGCAGTGCAGTGAGTAGTAGAGAGTGAGTTGTAGAGTAGTAGAGAGTGTGTAGTAGAGAGTGTGTAGTAGAGAGTAGTAGTGTAGTAGAGTGTGTAGTAGTGTGTAGTGGAGAGTGTGTAGTAGAGTAGTGAGTGTGTAGTAGAGACTGTGTAGTATAGAGTCAGTAGTAGAGAGTAGTGAGTGTGTAGTAGTGAGTGTGTAGTAGAGAGTGTGTAGTAGAGAGTGAGTAGTAGAGAATAGTAGTGTGGTAGAGTGCATAGTAGAGAGTGTGTAGTAGAGAGTGTGTAGTAGAGAGTGAGTAGTAGAGAGTGTGTAGTATAGAGTAGTAGAGAATAGTAGAGAGTAGTGAGTGTGTAGTAGAGAGTGTGAAGTAGAGTGTGTAGTGGAGAGTAGTAGAGTGAGTAGTAGAGTGTGAGCAGTAGAGTAGTAGAGAGTGTGTAGTCGAGAGTGTGTAGTCGAGAGTGTGTAGTAGAGAGTAGTGAGTGTGTAGTAGAGTGTGTGAAGTAGAGAGTAATAGAGTGAGTAGTAGAGAGTGAGTAGTAGAGTAGTAGAGAGTGAGTAGTAGAGAAGTAGAGAGTGTGTAGTAGAGAGTGTGTAGTAAGAGTAGTAGTGTAGTAGAGTGTGTAGCAGTGTGTAGTAGAGAGTGTGTAGTAGAGACTGAGTAGTAGAGAGTGTGTAGTAGAGAGTGTGTAGTAGAGACTGTGTAGTATAGACTCAGTAGTAGAGAATAGTAGAAAGTAGTGAGTGTGTAGTAGTGAGAGTGTAGTAGAGAGTGTAGTAGAGAGTGAATAGTAGAGAGTAGTAGTGTAGTAGAGTGTGTAGTAGAGAGTGTGTTGTAGAGAGTGAGTAGAAGAGAGTGAGTAGTAGAGAGTGCGTAGTAGAGAGTTTGTAGTAGAGAGTGTGTAGTAGAGAGTGAGTAGTAGAGAATAGTAGTGAGTAGTAGAGAGTGTGTAGTTGAGAGTGTGTAGTAGAGAGTGTGTTGTACAGAGTGTGTAGTTGAGAGTGAGTAGTAGAGTGTGTAGTAGAGTGTGTAGTAGAGAGTAGTGAGTGTGTAGTAGAGTGTGTGTAGTAGAGAGTAGTGCAGTGAGTAGTAGAGAGTGAGTTGTAGAGTAGTAGAGAGTGTGTAGTAGAGATTGTGTAGTAGAGAGTGTGTAGTAGAGTAGTGAGTGTGTAGTCGAGAGTGTGTAGTAGAGAGTGTGTGGTAGAGAGTGAGTAGTAGAGAGTAGTAGTGTGGTAGAGTGTGTAGTAGAGAGTGTAGTAGAGAGTGAGTAGTAGAAATTGTGTAGTATAGAGTAGTAGAGAATAGTAAAAAGTAGTGAGTGTGTAGTAGAGAGTGTGGAGTAGAGTGTGTAGTAGAGAGTAGTGAGTTTGTAGTAGATAGTGTGTAGTAGAGAGTGTGTAGTAGAGAGAGAGTAGTAGAGAGTGTGTAGTATAGAGTAGTAGAGAATAGTAGAGAGTAGTGAGTGTGTAGTAGTGAGTGTGTAGTAGTGAGTGTGTAGTAGAGAGTGTGTAGTAGAGTGTGTAGTAGAGAGTGTGTAGTAGAGAGTGTGTAGTAGAAAGTAGTAGAGTGAGTAGTAGAGAGTGAGCAGTAGAGTAGTTGAGAGTGTGTAGTAGAGAGTAGTGAGTGTGTAGTAGAGTGTGTGTAGTAGAGAGTAGTACAGTGAATAGTAGAGAATGAGTTGTAGAGTAGTAGAGAGTGTGTAGTAGAGAGTGTGTAGTAGAGAGTAGTAGTGTAGTAGAGTGTGTAGCAGTGGGTGTGTAGTAGAGAGTGTGTAGTAGAGAGTGAGTAGTAGAGAGTGTGTAGTATAGAGTAGTAGAGAATAGTAGAGAGTAGTGAGTGTGTAGTAGAGAGTGTGTAGTAGAGAGTGTGTAGTAGAGAGTAGTGAGTGCGTAGTAGAGTGTGAGTAGTAGAGTGAGTAGTTGAGTGCGAGTAGTAGAGTAGTAGAGAGTGTGTAGTAGAGAGTGTGTAGTAGAGAGTAGCAGTGTAGTAGAGCATGTAGTAGTGTGTAGTAGAGAGTGTGTAGTAGAGACCGAGTAGTAGGAGAGTGTGTAGTAGAGCATGTGTAGTAGAGTAGTGAGTGTGTAGTAGAGACTGTGTAGTATAGAGTCAGTAGTAGAGAATAGTAGAGAGTGTGTAGTAGTGAGAGTGTAGTAGAGAGTGAGTAGTAGAGAATAGTAGTGTAGTAGAGTATGTAGTAGAGAGTGTGTAGTAGAGAGTGAGTAGTTGAGAGTGAGTAGTAGAGAGTTTGTAGTAGAGAGTGTGTAGTAGAGAGTGGTGAGTGTGTAGTAGAGAGTGTGTAGTATAGAGTGAGTAGTAGAGAATAGTAGTGAGTAGTAGAGAGTGTGTAGTAGACAGTGTGTAGTAGAGTGTGTAGTAGAGAGTGTGTAGTTGAGAGTGAGTAGTAGAGAGTAGTAGTATAGTAGAGTGTGTAGTAGAGAGTGTGTAGTAGAGAGTGAGGTGTAGAGAGTGTGTAGTAGAGAGTGTGTAGTAGAGTAGTGAGTGTGTAGTAGAGAGTGTGCAGTATAGAGTGAGTAGTAGAGAATAGTAGAGTAGTGAGTGTGTAGTAGTGAGTGTGTAGTAGAGAGTGTGTAGTAGAGAGTAGTGAGTGTGTAGTAGAGAGTGTGTAGTAGAGAGTGTGTAATACAGAGTGAGTAGTAGAGAATAGTAGAGAGTAGTAGAGAGTGTGTAGTAAAGAGTAGTGAGTGTGTAGTAGAGAGTGTGTAGTAGAGAGTAGTAGTGTAGTAGAGTGTGTAGTAGAGAGTGAATAGTAGAGAGTAGTAGTGTAGTAGAGTGTGTAGTAGAGAGTGTGTAGTAGAGAGTGAGTAGAAGAGAGTGAGTAGTAGAGAGTGCGCAGTAGAGAGTTTGTAGTAGAGAGTGTGTAGTAGAGAGTGAGTAGTAGAGAATAGTAGTGAGTAGTAGAGAGTGTGTAGTTGAGAGTGTGTAGTAGAGTGTGTAGTAGAGAGTGTGTTGTACAGAGTGTGTAGTTGAGAGTGAGTAGTAGAGTGTGTAGTAGAGAGTGTGTAGTAGAGAGTAGTGAGTGTGTAGTAGAGTGTGTGTAGTAGAGAGTAGTGCAGTGAGTAGTAGAGAGTGAGTTGTAGAGTAGTAGAGAGTGTGTAGTAGAGATTGTGTAGTAGAGAGTAGTAGTGTAGTAGAGTGTGTAGTAGTAAGTGTGTAGTAGAGAGTGTGTAGTAGAGAGTGTGTAGTAGAGAGTGAGTAGTAGAGAGTAGCAGTGTGGTAGAGTGTGTAGTAGAGAGTGTGTAGTAGAGAGTGAGTAGTAGAGAGTGTGTAGTATAGAGTAGTAGAGAGTAGTGAGTGTGTAGTAGAGCATAAGCAGTAGAGTAGTAGAGAGTGTGTAGTAGAGAGTAGTGAGTGTGTAGTAGAGTGTGTGTAGTAGAGAGTAGTAGAGTGAGTAGTTGAGAGTGAGTAGTAGAGTAGTAGAGAGTGTGTAGTAGAAAGTAGCAGTTTAGTAGAGCGTGTAGTAGTGTGTAGTAGAGAGTGTGTAGTAGAGACTGAGTAGTAGAGAGTGTGTAGTAGAGAGTGTGTAGTAGAGTAGTGAGTGTGTAGTAGACTGTGTAGTATAGAGTCAGTAGTAGAGAATAGTAGAGAGTAGTGAGTGTGTAGTAGTAAGAGTGTAGTAGAGAGTAGTAGTGTAGTAGAGTGTGTAGTAGAGAGCGTGTAGTAGAGAGTGAGTAGTAGAGAGTGAGTAGTAGAGAGTGTGTAGTATAGAGTAGTAGAGAATAGTAGAGAGTAGTGAGTGTGTAGTAGAGAATGTGTAGTAGAGAGTGTGAAGTAGAGAGTAGTGAGTGTAGTAGAGTGTGTGTAGTATAGAGTGAGTAGTAGAGAATAGTAGAGAGTAGTGAGTGTGTAGTAGTGAGTGTGTAGTAGAGAGTGTGTAGTAGAGAGTGTGTAGTAGAGAGTGAGTAGTAGAGAGTAGTAGTGTAGTAGAGTGTGTAGTAGAGAGTGAGTAGTAGAGAGTGAGTAGTAGAAATTGTGTAGTATAGAGTAGTAGAGAATAGTAAAGAGTAGTGAGTGTGTAGTAGAGAGTGTGAAGTAGAGTGTGTAGTAGAGAGTAGTGAGTTTGTAGTAGATAGTGTGTAGTAGAGAGTGTGTAGTAGAGAGTGAGTAGTAGAGAGTGTGTAGTATAGAGTAGTAGAGAATAGTAGAGAGTTGTGAGTGTGTAGTAGGGAGTGTGTAGTAGAGAGTGTGTAGTAGAGAGTAGTGAGTGTGTAGTAGAGAGTGTGTAGTAGAGAGTGTGTAATACAGAGTGGGTAGTAGAGAACAGTTGAGAGTAGTAGAGAGTGTGTAATAAAAAGTAGTGAGTGTGTAGTAGTCAGTGTGTAGTAGAGAGTGTGTAGTAGAGAGTAGTAGTGTAGTAGAGTGTGTAGTAGAGAGTAGTGAGTGTGTAGTAGAGAGTGTGTAGTATAGAGTGAGTAGTAGAGAATAGGAGTGAGTAGTAGAGAGTGTGTAGTAGAGGGTGTGTAGTAGAGAGTGAGTAGTAGAGAGTAGTAGAGTGTGTAGTAGAGAGTGTGTAGTAGAGTGAGTAGTAGAGACTGAGCAGTAGAGAGTAGTAGTGTGTAGTAGAGAGTGTGTAGGAGAGTAGTAGAGTGTGTAAGAGAGAGTGTAGTAGTGAGTGAGGTGTAGAGAGTGTGTAGTAGAGTAGTGAGTGTGTTGTGGAGAGTGTGTAGTATAGAGTGAGTAGTAGAGAATAGTAGAGAGTAGTGAGTGTGTAGTCGAGAGTGTGTAGTCGAGAGTGTGTAGTAGAGAGTGTGTGGTAGAGAGTGAGTAGTAGAGAGTAGTAGTGTGGTAGAGTGTGTAGTAGAGAGTGTGTAGTAGAGAGTGTAGTAGAGAGTGAGTAGTAGAAATTGTGTAGTATAGAGTAGTAGAGAATAGTAAAAAGTAGTGAGTGTGTAGTAGAGTGTGAAGTAGAGTGTGTAGTAGAGAGTAGTGAGTTTGTAGTAGATAGTGTGTAGTAGAGAGTGTGTAGTAGAGAGTGAGTAGTAGAGAGTGTGTAGTATAGAGTAGTAGAGAATAGTAGAGAGTAGTGAGTGTGTAGTAGTGAGTGTGTAGTAGTGAGTGTGTAGTAGAGAATGTGTAGTAGAGAGTGTGTAGTAGAGAGTGTGTAGTAGAGAGTGTGTAGTAGAGAGTGTGTAGTAGAAAGTAGTAGAGTGAGTAGTAGAGAGTGAGCAGTAGAGTAGTTGAGAGTGTGTAGTAGAGAGTAGTGAGTGTGTAGTAGAGTGTGTGTAGTAGAGAGTAGTACAGTGAATAGTAGAGAATGAGTTGTAGAGTAGTAGAGAGTGTGTAGTAGAGAGTGTGTAGTAGAGAGTAGTAGTGTAGTAGAGTGTGTAGCAGTGGGTGTGTAGTAGAGAGTGTGTAGTAGAGAGTGAGTAGTAGAGAGTGAGTAGTAGAGAGTGAGTAGTATAGAGTAGTAGAGAATAGTAGAGAGTAGTGAGTGTGTAGTAGAGAGTGTGTAGTAGAGAGTGTGTAGTAGAGAGTAGTGAGTGCGTAGTAGAATGTGAGTAGTAGAGTGAGTAGTTGAGCGTGAGTAGTAGAGTAGTAGAGAGTGTGTAGTAGAGAGTGTGTAGTAGAGAGTAGCAGTGTAGTAGAGCATGTAGTAGTGTGTAGTAGAGAGTGTGTAGTAGAGACCGAGTAGTAGGAGAGTGTGTAGTAGAGCATGTGTAGTAGAGTAGTGAGTGTGTAGTAGAGACTGTGTAGTATAGAGTCAGTAGTAGAGAATAGTAGAGAGTGTGTAGTAGTGAGAGTGTAGTAGAGAGTGAGTAGTAGAGAATAGTAGTGTAGTAGAGTATGTAGTAGAGAGTGTGTAGTAGAGAGTGAGTAGTTGAGAGTGAGTAGTAGAGAGTTTGTAGTAGAGAGTGGTGAGTGTGTAGTAGAGAGTGTGTAGTATAGAGTGAGTAGTAGAGAATAGTAGTGAGTAGTAGAGAGTGTGTAGTTGAGAGTGAGTAGTAGAGAGTAGTAGTATAGTAGAGTGTGTAGTAGAGAGTGTGTAGTAGAGAGTGAGGTGTAGAGAGTGTGTAGTAGAGAGTGTGTAGTAGAGTAGTGAGTGTGTAGTAGAGAGTGTGCAGTATAGAGTGAGTAGTAGAGAATAGTAGAGTAGTGAGTGTGTAGTAGTGAGTGTGTAGTAGAGAGTGTGTAGTAGAGAGTAGTGAGTGTGTAGTAGAGAGTGTGTAGTAGAGAGTGTGTAATACAGAGTGAGTAGTAGAGAGTAGTAGAGAGTGTGTAGTAAAGAGTAGTGAGTGTGTAGTAGAGAGTGTGTAGTAGAGAGTAGTAGTGTAGTAGAGTGTGTAGTAGAGAGTGTGTAGTAGAGAGTGTGTAGTATGGAGTGAGTAGTAGAGAATAGTAGTGAGTAGTAGAGAGTGTGTAGTAGAGGGTGTGTAGTGGAGAGTGAGTAGTTAGAGAGTAGTAGAGTGTATAGTAGAGAGTGTGTAGTAGAGTGAGTAGTAGAGAGTGAGCACTAGAGAGTAGTAGTGTGTAGTAGAGAGTGTGTAGGAGAGTAGTAGAGTGTGTAAGAGAGTGTGTAGTAGAGAGTGAGGTGTAGAGAGTGTGTAGTAGAGTAGTGAGTGTGTAGTGGAGAGTGTGTAGTATAGAGTGAGTAGTAGAGATTAGTAGAGAGTAGTGAGTGTGTAGTAGTGAGTGTTTAGTAGAGTGTGTAGTAGAGAGTGAATAGTAGAGAGTAGTAGTGTAGTAGAGTGTGTAGTAGAGAGTGTGTAGTAGAGAGTGAGTAGTAGAGAGCGAGTAGTAGAGAGTGTGTAGTAGAGAGTAGTAGAGAATAGTAGAGAGTAGTGAGTGTGTAGTAGTGAGTGTGTAGTAGAGAGTATGAAGTAGAGTGTATAGTAGAGAGTGTGTAGTAGAGAGTAGTGAGTGTGTAGTAGAGTGTGAGTAGTAGAGTGAGTAGTTGAGAGTGAGTAGTAGAGTAGTAGAGAGTGTGTAGTAGAGAGTGTGTAGTAGAGAGTAGCAGTGTAGTAGAGCGTGTAGTAGTGTGTAGTAGAGAGTGTGTAGTAGAGACTGAGTAGTAGGAGAGTGTGTAGTAGAGAGTGTGTAGTAGAGTAGTGAGTGTGTAGTAGAGACTGTGTAGTATAGAGTCAGTAGTAGAGAATAGTAGAGAGTGTGTAGTAGTGAGAGTGTAGTAGAGAGTGAGTAGTAGAGAATAGTAGTGTAGTAGAGTGTGTAGTAGAGAGTGAGTAGTTGAGAGTGAGTAGTAGAGAGTTTGTAGTAGAGAGTGTGTAGTAGAGAGTGGTGAGTGTGTAGTAGAGAGTGTGTAGTATAGAGTGAGTAGTAGAGAATAGTAGTGAGTAGTAGAGAGTGTGTAGTAGACAGTGTGTAGTAGAGTGTGTAGTAGAGAGTGTGTAGTAGAGAGTGTGTAGTAGAGAGTGTGTAGTTGAGAGTGAGTAGTAGAGAGTAGTAGTATAGTAGAGTGTGTAGTAGAGAGTGTGTAGTAGAGAGTGAGGTGTAGAGAGTGTGTAGTAGAGAGTGTGTAGTAGAGAGTGTGCAGTATAGAGTGAGTAGTAGAGAATAGTAGAGTAGTGAGTGTGTAGTAGTGAGTGTGTAGTAGAGAGTGTGTAGTAGAGAGTAGTGAGTGTGTAGTAGTGTAGTAGAGAGTGTGTAGTAGAGAGTGTGTAATACAGAGTGAGTAGTAGAGAATAGTAGAGAGTAGTAGAGAGTGTGTAGTAAAGAGTAGTGAGTGTGTAGTAGTGAGTGTGTAGTAGAGAGTGTGTAGTAGAGAGTAGTAGTGTAGTAGAGTGTGTAGTAGAGAGTGTGTAGTAGAGAGTAGTGAGTGTGTAGTAGAGAGTGTGTAATATAGAGTGAGTAGTAGAGAATAGTAGTGACTAGTAGCGAGTGTGTAGTAGAGGGTGTGTAGTAGAGAGTGAGTAGTTAGAGAGTAGTAGAGTGTGTAGTAGAGAGTGTGTAGTAGAGTGAGTAGTAGAGAGTGAGCAGTAGAGAGTAGTAGTGTGTAGTAGAGAGTGTGTAGGAGAGTAGTAGAGTGTGTAAGAGAGTGTGTAGTAGAGAGTGAGGTGTAGAGAGTGTGTAGTAGAGTAGTGAATTTGTAGTGGAGA